>NC_040080.1:103588044-104213044 GCF_003369695.1 Bos indicus x Bos taurus
AATCTTCATTGTAAAAAATGAAATTGTTTTCAGTAACTGAAATTTTAGAGTTTTATGTGATTACCACATAAGCAGACAGTATTGAATGATACAAATACTAAGTAGATTTTTGTTACCCTGAAAATAAGGTTATGTGGCATGAAGGGTATTGATATCAATGATTAATAGGAATAATTCCTTGTCATGCATGTAAAATTGCACTGCCTGTCACTCATACTTAAAATTTTAATGGCCATAGTTTATTAGAACAGATTATCCTCTATTGCATATTTTGCCATTTTGTGGCAAATAATATTGACAGCCTGGACTAATTATTATAAAGAGTATACACAGATCAAAATATACTATAATTTATTGAGTTTTCTAAGAGTTGAGAAGACTTTCAAAATTAAGCATAGGCAGATATTTACAGTCAGTCACTTAATAAAATGATGAACTGAAGTGGCATGGAAGAATAAGTTTTTATCACTAATTCACATATTTTTCAAATGTAATAACTGAAATTAAATTTTATATGAATATTTTTGTTATGATATAAACACTGTGCTTAGGATGTGCATTTAGATCATAAACATGTAATTGATAAAGACAGCTTTTCCTAATTCATGTCTAAGGAATGTGATGTTTTCTGACTTATTGGGAAAATTTGCTGAATGTAAAGTTCTCCCTATGTTATAATTCTATAAGCAGGTTTCATTTAAAATTAACATGAATTTATTACAATGCCTTTATTCTATTTTATATCATAGAAAATAATGGTTCTGTTTATGCAAAAGCTACAGAGATATATATTTAATTAACTTAGTAAATAATGTTTTTAAAATAACAGAATAGGTTTAGATTTACAAAAAATTATGAAGATAGAACTGAGAATGCCTATATATTTGCATTATTTCTCCTATTATTAACATCTTATATTAGTATCCCTGATAGCTCAGTTGGTAAAGAATCCACCTGCAATGCAGGAGACCCGGTTCAATTCCTAGGTTGGAAAGATCTGCTGGAGAAGGGATAGTCTACCCACTCCAGTATTCTTGGGCTTCCCTTGTGGCTCAGATGGTAAAAAATCCATCTGCAATGCAGGAGACCTGTGTTCTATCCCTGGGTTGGGAAGATCCCCTGGAGAAGGGAAAGGCTACTGCTTAGATTCTTGCCTAGAGAATTCCATGGACTGTATAGTCCATGGGGTCTCAAAGAGTCAGACACAGCTGAGTGACTTTCACTTTACTTCATTAGTATAATATGTTTGTTATAATTAATGATATTGATACTGTATTCAGCCTTCCTTAGTTGAAAGCTGATGTTCTGTACCTGGATCCCATATAAGATATTATATTATTCATTATGTCTTCTTAGGCTACTTAGGCAGTAATACTATCTCAGAATTGGTGTCTTACAATATCAACAGTTTGGGAGACTCCTGGTCAGTAGAATGCCCTTAAATTGGGATTTATTTGATGTTTTTTGCAGTTAGACTGGGGTTATGGCTTTTTTGACTTTTTTTTTTTTTTTTTTTTTTTTGAGGAGAGGGGAGAAATATCACAAAGGTAAAGTATCAGTTTCATCACATCATTATCTTCTTATAAAGCTACATAATATTAACATATCATTGTGTTCACAGTTGTTTGGGGTAGTGTCTGAGGTTTCTCCACTGCATTGTTTTTCTCCTTTACATGCCATACCTTTTAGAATGAAGTCACTAAGCATAGTCCTCACTTGAGTGGGAGTTATGCTGCACCTCATCAAGGCCAGGGTAGCTAAATATATCATTAAGTAATATTTTAACTACAACAAAATACTTGGAAAAAGTATTTTCAGTCATTGCATAGTTTTTTTTGACTACTAAAATGATTCCTTTAAGTTAATTTCTAAAGATAATAGTCTATTAGTAACTGTTCACATTTCCATTGTTGGGAATATTTTTCCACACACTGAAATCCAATCCAGAGTTCTCCATACTAGATGTTATCAGACAACTATGCAAAAAAATCAATATGCCTGATGTTTTCCCACAGGGGTGGGATGGGTACAACAGGATTTGGATACTCTCTGATGCTAGGAGAGAAGCAGACAAGCATCTTGAGATTTTAAGCTTGAGACGGAAGATTGGTGTGCTCTGAATGTGTGCGTGTGTGTAGTAGCTTCAGTTATGTCTGGCTGTTTGCAACTCCATGGACTGTAACCAGCCAGGTTCCTCTGTCCATAGGATTCTCCAGGCATACTGGAATGGGTTGCCATGGCCTTCTCCAGGTGATCTTCCCTACCCAGGGATCAAACCTACATCTCTATGTCTCCTGTACTAGCAGGCATGTTCTTTACCATTAGCACCACTGGAAAGCCTAGTGTGCTCTGAGTACATCTGATGACAGTTCTAAGGAAGAGCCATATTGAGCATGAATGAATTAAGCTCATTTTGTTTCTGGAATTCGAAAAATATTCTTATTATATGTGATACAGAATGATGGATTCATAACCAAACATTTACATAAGATACTGGAAACTAATTCTAAGTTAAATAAACAAATTATATACACATGCACATGTCATGTATGTGAGAATGTGTGCATACGCATACACATACACACACACCATATATAGAGAGATTAGTCCATAATTAAGAAAATAAATTATTTCTTAAAGCTTGTGACAAAATTCCACACAATTTTTCTTATGAGCCAATGAAATGTTCTGACTTTACTTATCCAATACAAATTATTTGTACTCAAGGTTAATTATTACTGATTGAAAATAATGAATCCCATGTATTCACTTCTGAATAAGAATATCTGCTATCTGAAAGACAGCTGCATATTAATATGATGGCTATGAAAAGACTGTCTGGATTTCACACATAACCTGTACCTGTTAATCCACCTCAGTGTTTGCATTATCCTTCCGTTAGGATAGGATATTTTTCTGGCAGTCATTTTCCCCCATGTATTTCAAATGCTGGAATAATCACATTGGCAGGGTATCCGCTCACCAGGATACTTTCACAGGTCATCAAATGTTGAACTCTTTAGCTTTTGGACTACCACCTTGAGACAGAGATTACCCATGTCTCACATGCACTTGGAACATGACCAACAGGGTCATAAATCAGCCACTCTTAAAATCCCTTTCTCTAAACATTCTCAGAACTAGCTGTGCCACTTCGTGTTTTCTGTAAGCCAATACTGAAACAGAATGAAGATGATAGATCTTTCTGGTAGGAATGCCTATAAAGGATAAATTATAACAAAATGAGCAGTGCAGATTGCCTTCAGATCACAATATAAATATGATGTTGGTGAAAGGAGAGGAAAAGGAAGGAATGGGTAGGAAGTAATTCAGATAGCTGCAGAGTTCTAAGAATGTCTCAGGCAGACCAATGTGGAGTATTTAAGCAAATCTTGGTCATTCCAGGAATCCCACATCTGGCAGAAAGAGACCAGTACTAAAGAACCTGTATGCTTAATCATTAGCTGAGAACAGCCCAGAGGGAAATGTGACTTTGGTAGGAACTCAGAAGTTGATCCACAGGTATGTGTAGTTGCCAGCTGGAGCTCTTAACTGTTCTACATAGCAGTTTCTCTTAAGTAGTACATTGAGCAGTGCACTTACCATGACCCTCTCTATTAGGTATTGAAGTGAAGTCGCTCAGTCATGCCCAACTCTTTGCGACCCCATGGTTAGTAGCCTGCACCAAGCTCCTCTGTCCATGGGATTTTCAAGGCAAGAGTACTGGAGTGGGTTGCCATTTCTTTCTCCAGGGAATCTTCCCAACCCAGGAATCAAACCCAGGTCTCTCACATTGTAGACAGACGCTTTATCATCTGAGCCACCAGAGAAGTCCTCTTTTAAGATTCAGCTTAGGTATAACTCCCTAAAAGGTCATCTCAAACATCTTCCACAAACTACATCATCTAGGTTAGGGATCTTTCTTCTGTTCACTCTATACATGATCTTCTCCTAATGCCTCATTTTATTTTCAGATAATCATTTACTTATTTGTCAAACACTACGGAATGTAAATGCTTTGAGGCCAGGAGTTATTTTCTCTTGATCTTATATTCCAAAGAATCAGGCAAAGTTTATTACTGAAAGAAGAAATGAAGGATATACAGAATGGTAGATTTTATTTCCACTATATCACTTGGGCTTCCCTGGTGGCTCAAACAGTAAAGAATCTGCCTGTCAAGGCAGGCAACCCGGGGTTCAACCCCTGAGTCGGCAACATTTCCTGGAGAAAGAAATGGCAATCACTTCAGTACTCTTGCCTGGAGAATTCCATGGACAGAGGAGCCTGGCAGGCCACCATCCAGGGGGCTGCAGAGGCAGACAGGACCCAACAACTAACACACACATGCAATCACTTGGAATATGCTTAAACCTGGAGATAGTTGATACCCATATTGCCGTAATTGTGGCATCTGTGATGTGAAAGCAGTTCTGTCGTGGAGCCAGATGATGACTCTAGATTCAGTTCAGTCGCTCAGTCGTGTCCGACTCTGCGACTCTAGATTAGACATATACTGATAAGATGCAGTTAAGTGGAACTCTCCCATCACAATTTCCTCACACAGGAATATTAACATGCATTTTGATTCACTGCCATGAAAATAATCTTGGTTATAGATAACAAATATAATAAAGAAAACCTATAGCCAAAACTCTGTAAATGTGCTTGAATATATACTATTCGTGTTAAAAACAGGGCAATAGGTCCAAAATGGAGTTACTTATGCTAAGTCCCATGTCACCAAACGGGAGACTTAAAGAGTTTTGGCTCTCTCAGAAATGGAACCTTAAAGAGGTCAATCAGGAATCACCTTGGTGAGGTCATCTTCCTGATGGCCTCCTGCCATTCCCTAAAACAAAGTAACTTTGTAATAAACAACCCAGTTTTTGACTCCTTTATTTTCCTTCATGTCTATGAAAGTGTTTCATTTTGAACAGCTCCCCAGAGCCCCGTCTATCTGCTAAACTGGATGCTGCCTGATTCGAATAGATTTTTGCTCAGTCTTAAAAAGGTAATATGCCTCAGTTTATTTCAATAGTTGTTTGTAACAACAAGAAGTGGGCACTGAAGGAACCCCACCCCCACCCCCGCCGCCCACAGCCCCGCGAGCAATGAGCAATCAGTACCTGCTGAACCCCGAGGGAGCTCGTGGCCTCTTCTGCCTCAGGAGGTGCTGGGTGCGACCCTCTCCAGGACTCTGCTGCTTTTTTCTTAGGAACATGGCTTTACTTGAGCGTTTCTTTTCCAGACTCGGTGCAGAAACTGGCTGGATTTGAACTGGGTCCGACTTTAAAAACACACCGGGCCTAAGGGTTGACCGAGTCTGATTTAGAAAGTGGGCTGGGTTCACCTTCAGACTCCAGACAAGTTAGAAACAGGACTGGTTCCGACTGATGCTGCAGTGAGCCCAACGTGCGGCGTCAGGTGAACCTAATTTTGTTTTGAGGCTGAACAAGCACTTTAACCTTGCCCACGATAATCCTGAATTACAGCGGCCACAACGGAGAACGTTTAACGTAGCTGTTTAGCTGTTTATGAGACGCCTCAAATAAAAGGGGGGGGGTCTCAGCTGAGCACTCACAATAAAGAGTAGGGGGAAAACTTATTTTCCTCCTCTTCAGCTACTTGTGACCAGGATGAACCCGCCGGCACACCCCACTCGCTCTGGAGTGTGCAGAATTCTGGGGATACTGGCAGAAGACAGCAAACGGTAAGGATTCTTATCAAAGTCAGCTGTCCTAGGTCTCTATCTGTGATGCCTGGTTGAGAGAAGAAGGGAAATTGTCACGTTGTCCTTTTCTTTCAGATTGGCAGGCAAAAGGCCCGTGTAAGAATTCAGTGTTTGAATCTTGACTTGTGAATTTGCTTTCGGGTACCCCCTGGTGTCGACCTGTTCTCTTCCAAGGGCAGACATTGCCTTCGGGTCTCGTTTTGTGTCCAGAAAACTTAACTTTCTGCCTACCTGTGGCACTCGGATTGCTGTGTGTGCAGGTAGCTCCACTGTCCAGTTGGGAGCCCCCCAAAATATGGCCAGACAGAAATGTGGGTTTCAATTCTTTGGCGGCCTGGATCATTTTGTTGGCAGCCCTGGGCAGAACTGTCCAAGTCTTTCTTTCGGTTGTCTTTTGGTTAATCTGGATCTTGGGAGGGTAATGTCATAGGAGCCTCTTTGGGAGTGCCTCTTGTGTCTGTGGAGTTGTGGAATACTGCCATGGAATATGTGCTGTCATTCCAGCTGACACCTGATAAAGTATTTGAAAGATATTCTTAAAATTCTTAATATGCCTCAGTTTATCTTTTAACAATAGATAGAGAAAGAGGAAAGGAGAGGGCAGAGAGAGAAAGGGAAAAAGAGAAGAAGACAGAGGGAAGAGAGAAGAGAGAGAGAAATTACATATACATATACTCTTTCAAGAAAGAAAGAGGTGTCTAGGGTCAGAATCAAATAAGAATCTGAAAAGGAAGGTGGTAGAAACATGAACAAATGTGATGGCTGTCCTGTGGCTGTTACCAAAACCTATACCCTAGAGAACTCAGTCATATATAGTTTGTTGATACTCAGTAACTTCCCTTTCATTCAAAGCACTTCCTATAATCATAAAGGCTAAAAAAAAAAAAGAACTCCATTTCCTTTCTAGGGGGATTCTGGATAGATTCTTACAATTAAAGGAAATAATTTGGAACATGAAGATATATATGGAGGTTAAGTATTCCTACTACTTTTGGGACCCTGTTGTTATGTAGATCAGCCATTTCAGACCCTCAGAAGCATATTCTACCTCTTGCAACATGTGTGAAAACCTGTTTTCTATACTAAATGTCTCTTTTAAAAATGTCTGCATTGGTTTTTGTTTTCCTGCTTCATAAATTATATAGTATTTGGTATAAGAAATAGTTGCCTAGAAAGTTAAGCACAAGATAGAAATATGAGATTATTTACTTAATTGTGTATACGTGTGCTCAGTCATGTCCTACTCATTGCGACCCCATGGACTGTAGCCCAACAGGCTCCTATGTTCATGGGATTTTCCAGACAAGAACTCTGGAATGGTTTGCCATTTCCTCTTCCAGGGCATTTTCTAGACCCAGAGATTGAACCCGTGTCTCTTACATCTCCTACATTGGCAGGTACATTCTTTACCACTGGCGCCACCTGGGAAGCCCATGGATTAAATTAGGTTTAGATTGGAAGGTGTAATAAATATGTTGCTAACAGACAATGGTATACTGATTGTTTATGGCATGGAGTTTCTGTTATGAAACTAATTATTTAACTTATTGCCTTTGAAGGCAGCACTTTGGGAAGCAAACTGGCTTTTTTATTGGGATACTATGAAAGAAATAATAAACATGAGCACAAGTTTGGCCATCTTTCTGCACTAACGAGTGTGCAAAAATACAATTAAAGACTCAAGATTAGAAATACACAAATCAGAGATCAAAGAATTTCTTTACTACTGAATAGGATATCTTATCCACTGTAATCACAGGAAACAATGATCTGAAAACCAGACTCAGGATTAGAACTTGTGGTTTACAGAATTAACAACACATTGAATTCAAAGCATCACTGGGTCTCTTATTTGAAAAATCAGGACCTTTTTGTAGAGAAAGTAAGAGCCTGAAATTTGGAATGAGAGAATTTGAGGAAATCATAATGACTAAATAATTTGAAGTCTCAAGACACTGAGTCCCCTTGTCAACAAAAGCAAGCTTTCCTTCTGTTTTTGTGGAGGTTAGCTTCTTCATACTCAGTAAAGACAACTTAGGACAGATACTGACCTTGGAGAAGGGTGGCGAGACTTTGGGATTATGAATGATCATGTATCTTAAGGTTGTTAGAACAGGAAATAAATATCACAACACTGGATAAAGATAAATTAACAGTAGTGGCTTACATTCAATAAAGATACAAGGCAGTAATGTGAAAGAATTAATTCGCAATCTTAGGCAGCTAGGAATTGAGTGTTTGTCATGTGTGACAGGCTCAGTCACACCCTACCAATATAAATTTGAGTACTCATAAGACATATCTTTATCACTGATGTAGTAAAAAAAATATATATATATATCAGTGAGGAGAGTCCCAGCATTGTAGAAAAGTCTGTAGTGACTGTATTATGAAAGCTAAAGATTACAGTGGTAGATGTTGTTGTTTAGTCACCAAGTCCTGTCTGACTCTTTGTGATCCCAGGGACTGTAGCCCGCCAGGTTCCTCTGTCCATGGTATTTTCCAGGCAAGAATACTGGAGTGGGTTGCCATTTCCTTTTCCAAAAGTAGTAGATGTCAGCATTGAAATGAGTTTTCTGGGGTTTGTGGGGAGACAATGTGACCCTGGAATCCCCAGAGTTCAAGTAACAGAGCCTACACACCAGGGAAAAAGTAGGCAAATTACAGTAATATTCAGGAGAGCAAATTGAGGCATTCAATGATATAATTTGTTGACCTTGTTGTCACTGAACTTAGTAAAATGTTGTTTAATCTGTCTACTAAAAATTCTAGATCTGTTGGAAGAGATTTAACATGAATTTCCATAATAGAAAAAATCAATGTCCCATATTAAATTTCCAGATTTGAGCCAATTCACACATGCAATTTGTCTTAAAAGATGTAAAGACTGAATCTCCTTTAGGGACTATATTGTAGTTTTGCAGCAAATATGTGCTCTAACTATTTCTCCTCAGCTTCCTTAAAGAAATATTTAGCATTTAAGATGATGCCTGTGCCTCAGGTGAATTCAGAACAAAACTGGCTGAGGCAATATACATTTACAATAATCGCTGGGTACCCCAAACTCTAAGGTGATCTGTTGACAAAGAGGAGAATTATAAAGGTCTAATAATCAATAGAGTTGTGAGCAGAATCCATTTTACAATAAGGCTAGATGGTCTTTGATTTACCCCCAGTTCTTGAATACACAGTCTTACTCACCAACTTGCTGAAGGGACAATTGGCTTTCAGACACATACAATAAATCCAATGTCATAGGAAAACACAAGTGGAAACCACTAGATCTTCTATTACATAGCAAAATAGCTAGAACAAATATTACACTTTTTGGTACTGATTGAGAATAGTACCACCATGGTATAATTACAAAATAGTAAAGAAACTGCCTGCAATGCAAGAGACCTGGGTTCAATCTCTGGGTCAGGAAGATCCCCTAGAGAAGGGAATGGCAACCCACTCCAGTATTCTTGCCTGGGGAGTTCCATGAACAGAGGACGCTGGTGGGCTACAGTCCATGGGGTTGGAGAGTTGGACACGATCAGATTGACTGACACTTTCACTTTCACAATCATAAATATAGATTTTAAACAATGAAAGGGAGGAGACAGATTTCATTTTAAGCTATGACAATTAGATTTATACAGACTTAATACTTTGGCCATAAGCCAAAAATTATTACTAAGGTAATAATACCTTAAAAGCACTAAGTGGAAATATCTATATAAAATTAGACATGTGGCTAAATATTGAAAAATAGAAATAAAATGAGTATTTTAAGCAAAAAAAAAAAAAAAAAATGAATGCGTTTATTACCAACATACCTTAACAAAAGCTATTTCTAAAGAATGACATTCAATCAGATAGAAAAGAGACCAGAAGAAAACTATACCCCATGGACTGTAGCCTATCACACTCCACCGTCCATGGGATTTTCCAGGCAAGAGTACTGGAGCGGGTTGCCATTTCCTTCTCCAGAGGATCTTCCAAACCCAAGGATTGAACCTGGGTCTCCCTCATTGTAGGCAGACGGTTTACCATCTGAGCCACGGGGAAAGACTGATAGAGAAGGCACTGGTAAGCAAATAACTTGAGGAAGGGCAAGTTAAAGTAATGGCCTAAGGCTGCAAAATAGGACTGTCTT
The DNA here is from genome assembly GCF_003369695.1 of Bos indicus x Bos taurus. Classification (NCBI taxonomy): domain Eukaryota; kingdom Metazoa; phylum Chordata; class Mammalia; order Artiodactyla; family Bovidae; genus Bos; species Bos indicus x Bos taurus. The sequence goes on from NC_040080.1 coordinate 103,597,918, forward strand.
TTAAATGCTAAAATCAGTTACCTTTTGAACAATTGGTGTAGAATGAGTATGTACACAAGAGCCATCTTGTCTCATCCAATATAATATCCAACATTAAGCAATCTGTTTTGGTTTCACCCTCCACAGTTTCATTCTCCATACAACTTTTTCAGTTACTACTGAGTCTGGCATTTTCATACCTGTAAACTGTCATTGAACACTTCAAATTTCAAATAAAGTACTTTTATTTCTTTAAAGATCTTGTTTGTGTTTTTCCTTAAATTATCAAGGTTTAATTTTCCTTCTTGTTCTAATTGTTCCAGGTTTAAATGCAACTTGATAATTTTACTTTTACTCTCTTATTTGTAATGCACTTTATTTTCCATGCAAACAAAAGATAGTATTTGTAAGATACTTTGCACATTTAACAGCTTTACAATATGTATTTTAAATTGACCTTTTTCTGTTCTATGAAGTCTAACTTGCTTTGCAGGGTATTCATTTCTCATCACCTTTCCAAATTTATTTGCCAAAGTTGGTTTAAATGAAAAAAAAAAAATCACAACTCAATATTACTTAAGTCAGAACTGGTATTCAGAAGAGGGAAAATAAATATTCACATAGGTCCTAGGGCAGAATGGAATATAGCATCATTGGAAAGAATACTGTCTGATTGATAGTGCCCTTAGGCTAAAAACAGTTTAAAACTAGGAATGAGGGAAGAAAATCTGACCTGAGAACTTATATCTGAAAGTATGTCTAGTTCTGTCATTTCAAAGATTACAAATAAGCAGTGAAAGTTTGTCACTATTTCAATAAAAAAAGAAAATGTATGTTCTACTGTTAAAAGGTCAATGTTATTGTCCTTTTAACAAAGGGATCATGTATTTATAAACTGAAGGAGATCTTATTACATAAAGTTTCGGTTGGATACACAAAGTATGAGTTTTCAGTAATTTGATACTATAGGTGCATAATTATAATAATGCCTTGAGTTGATTGCTTTGGAGGATGGATTATGATGTATCTAATTGAGTTGGATCCTTTAGATAAATTCCATTAATTTGACTTATTGAACAGTAAAGATTGTGTAACTCAGGATTAAAAAGGTATTATTATACCGGTTATTACAATTTATTCCAGGATGTATATCATTTAATTTACTGGAGAGTGAAATACTAACCAGGACAAAAGATCAAAGGTACAATAGAAGCAATTACTTCTCTTGCACAAGGGCTAGTGAGAATACGAACGTAACTATCACACTTCATTCCCTAGATACACTGAGTTGCATGGCCACGGTTGTATATCTGAAATGAAGCATTGCCAGATATTTCACACAGTAAGGTCTTACATGACCTGGTAAGTTATTAAGGAAACCTCATAAACTTCTTACATGAAAGATATATTGAGCAGTCCATCTTTCATGTAGTGTATTTGGAATTGAAATATCAGCATGCATCCTGATCCCTGATCTATGGACAGGCTATCAATTATATAATCCAGATAATATTTTTCCCACATGCTCAACAGTGTGAGTTGTTTTTTTTTTTTTTTTTTCTTCCTCCTAATCAGAGATGTATTATTGAATGACAATATTTGAATAGCATATAATTATATAAATCTTTGTAAAATCACACCCTGGAAATGGTAGCTCTTTCTTCAATGCCAATTTCATAAAGAGACAAGAACAGATTTAATCTTGAAAGTTTTAATCAAATCTGTGGGGTGTCCTTAACCAGGCTTCTTTACTTGTCAAATTACAGTCCTTCTCTGCTGTTCTTGGAGAGCAAAGTACTTGATTCCTGTGGTTCTTAATTGTCTCTTTCCAAACTTCAAAGGAAAATTAAAGCCTTTTCATAGCAGTTGAGAAATATAAAATGTAGGCTAGATGAACTAATAAATATTAATACCATAAAAAGAACAGCAGCAGGAATAAACCACCCATTTAGACTGCACCATTTAAATGCCATTTATTATTTTTTATTGAAGGATAATTACTTTACAGAATTTTGTTTTCTGTCAAACCTCAACATGAATCAGTCATAGATACACATATATCCCCTCCCTTTTGAACCTCCCTCCCATTACCCTCCCCATCCCACCCCTAAATGCCATTTTTTAATATGTGTGCTTTCAGTTCAGTTCAGTCGCTCAGTCGTGTCTGACTCTTATCGACCCCATGAATTGCAGCACACCAGGACTCCCTGTCCATCACCAACTCCCGGAGTTCACTCAGACTCACGTCCATGGAGTCAGCAATGCCATCCAGCCATCTCATCCTCTGTTGTCCCCTTCTCCTCCTGCCCCCAATCTCTCCCAGCATCAGAGTCTTTTCTAATGAGTCAACTCTTCTCAAGAGGTGGCCAAAGTACTGGAGTTTCAGCTTTAGCATCATTCCTTCCAAAGAACACTCAGGACTGATCTCCTTTATATGGATTGGTTGGATCTCCTTGCAGTCCAAGGGACTCTCGAGTATTCTCCAACACCACAGTTCAAAAGCATCAATTCTTTGGCGCTCAGCTTTCTTCACAATCCAACTCTCACATCCATACATGACCACTGGAAAAACCATAGCCTTGACTAGATGGACCTTTGTTGGCAAAGTAATGTCTCTGCTTTTCAATATGCTATCTAGTTTGGTCATAACTTTCCTTCCAAGGAGTAAGCGTCTTTTAATTTCATGGCTATAGTCACCATCTGCAGTGATTTTGGAGCCCCCAAAATAAAGTCTGACACTGTTTCCACTGTTTCCCCATCTATCTGCCATGAAGTGATGTGACCAGATGCCATGATCTTCGTTTTCTGAATGTTGAGCTTTAAGCCAACTTTTTCACTCTCCTCTTTTACTTTCATCAAGAGGCTGTTTAGTTCTTCACTTACTGCCATAAGGGTGGTGTCATGTGCTTGCAAAAAGTCATCTTATATGTGAAATAAATATCTTCATATGAGAACCATCAGCATTTCTGCAAATGCTCTAAAATATTATTTTGTGAGCACTTGGCTTCTCTAAATAAAGTATTAGCTGTTTTATTAGCATAGTTTATGAAAGTTTACATTCTGAATATGTGCAAATCTGAATATTATGAGTCCAGTATCTTCTATGGTCAATGACAGTGGCTAATAAGAATAATATAAAGGCAGTGCAATTAATATATGATTGGCTTGGAAGGAAAGTTATGACCAACCTAGACAGCATATTAAAAAGCAGAGACATTATTTTGCCAACAAAGGTCCGTCTAGTCGAGACTATGGTTTTTCCTGTGGTCATGTATGGATGTGAGAGTTGGACTGTGAAGAAAGCTGAGCGCCAAAGAATTGATGCTTTTGAACTGTGGTGTTGGAGAATACTCGAGAGTCCCTTGGACTGCAAGGAGATCCAGTCAATCCATTCTAAAGGAGATCAGCCCGGGGTGGTGTTTGTAAGGAATGATGCTAAAGTTGAAACTCTTGTACTTTGGCCACCTCATGTGAAGAGATGATCCATTGGAAAAGACTCTGATGCTGGGAGGGATTGGGGACAGGAGGAGAAGGGGACGACAGAGGATAAGACGGCTGGATGGCATCACCGACTCGATGGACATGAGTTTGAGTGAACTCTGGGAGATGGTGATGGACAGGAAGGCCTGGCGTGCTGCGATTCATGGGGTCGCAAAGAGTCAGACACGATGGAGCGACTGAACTGAACTGAACTTTGCCAGTTGTATCAAGATTACTTCCAGTATAACATATATAAAATCACTCTTGCTCTTTTGGTAAGACAAATGCCATGTGATTTTGTCAAGACAGATATATTTGATCTTTATTTTATGAACCTTTACTGTTTTTATTCTTATATAAAAAATCCATTCCTTCATAGAAATAATATTTACTTCACTCTCAGTGAAGAAGTCAGGTACAATTCCTTATCTTGTGGAAATTATACTTGGATGGAAATAAGAAACAATAAACAAATAAGACAGGACATGAAACAGTATTTGAAAAGAAAGTAAGTGGATTGAGAAATTCAAAGGTATAATAGATATCTCTTGGATGATAGACACAGAAGATATCTGTTAATATTTAACTAAAAAAGAAAATGAAAAATCATACAACACTTAGACTAGTCCAGGCAGAGGACGTGACAAGTGCAATTTCTCCAAGATAGCAAAACACTTAGAATGAATAAAGAAGAGCAAACAAGTTAGTGTGTCTGAAAAGTAAATGAAAGAAGAAGAAAAAGGAATTAGATACAGGAATAACAAGAGGCCAGATTTTCTAGGATGCTATAGTCCGTGTTAAGGAATTTGAACGTTATTCTGAATGAGAAAAAGAAGCAGTGGAAGTTTTTGAGCAAAACAGTAACATTATCCAATACATATTTTAATGCATATTTGCTTTACATGGTGGCAGTAGAAGTTAAAAAAGAAATCAGGGATAAGAATTAGATGGCTTCCGGGGTAATCTAAACCAAAAGTATGGTGGTTTATAACACGAAAGTAATGATAGAAATAATTGGGAAACTTGAATTAAGGGTATATTTTGAGTTAATAACATTGGGATTCGCTCATGTGCTGAGTATGAGGTGTGAATGTGGGATGATGAGAAGCATAACATACCAAAATAACTTTCAAATTCACAAAGCCAGTTATATGCATAATCAGCTTTGAACACAGATAGCCTGGCTTCAGTGATACATGATTAATTATACTTACTTAGTGACCCAGAAACACTAATTATTTAATTATAGCTCATAGTTTTGTAGCTTAAGAATTACAGAAGTTCTTTTTTGAATGATTTTTCTGCTTCATGTAGCATTGAATGGTATCTGTCAATGATTTCAGTTAGTTCATTGTATGGTGTGGAGAGTCCAACATGATTATTTTCATATACCAAGTCTGTTATTTGTGATGACAGGAAGACTGGGGTTACATGAAGCTCTTTCCCTCTTCATGTGGTCTCTAAGTTTCATGGCATCACTGCAGAAATGTAGTTAGGATCCTTAAATGGAGAGAGAGGGCTTCAAAAACAGTTTCAAGAAACAGGAAGAGGAAGCTGCTGGTCCAAGGTAGATATTGGCATATCTTTATTTCTGCTCTATCTCACTGTCAAAGAAGATACAGAGCATGCCCCAGACTCACAGATTCAATGAAAAAATATCAAAGAATTAGTATATGTCTTCCAAACCCACAAGTATTTAAAAGTATTAAAGTTTTTCCAGAAACAATAATGGGTATTGTGCTTCCATGTTGGTTAACTGAGTGGGTATCAATTCCTCTAATTAAGAAAGAAAATTGGGAAAGACATAAGTTTTAGGGTGGATAGGGGACATTACTTTAAAATTAACATAATTTGAAATCACTTCAAAGGCCATTATATTCAGTATTTACCATTTTATGGAATATGAAGAGAAATGTGACTATATAGGAAAAAATGGATATCAGGATGTTTCTTTAGTTTATTCCTCACAAATATATCATTTTTATATCTGTAAAAACAATAGTTGCACCAATGTCTTATCAGATGTTGCATGGATAAATTAAAGATAGAATAGTGCAAAATCAGTTTAGGATCTCATTTTCATCATTAAATAACTGTGTGACTTTGGATGACTTGACTTAACTTTCCTAAAGTTGAATTCCCACTTTTATAAAAAGGCAATAGTAATAGTACCTAAGATGCAATGTTGTAACAAAATTTAAATGATGTAATAAATTCCAAGTATTAAATCCAGTACTTGGCTCTGACTGAGGGCTTAACAATAGTGACTATTATTATTCACACATTCACACTATCCCTGTAATTAGTTCAGTAAGAAGAATAAATAGTTTACTTGACAAAGAATGAATTTGACAAATTCATTAAAAAGTGAATGAAATGATTTTGTCAAAAAAAAAGACTATCATTAAGTCCAGCTCTTACCAAAAACGTCTGTTGAAATATATACATATATCACAAACACAGATTTCTAGAGCAGAAAAGATTATTATTTGTTTATAGTAAGTAATCATTCTAGCTCCTCAGACCCCAATTTCCTCTTTTGGTGAAATGATGTGAGGTGAGATTATAAATCACTATGCAGGCATGGGATTTTGTATTACAGGCAAGTAATTCTTAAAAGATTAATCTAAGTAGTTGAATAGAAGAGAAACAGCTGTTTCTTCTTTTTTTCTTGAGAAAGAGAGAGAAACCTTTTCTCCCTAGTATAAACAATGTAGCTTGGGAAGATAAGACTAATTTCACTAGCTTTACAACTTAGGGGATGTCCACATAGTTTCAAATCTTATCCCTACTTGAATAAAGATGTATGTCTCTGGAGTGGTAAATGTCTATGAAATAGGTATTCCATCATAGTATAAGTTGTAAGGCTTTTGTCTCAGCCCAGGTCCCAAGGTTTAGTAAAATTCGTTCAGAAGAAAAGCCCTGAACAGAAGCATACAAATATTTCTAGTACAGTACCATAATATGTTAATTTGCCATGGGTTTTCTACTAAATTTACAAAGAAATAGCCTAGATATTCTCAGTTCAGTCGCTCAGTCGTGTCTGACTCTTTGCGACCCCATGAATCGCAGCACGCCAGGCCTCCCTGTCCATCACCAACTCCTGGAGTTCACCCAGACTCACATCCATCGAGTTGGTGATGCCATCCAGCCATCTCATCCTCTGTCGTCCCCTTCTCCTCCTGCCACCAATCCCTCCCAGCATCAGAGTCTTTTCCAAGGAGTCAACTCTTTGCATGAGGTGGCCAAAGTACTGAAGTTTCAGCTTTAGCATCATTCCTTCCAAAGAAATCCCAGGGCTGATCTCCTTCAGAATGGACTGGTTGGATCTCCTTGCAGTCCAAGGGACTCTCAAGAGTCTTTTCCAACACCACAGTTCAAAAGCATCAATTCTTCGGCACTCAGCCTTCTTCACAGTTCAACTCTCACATCCATACATGACCACAGGAAAAACCATAGCCTTGACTAGATGGACCTTTGTTGGCAAAGTAATTTCTCTGTTTTGAATATGCTATCTAGGTTGGTCATAACTTTCCTTCCAAGGAGTAAGCGTCTTTTAATTTCATGGCTGCAGTCACCATCTGCAGTGATTTTGGAGCCCAAAAAAATAAAGTCTGACACTGTTTCCACTGTTTCCCCATTTATTTCCCATGAAGTGATGGAACCAGATGCCATGATCTTTGTCTTCTGAATGTTGAGCTTTAAGCCAACTTTTTCATTCTCCACTTTCACTTTCATCAAGAGGCTTTTTAGTTCCTCTTCACTTTCTGCCATAAGGGTGGTGTCATCTGCATATCTGAGGTTATTGATATTTCTCCCAGCAATCTTGATTCCAGCTTGTGTTTCTTCCAGTCCAGTGTTTCTCATGATGTATTCTGCATAGAAGTTAAACAAGCAGGGTGACAATATACAGCTTTGACATACTCCTTTTCCTATTTGGAACCAGTCTGTTGTACCATGTCCAGTTCTAATTGTTGCTTCCTGACCTGCATACAGATTTCTCAAGAGGCAGATCAGGTGGTCTGGTATTCCCATCTCTTTCAGAATTTTCCACAGTTTATTGTGATCCACACAGTCAAAGGCTTTGGCATAGTCAATAAAGCAGAAATAGATGTTTTTCTGGAACTCTCTTGCTTTTTCCATGATCCAGCGGATGTTGGCAATTTGATCTCTGGTTCCTCTGCCTTTTCTAAAACCAGCTTGAACATCAGGAAGTTCATGGTTCACATATTGCTGAAGCATGGCTTGAAGAATTTTGAGCATTACTTTACTAGCGTGTGAGATGAGTGCAATTGTGTGGTAGTTTGAGCATTCTTTGGCATTGCCTTTCTTTGGGATTGGAATGAAAACTGACCTTTTCCAGTCCTTGGCCACTGCTGAGTTTTCCAAACGTGCTGGCATATTGAGTGCAGCACTTTCACAGCATCATCTTTCAGGATTTGAAATAGCTCAACTGAAATTCATTACCTCCACTAGCTTTGTTCGTAGTGATGCTTTCTAAGGCCCACTTGACTTCACATTCCAGGATATCTGGCTCTAGGTCCGTGAGCACACCATCGTGATTATCTACGTCATGAAGATCTTTTTTATACAGTTCTTCTGTGTATTCTTGCCATCTCTTCTTAATATCTTCTGCTTCTGTTAGGTCCATACCATTTCTGTCCTTTATTGAGCCCATCTTTGCATGAAATGTTCCCTTGGTATCTCTGATTTTCTTGAAGAGATCTCTAGTCTTTCCCATTCTGTTGTTTTCCTCTATTTCTTTGCATTGATAGCTGAAGAAGGCTTTCTTATCTCTTCTTGCTTTACAATAACAAGGAAATATTATAAGTTTTAGCTGTAACTGGTAACATTGGTAAATTCTTTTCATTTTTCCTTTTATCTGTATCTTTTAAATTTTATTCAGTGGCTGTTATTGTTAATTTTGAAATAACTAAGTATAGTTATTTCAAATAACTTTGAAATTCTTATTTTCTGGGTATTGCATAATATTTTTTTCTGCCAACTTTTTTCCCTAGAATCTAAGAAAAACAGTTTGTATATTTAACTGCTAAATATTTTTATGAAACTTCTATGTTCTGTAATAATTCATCAATTTTCTATGCACAGATATGAAAACTTTCAGCATTTTCTTCAATAGCTGTGAGCATTGTTATACTCACTTTAATATTTTCATGCATATCTGTTCATCCCAAGATGTTCAGGTTGGGTAGTAAATGACTGATCCTTCATTCAGGCTCATATTAGCAGAGTTGCTTCCCACCAAACAAGAATTCTACTATTAAAAGCTGACATTGTATGATACAGCCCATGCAGTTTTCAGAAAACTCGGGAAAGGGGAAAAACTTCAGTTATTCAAAACCTGCCTGACAAATTAATCCCTCACTTTTGAGACTTTTTAAAAGTTAAATTATATTTAGTCTCTTCCCATATTCCCCTGTTGGGGGTTATTTCCACATAAAGAGATATTTTCAAATTAGATAGAAAAGTCAAAGCTTACATATATGTGTTTTTTCCAAAAATCTTGTGGAATATACGAACTGGAATTTATCAACATTAGTCTGACAACATCCTTTTAGAGTATCATTTGATCCAGCCATGTACCAAGTAGTGGATGAAAATATTCATAGCCTAAGTAATTATTCATTGTATATGATCTATTCTTCAGGTAATGAGGTAGTTATTGTCTATGGCCTTAGTGTACAAAGCTCTCTATATAACGTCACACATCATCAAAGATATCATGTGAAAGATAAATCCAGGCCTTCTTCTGCAAAAGCAGTCTCTCAGTTATCCTTGCTTAGAAGAACGTTCCCAATTTTTTCATTGATTTTTACAAAATTGAGAACACTTTGCAAGCATTTTAGTTTTTACTGTCAATTGTGGACATAATCCAAAACTAGGCAGCAAATTCCAGACATAATACCAACTCTGACATAGACTCTAAAATGAATAAAGAAATAGCCCTAAATTTGTTTTGAGTAGAGATTATGCATGCTTGATCATCATTCTTACAAATTAATAGCAGAGCAATTTTAATTTCTTGTTCTTTGACCCTTACTAATATGCATCTGAAATTATTCAGAAAACTCTCTTTAGTAAGGAACTTGGGAAGCTATACTGTAGCTGTCAGATGACCAATTGCATGGAAAATTGAAATAGATGGGGAAAGGTGTTTCCACTGAGTGATTTTGCACCAGAGTGTGGTAATCACCTTGGTAATGTTAGGCTAATGCCCTTCTTTTCTCCATTACCTTCCATCAACTTCCATCATGCTTCACTTCCTTTCCTGGACTCAGGGTGGCTCTCACTCCTCCCTACACCAATTTCATTTGGTAGCAGTCCATTTCACACCATTTCAACACTTTGTTCTCATCAGTTTATGCTCACTCTTTTTTCAAATATCTTACATTACAAGTGAGCTATACCACTATTTCACTTCCTCATTCATGTACTTAAAGTGCCCTCAAAATTCATGAACAAGGAAAGAGTATATAATAAAAGAGATCTTAAGATGAATAGGAAAATCATAAATGCCTGTTAAAATAACAGACCAAGTCAAAAGGAAAAATTTCACCTATCCTACTTAATACTTACAAAATCAGGTTATATTAGAGAGTAGATGGCAGCCTATTGATCATTTAGACCTGTGTTCAGACTACTTAGTTTATCCTCTTTAGTCCACAGGAGATCTAATAGAGCATTTCAATCCTTACCCCAAATCTTGCAATTTTAAAAAAACCTCTAAAGGAGAAGCTAGATTGTTTTAAATTTATGGTACCAATAAACAAGGCTTATTCACTACATTGATTTATTAGTCAGTCATCTAATGAGTACCTAAATGTGTCAGATAAATGTATTTGACTTGAGAATACAAAGATGAATAAAACATAATCCTTATCCCTTTAAGTCTAGTCTAGGATTAAGATGTTATTGAAATATACTACATTTGCATTTATTTGCATTATCTGATTGTTAAATGTAATAATTTCATGTTTATTTCATATTTTCTCAACCAGATTGTAGACATCAAAAATATATAATTTTAAATTATATATGTGCTACTGTTACCATGACATACTTCCACCCCTTCCAACTGCTAGGATAATGTAGTAAGGCCAGAGAAAGGTGCTGGAGACTTTTATGGGAAATACAGAGCCAATGAAAATTATAGGAGTAGGTAATATGATCTTCTAAGTCAGAAATTAAAATGTGTTCTCTATATTTACCTATTCTAGGCTTTTCTTCATGTGGCAATAATTTCTCAGTACCTTATTATTAAGGATATATATTTAAGAAAAACAATCCATGTTTCATAATCATAAATTAGAAGCTGTTTTTCACAGTGTTTAAGAGACAAAAATCTCATTTACCTTATCTAGTGATTTTTCTTTCCATGTATATTCTTTGTATTTTGTGATCTCTAGTATAGACTGATTAACAATGAAAGATTTTCCATCTGGTTATGGGTGTTTTAGCATATTAAATCCAAAGATGTCTCAAAAACACAGTATCATCTTCAATAGCCTACATACATATGTCCTATATATTAATAGAAGAAATTAAAAATTATATACAGGTGATATATAGTAGGTGAAAGACATACACATTTATACCCTAATTTCAAAGGAAAGTATAACATTCTCTAAAATAAATTAAAACCAGGTATCAATGGGAAGTATATAACCTACCGAAAAGACCCATCCAATAACAGAGACTGAAATAATATGAAAAATACAGAGGAAGTAATAATGCAAGAGAAGCCAGAATAGCAGATATGAGATTAAGTACTTCACCCTAATTTTCTTTTAGTTACTCTACTTTTTAAGCTTCTTATGCTGGATTATCACTAACCAACTCAATATCACCCCACTTCTATATTATCTATAAAACTATGGAAGAAAGTGAGAAACAAAATTTTCTGGAATCTCTTTTCCTAGAATCTGGATTAGTTTCCTAAGAAAGGAAATTCCCAGAGATTTAGAAGGCATTACAAAAGAAAGAGTCGTGTTTGTTTTTCTTCTTCTTCTTTTTTTCCCCTGTGGTATTAGTAAATGTACTTCTGAGCAGAAATGAGATTCACAAGAGCAACCTAGTGAGGATTTGAGAACCTGCAGTTTGAGAGAATTGTTATCAGTTTCCTAGAGATTCTTTAGACTAGCAATGCCCTTTCATAGCATCTGGTCAAACACAAATCTTGGTGCTGTAAACAGCTTCTAAACTAGCTGATTGCTTCCTTTGCTCTTCCTAGTACTGTGAAAGCACCAGTTTCCTTACATTAAATTATTTAATATGTAGAGAATATCAAGTGGCTTCTGTTTTCTTTAAGGAACTGTGATTGAAAAAATCATGATTGATGGATAATAAACTATAACTGATGGATAACAGAAGAGCTATCAGGAGAGAAAAAGACATGGATGGACCTTATATGCATATTTCTAAGTGAAAGAAGTAAGACTCAAAGTGCCCCGTTCTATATGATTCCAACTAGAGTACAAAATGCTGGAAAAAGTATAGATGATAAAAAGGTCAGTGGTTGCAAAGGATTTGAGATAAAAGAAGGAAAGTTTGAATAGGTAACGTTCAGGGGATTTTTTAGGGTATAGTACTACCTCTTATGATACTTTATGATGTTGTAATAGTGCTTATATGATAATAGGCATTAGCCTGTATCCATAGAATTTTACACTTTGAAAGCTATGGTTTTTCCAGTGGTCATGTATAGCTGTGAGAGTTGGACTGTAAAGAAAGCTGAGTGGCTAAGAATTCATGCTTTTGAACTGTGGTGTTGGAGAAGACTCTTGAGAGTTCCTTGGACTGCAAGGAGATTCAATCAGTCCATTCTAAAGGAAATCACTCCTGAATATTCATTGGAAGGACTGATGCAGAAGCTGAAACTTCAGTACTTTGGCCACCTGATGCGAATAACCAACTCATTGGAAAAGACCCTGATGTTGGGAAAGATTGAGGGCAGGAGGAGAAGGGGATGACAGAGGATGACATGATTGGATGGCATCACCAATGTGATAGACATGAGTTTGAGTAGTCTCCAGGAATTGGTGATGGACAGGGAAGCTTGGTGTGCTGAGGTCCATGGGGTCACAAAGAGTTGGACATGACTGAGCGACTGAACTGAACTAATAGAATCTTACAGCATAAAGAGTGAACCTTAATGTATGCAAATTTAAAATATCATTTTGGAGATTGGAGGATTCCAGGATAGAGTGAAAAATGTGACTCATCAATCTGTATTATAAATGTATGAAATAGCGTCACTGAAGTAGTTAAGGGACATGCACTGGTCTATGTATTTATGAAACAAGTGGAATCTATAAAGCTAAAGACAAAAAATTACCATCAACAACAAAAACTGCATATAACCATTACAGTTTCTGTAATTATTTTTCATGGTGTATGGGGTTAACAGTTCTGATACTGCTATTTACTTACTTTAGATTTGAATAATTAAGCAAATGGATGGTATATGGCAGAAATAAAGTGTCTCACACAGTGGAATTTTCAGATAAGCATGGGGAAGTGGGTAGAATGATTCATGTAGTAATGGATTCAAGTTGGAGGCCTCAGTGTTAAATTATACAGATTGTTACATGTAGAAGTATTTCTAGATATCTGTATATAACCTAGTTAGTGTACACAAGCAGATATATTTCCTTTCTTTCAGCTGAGAAGACCTAAAACAAAGAAGCCTCAGTGGCACGAGAGTACTCACCACACTAATGTTTCTAATTCCATTCTTAAATAAAAGGAACAAGGCTTCTTAGAGAAATGGCCAACTCTATGCAAAGTCTATTTAGGAGATAAGCCTGGAGTATCCTATAGTGTCAAAACATAAGAAGATGCTAAACAAAGGAACAGTTTGAACAATGATGGGAATAACAAAGGGACATTGGAGCCAGTACCAGAGCTCCAAACGGCCAACAGCATGAGAAACACAATGAATACTATGATATCGCATTGTACTCACACTCTAAAATAAATATCTACAAGCTCCTACTGGTATACCTAAAGAAATAAAAATAATAAATGGAGGAAAAGAAACAAATCTGTTCAGAATTCCAAGTAATTTATGCAGATATACTACCCTCAAGGAGGAGGAGTATAACTCCCTCCCAGTAAGTACCAGCTATGCACAGTGACTTCCATACAGACTGCAGCATAAATGGGTCTAAAAAAGAGTTAACTCTGCAGCTGCAAATCTGACAAACATGCTTTCAGCTGGGTGATCAAGGTCCACATCAGTACTAATAAGTCATTTTAATAGTGTACTTCCCAGGTGGCACTAGTGGTAAAGAACTATCCTGTCATTGCAGGAGACTTAAAAGACAAGGACAGGTTCAATCCTTGGGTTGGAAAGATCCCCTGGAGGAGGGCATGGCAACCCACTCCCGTATTCTTGCCTGGAGAATCCCATGACAGAGGAGCCTGTTGGGCTTATAGTCCACAGAGTCACAAAGGGTTGGACACAACTGAAGTGGCTTAGCATGCATGCACCCCCTTTTTTTCCCACTCTTTCTTTTAATCATACTCTAGTACCCATGGTTTAATTATTTTAACTTCATAAAATGCTGTAATATATAGCAGTGGCAGTGGTTTTTCACCCACTTTGTTTCCTTTGTTTTAAAAAATGTTCTTAACTATATTTTCTAATTTAAAGAAATAAACCAAAAATCCTATTGAAATTATTAAAATTCCAAAGTTGAGGTCATCTACATCTTCAGGGCTCTGACTGTCACATAACTAACCTCATATTTTTTACTATTTGCTTCCTTTAAAAAAAAAATCAGTTTGGCAAGGATTGACATCTTGCAGTGTGTGATGCTTCATCCGGGATATTAGCATTTCTGTCCATTGATTCACTTTCAGTTCAGTACGGTTATTTAACACCCACTATGCTAAGTCGGAGAAGGCAATGGCATCCCACTCCAGTACTCTTGCCTGGAAAATCGCGTGGGCAGAGGAACCTGGTAGGCTGCAGTCCATGGGGTCGCAAAGAGTCGGACATGACTGAGCGACTTGACTTTCACTTTTCACTTCCGTGCATTAGAGAAGGAAATGGCAACCTCTCCAGTGTTCTTGCCTGGAGAATCCCAGGGATGGGGGAGCCTGGTGGGCTGCCGTCTATGGGGTCGCACAGAGTCAGACACGACTGAAGTGACTTAGCAGCAGCATGCCAAGTCCTGTGCTTTACGCTTGAGGTCTTCTTTTAAATCACTCAGGAGAGTTGGTTTTTTTTCTTTTCGTTTGTTTGTTTCGACCCCTAACATACCATGTGATGAAATGGCACTTTGGCTCCAGTCCCAGGTGGCTCAGTGGTAAAGAATTCACCTATCAGTTCAGGAGACACAAGAGATGTGGGTTCATCCCTGGGTCAGGAAGATCTCCTGGAGGAGGGCATGGCAATCCACTCCAGAGTTCTTGCCTAGAAAATCCATGGACAGAGGAGCTTGGCGGCTGCAGTCCATGACTGAACATGCACTCTCAACTAATCAAAATGAAAAATAGGCGACAATTCCAGATGGAGGATAGTCTATTATTTACCTGGCTAATACTCCTTGAAAATTGAGAGACCATCAAGAGCAAGGAAATTCAGAAATTGTCAAAGGCAAAAGATGCTTAAGGAGACACGATTAATAAATGTGGATATACTGGATAAGATCCTGAAACAGAAAAAGGATATTGGCTCAAAACTTAAAAAAAAACAAAAAAGTCTAAGTATTTCATTAGTATTAATATATTAGTACTGGCTCTTTAATTCTAACAAATGTACCATACACATGTAAGATGTTAATAATTTTCTGTACTGTCCTATGATTTTTTTCTATTTAAAACTGCTCTAAAATTAAAGTTTTATTTAAAAAACACAGTTTCTAAGCTGACAGGTATGTAGTCAAGTATGTAGGACTACTCCATATATGACATTTTTAATACTCCTTTGCTTAAGTATACAAAGGGCTTCCCTAGTGGCCCAGATGATAAAGCATCTGCCTGCAATGTGGGAGACCGGGGTTCAATCCCTGGGTTGGGAAGATCCCCTATAGAAGGAAATGGCAACCCACTCCAGTACTCTTGCCTGAAAAATTCCATGGACTGAGGAGCCTGGTAGGCTACAGTCCATGGGGTCACAAAGAGTCGGACATGACTGAGCCACTTCACTTCACTTAAGTATCTTTGGTCTCAATAAACATGTGACTAACATTATGCATGGTCAACAATATACATAGCCTATCACTTTAATATAACACAAAATTTACAGAAAACTTAAGTATGGGAGATGGTGAAATCTACTTTAAATGAAATTAGAAATATATATCCAGAGGAGAATAATACAAAGCAGATGGTATTAAAGAACAAAACAAGTTTCAGATCATTGGCATATTAAATAACAATACAACATTTTAAAATTACTCTATTATTTAGATTACCTGTCAAATACAGCATATAACTTTCCAAAAGCTTTTTCTAGAAGAAGCAAGTCTTATGTAACATTACACAGTTGAGTACTTTAGGGAAATAAAAATTGTTACCATTCTATAACCTACTTTTGAAAGGTTGGTATATACATTGGTTTAATACCATTTCTGATAAATTTGACAATTAAGAACTACATTGAAAAACTATGACTTTATTTTTCCAGTACTTCCTAGAAATATTTGATCATGTGGATCTGATTTTTTTAGTAAAATCTACAGATTTCTTACAAAATTAATATATCCATCAATATATGGCAAACATAAAAATCCTACTGATTTTTTCTTGAACAAAATGACTTGATCATATTAAACCAAAATTTAAATATGAAACATCTCAACTTAGCATATTGGTTCTTGTATTTTCAACATAAAAGATAAAGAGTTCTAAGAAACAAACACAAAAATAAGCATTGACCAATGTTTTAAAACCTTGAAGCAGTTCCAATTTCAATGAAAGCAACATGTTATTTAGAAAATTATCTGTGTTAAATCAATTTTATAATTTGTTTCCATTTTAATGTTCTGTGAAATTATTGCATTTCTAGAAAAATGTGATTTCTGAAATAAATGATAGATGAATAAGACTTTATGCCCTATAATTATAACTGTTATTACCAATCCTCAATACTAAATAATCAAGTTTACTCCATTCACAGTAAGTTAGCCTAAGGCTATAAGAAAAAATTAAACGGGGCAGCAAATTGATGTGTTTTTTGTAAGATAATACGTTTCAGAATTCCTCTAAGAAACCATTGATCTATTCCTGGAAAAGCAGAGAGGAAAAAACCCTCAAACTCTGAAACTAATATACTAATGCAGATTTATGTGGAACCAAAATCAAATTTTCTTCAGGCTAGACCTAATCACTTTGGGAAGGAAAAAAACATAAAAAGGATATTCATAAAATATTTTTCAGTACTTTTCCCTCCTGTGTGGACTTGTTCAAAATGTTTAATGCTTTTATAAGTTGCTTTATAGTTTTAATAAAACATTTTCCAAATGTCTTCCTAACTTTACATTGTATAAGATAATACAAATTTCTACTAAATGAGAAAATTCTTAAGATTGGCCATTACTGAACACTTGAGTACCTGCTGTATTTGACCCCAGTAGTCCTACAATCCTGAAAGTCCAAAGTACCATTTTGGCAAGTGATAAAAAACAAATGAATAGTTTTTCTGACCAGTGAAAACAAACCCCTTTTGAGAAATATACAACTCTTTGGGATGGTGAAAAATATCAAGAAAAGGATTTCACTGTTAATTTCCAAAGAATGTTGATAGTGAAACAAGATATAAATGTGTGGGGTAGGGAATATAATGGGAGCTCTCTGAGACTTCCTCTCAATTTTCCTGTGAACCTAAAACTGCTTTAAAAAATAAAGTCTATTTAAAAAAATGTGTCATTCTATACCAAGATGTATGATAATACATATTGAACCTTGGATGAAGATTAATTCAATTTTGACTAATTAAGCTTCATTTTCATAAACTATCAGAATTATTTATTAAATTATAAATTAAAAAATAAAATGATTATTTAAAAAATGCAGAACTTGTATCAATTCCACTTCATTTTAAGAATCTGAATTTTAAAGCAAAACTTAAAAAGTATTTGGAAGAATATAAGTACAGACAAGGGAAGACATATTGAAAAGGAGCAAACAGAACACGTCTAAAATAAAATATGAATAAATTTAACATTATGATAATTTTTCTACATATTTTTATTATTAAAGATCAAAAGAAAAGCTGAAGTCTTAGCAAAGATATTTACAATGAATCTAATAACCGAACATTAATTTCCAAAATAGAATAATCACTGAGATCAATAAAGACAAATGGCTCAAAAGAGAGAGAAGCAATGAATAAGTTCATTTCTTTTTTAAAGACTACAGATATAGTAGGAAAGGAAATGAAAATCCAACCACAGTTAGATACTATCCTACATCTAGCAAACTGAAAAAAATAAATTAAAATCTGACATTTCCTGCTGCTGCCAAGAGTGTTGAGTAATTGAACGTGGTTTCCGCAGATCTAGTGAGTATACCAGTCTGAAGAGCAATTTGGCAAGATCTGGTGAATTTTAACAACATGCATAAAGCAATTCTTGGAAGATGGCAGTGTGACATAGTTTTTTTTAACGTCTTTGATTTCCTTTGTTGAATGGAGAGTATAAAAAGGAAAATATGACTCCTCATCTCAAAATTTTTGGACAACATCAAAAATAAAAGCTAACTGAAAATGTATACCCATAAACCCTAAAATACAATAGAGAAAAATCACCTACAGCTTTAAGGTATACATTATATTACCAGGGAGAAGATAAGCGCATCTGCCAGAGCAGAGAACAGAAAGTCAAAGGTACTCCCTAAAGAGTGCAGAAGGCCAGTTAATGGAGAAGAGTAGTTGAAGCTGAAAGAGCTTTGCATATCCACACGTAATTGAAAGGGGCTCTGAGGCAAGATATGAAGGAGCTTGTATTTGTTATCTCCTGCTGCTTAACAAATTACTGTGGCCTTAGTAGCTTAAAATAACTAACATTTATTATCTATAAGCTCTCCTGGGTTTAAGAGGTTAGGAGTAGAAACGTAATCAAATCATTGGCTCTCGGATAGCCTTGTGGCATGTTTCTGTTTTTTCCCCACAAAATCCATTCTCTCCTCCTCCTGTACCAAAATATTTTTAAATGCACTTGACTTCCAAGCTAAAAAAGGTATTCCCTGCCTTTCCTCCTAAAGAGGCATGGCCATATGATTAGGTGGAATCAATGGAATATGAATAGAGTGAGGTAGACTACTTCTCTCTTATTTTGTGTAAATGATTTGTTTATTCTCCATTTCATCTGTTTTCTATTCTAATTCTCTAAAATGTTAATATGATGATTGCTGTTAACACCCCATTTTCTGTGAGAAAACAAGAAAAAGAACAATCGAACCAACTACAACTTCATAAATTGCTCTTGCTGCTGCTGCTGCTAAGTCACTTCAGTCGTGTCTGACTGTGCGATCCCACTGACGGCAGCCCACGAGGCTCCCCTGTCCCTGGGATTCTCCAGGCAAGAACACTGGAGTGGGTTGCCATTTCCTTCTCCAATGCATGAAAGTGAAAAGTAAAACTGAAGTTGTTCAGTCGTGTCAGACTCTTAGCGACCCCATGGACTACAGCCCACCAGGCCCTCCCTCCATGGGATTTTCCAGGCAAGAGTACTGGAGTGGGGTGCCATTAGGGGTGTAATATTGGCAAAACCATGTGGGAAAACTGCAGACATTTTGCAACAGGGTCCATTCATACCACTTACCCTGTTTTATGAAAGGCAAATGTCAAATCACTGTAGCTTACTGGGGACTGTTTTTCCTACCAAATTAGTTTGGTACCTTAAGACATCCAATGATATCACTTACAAATTGGTTAAGAATAAAAATCAAATTTTTATTATTAAAATTTTTAATAGGACAAAAACAGGTTAATTATATAATAGAAACCAGAGAGCATATGACATTTTATGCTGGACTCTATTGTCAGGGCAACAACCTCAACTCTGATTTTTCTATGCTGTTAGTGAAAAGTTTGGTTTAAAAAATTAAATACATATTAAAGTGGGAGGCATCAAAATTATGAATCTGTTTTCTAAGAAGAAATGAAAACTCCAATGTGTTGGACAATAATGTGATAACAAGAGTCCTAAATGCTTACATTCTAGACAGCAGAACTGGTCTGTGGGTCCGTATCTGAGTGTCTCCACTGGTGTGATTATTGTAGCTAAAAGTTGTTATCTACTGTGTCTTTCATCCACTTAGTTATCAGTCTAAATTGTACCCAGATTTCCTGATTTGGGCCAGATAATCATAGAAAATATTTTAAAGATATTTGACAATTTTAATCTGTAACTTCTGCAGTAATTCAGCTACGTCTGGGCATAAGAGTATCTATCATTTATGTCTGCTGCTGCTGCTGCTAAGTCGCATCAGTTGTGTCCAACTCTGTGCGACCCCAGAGATGGCAGCCTACCAGGCTCCCCCGTCCCTGGAATTCTCCAGGCAAGAACACTGGAGTGGTTTGCCATTTCCTTCTCCAATGCATGAAAGTGAAAAGGGAAAGTGAAGTCGCTCAGTCGTGTCTGACTCTTAGCAACCCCATGGACTGCAGCCTACCAGGCTCCTCCATCCATGGGCTTTTCCAGGCAAGAGTACTGGAGTGGGGTGCCATTGCCTTCTCTGCATTTATGTCTAGAAGCAGCCAAATTGTATTAAGTATGCTTCATTAATGACTCATTCAACACAAGGCATTAAGCATCTAATAAATTCATATTAATAGAGAAAAGCCTATAATTATAAAGATAATGAGTTCTTCTCCAAGTAGTTCAAGCCATGTCTCCAATATTTTCAAATGTATCAAATATAAAATGTATAGCCATTTCGGGAATAGGCTGGTTTTTCTCCTTGTTTATATTCCATCATCATACCTGAAAATGTATCAAAATATAGATTGCTTTTACTTCACAGAAAGACTAAATAAAGATGAATGTATTGCCCTTTTCAAATGTTACAAGTCCCCCTCCTAATTTGTATATTTATTCCTTTGTGAACTCCTATGTATGCCTTTGCATGGATGACATTATTTCAAATGTTATCTTTACATAATGTTTCTTCCTCTGTGGTCCCCGTATTGAAAGGCATTTGTAGAATCCAGCCATGCATATGAACAACAATTTTTCAGATCCCTGAATCACAGGAAAAAAAAAAAAAAATCAGTCTCTGGTTCTTCTTTAGCACTACGTCGAACTAAATTGCTATCATAATCATCTTATTAAATGATAACCAAAGCACAGATGAAACTGACAACATGAAGCAAACACAAAAGAAACACAAATAAACGAAAGAGAACAGCTATGGAACATGGGCAAATACGTGTAGCTTTTTGTTTTTTAAAGAATGTAATTGTAAATCATAGAGACTCTGACTTTTTAAATAGCTGCTTTCTTTTCTATTCTTCTTTAAATGCTTTTATTCTCTTGGCCCAAAGAACAGTAAATTCTCTCCATTTTTCTGTCTCATGGCTGCTCTCTCTCCTTCTCCATCTCTGTATCTTCATCCTTCAACACTCCTAAGTATTGGAGTATCTCAAAACTTGTTTCTCAGACCCCTTCCCCCCTCTTTTTTTCCTTTACTTGTTCTCTGGGCTATTTCTGGCTTGAAATGTTATCTATAAACTGATGTCTTTTAAATTAACAGCTCCATCAATGACCTCTCTCCTAAACTGTAGAATCTATATCCAGTTACCTAGTTGCTACGGAAGTTACTTGGATCCTGAAATAATAGCATAAATTTAACATATTCCAAGCAAATTACTGATTTCTATGCCTTCCCTGCCCTATCTTTCTTGAATCAGTAAATGGCACTTATTCACTCATGTTACTTAATTTTATTTGTAGTGAAATATAATTGACTTATGATGTTGTATTAGTTTCAGGTTGCAGCAAAATGATATATTTGGATGCATATAAGATTATTTCTAAATCAAGGCTGTGTTTTCTGACATAGGTAATTTAGAATTTTCTAGCACCTAGAAGGATTCTGGGAAATCATGTCATTTGCCCAAGTTTTTATCCAGGGGCAGAGGAGGTACCTACAGAATAATTTTTAAAGAATATGGTAGAACAAAAATATTCTGCTATGATCTTTTTTCATGGGTTTTAATTGTTTATACACAACTCTTAGCAGCAAAACTTGAATAATCAGGCATTCATTGTCTGATCATGACATCATGATGAGAATGTCTTCTGACAATAATAGACTAGTGGGTAATTTTCAACCCCAACAGACACTTGCTCTGGAGAAATTTAAATGTGAGATGCAAAAAATGAGACTCAGTAGTGTGGTGATTAGAGAGACATAGATAAGACAATGGAAAAATAAAAAAAAATAGTTACAGTTATTAGCAAGCAGAATCTGTACATAGAGAGAGAGAGATGAAAGTTGGTAATTGCATTTGAATACATAAAAACTCTCCACTGCCTTTGTGTGTGTTAGAATAAGTAGCAACCGATTTCTTTAAAGTTTTGAATACCACATTTCTTTTTGGGAAACAATTGTCTTTGTGTTCTGGATAACAACAATAATCACTGTCAGGAGACCCAAGGTTTATTATCAAGGAAAATATCTTTGTATTTCTTTACCATTCTGTGTTTTCTTAATTATCAGCTCTCTTCCAAAGACATAATCTCCAGAGATGGCTCAGGTTTCTAAAGTTTTATGTACATAATTAACTACTTATGATAAACAACATATAACCAACATATTTATGTTGGTCATTAATGTTTTTCTACTCTCTCTATGTGTACTCAACACATCTAGCAATGATGATAACTGCACAATATCAGCATTTCGATATGACCATTTAATTAACAATTTACATTTTGATGAACATTTAAATTATTTCCAGCTCCTTTGTCATTATCAACAATTGTTCATGGATACTTATACATAAATATTTGTACCTGTCACTTTTTTATGATGTATTTTTACATATATCTATATATTGTATTACTCAAAAAAAAAACATTCCCATGGATAATTGGATCAATTTACACACACTCTGGTATATTCTTTTTCTCTAAAGCCCTTTTTTTCTTGGGTGTGAACTGGATAAAACTGACTCAGTATAAAAATTACATAAATTATATAAAATAATCAATGTGATGACAGTTTTGGCCTAAAAATTCCAACTCAGTCACTGTTTTGAGAAAATGAACTATATTTGTTTAAAATTTTAGGTAACTTTCATATTTTACAGTAACATTTAAATATATATATAAATGATTGCTGCTGCTGCTAAATCGCTTCAGTCGTGTCTGACTCTGTGTGACCCCATAGATGGAAGCCCACCAGAATGATTAGCTCATCTTTAATGCATGTTTGACAAAAATATAAGTATACAGAGTTAAGATTTTATACTCTTAGATAATTTGAATGCAAATTCATTTACTTTTTAGGTAGAGGAACTAAAAATTAGAAACTTTTGAAAGAGTATCCTTAAAAAGTGTGGTGAGTCGAAGAAATGTCATATATACACACAACTGTGCAAGTGATAGTCACACGAACAGAAAAAAACATAATACTCACATAAATATAAATATTTTCTTTATTCTTCAGTGACTAATAAGGCAGGCATAGTGCTTGCAAGTGGGTATTTTAAGTATAAGCATACCTTGGATATCTTATGAGTTTGGCTCCAGACCACTGAAATACAATGAATATTGCAATAAAATGAGTCACAAACTTTTTTGGTTTCCCAATGCATATAAAAGTTATATTTATATGATACTACAGTATTAAGTATGCAATAGCATTATGTCTATAGGATGTTTATACCATAATTAAAAATACTTTAAGGCTAAATAAATACAAAACCAATTACAATAGTAACATAAAATATTACTGATCACAGGTCACCATAACAAATATAATACTAAAGAAAGAACTTGAAGTACTGTATGTGACATGGAGACATGAAGCAAGAAAATACTATTGGAAAAATGGTGCTGATATAGGGTTGTGACAAACTTTGAATTTGTAAAAAATAAAATGTCAACAAAATGCAATAAAGAGAAGGACAATGAAATGAAGTATGCCTGTATTAACAAACCTTATGTATTTCTCCTATAAGTATTTACTAGCTTTTATCCTAGGAATCTTTTTAGATGAAGGAAAAAAAGAGATCACAGAAGATTGACTTGTTACATCTTAACATATCCATTCATAGAAAAATATATTGCAGCATGAATTATAGACAAACACAAAAATGGATACAAACTTATGTACATGACATTTTAAAGTTATCATTTTTCATTTTTTAACCTTTTTCTGGGCAAGACGTAGGTTATGTAATGAGAGAAGACTTTAAAAGAAGTTGAGTTATTTAGCTGCAGTAAGCAGAGGTTTAAGTATAATGTCATAATACTGCCTAAATAGAAACTCCTGGGATTCTTTCTTGCCTAACATAAATGTGACTCCAACAGTAGGGTTTTATTAGTATATGTGGAAGGACATTCTTGAAATATTTTTAAAATGAGATTAATAAGAAAAGATCCAGCTATTTTAAAGAAGCTATTATAGTAGGCTTCTATTATATTACAATAGTTAAAGTGCTCTTTCTCAAAATGTGTGGGTGAGGGTAAGTGAGGAAATGTAGTTAAGTCTACTAGTTTTCTAGTTCCTATGAGATCAGAGAAGGGAATGGCAACCCACTCCAGTATTCTTGCCTGGAGAATCCCATGGACAGAGGAGCCTGGCTGAGTACAGTCCATGGGGTCACAAGAATTGGACACGACTGAGTGGTTAAACCACCACCCCATGAGATCAGAAATTTTGCTCTCCTTTTACTAACCCATACAAATGAGGGTTTGTTTCCTAAATCTTACCCAGTGACTTGGCCTTCTTTTCTGAAGACAGGAATTTGATGCTATCAGTCTGAATCTCTGACTGGTGTTTGCTCCTAGATTCCTTTAAAGAGCCTCCATCTCTTATTCTACTTATTTGAAGCCTACCCATTATAAAGGCTTATTTCTTCTGGATGGCAAAATCTGCATTGATATCTCTTAATGACCTGCAAGCACATCATCTCAATTCTGGGTTCTATATATGTATAAACTTTATCCAGTAACGTGATGATAAAATCTTGATAAGTATCTACCTCATGCTCATCAACATATCTGATTTCTAGTTTACCCATCCTATTACTTATTGAACTCTAAGCCCCCTCTTTTCTTAGTTGTACTCCTTGGATGTTGCAAGAAACTGGTAAGTAAACTCTTACCCAAGTCATATCATGTGAGGAAACATGGCTAGATTGTGGGAATATGGAAAAGGTGTAGCTGGGAGATAGAAAAAAGAAAGTGGAAAAACAATTCAGATGTTAAAAAGGGGGAACTAATTCATGCTTCCAGGAAAGTGAGGTAGGTTAACAGGTAATAGAGGTGTTGAGTAAGTGGTTATCACCATAGTTGAACCCAGAGTATGGATAAAAGTTAGAGCCCTACCACAATTTAAAATCAACATTTATAAAATCTTGATTTAAAAATCTGCCTCAACCAATTTGAACAATGCAGGAGTTCTAGCAAGAGTTTCTTGGAGGGAGTAAGGATAGACTGATTATGGAACTTAGACTTGTAATTCTCATAATAAGTAGCCATGGGCTGAGAGAAGAGTGACATGAGGATTCTTCTTACTGTAGATAGTGCCAGCACTGGCATGATCAGAGGACCACCTCCAGGGCACTAAAGCCAGAAGGTACCAGGGAACATGTAGGAGAGAACAGGACAAAATATCCAGGCAATTTTCATCCTTTTCTGAAATGACAATTTCATTGGATTTGTAATCCCTAAGTTTATGAAAGTGGATGATAAGCTATAGAAATCGAGAGAAATAAAATTTTGATTTGCTTTGTTACCCCAAACTAGGAGTCTTAGGAACATCTGCTGCAATTCAGCCTATTTAAATTGAGCATTTTCTAAGTGCTTTACTTTTACATATTATAATGAGAACCAAGTACAAAGAGGAGTTCATGGTAAACCAAAATAAAGAGAAGTCTAATGCTTTCTGGTAAATGTAGATTGTCTTTGATCTAGACAATTAAAAAATATATGAAATACTTAAGAAGACATCATTCACATGCAAACTAGCATTTCTTTTTTATAGTAAAGCTTAACTCAAAGTGGTGAAACCTTAAAGTTTGACTCCTGAAGTATTTTTAGCTTTCAGAAGTACATTATGCATAAAGTAAAACTCACCCTTTTTAACTATAGCATACTCTTCTAATCATCGCTTCCAATCATGTAACCTCTACCACAAATGTGTTATGAAGTTTTCATTACCGTAAAAATTTCCCTTATCCCTTTGAAATTGATTCCCCCAGTAATAGGCTGAATGTTGAAGTCTTAACCCCCTCCAGTACCTCTGAAAGTGACTGTATTGGAGATAAGACTTTTAAATAGGCAATTAGGTTAAAATGAGGTCATATATATGAGCCCTAATCAAATACGACTGGCATGTTTAAAAGAAGAGGTGATTAGGATAGAGAAACACTCAGAGGGAAACCATGTGCAGATAAAGGAAGAAGATGAACGTCTATAAAACAAGGTGAGAGGCCTCAGAGGAAATGAGCTCTGCCAATGATGCCTTAATCTCCAACATCTAGCTTCCAGAACTGTGAGAAAATAATTTCTGTTCTTTAAGCCTCCCAATCTGTGGTACTTTGTTATGGCAACCCTAGTAGACTATTAATAATATATCCATTTTCACTTTCAAGCCCAAGCAATCAATGGGATCTATATGGTGTCATAATTTTGACCTTTCTTGAATTTCATGTAAATGAAATGATAACAATATATAGCATTAAGCATGTAGCTGTTTTTACTTCTGATGGGTTTAGATTCATTCATGTTGTTGTTGTCTTCATATTTCCTTTTTATTGGTGAAGAGATTTTATAGTGTATCACAGTGTTGTCGTCTATTCTCCATTGGTTGGATATAGCTTTTTGTTGACATGTGGATGTATTTCACTTAGAAAAATGCCTAGAAGTGGGGTTGCTAGATTCTATAACATACACTTAATCTTTTAAGATACCTCCAAACCGTAAAAAGTTGTCTGCACATGGTTTTCCTTCTGAGTGTTTCTCTATCTTAATCACCTCTTCTTTTAAACATGCCAGTTATATTTGATTAGGGCTCATATATATGACCTCATTTTAACCTAATTGCCTATTTAAAAGTCTTATCTCCAATACAGTCACTTTCAGAGGTACTGGAGGGGGTTAAGACTTCAACATTCAGCCTATTACTGGGGGAATCAATTTCAAAAGGATAAGGGAACTTTTTACGGTAACTTTGTCATTTTACGGTTATCTGTGTCATTTTGTGTTTCTACAGCAAAACATAACAATTACTGTTGTCCCCCATTCTTGTAAACACTTGATAGGTCAGTCACTTTATCGTTATTCTAGTGGGTGTTTTGTGATTATCATTTTGATTTGAATTTCTCTGAGTAGTGATATTGACCATCATTTCATATACTGATTTGCCTGATTATATCTTTTATTGTGAAGTGTCTAAGTTGTTTGGCAAAACTAATACAATTATGCAAAGTTTAAAAATAAAATAAAATTAGAGAAAAAAAAATAAAATAAAATTGTTTTCTTATTAATGAGTTCTAAGATTTCTTTATATATTCTATAATAAATCCTTTATCTAGAATGTATATTTCAAAACTTTTCTTTTTTTGCAAATGGATTGGAGAGTATATGAGTGAAAATAGTTATACAAGTTCAGTGATAAATGCAGTGATCAAGGTAAGATGTCTGCTGTTAGTCTAAGAAATTGGTTTTGAATTGAAGAGATATGAATTGGTATGAAAGGTATTAATAGGCAAAATCAACAGGATTTAAAGATTGTTTGGAAATGTGGACAAAGGAGAAGTAATTGTTGGGGATACATTTAATGTAAAAATTTGGGTGGTAGCACTTGTCTAAGCTAAATACTGGAGTATGACTCTTTGAGGAGTGATAGATAGAATAATTATAATTTTGGATATATGGATTGGATATCTTAATAAAAATATGAAATGAACAATTGGCTATATATATGTATGGAACTCAGGTGAGAAATAAGTGGGTATAGCATGTTGAGCATTATTGGTACAACACAGTAAAGCTTTGATAAAGAAAAAATATTTTCCTCTTTTGAATCTCTTTTTGCCTTAACTGAGCTCATGTTTAAGACTTCTTTATTTTTTTTATTCCTACTTTATAAGACACACTTACAAAATAGGTTAATTTTGTTCTTGTACCCTTTTCCTTGAATTATTTTTTTCCTTTTTCCTTTTCCTTGATCCAACTGTCCCATTTCCTCACTGATTCTCTTAGAACCTTAACTCTTGCTTGCCAAATCTATGTTTTTTATACTTCTTGTTTTTAAAAGACCAGAGACTAAATAGTTTAGGTATTTTGTGCCATAGAATATCTCTATTTTTTGATTTTTTGATAGTCTTTAAAAATGTAAAAATTAATCAGTTCATGGAACAATATAAAAACAGTTCACAGACTGGACTTGACCTATGGGCTATAAAAAATTAATAAACTGAAACCTCAGTTACATAGAGTTGATATACCAGAAGGGAGGAGCTCTCACAATCTGCTCCAACAGGACAACTCAATAGGAAGAAGACTCCTAACCCCACCTCCAAGGGCCTAGCCAATGAAAAGTTATGCACTTTTATGCTATAGCTCTCCCAAACTCCTTTTTGTCTCTATATACGTGTTCTCCTTCCCTTGCTGTGTGTGGAAATTTGCATGAGGCTTGCCATGGTTGCAGACCCCAGAATGCAATTCTTTGCTGATCTTGAATGAATCCATCTTTGCTGGAGAAATAACTATTTGTTTCAGATCATTAGGGTCATAATTTTCCAATTCCTGCTATAAAGCATCACATTAGTGGATGCTGCCCTCTTGGGTGTCACGTTATAGTCTGTAGACTTTTGCCTATATTTTTACTCATTTCCAGTAATCAGTTCTGAGTACTATTTCCTTCTGAGCATGTTTTCCCCTCCATTACCTTAAATTTTATTTACTCTCTAATAGTGACCTTTAAAGACTTTATTGACCCCACCCTCAAACCAAGTTAATCATGCCCTTCTCTATGCTTCCAGTGTGCTTTTGGCATATTCCTTTTATTTAAACATGTCTATGGTAAGTTTTGTAAATATCAAATAAATTGAATCTCTTTCCACTGACCCTTGAACAATACAAGGGTTAGGGGTGCCAACCCTCTACACAGATGAAAACTCCTAACTTATAGGATCATGTAGTACTATAGAATTTACTATCGAAAAAATAATTGCCTATAAGTATACCTGTGCAGTTAAAACTTGTGTTGTTCAAGGGGAAATTCTGTTTATGACTAATGCTGATATATAGAGCTAATGATGCCATTAAATTGTGAGAGGCAGCATAACATATGTATAGTCGGCCTTCCTCATCTGCAGCTTCCACATCTGCAGATTCAGCCATCCTCAGATCAAAAATATTTTTAAAAATCCATAAATTTCCCAAAGCCAAAACTTGAAATTGTTTCATATTGGTAACTCTGTATAGCTTTAACAGAGCACTCATATTATAAGTAATCGAGAGATGATTTAAGGGCTTCCCTGATGGCTCAGACAGTAAAGAATCCGCCTGCAATGCATGGGTCAAGAAGATCCCCTGGAGAAGAAAATCCCACTCCAATATTCTTTTCCTGGAGAATTTCGTGGACAGAGGAATCTGTCGGGCTACAGTCCAAGAGGTCACAAAGAGTTGAACACAACTGAGCAACTAACACTTTGAGATTTCAGAGATGATTTAAAGCCTGTGGGAAGATATGCATAGGTTACATGCAAATACTACACCATTTTATATAAAGGACTTGAGCATCTGTGGGTTTTGGTGTTCACTGTGGATCTGGAACCAATCCCCTACAGATACCAAGGGGCATAGGGTCTACTGCTGTGATTTGAAACAGGAAAGAAGCTTTATTTCTTGAAAGCTTTACAGACGCTTTATTTCTTGTGTTGTATAAACTTCAGCCTTTGTACTTTGTCTATTAAATGCAGATAGTTATATTTTCATTTTCACGGTGTTAGTATAGGAGTGACTAAAAAGTATTGTTGTTACTATGTGTCTTGTGTTCTTTTATCCAAAAGATATTTGCATTTTTAACTAGGATTTTCAATGGCTTAGCTCAAATGCATTATGCAATTAAGCACCCACAACCATATTTTTGGTCAGAACATCTCCCCTCCACAGTCTTAAAATTTAAATGATCTTGATTTTCCTAGTTTTGAGACAACCCTTACTGTCACCTTGATAGTAAACAAGTGACAGCTAAGCTTATTGTCAATTTCATGGGGAATTGATTACTCTACAATAAAATTGTAAAAATGAAATATTGCTTAGTCTAAAAATACAAGAGTAATTTAATTCAGGGAGCTTTAAATTTTTAAAGAACTCTTCAATCTCTGCTGACCTATGATACACTCATACTACTCCTTGGGGAGGATTAGTGGTGAAAAACTATAAAAAGTCTGATATCTATAAGGTTAAATTAGATTGGGAAAAGCTACACAATTCTCAAGTGTTCAGATGATACAGTTATTCCAGAAACAAACTTGATTGTATCTAATAACACAGAAATTTCTTTATATGATGTTTCTGGCACTGGAGATATTATATCACTATAAAATTTCTTTTTCAAATCCATCCAAGTAAATTATGTTAGAAAAGATTTAGTAGTTGTTTAATTTAACTCATAAAAAGCCATAAATAAGTATCAGCTTACTGAGAATAAAATGTCCACAACAAATAATAACATTTAATGCATTTTGAAATGTAAAGCCATGAAAAATATAGTGTAATTACATTTACTGACATGCTGTAGTTTAACTAGGGTCAATTAAATTGAACTATTGGCAATTTTTGCTTATTTTCTTTGTTTAAAAACATCACTATGATTTAAAGTTTAATTGCAGAATATATAAGATAATAAAATTGCTTCTCCATCAACTATTTTTCATATAAATACAGATGGATAATTTTGTCACTCTGTAAATAAATTTGTGGACTTATTATTTAACATCATGCATTGAATGTAATGACAAGACAATGAATATAGATGTTTATTTTAACTAATGATTGCTATATTGCTCTTTCCTTTGATTCAGAGGGATAATTTTTAAAGGTCAGGAGGGTGGTCTTTTATGGCTATGGAGCCTTCTTTTGCAACTATTCTATTAGCAACCCCACGTCCAAGGAGCCGTGGCTGCGTGGGCACAGGAGGGCCTAGAGAAGCTATCCCACAAGAAGGTCAGGAAAGGCAGCAGTGAGGAGATACCCCTCATCCAAGGTAAGGAGCAATGGCTGCGCTTTGCTGGAGCAGCCGTGAAGAGATACCCCACGCCCAAGGTAAGAGAAACCCAAGTAAGACGGTAGGTGTTGCAAGAGGGCATCAGACAGCATACACACTGAAATCATAATCACAGAAAACTAGTCAATCTAATCACACTAGGACCACAGCCTTGTCTAACTCAATGAAACTAAGCCATGCCCGTGGGGCAACCTAAGATGGGCGGGTCATGGTGGAGAGATCTGACAGAATGTGGTCCACTGGAGAAGGGAATGGCAAACCACTTCAGTATTCTTGCCTTGAGAACCCCATGAACAGTATGAAAAGGCAAAATGATAGGATACTGAAAGAGAAACTCCCCAGGTCAGTAGGGACCCAATATGCTACTGGAGATCAGTGGAGAAATAACTCCAGAAAGAATGAAGGGTTGGAGCCAAAGCAAAAAGAATACCCAGCTGTAGATGTGACTGGTGATAGAAGCAAGGTCCGAGGCTGTAAAGAGCAATATTGCATAGGAACCTGGAATGTCAGGTCCATGAATCAAGGCAAATTGGAAGTGGTCAAACAAGAGATGGCAAGAGTGAATGCCGACATTCTAGGAATCAGCGAACTGAAATGGACCGGAATGGGTGAATTTAACTCAGATGACCATTATATCTACTACTGTGGGCAGGAATCCCTTAGAAGAAATGGAGTGGCCATCATGGTCAACAAAAAAGTCTGAAATGCAGTACTTGGATGCAATCTCAAAAACGACAGAATGATCCCTGTTCGTTTCCAAGGCAAACCATTCAATATCACAGTAATCCAAGTCTATGCCCCAACGAGTAATGCTGAAGAAGCTGAAGTTGAATGGTTCTATGAAGACCTACAAGACCTTTTAGAACTAACACCCAAAAAAGATGTCCTTTTCATTATAAGGTACTGGAATGCAAAAGTAGGAAGTCAAGAAACACCTGGAGTAACAGGCAAATTTGGCCTTGGAATACGGAATGAAGCAGGGCAAAGACTAATAGAGTTTTGCCAAGAAAATGCACTGGTCATAACAAATACCCTCTTCCAACAACACAAGAGAAGACTCTATACATGGACATCACCAGATGGTCAACACCAAAATCAGATTGATTACATTCTTTGCAGCCAAAGATGGAGAAGCTCTATACAGTCAGCAAAAACAAGACCAGGAGCTGCCTGTGGCTCAGACCATGAACTCCTTATTGCCAAATTCAGACTTAAATTGAAGAAAGTAGGGAAAACCACTAGACCATTCAGGTATGACCTAAATCAAATCCTTTATGATTATACAGTGGAAGTGAGAAATAGATTTAAGGGCCTAGATCTGATAGACAGAGTGCCTGGTGAACTATGGAATGAGGTTCGTGACATTGTACAGGAGACAGGGATCAAGACCATCCCCATGGAAAAGAAATGCAAAAAAGCAAAATGGCTGTCTGGGGAGGCCTTAAAAATAGCTGTGGAAAGAAGAGAAGCAAAAAGCAAAGGAGAAAAGGAAAGATATAAGCATCTGAATGCAGAGTTCCAAAGAATAGCAAGAAGAGATAAGAAAGCCTTCTTCAGCGATCAATGCAAAGAAATAGAGGAAAACAACAGAATGGGAAAGACTAGGGATCTCTTCAAGAAAATCAGAGATACCAAAGGAACATTTCATGCAAAGATGGGCTCGATAAAGGACAGAAATGGTATGGACCTAACAGAAGCAGAAGATATTAAGAAGAGATGGCAAGAATACACAGAAGAACTGTCTAAAAAAGATCTTCACAGCCCAGATAATCACGATGGTGTGATCACTGACCTAGAGCCAGACATCCTGGAATGTGAAGTCAAGTGGGCCTTAGAAAGCATCACTATGAACAAAGCTAGTGGAGATGATAGAATTCCAGTTGAGCTATTCCATATCCTGAAAAGATGATGCTGTGAAAGTGCTGCACTCAATATGCCAGCAAATTTGGAAAACTCAGCAGTGGCCAAGGACTGGAAAAGGTCAGTTTTCATTCCAATCCCAAAGAAAGGCAATGCCAAAGAATGCTCAAACTACCACACAATTGCACTCATCTCACACGCTAGTAAAGTAATGCTCAAAATTCTCCAAGCCAGGCTTCAGCAATTTGTGAACGGTGAACTTCCTGATGTTCAAGCTGGTTTTAGAAAAGGCAGAGGAACCAGAGATCAAATTGCCAACATCCACTGGATCATGGAAAAAGAAAGAGAGTTCCAGAAAAGCATGTATTTCTGCTTTATTGACTATGCCAAAGCCTTTGACTGTGTGGATCACAGTAAACTGTGGAAAATTCTGAAAGAGATGGGAATACCAGATCACCTGATCTGCCTCTTGAGAAATTTGTATGCAGGTCAGGAAGCAACAGTTCAAAATAGACATGGAACAACAGACTGGTTCCAAATAGGAAAAGGAGTATATCAAGGCTGTATATTGTCACCCTGTTTATTTAACTTATATTCAGAATACATGTTGAGAAACGCTGGGCTGGAAGCAACACAAGCTGGAATCAAGATTGCCGGGAGAAATACCAATAACCTCAGATATGCAGATGACACCACCCTTATGGCAAAAAGTGAAGAGGAACTAAAAAGCCTCTTGATGAAAGTGAAAGTGGAGAGTGCAAAATTTGGCTTAAAGCTCAACATTCAGAAAACGAAGATCATGGCATCCTGTCCTATCACTTCATGGGAAATAGATGGGGAAACAATGAAAATAGTGTCAGACTTTATTTTTCTGAGCTCCAGAATCACTGCAGATGGTGACTGCAGCCATGAAATTAAAAGATGCTTACTCCTTGGAAGGACAGTTATGACAAACCTAGATAGCATATTCAAAAGCAGAGACATTACTTTGCCAACAAAGGTTCGTCTAGTCAAGGCTATGGTTTTTTTCTGTGGTCATGTATGGATGTGAGAGTTGGTCTGTGAAGAAGGCTGGGTGCCGAATTATTGATGCTTTTGAACTGTGGTGTTGGAGAAGACTCTTGAGAGTCCCTTGGACTGCAAGGAGATCCATCCAGCCCATTCTAAAGGAGATCAGCCCTGGGATTTCTTTGGAAGGAATGATGGTAAAGCTGAAACTCCAGTACTTTGGCCACCTCATGTGAAGAGTTGACTCATTGGAAAAGACTCTGATGCTGGGAGGGTTTGTGGGCAAGAGGAGAAGGGGATGACAGAGGATGAGATGTCTGGATGGCATCACTGACTCAATGGACGTGAGTCTCAGTGAACTTCGGGAGTTGGTGATGGACAAGGAGGCCTGGCGTGCTGCGATTCATGGGGTCGCAAAAAGTCGGACATGACTGAGCGACTGATCTGATCTGATCTGAAGATAACATTTCACTTATATCTGTTTTTATTTAGCTTTTGTATGTTCTCCAATTCATTGATTTGTTTGAAAACTCTTTACCTTACTTTATGAAATTTCAAACCGCAATCCTAAATTCCATCAAGTTCATTGGCTACTGTCAATTCTTTTATAAAACTGCTGCTTCTCTAATGCATAACATGTTCTTTACAAATTATCAGCTCCACTGTTACATGTTTCACTAGCATTTCATCACCTCTAAACAGCATGACCTCGGAGAAGGCAATGGCACCCCACTCCAGTACTCTTGTCTGAAAAATCCCATGGATGGGGGAGCCTGGTAGGCGGCAGTCCATGAGGTCGCTAAGAGTTGGACATGACTGAAGCGACTTAGCAGCAGCAGCAAACAGCATGACCTACTCCTTAAGTCATGTATTTTTCCAAAACTTTAGTAAACAGTGATCCATTCCAACTACTAGTAGAGATTAAGTATGAAAATTGCACCCTAGTTCAGGATGTCTGAGTTTGAATGGTAAATCTCCCATTTATCAGCTTTATGACTTTGGGCAATATACTTAGCATTTCTAATCCTCACTTCCTTCAAATGTAAATAAGGGTAATGATAATATTTAAAGGTTCAATGAGATTATGAAACTAGCTAATGCTCTAACTCATATTAACTAATATTTGTATAACAGGCTTTGGTCTTCTGCAGTTAGCTTCTCAGCCAATTCCAGATATTTCTTATCATCATCATTGTCAACCTGTCTGTTCTGTAAGCAGATACACAGAACAATGACTGATGTCACATCTCAAAGTCTATTTTAAATAAATGTGTTTAAGGAAGGGGAAGAAAATGTCTTTTTGGCCCAAAAGGCAAGTTAGATAATTACCAATTATGAACATGTATTTACTTTTTCACTTTTTCTCTGTTTTTCCTCTGAAGTCATGACCATTTGATTCCATGCAGCTGTAGCTCAGGCAAATGGTCAGTTATGGTTATAAGAACACAAGTTCAGAGCCTGGATGAAAATTATATAGATTTAGCATTCAGACTCCGAGAAGGCAATGGCACCCCACTCCAGTACTCTTGCCTGGAGAATCCCAGGGATGGAGGAGCCTGGTGGGCTGCAACTCTGTGGTGGGGTCGCACAGAGTTGGACACGACTGAAGCGACTTAGCAGCAGCAGCAGCATTCAGACTATTGAATATTAAAACAATGCTTCTCTTCAGTAATGCCACAATAAATCCAAGTGATTTTATATGAAGAGACTGAGCAAACCATTATAATATTAGCTGTCTCTGGTCAGAGACTAAGTTTTTTCAAACAAAAAAAATGTGATTGAATGAAGTAGCTTATGACTGTTGGGATAGAGAACCTAATTATGGTAATTTTAAAAAATATGAATTGGAGGGAAGGCACCAAGATGGCGGAGAAGTAGGACGGGGAAAACACTTTCTCCTCCACAAATTCATCAAAAGAGCATTTAAACGTCGAGTAAATTCCACAAAACAACTTCTGAATGCCGGCAGAGGACATCAGGCACCCAGAAAAGCAACCCAACTCTTCGAAAGGAGGTAGGAAAAAATATTAAAGACAATAAAAGAGACAAAAGAGGGAGGGACGGAGTTCCGTCCCGGGAAAGGAGTCTTAAAAAGAGAGAAGTTTCCAAACACCAGGAAACCTTCTCACTGCCAAATCCGTGCTGAGCTTTGGAAGCACAGAGGGTAACATAACAGGGAGAAAAAATAAATAAACAATTAAAACTCGCAGATTGCGAGCCCTACGGTAACTCCCCCAGCGGAGAAACAGCGCAGACACCTGCATCCGCCATTAGCAAGCGGGGGCTGGGCAGGGAGGCGCGGCGCGGGCTGCATCGCTGAGAGTAAGAATCTGGCCTGAATACCCTGAGCACTATCTGAGCGAAATAATTTGGGCTAGCAAACCAGACTGTGGGATATCTACCATGCGAAAAGCCAGCCTTAACCTAAGACACCGCCAGCCCGTGCACGGAACAAAGGACTAAACAGAGATAGCCGGCTGCAGACCTTCCCCCTCCGGTGACAGGCAGCCAGAGCCAGAAGGGGGCAATCGCAGCCCCAGAGAGACATTATCTATAAAACTGGCTTCTTTGCTAACTAAAACTTATTGGGGGTCTGGACGGTCAACATCTGCCTGAGAAGGTGCGCCGGTTTTACACCCAGATAATCGAGTGGCGGGGAGGCGATAAGTCGCAGCATTGGCGCTCGCCAAACACCTCATCACCTGAGCTGCTCATACCTGGGAAGAGCACAAAACGCAGGCCCAACTGAGTCTGCGCCTCTGAGGACCACCTGAGTGCCTGAAC
Source organism: Bos indicus x Bos taurus (assembly GCF_003369695.1). Classification (NCBI taxonomy): domain Eukaryota; kingdom Metazoa; phylum Chordata; class Mammalia; order Artiodactyla; family Bovidae; genus Bos; species Bos indicus x Bos taurus. The sequence goes on from NC_040080.1 coordinate 103,634,473, forward strand.
CTGAGCAGCTTGGACCTGGGAGGTGCATGCAACCCAGGGCCAGCCTCGGATTGTTCCCGGTGGAACAACCTAGAGCCCGAGCAGTGTGGGCAGGGAGGCTACACGCGCCGTGAGCGGGGGCAGACCCAGTGTGGCGGAGGCACTGCGAGCGCACGCCAGTGTTATTTGTTTGCAGCATCCTTCCCTCCCTCCCCACAGCGCGACTGAACAAAGAGAAGAAATACAGCTCCACCCACCAGAACACCGACACAAGCTTCCCTAACCAGGAAACCTTGACAAGCCACCCGTACAAACCCACACACAGCGAGGAAACGCCACAATAAAGAGAACTCCACAAACTGCCAGAATACAGAAAGGACTCCCAAACTCAGCAATTTAAACAAGATGAAGAGACAGAGGAATACCCAGCAGATAAAGGAACAGGATAAATGCCCACCAAACCAAACAAAAGAGGAAGAGATAGGGAATCTACCTGATAAAGAATTCCAAATAATGATAGTGAAATTGATCCAAAATTTTGAAATTAAAATGGAATCACAGATAAATAGCCTGGAGACAAGGATTGAGAAGATGCAAGAAAGGTTTAACAAGGACCTAGAAGAAATAAAAAAGAGTCAATATATAATGAATAACGCAATAAATGAAATTAAAAACACTCTGGAGGCAACAAATAGTAGAATAACAGAGGCAGAAGATAGGATTAGTGAAGTAGAAGATAGAATGGTAGAAATAAATGAATCAGAGAGGATAAAAGAAAAACGAATTAAAAGAAATGAAGACAATCTCAGAGACCTCCAGGACAATATTAGACGCTACAACATTCGAATCATAGGGGTTCCAGAAGAAGAAGACAAAAAGAAAGACCATGAGAAAATACTTGAGGAGATAATAGTTGAAAACTTCCCTAAAATGGGGAAGGAAATAATCACCCAAGTCCAAGAAACCCAGAGAGTCCCAAACAGGATAAACCCAAGGAGAAACACCCCAAGACACATATTAATCAAGTTAACAAAGATCAAACACAAAGAACAAATATTAAAAGCAGCAAGGGAAAAACAACAAATAATACACAAGGGAATTCCCATAAGGATAACAGCTGATCTTTCAATAGAAACTCTTCAAGCCAGGAGGGAATGGCAAGACATACTTAAAATGATGAAAGAAAATAACCTACAGCCCAGATTATTGTACCCAGCAAGGATCTCATTTAAGTATGAAGGAGAAATCAAAAGCTTTTCAGACAAGCAAAAGCTGAGAGAATTCTGCACCACCAAACCAGCTCTCCAACAAATACTAAAGGATATTCTCTAGACAGGAAACACAAAAATGGTGTATAAACTCGAACCCAAAACAATAAAGTAAATGGCAACGGGATCATACTTATCAGTAATTACCTTAAACGTAAATGGGTTGAATGCCCCAACCAAAAGACAAAGACTGGCTGAATGGATACAAAAACAAGACCCCTACATATGTTGTCTACAAGAGACCCACCTCAAAACAGGGGACACATACAGACTGAAAGTGAAGGGCTGGAAAAAGATTTTCCATGCACATAGGGACCAAAAGAAAGCAGGAGTCACAATACTCGTATCAGATAAATTAGACTTTAAAACAAAGGCTGTGAAAAGAGACAAAGAAGGTCACTACATAATGATCAAAGGATCAATCCAAGAAGAAGATATAACAATTATCAATATATATGCATTCAACATAGGAGTACCACAATATGTAAGACAAATGCTAACAAGTATGAAAGGGGAAATTAACAATAATACAATAATAGTGGGAGACTTTAATACCCCACTCACACCTATGGATAGATCAACTAAACAGAAAATTAACAAGGAAACACAAACTTTAAATGATACACTAGACCAGTTAGACCTAATTGATAGCTATAGGACATTTCATCCCAAAACAATGAATTTCACCTTTTTCTCAAGCGCACATGAAAAAAAAAAAAAAAACCAGAAAAAAAAAAAATGTACATTACGACTTCTCATTATTTGGAAATAATCGACTTAAAAATAATCCTATTGGATTCAAAGTTCATTTGTTTTATCATAAGAAATCGCAGCAAGAAATCACAAGACATTTATACGTAGAACTGAAAAGAGAAAACATTATTTGGTTCTTTAAATATAATTTCAGCGGTTGGAAAAAAAAATATTGATTGAAATTGTGCTGAAACCATATTTAACCGTCTGTGAATTGCCATATTTGACAAATAAAAATATAGTATGCAAAAAAAAAAAAAGAAACTGCGTCTCTTATGTCTCCTGCATTGGCAGGTGGGTTCTTTACCACTGGTGCCACCTAGGAAGCCCATCTGACCCTAGCACAACCCAATGATTTTCGGCAAACTATAGGTTAAGCAAGGCATCCAGGGCCCAGAGCTGGTCAGTTGCTGAACCAGAGTCTCTTGACTGCCAGTCAGGTGCTCTCATAAGAAAAAAGACTCAGGATCTCAGAGTTGTTGCTTTTTATTCCTAGAGATGGATGACCGTTCAGCACTCATTTCAGGGGCCTGATATGATGGATTCTGAGTGTGAAGCTGGAGATATAAAGGTGAGAGAGATACAGCTCCTGCCCTCTAGGGAATCACGGTACCATAGATGAGACAGATACTATAAACAGATAATTATAAAAATTACATGATAAACTGTCCAATGTGGAGCCTTTAAGGACAAGGCACTGTGGGGACACAGTGGGAGGAATGGGGAGGTCTGGAACATAGGAAGAGGAAAGAGACCTGGAAGGTCTCAGCAGGTGAGGATCAGGCTTAAAAATACATCCCTGGGCTTCCCTGGTGGTCCAGTGGTGAAGAATCCACATGCCAATGCCGGGGACAGGTGTTGATCCCTGGTTCGGGAATATTCCACATGCCTCAGGGCAACTAAGCCCAAGAACTGCAACTACTGGAGCTCTAGAGCCCATGTTCCGCAACAAGAGAAGCTGCTGCAGTGAGAAGCCCGTGCACCGCAACTAGAGAGGAGGCCCCGCTCTCTGCAACTAGAGAAAGCCCTCCTGCAACAACAAAGACCCAGAGCAGCCAAAAGCTCAATCAATCAATCATTTAATAATACATCTGAAATTAAACTGTGGTTTTCTTTTGCTTTCACTAGAATCATGGGATTTAAAAAAAAAAAATATGAATTGGATTTTTTTCTACAGTCAGTACATTACATACAGTATATAACCCAAGCTCATATTTTCATTCTTTAGCCAATAATCATGTGTCCTTGAATAGAAAACTTAATACTGACAAATAGACAGCTAAATGTTACAGTGCATTTTTAAATAATAGTAAGACAAAAATCTCATATTCCATGTCTTGAGATTTTGTTTTACAGCCCTTATAAATTAGAGTGTTTTAAAAATACATTGGCAGGATTTTCACTGGAAAGATAATCATTTCAGTTCATATCATCTTTTAATGATGTACTTAAAATTTCTAGCGTTATAATGTGATTTTAGATACTACTCATTCATTCTGTGCTTTAAAGATATAAAAATACTATTGAAATAATCACAAACATGATAAGATGCTGAAATGATTCTTTTAAAAATATTTTCATTAGAATGTATTAGAGATCGTGAATAAATATTTATATAATAACTTTAATAATGAAGTATCTGCTTAATACTGTCACTAATAGTAATTATAATTTTTCCTTTGCTGTTTCATTAGAAGATGTGAGTACATTAACAATGAAAAGCAAACAATTAACAGTGTTTGAAATAGAATTTCTTCTTGAAAATCCATTTCTCCTTGGGAAAGGACATGATTTACAAATTATTCATGTGGCTTATATGTCTGAATAATTTATCCTAGTAAAATTATTTTTACAATTGAACTAGATACAGCATATTTATTCATAGGTACATATGTGTGTATGTACTTAGACAAATTTACCTAGAATGACACAAAGTGTATAAAAACATGAAAATGGTTTGGAACTTATGTTTAAATAATGCAAATGTAGAAAATTTCAACTTTCCAGTACACCATAGATATTTTAGTGTACCTCCTAGTTTTAAACTAGCCTGAAGTGATTAATATTCATCGAAAAGAAGTGGGAATATAGGCATTACTTAATTTTCAATTAATAGAAAACACAGCATTGTCTATTTTTAGTCACCTAGCTATTTATCCATTCCCTATGGAAGTGAATAGGCTGCCACACTCTTGTCCGTTTTCTTGCTGAGAGTGCTTGCCTGTGCTGCCAAGCTCACGACACAGTTTCTGTCTGGCATCGAAGCACTATCTTTTTCAGCCATGCAAGTCTGTGTTTTGTGATAAAGTACAGTTATGGGCAGCCTTGCAGACTCGACTCTGCTGCAGAAAGAACTCTCCTGCCTGCAGTATTCCATTTGAAAACTCTCTTCTGATGCTTGACTTTCTTCTGAAACTGGACCTGCAGTCATAATGGTTCTTTCTTTAATATTTTAACTAATTTTACCCATTTAATATGAGCTGGATATTTAATTCTAAATTGAACAGCAAGGGAGTTTTTAAGGCTGAAAGTAAATTTTATGAGGAATAAATCACAATTTATATACTTGGTTTAACACTGCTGCTGCTGCTGCTGCTGCTAAGTTGCTTCAGTCGTGTCTGACTCTGTGCAACCCCATAGACGGAAACCTACCAGGCTCCCCCGTCCCTGGGATTCTCCAGGCAAGAACACTGGAGTGGGTTGCCATTTCCTTTTCCAATGCAGGAAAGTGAAAAGTGAAAGTGAAGTCGCTCAGTCGTGCTGGACTTGTAGCGACCCCATGGACCGCAGCCCACCAGGCTCCTCTTCCATGGGATTTGCCAGACAAGAATACTGGAATGGGTTGCCATTGCCTTCTCCGATTTAATACTGCACATATCACTTAATAATGCGGGAATTTATAGTTTCCAGGCTACTGTGGAGGTTATCTGATTTGTGATATGTTGGTCCATTCATTTCAATTTCTACAAGATCTACAATGATTATTTCAGTCTCTAAGATGGCATAGTGCTATGCCATTTATTTAGTGTGTGTATAGGTATCACCTTCAAGCATCCATTTCTGGTATTTTGGTAGGAACTGCTATGATTCGAACACCTAAAAATAAATTTTAATGGACATCTGAGTTAAGATGTACATTAAAATTTAGGAAGTATCCAAGTATAGGTAACAGAAATAAACAGCATCATCTCAGTATGAGCAGTGTTAAATTAATAAAAATAACATAATCAAAGGAAACAATTCTGCAGAAGTCCTACAAGTCCCAGGAATGTGCATTTTACAGGATGGATGAAAGTTAAGATTTGTGCTTTACTGACCATATATATAGAGAAAAAAGGCCTTGACAAAGTGTCTGCACATTAGGAGAGAATTAGAAAAGAGATCTTCAACATAGCCAAGTCCTTCTGAAGGCTATAACCTCCAAGAAAGTGTTATTGTGTATGGGTAGGCAGGTCAAAGAGGAGCCTTCCTCGTGGGCCTCAGTTCTTGGTAAGAACACAAAGAAGAATCTGAGGTCTTACCTGTGGCATAAATAAATTTTTTAAGGAAAGAACAGAACACCTCAAGGGAGAGATGGACCAAGTCCAGAGAGGCACTGACACAGGAATGATGTGGTACAGGGTTTTCAAGACAGGGCTTTTACTTATTCTCCTAGGTGGACATAGAATGATAGTTTTAATTGACAGTCGCAAATGACCCAACAGGCTCTATTCAGCAAGGCTTCCTATAGTTCAGTCTGTTATAATCAGATATATGCATGTACAGAATGTTTGAACCTATAATGGACTCTGGGCTGCCTGAGGTCACTTGAGGGCACAGCTGCACATCAAAGGCACATGTGCCAGAGTTGGAGAAGCCCTTGTGGTTAGTTTGTATCCATTGTGTGCCTAGGGCATATACTGCAATGTTGGAAAAGTTTTTGTGGTTATTTTGCAGCATATCTGTGAGCTCTCCTGGGCTACATTGGGGAGTGTCTGGGGTGGAATTTAGAGATCAGCTTGAATCTTTTTTGGCTAGGCCACCCCTCCTTTTCCAGGCCTAACTTCCTACCTAACAGAAAGTGTGGATTAGAAATAAAATTCAATCACCAAAGCAAGTAGATATCAGGAAACCTTTCATCAATTGGCCTGGCCTTTGACAAAAAAATCAAAAAATAAATGAGTCCCCTCATAACATTGATCCATTGTCAAGTGGGTTTAACTATTTGAATTACATAATATATGGAGAGTTTGACAGTGTGAGCTGAAATTATTAGAAAGAGTATTCCCTAGCCAGTGATCTACTGGGTGCCCAGCAGAAGCAAAATTATAGTTGGATGTATGAATCCTAATCCAACATTACACAGCATTTCCAGACATGAAACATAAACTGAAGTATCAATAGAATTATGCTTATAGTACAGTATTTAAACCCATATGATTGATGATTCAGTCATTAAGGAGATATAGCAGAAAAAAATATAGAAAGGGGTATCTGAACTTCCTGTACTTCAACTAATGAAATTATCAGATAGAAACTATAATTATAATAAAATTAGATAATAACACGAAGTTATAGGTAAACATAAAACATTTTTATTTTGGTTATAAAAGCATAATAGTTTACAATAATGTTGTAAATAATGCAGAGATTATTATTTATAAGTTTACCTAGATTAAAAAATGTATTTTTTTGAGACTTTGGAGAGCTGCTATGGCAATCAGGACTTAAAGGTCAAAATCTGCACAGAGAGAGACTTATTGAGATCCAAATCTACCTTTCTGGGCTGGGGAGGCCGACTTAATGCTAATGGAAACAGCATCATTTTAGTTGCAGGAGAATCAGTATAGATTCTGTAAATTTCACAGAACTCAGGATACAGAATTTAGAAGTCTAAACCTAAAAGGAAATAGGACTTGAAAGCTCAATATATAGGGGAAAAAAGGCAGCTCAGAGAAATGATCATGACCCTCAGTAATTATATACTTATTTAGACATTTGCTGATTAAATTCTCCAGTGCAGTAGCCCAGAAAGCACAAAAAGGGCCTCTGAAAGCCAGGCCTTTTTAAAAATGCAGTTTCATGGAACTAAAAAAAATAAAATGAGTTCAGAATTTTCAAAGTGGGTAGAGTACTAGAAAATACCTCTAGTCTTAAACAGCAATATATGGTTAATGGTAAAATATTGAAAGCTTTGCCCTGATATTGAGAAAATATGGGTGTGCTAGCTAAAACTATTTCTATTAGCAATTATAATGAAATCCAAAATGAATAAAATAGGGCAACAAAAAATAATGATTAAACAAAAGTAAAACTATCATTGATATCAGAATACCTGATTAGTCATATTAGCAGTATAAAGCTCATAAGCAATGTGAACAAGGCTTCTACACAATAGATTCCATATTTAACTGATTAAATTAATAAGAAAAAGGTCACAGGATGCAAGAGCAAATATAAAAATCAAATTTTTTCTGTAAGTTAAATTGTGAACTCTTGAAATATGTCTCTTTCAATTAATAAAAGTAAAATAATAAAGGCAATTAAAAGATATTGTCTAGAATTGTCTACTGCTTAAAAAGTTTCGAGGCACAGCGATATCAGCGATAAAGAGAACTGCTACTTAATAGGAAAAAGTCTCTAGGAAGATATTCTAACACCAAAATTATATGCACTAGGATGAACATCTTTTGTATATTCAAATATTTCAATGCAAAATAAATGCATAAAATTAATCCTATATATATTAAATTTACTTAATGGTATTATTTGGAAACTATAATGATTTTGTATATTAAATTTATATTCAAGTTATTAACTTATAAATTTAATGTTGTAAGAATCTTTAAGTTCAACTTACAAAATTCATTTTATAGTTTTCTTACATACCAAATAAAAAATGCTTCCAGGAAGACCTTTAAATATTATAGTTTCAACTGAACAGAATAGAATACTTTAAAAAAGTCTACTTATAATTTTTAAATGTTTTTCCTGTTGTAAAAGTCACTTATAAATTTAAGTAACAGGTTTTTTTTTTCAACTATTTTACTTGCATTTATGTATTAGGTATATTTAGTCTTCTTTGTAGGTATCTAACAATCATGACAGAGAAAACTCAGAAGTCAACAGAAGTATCTCTCCCAAACCTCTTAAATTTTTTTTTAAAATACAAACTGTAATTTAGCAAATCAAATCTTCTTAGCATTCTAATAATGTTAACAGAAACCCAAATTATCATAGACATTTAAACTAAAAATAAAATTAAAATATACTACATTCCCCGTAAATATCACAAGCATTTTCATTAAAAATACACTGATTTTTCTAAACTTAATAATGGAGTATTAGTGATTTTTGCTTCTCTTTTTTTTACTTCTCTGTCTTTATATCTTAATTATCTTAATTTATTAGTGGGTATACTGGGGTCGCTAAGAGTCAGACATGACTGAGCGACTTCACTTTCACTTTTCACTTTCATGCATTGGAGAAGGAAATGGCAACCCACTCCAGTGTTCTTGCCTGGAGAATCCCAGGGACGGGGGAGCCTGGTGGGCTGCCGTCTATGGGGTCGCACAGAGTTGGACACGACTGAAGTACTTAGCATAGCATAGCATACTGAGGTTACTTGGTGGAAAATTAAAAACCATTATACTGTTTGCTATAGTGAGTTTGTTGTAATTATTAATATATCCATTTATCATTCATAAATTTGAAATCACTTTACAAGAACTGGGTATATGCCTGGGTTCCTCCCAGGACATTGATTAGACAGGTGGGACCATTTTTAAAGCTGCCTGCTTTGGTAGATGGAATGTCCCACTTTTATTTATTGCCTAATTGAATTCAGCTTTCTTCCTGTGATCTTATCTGATTATGATTTTAAGGACATTCTTTAGCACTGCCACAATTTAAAATATGTTTTAATGTCATTCATTGGATTTCAAAATTCTTCATACAGCTTTATCTGCTGTAGCTATAATTCTGATGTCAGGCTAATGACATTTCAGAAACAAAAAAGGAAAGAAGGTTATGATTAGTAGAAAAGAAGATATTTCTTTTCCCCTCTAATACAGACTTTTTCTTTTCAATTGTTTTATCAAGTTGGTTTTCAACTCCTTATTGGATAATAGCAAGTTCAATATGTTATTCATATAGGGAAAAGGTAATGTCAGCTAGCCTTTGACATTTAAACAATACCAGTGTTCAGTTTCAACTGAGACCCTGAAGTTACAGTGTAGACTGGGGTAGACAACTTGGCTTTTAATGTTAGATCTGAGTGCTAATCAATCACCACCTGTATGACTTTGAATATGCTAGGTACTTTATAATATCAGTTTCCATATCTTTACATCTGGGTAACTAAATGTACCACACCATTTGTTGTGAAAATAAAGTCACCTTTCATCTCTAAAGTACATTTTAAAGTGCTTGACCTGTAGACAATTATTATTAAATTATAGTTGCAATTAGTTAATCTATCAAAGTAATCTTCTACATGCTAGGGTGGAGTGGTTCATTAACGATATTAAATGTAGTTTCTAAAATAGATTTTACATTTAAGCTCACTAGAGCAAAGAATTTACTTTTAAATCTGCCATCTTTCATACCAACATCAGCATCTGTGAAGGGTCTGAGATTTTACCCTATGTGTAAGCTAATGAGTTAGTCTGCCAAAAGTTCATGTATACCAGCAAAAATGCAAGTTCACGTATACTGATGTACTGCATGAGACAAAGGGAACTTTATGATTCACAACACCAGCAGTAGTCAGTGTCATATCATTTACCAGTAGTTTCCCAAACCTTAATTCCCACATACTTACATTACAAGGTCCAGGTGATGCCTGTGTACACAGTGGTTTGTGTTAGAGGAAAACACTGAGTGTAGGAAAATGCCAATCATTTACAAGGAGGCTTCTAGAAAACTTATCCAAACATTGCCCTAGGCACTGTCATTATTAATGTGAGCAGCAAACTAATATGCTCTCAGTTCTGGAAGATTCTAACTTCCAAGGCTATTTGCTTTATAAACAATTTTGAAATATGAAATTAAACTGGTAATACTTCTGCACAGAAGAGAGACAGAGACAAGAAGTTTATAGGGATTTGTCTCCTTACAGCAGAATGGAAACTTTGCACTTCTAGTATTTAAAAAAAAAAAAAAAAAGGACAAAAGATTCAGAAACATAATTTTAACACAGTTGTTTTAAAGCATTCAGAGTTTTAAATTCTACCAAAACAATGTGTTGAAAGATAAGATAAATGAGATCAATTACTTGTAGATGTCATAATAGTGTTTCAGAGTGGGGACAGGCAAAATTGAGATATTTATGAGGTTTGGGGGTGGTATGGCTCAAGACATGTATTTTAATAGGAGGGGTTGTTTAGTGTTAGCTCATGACATAATAGTTACAGATTAGTGGATAGGGCAAATATAAGGTTTTGAGAAAAATGTTCCAATGTAAGTGTATTTATTAAAAGTTAGCTGTCTGATGTTCATCTTAAAGTTTTTCATTCCTTTCATTCTGAAAGGAATAGTAATGTTATTTGCAATGGCTTCCCTGGTGGCTCAGATGGTAAAGAATCTCCCTGCAATTCGGGAGACCTGGGTTCAGTCCCTGGGTTGGGAAGATCGCCTGGAGAAAGGAATGGCAACCCACTCCGGTATTCTTGCCTGGAGAATCCTGGGGACAGAAAAGCCTGGCCGGTTACAGTCCACGGGGTCTCAAAGAGTTGGACATGACTGAGAGACTACACTTTCACTGTCTTTTCATCTTTCTGGGCAAGTTTTCTGGAATACAAGAGTAAGTATAAGATTAGTGAAGTCATGATAAAGTGGAGTTAAGCTATGAGCATAAATGATTTTGGTTCTTCAAAGCCAAGTGACTTGTAGCCAGAACCTGTCATTATTTGTATATGAGATTGGTTTGGTGACAGAGAGGGGTCTCCTCATTTTTAGTAGATTAGATTTGCATCTAGAAAAAAATGGTGGGAAAGTGGTTAAACAGAATATACCAAGTAGAGAAATAAAATAATTGACCATAGTGTCAAGAACTAGCTGATTTAAGATTTAAAATATAGGGGGAAATGGCAAGAAATATTAAACACAGAAAAAAAGTTAGCAAAATATTGGAATCTGCTATAAGGATGAATATAAGGATGGAGTCATCTTAATATAAAAAAGAACCTTTCTCAAATTTAGGACAATGAAGAAAATCAATTCTAGTCCTAATACTTTATCTTAGTATTTATACATATTTAATATTATTATAGAAAATACCTGATTGAATAATATTTTAAGAAGTAAATGTAATTTAAGAATCTATTACATTGATTCATAGTTTTAGACAGCTGAGGGTTAACTCATGTCTCTACAGGTATTCTTACATTTATTTCTTTTCCTATTTTTCTTTTAGTATAGATCTGATTTTTCCAAAGTCAAAAGTTGCAAAATCCCCATAGACAAAGGTGATTTATAAGCAAAAAGGGACATCAAGATTAGGATAGAGTTCAAGAGAAGCAATAAGAAAGAAACCACTTGAGAAAACATAAGTCATTTTATGTTCCAAAGAGAATTCCCCAACCTATCATTTTCAAAGCAGGCTGTCTAGAAAATAAAATATTTTCTTAAAAAATAAACTTTCAGATTTGAAAAATAATTCTTGTTGCTTGTGACAAAATTAGAACTCTATGACCCGATGGGCTTCCATTTTCCTGAGATAATTATTAAAATGAGAAAACAAGGCAGCAAAAATATGTATAGATTTAATATATTTAGTTTCTCCCAAACAGACAGTTTGGTGGACAGCTCAACTTACATTCTGATTTGTATCTCAGTTTCTCTATTGAAATAGTGGTCTAGTGTATTACTAGGAAACTCATTATTAAAACACCCAAAAGCTGCATTCTTCAAATTCACTAATATCTGTAATAAAAGTTTTTATCTCTATCATTCTCTCATCAGACATTTTTTCTGAATTTGGATATGTTAGAAATGCAGAAATGCAGATCTAACAAAGGACACAGAAGCTGAAAGAGCAAACTGGGATAATTCCTTCAGAGGGAGCTGAGATCCAGTAGAAAATGGAGATGAAACCTCAGTGTAGCAGATTGAGATCCAGTAACAACAGCAGTTGAGCAGCAACTATTTAAATGCTATCACAGCTGTGTCACAGAATGTCTAGACAGACTTTAGGGTGGATGACTAAACATATCAACGCAAAAACTTTAAAAAGGATCATGTGAGTCTCAAGATAAACTTTTATTCTGGGTAGAGAAGCAAGAATGTCCTTGTGATTGTTACTGAACACAAGTTCATGTGTCTGATGCACAGTGAGGCCACACAAACTGAAACTTTGGAGTTTGGAGCAGAGATAGCTTTATTTCAGGGCCATGAAAGGAGAATGAGTGGTTCATGCTCAAAAGGACCCTGAACCCCCTGATGGGTTCCTGCAAAGCATTTTTAAAGGCAAGGTGAGGAAGGGTGTCCAGGATATGTGATCAACTTAGGCATGGTTCTCTGATCGGTTGGTGTTGAGGTAACAGGGTGATTAACGTTATCAGTCCTTAGGTTCCAGAAGTTCTGGGGTTGTTTATTCATGATCATCAAGTAGTCAAGTTTTTTATCCACTTGGTAGTGGTTTTTAGCATCTGAAAAACTCAAGAAATGTCCATGAGATACTATTATCTGGATACTTCATAGGGGAACTACAGCAGAGGATACAGAGGAGAGGTCTGTCACAGGAAGACTCCACAGGTTTCTGCTCAGTTATATTTCCTTATGGATTATGTCTGGTAAATTAATGCAAGTCATCCTCTAAGGAGTGATGCAGCCAAAATGATACATTAAATGTTCCACAGCTTGAGGTCCACCCTGGAACCAGAACCTGAGTCAAAGCTAGTTTAGTCAAATAAACTAGTGAGGCTAGTATATTTCAGAATGTGATCCAAGGTAGGAGGTAGAGTAGAGGGCACAGAGACTGAGACAGAGGAGGAAGAGCTAATCGGAGGGTGTGGTATTGATTTGGTTGCTTTGCAGGCAACTATTATCCCTTTCCATTGGGACCTTCTGAGGAACCTTATAAAATGGACCACAGAATTGTCCACCTAAAGGCAAAAGACAAAAGTGTTTGTCCAATATTCTTTATTCCCCACTGGGCCAGGATGGCTCTGCTAACATTGATTCCTTTTACTTCCAGGCTACTTAGGCAATCTGACTAGATGGAAGTCCACACAGAGTATCAGAAAAGCTCTAGGGAGGACTCATGTTGTAAGATCCTCAGTTCAAAGCAAGGCTCTCAATGCAAAAGCTGCACGATGGTTGCATGGATCTGGTTTTTGTAACCAGAGGACTTTAAAATAGTGTACAAGTCATGTCCAAGAGTAGCTAATTAGAACAATAATGCTATCTCGAGTCCAGACTGGGGTTAGACATAGTTTAATAAAAGACAATTTTGGGAGAAGATTTAATGATTTTAATGATCCAAAAGGCCGCAGCATACTAGTGTATCTGATTCTCAGAACCAATCTCATTTTAATACTCTTCCCTTCATGATTAAATTATTTTCTGAAATAATTATGAAATTAAATAAGTAATAATGATCCCAAAAAGGGCAAACTGAATTTTTCCTTAATTGAATTTTATAATTATAATAATGCCAGTAAAAAACACAAATATTAATAATATAAAATAAACATCACAACACAAAGGAAAACAAAATGACCTTTTATTTTAAAGTGAATAAAACACTTTAAGAATCAGTTTTTATACATCAGTGTCTCTTTTGCTGTCTCGTACATCGGGTTATTGTTACCATCTTTCTAAATCCCATATATATGCGTTAGTATACTGTATTTATGTTTTTCCTTCTGGCTTACTTCACTCTGTATAATAGGCTCCAGTTTCATCCACCTCATTAGAACTGATTCAAATGTATTCTTTTTAATGGCTGAGTAATACTCCATTGTGTATATGTACCACAGCTTTCTTATCCATTCATCTGCAGTCTTATGGACTCTGTGGGAGAGGGAGAGGGTGGGAAGATTTGGGAGAATGGCAATGAAACATGTAAAATATCATGTAGGAAACGAGTTGCCAGTCCAGGTTCGATGCACGATGCTGGATGCTTGGGGCTGGTGCACTGGGACGGCCCAGAGGGATGGTATGGGGAGGGAGGAGGGAGGAGGGTTCGGGATGGGGAACACATGTATACCTGTGGCGGATTCATTTTGATATTTGGCAAAACTAATACAATTATGTGAAGTTTAAAAATAAAATAAAATTTGAGAGAAAAAAAAAAAACCTTAAAAAAAAAAAAAGAATCAGTTTTTATAAAAGATAATAAAAACTCAGTTTTATGTCTACATAGTGATCTATCACAGTAATTAATGATAACATATTTTAGTTTTGAGTCTTACAGTCTGCAAACTTAGCAGTTAAAATATATATTCTTTACATAATAATGTTTAGTAAATAGTATAGCCAGATCAATTTAATTCATGACAGAAGTATTTTTGTGAATTTTTATTTTCAATGAGTTTCACTTGTATGTGACTATTATCCAAAAGAAAAATTCTTAAATGCAATAATTAGTTTAGCAGAGATTCATAAAAAGATAAATTTCTCAATAAAATACAGACATCTCCACAATATCTATCTTCATTTCTTCAGAACTGACTCTAGCATATATTCAGTATTTCTATAGTCCAAAAATATCTTTGCCACATAATTTATCATGCAGTTCTCTTATATTTGGTAAAAATAGGTTTGAAATTTTCTTCAGAGACAAATCACTAAATGTTAATGTACATCAGCTTCATTTGATCCACTGACTTAAAACAGTTGTGTGTTGCTGCTGCTGCTAAGTCGCTTCAGTCGTGTCCAACTCTGTGCGATCCCACAGACGGCAGCCCACCAGGCTACCCCATCCCTGGGATTCTCCAGGCAAGAACACTGGAGTGGGTTGCCATTTCCTTCTCCAATGCATGAAAGTGAAAAGTCAAAGTGAAGTCGTTCAGTTGTATCTGACTCTTAGCGACCTCATGGACTGCAGCCCACTAGGCTCCTCCATCCATGGGATTTTCCAGGCAAGAATACTGGAGCGGGGTGCCATTGCCTTCTCTGAAAACAGTTGTGTAGTAGTTAGTAAAAATAATTGAGGCATTCAAGCCCTGTCTATCTGATTTTTCTGATGACATAAGTCTACTATCCTTTACCATTTCTTTTGATAATTTTCTTCTAAATTTGATTTTTTTTTCCCACAAAAAACACTCATTTCCTTATATTTTATTGTTGCAAAGTTAACAGCTTTCTCTGTGTTTTTCTGTGAGCCAGTCTTCAAGGATTAATTTTCAAAGTTTGATATTTCCCTATAAGTGATTCAAGTCTTATT
Organism: Bos indicus x Bos taurus; assembly: GCF_003369695.1. Taxonomy (NCBI): domain Eukaryota; kingdom Metazoa; phylum Chordata; class Mammalia; order Artiodactyla; family Bovidae; genus Bos; species Bos indicus x Bos taurus. Next base: position 103,649,842 of record NC_040080.1, read on the forward strand.
CTGGCTATTTGCTATATATATGTCTTTTTAATATTTATATCTCAAATTTCACCTTCAGTTGAAAGATAACTCGGAAAAGACAAATACAGCAGAAAGTAACATCTGAACTGATGTGTGGGCACAACAGAAGTGTGCCTCATTTTCCTTTTGCTAACTTGGTACATCATAGGTTTAATTAACTTTCAAAATTTATCTTTCTTGTACACACAGCTCCATAATGAGCACTCTGCTTTTTAAGAAAGTCTTTGGTAATTATATCTACATTCTGTAGCATTTTCTATTGATAAGATGGAACTGGAAAATATGGATTTACTTTTCACACTTCCAGGAATATCACCAGAGGAAATCCCTGTAAAGGAGTGAATTCTGTTCTTTAGAGAACAATGTGTTCAAAGGACAAATGAGAATTTGAAATAATTTTTTTTGACATTTTGCTTCATTATCATCATGCATATTGGCCACAGAGCATTGTCATATCCTTGATGATTGTGTACTTGTTTCAGGCAATTTCTGGGAAATAGAATGAAAGCTCAAAATTAATCCCTTTATTTCATCTTGACCCTTCAGTTTCATTCCTTGACCATCTTTAAGATTGATGTGTCTGATCAGCTTGTATAAATGGTCAAAGTATAAAGCTTTGGGAATACTATTAAGAATTTCAAACTACTATGCATTTTTAATATCTTTAACTATCTGTTCTTTGAGGTAATTTCCCAGAAGATGAATATAATTATTTGGATCAATCTCTATTCAGAAAAAAATAACATACTAATTCTTACAAAATGTTCTTTCAACTTTGGGTTATAATTTAAGAGTTAAGTCCTTCAACATCAACAAAATGTCCTTTATTTGCTGATGATGTATATTTTTTGTGAATAGGGAAAGAGATTTTTTTTTGCCTGAAAGCATAATTAAGTCTAAATAAGATGTACAAAGTCATTTTTTTTTTTTACCCATTTATATATAGTTTTCAGTTCTGTTGCTAGAATCTATTTTGTAAGAAGATAGATATTCAAATATCTCAAGATCAGAGATTTTAGGGTACACTTTTAATCAGGTGTTGCTGTGATTTTTTAACATCTATGTTCAACCTTTTGTCTCATTACCTACAAATGGATTTAAAAAACCAATTATTTAGTTTCAAGCAGTTCATACATTCAAACTGTTAACATTTTCCACCATACGGAAAGTATATGTAAATAAACACTATGGAAACCATGAATTTGACTTCTTTCTTTTATTCTTTTCATTAGTATTCAACTGTCTTTATTATGAGGTCATTTACTGCTTTTAACCAGGTTAACTCTCAGTCATCTCAAACCATTATTAATCAACTAATGGCATCGTCCTACACTAAAATTTCACTTACCATATCTTTTCATCAGTCTTGATCTTTGAAAACATCTCTTTATTTTTATTATCACTATAGCATTTGTATTGACTCAGTAATATTTCTTTTCTCTTAAACATTATCAAGGATTAGAGAAAGTGATTCATTTTCATCTTTCACCTGTATCATTTAAATAGTGTTTCTTGTATAGATAGTTGGGATTTGCAAGCCTGAATTTCCTACAAATTTTCATTAAACATATGCAGTATTTCATGTATTACACTTTACAAGATAGATTCAGAAATGATTCAGTTACCTCTGTTTTTTTTTTTTTTTCCTTTGTTGTACTCCAGTAAAATGGTGTCCTTTCATATTGATGAGTGTAGGTACCTGATTTAAAAATTCTTTACAAAACTTAGAATAATTATAAACTAGTTATTGGTTTCAGAATAATACTACAAATGAATTCAGTCTTCTCCAAATTCCTGTAGGAAATGAAAAAAAAATGATGTAGTCAGTTTTATATTAAGTAAACATTGTGAAATTTGACCCTTTGGCTACAACTTATATAAAGATCACTTATTTTTAATAAATTACTCAATATATTTTATTGTCCAAATATAAAATATTTAATTTGGGTAACTCTGAATTATTCCAATGGTCTGAAATTTTCTTTTCATGGTTTGTTTTAGGTTTTAAACAAAATAATAACAAAATAGAAGAATGCCTTTCAATTTTAAACATTACTGAAATTGATAAAGCATGATATATGTGAACTAATTTAAATTTACTAAACAAAACAAACACACACACACACACACACACACACACACACACACAAATTTACTAAACAGGGCTTCCCTGGTAAGTCAGATAGTAAATAATCTGCTTGCAATGTGGGAGACCTGGGTTTGATCCCAGGGTCAGGAAGATCCCTGGAGGAGGACATGGCAGCCCACTCCAGCATTCTTGCCTGGAAAATCCCCATGGACAGAGGAGCTTGGTGGGCTACAGTCCATGGGGTCACAAACACCTGGATACAACTGAGCACACACAAAAACAAAAATTGTATACTTCAGAATTTACAGATTATTTTCCTCTAATTATATTTTAAGATAAAGAACAAAACTTCCAGCAGTCATGTATAATGAGAGCCTTGAAATTGTTTTGTTATCAATGCAATCACTGTGCTATCACTTTATTTTGAATCTACGTTTGAAGAACAGTAATATGTAGTACCGTATTTATTGGCAACACAATATACCCAAGGGAATTCAAATGATCACAAACCCTTACAAACTCATTTTAGGAAATGACTATATCTGAATATACTGTATAACTGGAAGTTCTCTGAATTAACTTCAGAGAGTATACATTATTTAATAGAGGACAAATGATAAAATATATGAATTGGTAGCACATATACTTTTTTAAACTTGATTGGAACCACAAAAATTTTTTGTACTTAACTAAAACCAGGTTTCTACAAGGAAAAGCATTTTGTTACTGACATTTTTTAAAATTGTTGGTGATGATAAAAAATATATTTTAATTTATTTTATTATTTAAATTAAATTAAATTATTTTTATTATTTTTATTATTAAGGATTTTAATTTAATTATTTTTATAAATAAAGAACAGTCATGCACCCCTTCACTGTCTGCACCACAGCAGAATGCTGGATCTGTGCCCTCTATCATATGATGAAATGAAAAGTGACATGAATAGGGTTTTCTTTAATAATCATTGCTTTAGCAAGCTTACTACTGATTAACTTCACATCTCAATTTTAGGCTGACTTTAGAGCATGTTAGGAAAAGTAAATATCTGGGTCAGAAAATGGGAAAGAGAATGGAAAGATAATATTCAGACACGACTGAAGCAACTTAGTAGCAGCAACATCAATTTAATGAGCAATTTAAGTAGACTGCTAATTTAAGAAGCATACTTAAGGTAATAAACTAATCGCTTCTCGTAGAAAAAGAGGCAAAGAAAGAAAATAATCGGTGGATGTTTTTTGATTACAGTAAAAAGATAAAGAACAAATACATGCTGTTTTATTCCTAGAAATTTCAAAATCTATGGAAACCAATGCTTTAGGATTATACGTCAGAGATACTGGTTTTAAGGACAGCTTCAGATATGATGAATTCTCTAGTGTAGGAAACAGGAAGCAGAAAACTGTCTTCCTAGGCCCAAAGCAATTCTACAGGAAGAGCTAATGATGGCAGGCCCCATTTTACCCAAATTTGAGCAGGCAATTTTATTTTTTTCTCTTGTATCAAAAGTACTTCAAATGACAATTACCAAGTGGAATGCCCGTAACCTGCTGCTGCTGCTGCTAAGTCGCTTCAGTCATGTCCGACTCTGTGTGATCCCACAGACGGCAGCCCACCAGGCTCCCCCGTCCCTGGGATTCTCCAGGCAAGAACACTGGAGTGGGTTGCCATTTCCTTCTCCAATGCATGAAAGTGAAAAGGGAAAGTGAAGATGCTCAGTTGTATCCAACTCTCAGTGACCCCATGGACTGCAGCCTACCAGGCTCCTCCATCCGTGGGATTTTCCAGGCAAGAGTACCAGAGTGGGTTGCCATTGCCTTCTGCTGTAACCTGCTAGGCGTTCTTAAATGATAGACATAAGGCCCATGATTATTATTACTGATACTAACTTTCAACAGATTCTACATTGTATCAAGTCATTCAGAAGATTTAATCAGTTTAAGCTCCAGGATCAAATAGGTCATAATATATGTTTTTTTTTTTTTTTTAATCTTAGTTGATTCCTTTAATTTTAAAAGTAGAATAACAGAATACCTAGAATTTCTAGGTAGAGTAGCAAGCTTAAATTTCTATAAAACAGAAATCTTGAACTTCTATAAACCAGAGTCTTACTGTTGAAGAGAAGAGAAGCTAAATCTTTCACTCAAAAAATAGGAAAAGAGATTTGTGGAGAAAAGACTAAATTTAAATGGAGTGAAAAGGAACTATAGGCTGTAAAGAGGAGGTATCTTTGGGAGACTGTAGCTAAGTTAAAGCTGGATTTCTGAAAGACCAGGTGAGAAAATTGAAGCCTAATCAGAATATCACTAAAATCCATGAAAAAACATTCAAGACTATGTGAGACTAGATAAGATGACCCGTCTAGGTACTCTAATTGTACTTCATGCATTATTACTGGAGGCTTCCCTTGTGGCTCAGAAGAATTTTCTGCCTTCCTGGTAACCCTTCCAACTTCCCAAGAGGTAACAAGAGGGGAGAGGTAGTATCCATTTGGCATTTGTTTAATATTGTATTCTCAGTACATTAGAATAGTACATTACATAAAGAAAGAACTTAAAAAGCTGTTTCACAATAAGTACTTCCAGGGTCTTCCTTGTTGGCTGAGATGGTAAGGATCTGCCTGCAATGTAAAGACCCCAGTTTGATCCTACGGTCAGGAAGATCTCCTGGAGAAGTGAATGGCTACCCACTCCAGTATTCTTGCCTGGAGCGTTCCATGGACAGTGTAGCCTAATGTGCTACAGTCCATGAAGTTGCAAAGAGTCAGACATGACTGAGCAACTAACATTTTCACTTTTACTTAACCATTTATTTTAGCTGTGGTTCTCATTTTCAAGTGTGTTGATGAGTTGAACACAGATATCTGATCAAATCTTTTTTATTTCCCTTTCTTCATATCCCAGTCTTCATTGCAGTGCAGTGAGATGCATGCTTGATATATGCCTAATCGTAGCTAGTGTGTTCTGACTCTGTTCACTGAGCTTAAACAGCTCTCCTTGAAATTGGGTTGCCTTTTCTGAGGATTGTTGACTTTGTTCTTAACTAGTGTATTCTTTCAAAGCCTTCTTACAATCTACATGTTGCTGACATAGAAAATGAAAGTTAAGCTACAAATTTGGAAGTTTGCCATCCTTACTTACGAGAAACAGAGGAAGGCTTCAAAAAGCTGTTGCTGGGAAGGAATGCTGTAAAAATGGTTTATTTTAATAACCTGTACAAGATTATAGCCTTTCAATAGACTACATTCAGCAAAAAATATTCAGAGGATATATAAGTGTCTATTATTTCACAATTATTGGCAGGATTGTTGTATTACTAAGCCAAGGAATCCCTTCATTTACAATGTTTGAATTACTTTTTATTCTTCCATTCTTTTAGGATTTACTTCTGAATCTTAAGAAAATGAAAACATATGAAATTGTTCACGATAAACTTCATTCCACTATAGTATAAGACAGCCTTCTTCTGAATTGTAAGAACTCAAAAGAGGTTTTAAAACAATATCTCTAATAGCCTGGGTTTATCAGGAGGAAAATTAAAATTTTAGTTAAGCTCATAGTTAAAGTTTTCTACACTGTAGACTTTATAATCTTATTGTCCATGCATGAACCATGCGCTTTCTGACTTTAGACCCTCAGCATTTTGGATCTCTTAAGTTCTGTAGAGTTTTGTTCCCCATTCTTGCATTGAAAGTTCATTAGAAATAGTTCTCTTGAAAGTCTTCCAGAGCTCTTAGAGTATAAATTTCTCCCTATTTTGTGCTTCTGTTTTACCCTGCCTTTTTATCTAGTTGTTCCAACAGTTTTAAAATTGTCACTTCTGAGAACTTACAAGCAGCATCTCTGGTCTTGCCTCCTTTCTGCTCCATGCTTCCCCACCACCAAGAACAACATCTGATAATAAGGTGTCAGTATTTGTTGAACAAGTATTTAAATGAATGAATAATAAGGGAGCAAGCATGTTGAGTGGGATGACAAGGGAAGTATCCTGGAGTCCAGTTTACAGGAAAAAAAAGTGCTCATTCAACTAATACTAGCCAAGAATAAAGCCATAATAAGAAACTGGGTTTTCTCAGTTTTTAGTCCAATTCTGATTCTACCACAGTAGACTACCTTAAGTAATCTTGATATTCTGATTATACATTATGGAAGCTGAAAGCAAAAGGAAATAATTATTTAATAAACCTTCTCTTTAAAGTCAGCTTTGGGGTTAATATCTATGTTCATTTTTACTAAATTTAGTGATTCAGATGCATAAAACTTGATCCAGAGCTATAACTCATTGATTCTAATTTATATCTATGCAGAGCAAGAATTCTACTACCAATGAATAATGAATCACAACAGCTGGACTTTCTACAGCTGAGGAGATATATATATATTTCTATAAATAAATTAATATTTTTATTTGTGTTAAGGCCAAAGTGTTTTTTTTTTTTTCCATTTAAATTAAGCCTTAATGGATTTTGTAAGTGATCTTGGATTTCAATGAAAAGTTCATATGTAAACATAAAGGTATTCCTTAGTGAGATATTAAAATTGAAATATAGCAAAGTTAGATAGCCTGCCTAGGAAAAAAGTATCTAGATTTTAAAGACCCAATTTGATCTTACTCTCTGATTATTCTTCCAGAAAATTTGTGAGCTAAAAATAGAATAGCTCACTGTTAATGGTAGAGGGAACAATGATGGATGTGAGAAACAGAGAAATAGCACAGCATCCTTCCACATAGAGAAAGAAAGGAAAGATCTCTTTCAACACCTTTTGGTCACACTTATGCCAGCTAATAAGTATCTCTTTAAATTTCCAACTTCTCTCATGAAGAGGAAGTAAAAATAACATAGACCAAGAGAAAGAGGCCAGAAAGATTTTTTCCCTCTCCTGAGTTCTTCCTTTCAAAGGAAATATGTAAAAAACTCATAAATACACTTTTTAAAAGATAATTAACTACTAAGCTAGTTAGAAATGATTCATTTCTGAAAGAACCACTGTATAAGAGAGAAACAAATAATGTTTTTTCTTCATTACCCTGTAATTGGAATATATTCTGTAGGTGGAATATGCAATTTTACATCATTAGAATATCAAAAATAAATCCCAATGTGTTACTTTTTCATACTAATTAAATTTTCTTATAAGTCATTTGATTACATACCTGCATTCATTTATATTGTACACCTGTCTTATAGACAAAAATATAAATGAAAATTTGAGTAATACCTAATCACAGTCCCTTTTTTCCTTTTATTAAGAAAAAACACATAAAATTATTAAAGGTATTTAGGGAGAAAACAGATGTTACTTACAGGACCTAATATTAAGTTCATGTCATCATTTTTCTGAAATTATTTTAACAAAATCAGTAACCTAATTTCCACGGAATTTGTAGGAAAATATTTTTATTCAGTACATATGTACCCATTTATAGTCTTGTTTGAAAGAATAGAATGGACTCAGGCTAGTAACAACCACAGAATTGATTGAATTCTAATTAAACACTGTGTGTTTTTCAAATCACTGTAATATTTTATTATAATTTTAATGGTGATTGGATTTTTATTGAATCATCCAATCAGATTTTTTAAGGAGAAACTTTATTTTAATGCTAACATCTTCTTTTTATAGTGAAAGCAAATTAACTGCATTGAAATATTCTTTTTGATTTCCCAATAGTCAACCAGTCATCTGTTTTTAAAATTTAACCATTGAAACAAACTAACAGCATGAATTGTGTTTGTTACTAAACCCTGAATTGCTTCTTGCTAGAACTCCAGGGGATTCAAGTTTTCAGTTTGACAAGATAATATGTGCCCTGTGTATCTTAACTAATATAGATATAGATATAATGTATCTCCACTAATGTAGGAAGAAAGAGTTACCTAAATTAGTGTGGAAAAAACACTCAGATCTCCATGGTGTCCTGTCTATAATGAAGGCAATGTGAGTGTTCTGACTTTGTTTAGTTCTTTTTGCCACTAATATTTTTCGGAAGTGCCATGAGCTTCTGTCAAGACCTGATCATCTAGAACACTTTACTACCCTCCTACATAATCTTTTAGAGATGAATGGAAATACGAAACCACATTTATTACTTCAAACATATTTCTTCAAATATGTGTGAATATATACTTTATACCAGGCATATTGAAGTATTAAGGAGAACTACTTTGCTTTTTTCTATGTGAGGAAACATATCAAATAAATAATTATATGGAGCAATTCAAAATTTTAGTAAAAGCTACCCCATAAAGGATGTAAGAGGGAAACAGATTTGAAAAGAGCAAGGTGAAAAGGGAAGAAAGAACCTATGACTCTTGTTAATTATGTAGACACATCAAAGTTTAAAGTGAAATAGAAGAGAGAGAGAAAAAAAAGAAAAATGTTTCTTTACTTGCCTGATAGAGAAATGGGAAAATGTATATTTAATTCTGCATATTTAGAATATTTTAAAAACATTTGCTAGCAAGGGGTGCCCAAATAAACATGGCTTTGGGTTTTAAATTATTTGAACACTGAGCTCCTCTTATTTTATGGGATCTTTATTGTGCTGTGTCAGAGAAGGCAATGGCACCCCACTCCAGTACTCTTGCCTGGAAAATCCCACGGACAGAGGAGCTATGGGGTTGCACAGAGTCGTCTATGGGGTTGCACAGAGTTGGACACGACTGAAGCGACTTAGCAGCAGCAGCATTGTACTATGTGCAATGATAATATTCTGTTCTCACACTAAAGACAGATATGTCATTTTTGCTAAAAATCTGAGTTTTTGTCAGAGTTTGTTATGTTCCAAAAAGATTATTCATTTTGTATTAATAGCATGTATTGGATCTTGACCAAAACAGCCTCAGAAGGCCTTTTTAAATTTGACAAACTAAATTGTTTTAAGTTGCTAGATGCATTAAGAACATCCAATAGTTTATAGTTTTTGTGTGTCTTTTGAAAAGAAATTCTATATTATGTCTTAGTTTGATAATTGAACATTTTTATTTAATATAACATATACTTGTATTCTGAGAGTCCCTTGGACTGCAAGGAGATCCAACCAGTCCATTCTGAACGAGATCACCCCTGAGTGTTCTTTGGAGGGAATGATGCTAAAGCTGAAGCTCCAGTACTTTGGCCACCTCATGAGAAGAGTTGACTCATTGGAAAAACTCTGATGCTGGGAGGAATTGGGGTCAGGAGGAAAAGGGGATGACAGAGGATGAGATGGCTGGATGGCATCACTGACTCAGTGGACGTGAGTCTGGGTGAACTCTGGGAGTTGGTGATGGACAGGGAGCCCTGGCATGCTGCGATTCATGGGGTCGCAAAGAGTCAGACACGACTGAGCGACTGAACTGAACTGAACTGATACTTGTATTATAATCTCCCTCTGTCTCCCTCTCTCTCACACACACATGCATACATCTATGTACCTGCACGCCTCAGATGAGATTATTTTGGCCATTATGTTGGCTTATTCATGAAGGTGCAGTTGGAATCACCAATTTGATTTTTGTTATTAGTCATCATCATCTGTGTCACAATCCTTCAAGCCAATGCCTTGAAGTCATTTTACATTGTGCTTTCTACCTCAATCTTTTAAAAAAATATTTCTTGAGTTATCTATATTACACTGTTAATTTCATATTATTTTTGTGAAATTTCTACACCTTTTCTCTTTAATGGGTGACTTAAAAATTTCTTGACCGAAATGAACCAAGAATGTGACTAATTTTGATGGAGATTATGAAGTAAAATATTGTTGCAGATTTTCACAAATGAAAGAAGCAGTGTGGTAGAGTAAAGAGAAAGAGTTTGTGATAATGTCTCATTTTTTGTTTCTAATCTCTTACTTATTAAGAGCTTTATGACCTTGGACAAATCACAGTATACATTGATTCCCACAATATTGTGGTGAAGAGAATGTGATAAGATTCTGGTGAAGCATAAAGAGTTTTATACAAGTCTGTAAAAATGAAAAAAGTGATTTTATATTAAATACTCATAATAAAGTTCCTCAATAAGCATTTTCTTTTTTTTTCTTTTTATTATTATTATTATTTTGTTTTATTTTATTTTTTTTTTACTTTACAATATTGTACTGGTTTTGCCATACATCAACATGCATCCGCCATGGGGGTACACGTGTTCCCCATCCTGAACCCCCCCCTCCCACCTCCTTCCCCATACCATCCCTCTGGGTCATCCCAGTGCACCAGCCCCAAGCTTCCTGTATCCTGCATCAAACCTGGACTGGCGATTTGTTTCTTATATGATATTATACATGTTTTAATGCCATTCTCCAAAAGCATGCCCCCCCACTCCCTTTCCCACAGAGTCCAAAAGACTGTTCTATACATCTGTGTCTCTTTTGCTGTCTCACATACAGGGTTGTCATTACCATCATTCTAAATTCCATATATATGTGTTAGTATACTGTATTGGTGTTTTTCTTTCTGGCTTACTTCACTCTGTATAATAGGCTCCAGTTTCATCCACCTCATTAGAACTGATTTAAATGTATTGTTTTTAATGGCTGAGTAATACTCCATTGTGTATATGTACCACAGCTTTCTCATCCATTCATCTACTGATGGGCATCTAGGTTGCTTCCATGTCATGGCTATTATAAACAGTGCTGCGATGAACATTGGGGTACACGTGTCTCTTTCAATTCTGGTTTCCTTGGTGTGTATGCTCAGCAGTGGGATTGCTGGATCATAAGGCAGTTCTATTTCCAGTTTTTTAAGGAATCTCCACACTGTTCTCCATAGTGGCTGTACTAGTTTGCATTCCCACCAACACTGTAAGAGGGTTCCCTTTTCTCCACACCCTCTCCAGCATTTATTGCTTGTAGACTTTTGGATCGCAGCCATTCTGACTGGCGTGAAATGGTACCTCATTGTGGTTTTGATTTGCGTTTCTCTGATAATGAGTGATGTTGAGCATCTTTTCATGTGTTTGTTAGCCATCTGTATGTCTTCTCTGGAGAAATGTCTGGTCAACCACTTGTAAAAGAATGAAACTAGAACACTTTCTAACACCATACACAAAAATAAACTAAAAATGGATTAAAGATCTAAACATAAGACCAGAAGCTATAAAACTCTTAGAGGAGAACATAGGCAAAACACTCTTAGACATACATCACAGCAGGATCCTCTATGACCCACCTCCCAGAGTATTGGAAATAAAAGCAAAAATAAACAAGTGGGATCTAATTAAAATTAAAAGCTTCTGCACAACAAAAGAAACTATAAGCAAGGTGAAAAGACAGCCTTAAGAATGGGAGAAAATAATAGCAAATCAAGCAACTGACAAACAACTAATCTCAAAAATATACAAGCAACTCCTGCAGCTCAATTCCAGAAAAATAAATGCCCCAATCAAAAAATGGGCCAAAGACCTAAATAAGCATTTTCTTATCTGGGATTAGGGCAGTGGGTGGTTATGATTGGTGAGAATCACTTACATTGCTATAGTGATGGCCCTTATTTATTCTCTAGTGACTCAGACGGTAAAGCATCTGCCTGCAATGTGGGAGACCTGGGTTTGATACCTGGGTCAGGAAGATCCCCTGGAGAAGGAAATGGCAACTCACTCCAGTATTGTTGCTTGGAAAATCCCATGGACAGAGGAGCCTGGTAGGTTACAGTCCATGGGGTTGCAAAGAATCAGACACGACTGAGTGACTTCACTTTATTTATTACAAGTTGTTCTAACTTCCATAGAAATCTTTATTTTTGATCACTAAGGATACAGCATATATGAGTTCGTATTTCAAAAGCTGATCCAGGTTCAGATAACATAGAATAAAATGAGTAACATCCAAGACTCCAAATCAGGCTGCTGAAGTTTGAATGCTGCTTTATCTTAACAAATTGTACCTTTGGGCATATTACTACGTGTAATTTGATCATAATTAGTAAAAAGCAGGATATGGCACGTTTGATAATATGTGATACATTTTAAAATTGAAATAGTGTCTGTCATAGAGAAGGAGTCAAATTTTAGCTATAGCAATTAATGTTGGTTTTGTTGTTGGTGTTACTATATTTTTGAAAAGACAAAACAATGTAGACTTGAAAATGACCTTCTTTGGAACTTTAGGAAGCCATACATCTTTGTTCTACAGCTGATCAATTAATAAATCACATTAAAATGAATTAAATCCTTTAAATTAACAACTGCTTATCTCATTGAATTCTAAAGATTAGCTTATTACTTGCTACTGCATGACTAACTGTGAAACATTTTCCAAGTTTCAAGTGGATAATGGAGAAAGGATAAAAGAGAAGATATTTAGAGTGCTTTATAGATCCTTTGGGATTTTATTTGAAGGAATAATTAATTCAGTATTCACTTAACTATGTCCAGAACTTAAAATACTTTGATCATTCTTGGATTTAATGAAGGCTCATTTGGCTGTACTACATTCAACTGTTATGAAGTAGAGTATCTTTAAATTTCTAATTAGACAATAGTGCAGATAATTACCCTTTAAAAGCTTATATGAATACAGAATATGAGTATTTAATTCTAATTCCCAAGTTTTCAAATCATATTTTATTATGTGTAGAATAGCCATTTATAAATAAATTAGGCACAGAATTTTTTTTTAATTTAAATGTTGTTTTTCTTAGTTCATGTTTATTGCGTTTGAGACTGCTTTTTGAAATGAAAATACATAGCTTTCTACCCAAAGGAATATGTTTGGATTCCATTTCGTCTTTGTAGAAAGTCCTATACTTCTGTTTCCTGTGCTAGCAAAGATGATGATAGATAAGGGGAATTAAAAGTGTTAAGTTTATATATGGCCTTCCCTGACAGCTCAGTTGGTGAAGAATCTGCCTGCAGTGCAGGAGACTCCGGTTAGATTCCTGGGTCAGGAAGATCTGCTGGAGAAGGGATAGGCTACCCACTCCAGTATTCTGACCTAGAGAATTTCAAGGAGTGTATAGTGTATGAGGTCACAAAGAGCTGCACACAATGGAATGACTTTCACTTTCACTTTCTTTCAAGTTTACATATATAAGTTGAAATTTAGATTTCTTTTTTTAATATTGGAGTATAATAGATTTATAATGTTGCGTTAGTTTCAGATACACTGCAAAATGAATCAGTTATAATACACATATATCCACTATTTTTTGTTTTTTTTTAGATTCTTTTCCCATATAGGCCTTTCCAGAGCAGAGTAGAGTTCCCTGTGCTATACAGTAGGTTCTTATTAGTTATCTATGTTATATATAGTACTGTGTATATGTCAATCCCAATCTTCCAGTTTATCCTCCCTCTCATTGTGTCTTGGTGAACATAAATTTGTTTTCTACATCTGTGACTCTACTTCTGTTTTGTAAACAACTTCATTTGTACCCTTTCTTTAAATTCCACAAATTGGTGATACCATATGGTATTTGTCTTTCTGTTACTGACTTACTTCACTCAGTATGACAATCTCTAGGTCTATCCATGTTGCTGCAAATGGCATTATTTTGTACTTTTTATGACTGAGTAATATTCCATTGTGTAATATAACACATCTTTTTCTTTTTTTTTTCCCCTTAAAGCATATTTTGACAGATTTGTTCTGTTGAATCAGCAGAACTAAGGGCTTGAGGGCAATAGGGGATCACTATAGAAATTAAATAAAGCTGTCTTTTTTCACCTGCCACAACTCCTTCCCCAGTGAAACATTTGTGTTACAGTGAGTAAAATTTTATTCTACTATATGTAACTTATTTGATCTCCTCTCACACTTATCCTGGAATTTTCTTTTTCGGTCAGAAGGCTCTTGCCATATTGACAGACTCACATTTTCCTTTCCAGTTGTTGAATTACATATCAGCTGCTGAGCTAGAACAAAATCAGTTTCCACAAAGCAGATGGACTGTATTCCACTGATTCACCAATTTCTATGGGTATTTATCTGGCTTGTATTTTGGGCCTCTAGTCCGGTGCTTGGTTGTTGTGGGATTGTCTGTGACCTTCACGATACATTTGATCACTTACTGTTTATATTAAATGCTGGAAGGAAATGATGAATCGAACCCTAGTTTAGTTTAGTTTTGTTTTTTAACAACTTGTTTTTTTTTCTGATTGAATTCTAAGTCTAGTAGGGAAACAGGCAATATAATAATTTTGACAGGATTTTTTAATTTATTTTTTTCTTAGTATTTTCATTGAAGTATCAGTTCAGTTCAGTTGCTCAGTTGTGTCCAACTCTGCGACCACATGTATTGCAGCACGTCAGGTCTCCCTGTCCATCACCAACACCCAGAGTCCACACAAACCCATGTCCATCGAGTCAGTGATGCCACCCAACCATCTCATCCTTTTCCCTTCTCCTCCTGCCCAGAATCTTTTCCAGCATCATGGTCTTTTCAAATGAGTCAGCTCTTCACATCAGGTGGCCAAAGTATTGGAGTTTCAGGTTTAACATCAGTCCTTCCAGTGAACACCCAGGACTGATCTCCTTTAGGATGAACTGGTTGGATCTCCTTGCAGTCCAAGGGACTCTCAAGAGTCTTCTCCAACACCACAGTTCAAAAGCATCAATTCTTCGGTGCTCAGCTTTCTTTATAGTCCAACTCTAACATACATACATGACTACTGGAAAAACCATAGCCTTGACTAGAAGGACCTTTATAGACAAAGTAATGTCTCTGCTTTTTAATATGCTGTTTAGGTTGGTCATGGACTTCCCTGGTGGCTCAGACGGTAAAGCGTCTGTCTACAATGCGGGAGACCTGGGTTCGATCCCTGGGTCGGGAAGATCCCCTGGATAAGGAAATGGCAATCCACTCCAGTACTATTGCCTGGAAAATCCCATGGACAGAGGAGCCTGGTAGGCTACAGTCCATGGGGTCACAAAGAGTCAGATACGACTGAACGACTTCACTTTTCACTTTAGGTTGGTCATAACTTTCCTGCCAAGGAGTAAGCATCCTTGGAGTAAATAAGTGTCAAGGA
Organism: Bos indicus x Bos taurus; assembly: GCF_003369695.1. Lineage (NCBI taxonomy): Eukaryota > Metazoa > Chordata > Mammalia > Artiodactyla > Bovidae > Bos > Bos indicus x Bos taurus. The sequence goes on from NC_040080.1 coordinate 103,664,908, forward strand.
GTAAGTAAGATAGAGTTACAAATAAAAAATGCTTGCCTCAAAACTTTAAAATTAATATATTTAATTTATAAGAGCATTTGAAGAAAAATCATTTTTAACACTAGTTATCATGTAATCATAATGATAAAATGACCAATTCAGTTCAGTCACTCAGTCATGTATGACTCTTTGCGACCCCATGGACTGCAGCACACCAGGCTTCCCTGTCTATCACTAACTTCGGAAGCGAACTCAAACTCGTCCATTGAGTCGGTGATGCCATCCAACCATCTCCTTGGTCATCCCCTTCTCCTACCTTCAATCTTTCCCAGCATCTGGGTCTTTTCAAATGAGTAAGTTCTTCGCATCAGGTGGCCAAAGTATTGCAGTTTCAGCTTCAGCATCAGTCCTTCCAATGAATATTCAGGACTGATTTCCTTTAGGATTAACTGGTTGGATCTCCGTGCATTTCAAGGGACTCTCAAGTGTCTCCTCCAACACCACAGTTCAAAAACATCAATTCTTCGGTGCTTAGTTTCTTTATAGTCCAACTCTCACATCCATACATGACTACTAGAAAAACCATAGCTTTGACTAGACGGACCTTTGCTGGCAAAGTAATGTCTCTGCTTTTTATATGTTGTCCAGTTTGGTCATAGCTTTTCCTCCAAGGAGCAAGTGCTTTTAATTTCATGGCTGCAGTAAGCATCTGCAGTGATTTGGAATCCCCCAAAATAAAGTCTGTCACTGTTTCCATTGTTTCCCCATTTATTTGCCATGAAGTTATGGGACTGGATGCCATGATCTTAGTTTTCTAAATGTTGAGTTTTAAACCAACTTTTTCACTCTCCTCTTTCACTTTCATCAAGAGGATCTTTAATTCTTTGCTTTCTGCTATAAGGGTGGTGTCAACTGCACATTTGAGGTTATTGATATTTCTCCCAGCAATCTTTATTCCAGCTTGTGCTTCAAACAGCACATATTTCTCATGGTGTGCTCTGCATATAAATTAAATAAGCGGGGTGACAATACAGCCTTGATGTACTCCTTTCCCAGTTTTGAACCACTCTGTTCCATGTCCAGTTCTAACTGTTGCTTCTTGATCTGCATATAGACCTCTCAGGAGACAGATCAGGTGGTCTGGTATTCCCATATCTTTCTGAATTTTCTACAGTTTGTTGTGATCCACACAGTCAAAGGCTTTAATGTAGTCAATAAAGCAGAAGTAGATGTTTTTTCTAGAATTCCCTTGCTTTTTTGATGATCCAACAGATGTTGACAATTTGACATCTAATACCTCTGGCTTTTCTAAATTCATCTTGAGCATCTGGAATTTCCCAATTCACGTTCTACCGAAGCCTGGCTTGGAGAATTTTGAGCATTGCTTTACTAGCATGTGCTACTGCTGCTAAGTCACTTCAGTCGTGTCCGACTCTGTGTGACCCCATAGACGGCAGCCCAACAGGCTCCTCCATCCCTGGGATTCTCCAGGCGAGAACACGAGTGGGTTGCCATTTCCTTCTCCAATGCATGATAGTGAAAAGTGAAAGTGAAGTTGCTCAGTCGTGTCCAACTCTGTGCGACCTCATGGACTGCAGCCTACCAGGCTCTTCCGTCCATGGGATTTTCCAGGCAACAGTGCAATTGTGCAGTAGTTTGAACATTCTTTGGCATTGCCTTTCTTTGTGATTGGAATGAAAACAGACCTTTTCCAGTCCTGTGGCCACTGCTGAGTTTTCCAAATGTGCTGGCATATTGAGTGCAGCACTTTCACAGCATCATCTTTGGGGATTTGAAATAGCTCAATTGGAGTTCTATCACCTCCACTAGCTTTGACGTAGTGATGCTTCCTAAGGCCCACATGACTTCACATTCCAGGATGTCTGGCTCTAGATGAGTGGTCACACCATCATGGTTATCTGGATCATGAAGATCTTTTTTGTACAGTTCTTCTGTGTATTCTTTCCATCTCTTCTTTTTCTTCTGTTAGTTCCATACCATTTCTGTCCTTTATTGTACCTATCTTTGCATGCAATGTTCTTTTGTTATCTCTAATTTTCCAGAAGAGATCTCTAGTCTTTCCCATTCTATTATTTTCCTCTCTTTCTTTGCAGTGATCACTGAGGAAAGCTTTCGTATCTCTCCTTGCTATTCTTGTGAACTCTGCATTCATATGGATATATTTTTCCTTTTCTCCTTTGCCTTTTTCTTCTCTTCTTTTCTCAGCTATTTGTAAGGCCTCCTCAGACAACCGTTTTTCTTGTTTGCATTTCTTTTTCTTGGGGATTATCTTGATCACTGCCTCCTGTACAATGTCACAAACCTCTGTCCATAGTTCTTCATGCACTCTATCAGATCTAGTCACTTGAAACTATTTGTCACTTTCACTGTATAATCGTAAGGGATTTGATTTCAGTCATACCTGAATGGTCTAGTGGTTTTCCCTACTTTCTTCAATTTAAGTCTGAATTTGGCAATAAGGAATTCATGATCTGAGCCACAGTCAGCTCTGGGTCTTGTTTTTGTTGACTGTAATTTCTGTCGGCTCTATGGTGGAGTTAATGGCTACCCCCTCCAAGAGGTCTTATGCCACACCCACATCTGATTCATCCAGAGCCCCTGCCCCTGCGGCAGGGCTCTGCTGAACCATAACTTCACAGGAGACAGAAAAACACTGAAAGGCAGGTCTCACTCAGAACTGTGGGGTCTCCTGGTGCCCATGAGGTTTGGTTTGAGCCCTCCTAGCATCTCTGGTCAGTATGGGGTTTGAGTCTAAACGTGATTTCACCCCTCCTACCATCTTGCTGGGGCTTCCCCTTTGCCCTTGGATGTGGGGTATCTTTTTTGGTGGGATCCAGCATTATCCACTGGAGTGATTAGCCTATCCCTTCTCCAGTGGATCTTCCAGACCTGGGAATTAAATTGGGGTCTCCTCCATTGCAGGTGGATTCTTTACTAACTACTGAGCTATCAGGGAAGCCCCTCACTTCAATAAAAAGAACCGTGTATCCATTTTTTTCCTTGAGACATGGAAAGATGTCATTATAGTTTAAGAAATAATCAATTTTGATTATAAACAAGTTTTCATTGTAACTTTGGAAATGTATGATTATTATTATTCATGTATGGGTATCTAACAAAAAATCCTCTTACCTATACATGTATTTTTCTTTAGTGAAATAGTCATAGGTTTAGATAAAATTGGTCTGTTTAAATGAGTAAATTTGGGGCTAGAAATCTGACTTGGGTTGTAAAGAAATTACTAGAAATGAAGCAGGATAAATCAGATGGACTAACACATTGTTTGAGAAAACTGCTATGTGAACTCCCACAAAAAAATATGTCATGCTGACTTTCGTGAAAGAAGTTATCTGGGCTTTGTGGGTGACAGATGTGGGGGTGGATAGAGGAAACAATTTTCAAAATATTACTTGTTCTAGCAATAAAATTGTTCTACATGTGCTAAAGAATCCTTCTGGATATGGTAATACGATTTGACTGGGACAAATCACCGAGTATGGGAAGGAATGCACACACACAGTTTATTTCTTTAGACTGATAGGTAGACAACATTTGTTAGAAATCATACATGCTCTGTGTCTGCAGTGCCAAATGAGAGTACTTTCAAAGGTAAACCTATGTGTTATTTCACTAGTGGAAAAATAAGGCTCTTACTCTATGTTGGCTCCTATATATATGGCTGTTCCTTAGCACAATAGTAGCAGGATTGTAGAATTGTGTTTACTACAAGCATGGATACTATAGTAATAGGATTTTTTGTTTGTTTGTTTTTTAATTACTAAGTGGTGTCCAACACTTTTGCAACCCCATGGATTGTAGCTCACCAGGCTGTGCCATCCATGGTATTTCCTAGGCAAGAATACTGGAGTGGGTTGCATTTCCTTCTCTAGGAGGTCTTCCTGACCCAGGGATTGATCCCACATCTCCTGCACTGGCAGGCAGATTCTTTACAACTGAGAAACCTGGGAAACCCAGTCATAGGATTGGAGTGATTGAATTTTGAATTTTTATATCATTGCCAATACATTTTGGTTATGAAAACTTAGAAAATTGCTATGAACTATGTTTAATAAGGGAGTGCTTTTATGGGGTGTAACTTGTTTAAAGGAGCTTTTGAACGTTATCTATCTCTGTTACTCTGTGAATCTCATTTTGTCATACCACACTTCTCACCTTGTACTCTTCAATGTTTCTCTAACCTGTGAGAAGCCCTGCTAAACAAAAACAACTATTTACACTCCAGATATACAGAGCTAGATGAGAAAGGGCAATCCAGACTTCTCTCATAAGTAATAAGTATAAAAACAATCTGTAAAAGGCAGAATTAGCACAAAAACAGTTTTTATTAGTGTCCTCCCCCACCATCACATGCTTTTTAAATGCTTTTAGTTAAATTAACTCTAAGGGAAAAAGCTTTAGAACTTATAAAGAATAACAATATGGGATGTGAGTGTTTGGCTGTTGTTGTTCAGTGGCTAAGTCATGTCTGACTCTTTGAGACCCCATGGGCTGCAGCACACCAGGCCCCTCTGTTCTCCATTTTATCCTGGAATTTGCTCAAATTCATGTCCATTGAGTTGGTGAGGCTGTCTAACCATCTCATCCTCTGTCCCGCTTCTCCTCTTGCCCTCAATCTTTTCCAGCATCAGGGTCTTTTCCAATGAATTGAGTCTTTGCATCAGGTGACCAAAATATTGGAACTTCAGCTTCAGCCTGAGTCTTTCCAACTCAGGCTTGATTTCCTTTAGGATTGACTGGTTTGACCTCCTTGCTGTCCAAGGGACTCTCAAGAGTCTTCTCCAGCACCACAATTTGAAAGCATCAAATCTTTAGTGCTCAGCATTCTTTATGGTCCATAAAGGTCTAAAACATCTAAACCTATCTTTAAGGGCTTCCCTGGTGGCTCAGACAGTAAAGAATCTGCCTGTAATGCAGGAGGCCTGGGTTCGAACCCTGGGTCGGGAAGATCCCCTGGAGAGGGAATGACAACCCTTTCCAGGATTCTTGCCTGGAGAATTCCATGGACAAAAGAGCCTGCCAGGCTACAGTCCACATGGTTGCAAAGAGTTGGACATAACTGAGCAACTAATGCTAATATATCCTTAAGAATTAATGAACCATATTATAAAAGAAATAATATTTATTTTTTAGCAGCAGTGGTATACTTAGCAAAATAAACAATAAAAATACACAAAATAATAATATTTGGTTTGAAAGAAAGAGTAATGATTTAAAATATAAGTTAAACTTACCACAAAATGTAACGTTATATCTGATGGAAAGTTCCTTTCAGGAACAACTTCAGTTTAAGTGATAAAAATAATTTGAGTGTTAATTTAATGTATGTTGTTGTTTTGGTCTCTAAGTTGTGTCCAACTCTTTTGTGACCCCAGGGACTGTAGCCCACTAGGCCCTTCTGTACATGGGATTTCCCAGGTAAGAACACTGGAATGGGTTGCCATTTCCTTCTCCAGGGTATCTTCTTGACCCAGGGATTGAACCCATGTCTCCTACATTGGCAGGTGGGTTCCTTACCACTGAGCTACCAGGGAAAGCCCAATTTAATATATTTTTACCCACTTTAATAAAATGAAATATTTTTAGAATTACATTTTTAGTCAACTAGAGGTGAATCCTGAAGTCATAGGTGAAATTCAATGTATCATATATTAACTGTATATATTGTTGAATTTTTTATATGTGTGTATGGATAAATATATATAAATGCACTCTTACATGTGCATATATGTTACTGACAGCTACTGTCATACAGTTAACATATACTTCTATATAATACAATTTTTGTCTATGTAAAATCTAGTACTTACTAGAAATATAATTATTTCTGACATGTGATCTTAAAATATTTCAGTAAGTTTCATAATCTTGTGGCTTATAAGAGTCCTTTATATATATACAGTTATAATCATGTGATGCCACCTAGATATACTCACATATAATTTATCAAAAACATCACATGCCATATACTGGCTTTAAAATTATTTTTGAACAACACAGTATTAAATTTTGAATGATGAATCTGATGAAACTGAAAAATAATATACTTTAAAAAATAAATAAAGATTTTTTTCTGTATATGATTAGCACTGTGCTTAATTGATTGTTATAAAAAAAACTAGGGCATTCAGAGACATAATTTGAGAAGAGGTATGAGACATGAGACGAAATACTTCTAATATTTAGCAATGAGTGTTGTGCTAATTAAACTGCATAATCAAGTAATGTCAAGGATTTAAAGATTATTATGCAGCTGCTTCAGAATGAGTGTGGAAAATGAGTGAGGATTAGTTACTCTTTACTCCTTTTAACTCCTTTAAAACTTACATACTTTCAAGCTGGCAGTGGTAAGCAGGAGTGTAAGAAGAAGGGACTGTAGCCTAACCCATCTTTGCACTTGAAAACTCCTCTTCCATCATAATCCAGTCTTGTTTGGTCTATTTGAATTTGCTTTTCTTAGTACAAATCTATTATTTCACTAAATATTGTGGTGTACATTAAATTACTCCTTTAGTTTCAAACTCCAAAAATATGCCTATTCCAAGTTTCTTGGCTCTTCATCCCATTTAAGACCTAGAAGGTCACCAGAAGCCCACAGCACAAAATTCCTTTACATGTATAGAGTGCAAAAACAAATGAATGGGATACCATTTGACTGCAATCATCTCTCTTCACTCACGTTGGATGTTTAACTGAACTTTCATTTTTATTTGGAGTCCTTATTAGTGAAAGCATTATATTTTAAATATAAAATTTAAGCAAATTGCTTTATTTGCATTTAAAGTAAAATTTCTTTGCTATTTGAAGTCATAAAAATAGTGGGTAGATCCTGCTGTAGCCACTTCAGCATTGAATATCTTAGTTCCAAAACCTTTATTACACACATTTATGAAAAGGTGGACTGGAGACAAGATTGAATTCCACCTCATGTTTCTTCCTGAGAATGACTGGATGCTAGAAATTAGCTGTAAACAATTTTTGCAATGTAAAGAAGGCTAATATTAGATGAGAAGAGAATTTGTCTACACTGGAGTATAAACTATATGAGAAAAGCTTATTTTTGTATTATTTAATGCTGAGAAATTGTGTATAACCTTTACATGGAACATAGTTATCACTCAGTGTGCATATACATGGGCTTCCCTGGTGGCTTAGTGGTAAAGAACCCACCTGCTATATAGGAGACACAGGAGACTCAAGTTCCATCCCTGAGTTGGGAAGATCCCTTGGAGGAGAACATGACAATCCACTCCACTTTTCTTGCCCAGAGAATCCCATGGACAGAGGACCCTGGCGGGCTCTAGTCCATAGGGTTGCCGAGAGTCAGGCATGATTGAAGCGGCTGATCACCCAGTCACAAATACTTATAAATAATAAAAGGTGATATTAGGTAGAAGCCTTATTTAAGAGACAAAAACATTTCTGGAGACCTTTTTGACATGATGTTCTCATTGTTAGTGATGACAGTAGCAAGTAACACTAGTATTTTTGAGTATTTTAACAAGTATTGTGCACCAACTTGTACAGTACAGTATGCTAGTGCCTGCTGTTGCTTACTGATAACTATACCTCTGCATAGGCTGTGACTTAAAGGGAAGTGTGTAAAATGTGCATGTCTGAGAGTTCCATTAAAATTCAATTTCTTTAAAATGGCCATGCTTTTTGCATCTTATATAATCTGTTTAGCAGATAATTATAGTATATATGTAGAATTACATATTAATATAGTTTCTGTTTAGCAGATAATTATAGTATATATGTAGAATTACATATTAATACAGTTTTTCATATAGATCAAAACAAAACATGACGGATCTTTTTGAAACCATTTTCTTTAACAGACTAATATCTATTTTACTGTATAGGCTATTACTCATGTTAACATGAGAACACAAAATGAAAATGATGATTGACGAAATAGGGTGAGTTATCTTGCATAGAAAAATTATTACCATATATAATTTCTTTAAATTCAAATCACATTCTTAGAATTTGTAACCATTCCTTTTCTTATTATTTCACCTTTTATTACTCATTTGCTTTTTATTCTGTCATAAATTTTTAAAATCTCAATACAGAGAGATTTTATTCTGATATTGCATTCTAGCAACAATTCTATAATCTGAAATCTAAAGCATGTATTTAATGATTTAAAGCATTTATTTAGTGATTAAAAAAAAAAATAAAACAGAAGGACTTACAGTTTCAGCTCAAACATGCAAAAAAAGATCTTAAAAGTTGTCACCCCTGTCCTTAAAACAACAACAAAAACTGAACAAAATGCGAAAGAAGAACTTTCATTGAATCTTCTGATAAATGAAATTGTAGGACACACCACCACCCTGAAATGTGGAAAGAGAGTAAATGTTGAGATCACAGCCAAGGTGAACTTCCCTTTGGAGCTGTACGTGGTAGGAACATGTAGATGGCAATTTTGGTGAGCTATTGGAGGCTGAAGGTAAACAAGCTTGAGTTGTGAGAAACGCATGGGACCACAGCTTTGGAAGCAGTGCTTATAGCTTTTTCTCTCAGGTGCTCCACCAGGATCTTACGGTGAAGAGCCAATAAAAATTCTCTTGAGACTTTACAGGACTAGAGAAATACAGAACTTGATATTAACCTAATCGCCCCACTTCCTATTACCCCTTTATATCATAATGGTATTTTACCAAATATTACAAGGCATGCTAAAAGGCAAGAAAAAGATAACCTACAAGATAAAATATATACAGATCAATCAATGAGATTTTAGCTTATAACACCAAAGCATAATCTGTGGTTATGAATAAATGATGTTGTTATTTATTAACATTAAATACATATATGCTCTGAGGAATACACTGTTATAATAATAAAGCAACAAAGCAAACATTGGGAGAAAATATTTTCAAAACACATATCTGATAATTTTTAGCCAAAATATGTAAAGAAGTCCTAAAAATCCACAGTAAGAAAATAAACAGCCCAATTTAAAAATGGGCAGAAGATCTGAACGGACATCTTTAGTAAAGAAGATATACAGATGGTGAACAAGCACATTAGAAAAATGCTTACTATCGTTTGTCATTAGGGCATTGCCAATTAAAGCAACAATGAGGTACTAACACACAAATACTAGAATGGCTAAATTTCAAAAAATTTAAAAATGCTAATGAGGGTGTAAACAGCAAAAATTCGTTCTTTCATTGCTAGTGGCTACTTTGGAAGACTGTACTACAGTTTCTTACAAAGATAAGCATAATTTTATTATATAATCCATCTATCATACTTCTTGGTATTTAGCTAACTGATTTGAAAAATTATGTCCCAAGAAAACTATTACATAAATATTTATAGAAGTTTTATTCATAATCAACTCAAACTGGAAGCAACCAATATGTCCTCTAATAGGTATTGAATGGATAGACATATTGTGAGTGCCTCAATATATTGAAATATTATTCTCAATAGAAAGGAATAAACTGTTAAACCATGAAAAGAAATTACTGAATTTTAGAAGCATACTGCAAAATGAAATGTGCTAGTAACAGAAGGATGTATGCTATAGCTTTCTAATTTGATATTTTGGGAAAGGCAAAATTATAGACTATAGAAACAGCATAGTTTCTTGGTTCTCAAGGGGAATTGTAGAGTTGAAGAGATGCAGCAGTGTTATTTCTGGACTGTTAAACTATTTTTTATAAGTAGTTAATGGTGGATACATGTTACTATACATTTCCAAAGAACATAGAAATTTACTACACAGAGTGAAGCCTAATATATGCAAATATAAAATTTGTGAGGAAGGTCAAGCATCTCAGGATGGATTGAGAAAGTGATAAACACTCTGCTGCTGCTAAGTCACTTCAGTCATGTCCGACTCTGTGTGACCCCATAGACGGCAGCCCGCAGGCTCCCCCGTCCCTGGGATTCTCCAGGCAAGAACACTGGAGTGGGTTGCCATTTCCTTCTCCAATGCATGAAAGTGAAAGTGAAAGTGAAGTCACTCAGTCGTGTCCGACTCTTAGCGACCCCATGGACTGCAGCCTACCAGGCTCCTCCATCCATGGGATTTTCCAGGTAAGAGTACTGGAGTGGGGTGCCATTGCCTTCTCCGGATAAACACTCTAACTCATTACAAATGCATGTAACAGTCTCACAGAAAGAGAGGGGGAGGAAAAAGATGCTGACCTAAGTAACTTCAGAGGTGATTAGAATTTGTGTATAAGCACTGTACTTTTGGAGAAGGCAATGGCAACCCACTCCAGTACTCTTGCCTGGAAAATCCCATGGACGGAGGAGCCTGGTGGGCTACAGTCCATGGGGGTCGCTAAGAGTCGGACATGACTGAGCGACTTCACTCTCACTTTTCACTTTCATGCATTGGAGAAGGAAATGGCAACCCACTCCAGTGTTCTTGCTTGGAGAATCCCATGGACAGGGGAGCCTCGTGGGCTGACTGACGTCTATGGGGTCACACAGAGTTGGACATGACTGAAGTGACTTAGCAGCAGCAACTGTACTTTAGATAATAAATTTATTTCTGTAGGGAGTGCATGTTAATAATTCTGATACCACTACTCGTGTGTAATGAATCTAAACAATTTAGTATATAGCTGACTCATGATAGATACCAAAATTATCATGACTGTATTTGGAGTTGACAGATAAGCAAAGATTTCATTACTTGGAGCAGGTGGAAGTGTGATAGACTAAGGTCATAGAGAGAGGAAGGAATCAGTGTAAAGTCATCTATAGCAAGTATAGATTGTTACATATAGAAATATTTATCAGTATTTGCTTATACATGGATTAGTAGACATGCATATATTTCCTTGCTTTACCAGCTCAGGGAGCTAAGAAACAAGAAAACCCCAGTAATAGTGAGCACCCTTAGAATCTAGATATTGGTTTCTTAATAACAATCTCAATAAACAGAACCAGCAATCCTTGGGTAAATGGCTGACTGTAGGATGGAATAGGAAATATGTAAATTAGTCTAGGGCATTTTATATTTCCAAAAATAAGTTCTCAAAAAAACCCTCAACAATGGGAGTATGACAGGACACAGAAGGCCTACTAAAATGTTCCCGATGTTCAAAGCTGGACAGTTTGATCAACAAAATAAAGTAGTATTGGATTATAGCCCAAACCTTAAAACAAGTATTTATGAGTCTATACTGATAAAAATGATTAGCTAAATAAACAGAGACAGCTAAATAAACAGAAAATTTCCAGATAACTTGTGTACTCTAATTTCAAGCTAGGGAAGAGTAACGCCTCATTCCCTAAAAATGAGCTGACCATAGTAACTTCATTCCAAAGAGGTCAATATGAAAAGAAGCATTATTAAAAAATTAACTCTATAGTGGAGAAACTTGACTAACACTATTTCTGCCAACTAATCAAATTCAACATCAACAGTGACAAGTCATGTCTATCCTATTCACTCTTGGTATGAAAAACCCGTAAGTCAGACATATCATGAGAAAAAACATTAGACAAATCCCAATTGAAGGACATTGTTCAAAATATCTGACCGGTATTCCTCAAAACCCTTAAGATCATCAAAATCAAAGAAAATAGGAGAAACTGTCACAAACAAAAGAAGCCTAAAGAGACACAAAAAACATGTGAAGTGTGGTGTTTCAGGAAAAAAAAAATTAGTTTAAAAATGAAAGAAATCTGAATAGATTATACAATTTAGTTAATGTATCAATATTGGTTCCTTAATTTTGAAGATCATACCATATTAATTTAAGATTTTAATTATAGTGAAATTAGTTGAGAAGGTATATGGAAACTAAAATCTTTACAATTTTTCTGAAAATTTAGAACTCTTCTAAAATATAAAGTATATAATGTTATATTATGTATATTCAGAATCATCTATCTTTTTAATAAAATTAGGAAGTAGCCTTATAGTTTTAATATTTTGAATATTTTGCATATGTTAGTAACAAATTTAGCAATATCCCTAGGTTCTAGATATCTGTAAGGTGGCTTTGAATGTGGCTTACCTTCCCAATTTTTTTATTATGGCTACATCATATTTATTTAATTTTTAAAGATAACAAGTATTTATTTCTTGAGAGAACAATGTTAATAAGGGTGTTTTGGAAAATTTCAACTAATAATAGGTTTAGTGTATATTGCCAATAAAATTGAATTTGGAATTATTGGGATAATAATTGAAACTACCTGTAAACATATTAAAACATTTAGAATGATAACTTGGTAGTATACTCATAGTTAAAATGAAGAATTTAGAGAGCATAAACTCCTTGTATGCCATGTACTCTTTTTCATTAGATAGCTTTTTTTTAAAAATTTTATTTTATTTTTAAACTTTACAATATTGTATTGGTTTTGCCAAATATCGAAATGAATCTGCCACAGGTATACATGTGTTCCCCATCCTGAATCCTCCTCCCTCCTCCCTCCCCATACCCTCCCTCTGGGTTGTCCCAGTGCACCAGCCCCAAGCATCCAGTATCGTGCATCGAACCTGGACTGGCAACTCGTTTCATACATATTATACATGTTTCAATGCCATTCTCCCAAATCTTCCCACCCTCTCCCTCTCCAACAGAGTCCATAAGACTGTTCTATACATCAGTGTCTCTTTTGCTGTCTCATACATAGGGTTATTGTTACCATCTTTCTAAATTCCATATATATGCGCTATTATACTGTATTGGTGTTTTTCTTTCTTGCTTACTTCACTCTGTATAATAGGCTCCAGTTTCATCCACCTCATTAGAACTGATTCAAATGTATTCTTTTTAATGGCTGAGTAATACTCCATTGTGTATATGTACCACAGCTTTCTTACCCATTCATCTGCTGATGGGCATCTAGGTTGCTTCCATGTCCCGGCTATTATAAACAGTGCTGCGATGAACATTGGGGTACATGTGTCTCTTTCCCTTCTGGTTTCCTCAGTGTGTATGCCCAGCAGTGGGATTGCTGGATCATAAGGCAGTTCTATTTCCAGTTTTTTAAGGAATCTCCACACTGTTCTCCATAGATAGCTTTTAAAATTGGCATGATGATTCTAGGTTTGGCATATTTCGTTAAACCAACTATGTAATTCAAAGTTGATACTGTTGTGAAGTTGCAAAGTGTTGCATGCAGTCACTGGCATATCCAGTTGTCTAATTTCTAGAGATAGCTCCCACATTTGAGAACTTTCGTATAGCTTTCTAAAGGCCTTTTTATATTGTTCACCGGCTGTTGGATTTTGAAAATATGCTGGAGAACTAGAAGCATTTTAATAGTTGCCATGCCATTGTGTGTTTTACATTGGCTATTTTCAAGAGACTGAATAAGATTTTTCCTAATATACAGTGTTTCTTCACTCTACTGGTGCTGAAGAATAGATTTGACCTTGCTCTTTTAAGTAGAATATAACTATCTATTGTTATGAAGGAATTCTAATTTCTTATCAGATTTGGTTCTTCACAATATATTTGGTGACTACCAAATCCTTGCTATCAATTCTTAATTGTTCTTTGTGTATTTTATTTTTCATTTTCAGACAAGTAGCAAATTAGGGATTTTATTTTCAGAAGACTTGGATAAAAAATGGGACTTTTTTTGGTTGTTTTTTGGTCTGAGGTCCTCATTATTTTTCTTCTTCTTTTTTTTAATATTATAGTCAATTCAAAATGTGTTATTTTTAGATGTACAGCAAAGTGAATCAGTTATGCATATTCATATATATATTCACTCTTTTTTTGTTGTTTAGGTTCTTTCCCATATAGGTCATTACAGATAATTAGTTATGCATTTTATATATAGTAGAGTGTGTATATGTCAACCCCAGTCTCCCAGATTTTTTTGTAAATAAAGTCATTTGTGGGAATGTAAATTGGTATAGCCACTATAGAAACAATATGGAGCCTCCTTAAAAAACTAAAAACAGAACTACCATATGACCCAGCAATCCCATTCCTAGGCATACATCCAGAGAAAACTGTAATTCAAAAAGATATATGCAACTCTTTGTTCAATGCAGTACTATTTACAATAGCCAATATGTGTAAGCAACCTGAATGTCCAACAGAGGAATGGATAAAGATATGGTACATATATACAATGGACTATAACTGAGCAATAAAAAAGAATAAAATAATGCCATTTGCAGCAATACGGATGGACCTAGAGTTGTCATACTGAGTGAAATAAGTTGGACACAGAAAGACAAATATGATATTGCTTATACATGAAATCTAAAAAAGGATACAAATGGGCTGATTTACCAAACAAAAGTAGAGTCACAGGTATTCTTTGTTTATAACTCTCTTATGTCGTATCATGTTTTGCCTTGTGTACATTTTTTTTTTTTTTTTTGTCTATTTTGATCAGTTTTAAGCATTCCTACTGATTTGTTCTATGGTCTTAGAGGAATGGACCTTCTCTGGTGGCTCAGATGGTAAAGAATCTACCTTCAATGCAAGAGAGCCAGGTTCGGCTCCAGGGTAGAGATGATCCCCTGGAGAAGGAAATGGCTTCCTACTCCAGTATTCTTGCCTGGAGAATTCCATGGATATCAGAGCCTGGCAGGCTGCAGTCAATGGGGTCCTGAAGAGTTGGACATGGCTGAATGACTAACACTTTCACCTTTTTATAGGCATAGTATTTTTCTTACTTTATCACCTGGATTGCCTTACACAATGATTCAGTATAATTACTAAAATTTTTGCTTGGCTGGAAAATACTAAGTAAATATATTAATATTTCCAGGTTTTTCATAGATGAAGGCATAGTATGATATGGTGGGATGAGTATTGAACTAAAAATAATCGCTGAATTCAGAGAAGAAAACAAACTAGGAAATAAAGAAAAAGGGTTTGAAGTACATGACCTTTACAGTTCTTTCATAAATTTAAATGTATGCTGTTTTAAGTTACACCCCACAAAAGATATCACATGTCCTATATTTCACTGGAGCCTTACAAATATGCCAAAATGTTAGAAAATACTATGAAATAGTTGTCTAGAAATCCTTCGTACAGTTATTTCTCAAGAGGGCAGAATATATTGCTTTCTATTATCACACTTAGCTTTCTCACCAATCTGGGAGAAGATCCAATAAAGTTGGCTATTGGTGTATAATTTTTAATATTTTCTCCACTCTCCATAGAAAAATAAACTTTTGCATATTTCCCAAATTTTCTGCTTATAATAACAAGACATCATTCCAAGTCTTTTGGCCTTGAGTATGGCCTTGACATACTTTTATTTGAAATTGTATTATTTTGTCTGCCTGAAGTTCATAGTTCTCTGTTATACATTATATTATTTTAACTTTGAAAATTGATTCAAATACTTTTTGAATCATAAAAGAACATAGATCATAAAAATATTACATTTTTAAAGGTTTACAGTAGAGTGTTCATTGTTTTGACAACAAATCTGATGACATATGTTGTAATTGTCACTTTAGAGTTAAAAATGTAGCTGAATATCTTTCATAATTGATTTTAAAGCTTTCATCTAACAAAAGCCTTATTGATATATAAACTATTTCAAGTAATTTATTTGTACCCAGAAATATATCAAAGTGTTCCTATATGACATATATAGCAGACAGCAATTCTGAAGGCTAGAACCAACTCAGATCATTTGGATTGGAAATTGATTGCCACAATTTCCTATATACATTTATTTTAATTGAAGAATTATGTTGTTTATTTTTTATTTGGTGCTTTATTAAAGCTTGGGTACCTGCAAAGGAGTATTATTTCTCAATGCAGTCTAAATGAACTCTTAAGTTGTGTTTTACTTACCTTATAAAATATTTAACACTGATTTAAAAATGCTTTCAAGTAGTTTAACAATTTTAAAATAATATTTTCTGACAGAACAGTTTATTGTTTATAATAAAATTGAATTTCCTTGAATCAGAGATGTCAGTCCTAATAGGATTAGTATTACATTTTTCTCAAGTCATTTATAAGTACTCTATTTTCATGGAAATCAGTAATAACTTTTGACTAGGAAACTGGGCTGAAGCTCTTTAGTGTTTGATTATAAAGAATAAATGAGAAACTCATTTATTTTTGAAGAAACAAAATATGGTTTGCTAATCCTATTGAAATTTTTTTTTCAAAGTCAGGGTTCACATGTTTAAAGAAACTTAAGACATCTCCCATGTCTTTTGCCTTAAGCTACTTGTGAGGTTTCTATCATTGGATCTCTTGATGGGGTCTTTGAAATATTCATATTTCAGCTTTCTTGAATACTCCACATACTTGAATTTATGCTCTTCAGTCCAGGTTATAATGTATAACATAACATACTGCCAAATTTAATATAATTGTCAAGAACATTTTACTTTGAATAAAAAAAAATTTAATAAAAGTTAACTAATTTTTACTTGGTAAAATTTGAATTTACAAAAGAAAAAGATGCTTACTTGTAGGAAATAGCTGAATTAAATTTCTTTCATATAGATTATAATTTATAGTGTTACTATGAATTGACTCTTGTTTTTTAAATATCACATATTTTTGTAATAATTTTTAAAATTCATATTTCCACAGAAAACATTCTTTAAAATGTATTTATTATTATTTTTAAATTGCAACAACATAAAATTACCACCTTAGTCATTTTTAGAGTATACTTCAGTAGTGTTACGTACATTCAGATAGTTGAGTGATCAATCTCTAGAACTCATTTCATCTTGAACAGCTGAGATTCTGTGTGTATGCATATGCTCCTTGTACATACAAAGAACTTATATATGTATACAAAGTGAGTGAGTGAAGTCGCTCAGTCGTGTCTGACTCTTTGCGACCCCATGGACTGTAGCCACCAAGCTCCTCTGTTCATGGGATTCTCCAGTCAAGAATACTGGAGTGGATTGCCATTTCCTTCTCCAGGGGATCTTCCAGAACCAAGGGTCAAGCCCAGGTCTCCCGTATTGCAGGCAGATGCTTTAACCTCTGAGCCACCATACAAAGGAATTTATAAATGTATGTAATATATAAATCCTTATATGTGTATACATATTTCATACATATGTTTTTCTCAATAGAGAGAGATTGGAAGGAAAGATAGATCTTAAAATGTTAACAATGGTGGATTTATGTATTTTATTCTTCTTAATATTTGTATTCAGATTTTTCTACAATTCTTTTCTAAGAAGCAATACAACTTATGTTTGTGTTTAGATATCTGCATTATTAACCCAAGAAAATTAATGTCTTTATTCCATTATTTTAAGATAAAGAGTAATATATTCATCTCCAGAACTTCTTAATCTTCACAATGAAGCTCCATACTCATTATAGTAATATTCCTACCTCATCCAGTTCTGACAACCACCATCCTTCTTTGTATCTCTATGAATTTGACTAATTTAAGTACCTCATATAGGAAGAATCTCAGAATTTGTCCTTTTGTGACTGGCTTATTTTTATATATTATTTTTTATTCTCAGACATTTTTTTGTGTGTCATCTTTTTTAACTTTTTTTTTGCCATGCCACAGAGCATGCAGGATCCTTTCTTGTAGTTGTTCAGTATCTCAGTTGTGTCTGACAATATATGACCCCATGGACTGCAGCATGCCAGGTTTCCCTGTCTCCTACCATCTCCCAGAGTCAACCAAACTCAAGTCCACTGAGTTGATGATGCTATCCAACCATCTCATCCTCTGTTGTCCCTTCTCCTCCTGCCTTCAATCTTTCCCAGCATCAGGGTCTTTTCAAATGAGTCAGTTCTTTGTATCAGATAGAGCCTCAGCATCGGTCCTTCCAATGAATATTCTGGGCTGATTTCCTTTAGGATTGACTGGTTGGATCTCCTTGCAATTCAAGGGACTCTCAAGAGTCCTCTCCAACACCACAGTTCAAAAGCATCAATTCTTCAGCATTAAGCCTTCTTTATGGTCAAACTCTCATTATCTGTACATGACTACTGGAAAAACTATAGCGTTCACAATACCAACCTTTGCTGGCAAAGTAATGTCTCTGCTTTTTAATATGCTGTCTAGATTTGTCATAGTTTTTCTTTCAAGAAGCAAACATCGTTTAATTTCATGGCTGCAGTCACTGTGTGCAGTGATTTTGAAGCCCATGAAAATAATCTCACTGCTTCCATTTTTTCCACATCTATTTGCCATGAAGTTATAGGACCAGATGCCATGATCTTAGTTTTTTGAATGCTGTTGTTTAAGAAGCTTTTTCACTCTCCTATTTCACCTTCAAGAGGCTTTTTAGTTCCTCATTGTTTTCTGCCATTATGGTGATATCATCTGCATATCTGAGATTATGTATATTTCTCCCAGCAACTTAATTTCAGCTTGAGCTTCATCCACCCCAGTATTTTGCATGATGTACTCTGCATATAGATTAATTGTGCAGAATGACAATATACAGCCATAATATACTCCTTTCCCAATTTGAACCAGTTTTTATTGGGATCCTAGTTCCTGGATACAAACAGGATATTAGAAGTAAATAAAGAGGAGGTGAATCCTTTGACTACTAAGAAAGGGGTTCCCAGGTAGTGCTACTGGTAAAGAAGCCCCTGCAAGTGCAGGCCACGCAATGCACAAGATGTAAGATACCCTGGAGGAGGACATGGCAGGCTACTCCAGTATTCTTGCCTGGAGAATCCCATAGACAGAGGAGCCTGGCAGATTATAGTCCATTGGGTCACAAAGAGTTGAACACAGCTGAAGCAGCTTGGCATGCACACACTAAGGGTCTAGCTTGGCTAACTAGGTGTGTGGTTTCATTCCAATCCCAAAGAAAGGCAATGCCAAAGAATGCTCAAACTAACACACATTTGTACTCATCTCAGACGCTCAAAGTAATGCTCAAAATTCTCCAAGCCAGACTTCAACAGTATGTGAACCGTGAACTTCCAGATGTTCAAGCTGGATTTAGAAAAGGCAAAGGAACCAGAAATTAAACTGCCAATATCCGTTGGATCATCAAAAAAGCAAGAGAGTTCCAGAAAAAACATCTACTTTACTGACTATGCCAAAACCTTTGACTGTGTGGATCACAACCACCTGTGGAAAATTCTGAAAGAGATGGGAAAAGCAGACCACCTGACCTGCCTCTTGAGACATCTGTATGCAGGTCAAGAAGCAACAGTTAGAACTGAAATTGAAACAACAGACTGGTTCCAAACTGGGAAAAGAGTACATCAAGCCTGCATATTGTCACCTTGCTTATTTAACTTACATGCAGAGTACATCATGAGAAACATTGGACTGGAAGAAGCACAAGCTGGAATCAAGATTGCCGGGAGAAATATCAATAACCTCGGATATAAAGATGACAGCACCCCTGTGGCAAAAATAGAAGAACTAAAGAGCCTCCTGATGAAAGTGAAGGAGAGTGAAAAAGTTGGCTTAAAACTCAACATTTGGAAACTAAGATCATGGCGTCTGGCCCCATCACTTCATGGCAAGTAGATGGAGAAACAGTGGCAGACTTTATTTTATTTGGACTCCAAAATCACTGCAGATGTTGACTGCAGCCATGAAATTAAAAGACGCTTACTCCTTGGCAGACGCTTACTCCTATGACGAACCTGCTGCTGCTAAGTCGTTTCAGTCGTGTTCGACTCTGTGTGACCCCATAGATGGCAGCCCACCAGGCTCCCCCGTCCCTGGGATTCTCCAGGCAAGAACACTGGAGTGGTTTGCCATTTCCTTCTCCAATGCATGAAAGTGAAAAATGAAAGTTAAGTCATGTCCGACCCTCAGCGACCCATGGACTGCAGCCTACCAGGCTCCTCCGTCCATGGGATTTTCCAGGTAAGAGTACTGGAGTAGGGTGCCATTGCCTTCTCCATGACCAACCTAGACAGCCTATTAAAAAGCAGAGATGTTACTTTCTCAACAAAGGTCTCTCTAGTCAAAGCTATGGTTTTTCCAGTAGTCATGTATGGATGTGAGAGTTGGACTATGAAAAAAGCTGAGCGCTGAAGAATTGATGCTTTTGAACTGTGGTGTTGGAGAAGACTCTTGAGAGTCCCTTGGACTGCAAGGAGATCCAACCAGTCCATCCTAAAGGAAATCAGTCCTGAATATTCATGGGAAGGACTGATGCTGAAGCTGAAACTCCAATATTTTGGCCACGTGATGCAAAGAACTGACTCATTTGAAAAGACCCTGATGCTGGGAAAGATTGAAGGTTGGAGGAGAAGGATGAGATGGTTGGATTGAGTTGGCATCACCATCTCGATGGACATGAGTTTGGGTAAACTCTGGGAGTTGGTGATGGACAGGGAGGCCTGAAATGCTGCAGTCCATGTGATTGCAGAGTCGGACATGACTGAGCAACTGCACTGAACTGAATACTTTTTACCTGACTACTGTGATATGAGAGTAATCTTTTTGTAATATATTGATTATTTATCCTTCCCATTTAGGAACTATCAAAGAGAAGTCCAAACTCCTTTATATAATATAAAGGACTCATCTCCTGCCATGTCCTTCATACCTCACTCTACACTCCAGCCAAACTGAATTGTTTCACTTATCCAAATGTGATATGCATATTTCCCTTTGGGCTTTGTTCTCAGTGCCTGGAAATATTCTGTAACTTTTTAACCAAGGCCCCCTTGGCCTTTTCTAAATGTTACTTCCTACAAGAGCCAATTCGTAATATTCCAAGAATAATTTAGGCATCGCTCATATTTTACTGTTTATAACCCTGAATTTATCACTGCAGTATAGTGCTAGTAAAATGGGCAGTTTCTAAGTGGAAAGGGACATCTGAATTTCCTAAAAGCGTGGCCTACTTTATTACTATAATTATCTATTACATTAGTTGGGATGTGCAATGCACATTTGTGCAGTGTAGTTGGATTTTCAATCAACTATTGGTTATTGGAGATATCTTTGGAGATACAAAAATCTTGGAGATATAAAAATATCTTCAATATTGGAGATAGTTTTATCTCCAAACAAAACTTTTATCTTTTTTTCATTTGTTTTATGCATATTGAGCACTAAACACCTGGGATGCTGAGGCTGCTTCTTTCCAACTCCCCTATGCTTTCTCCTCAGAAATATCTACAGAATTTCCACTTCTGAAGAGAGAGAGAAGGGCTTGGAGGCATTTTCTATGTGATGTTTTATTTTGTCCTCCTGTTTCTTCTCCCTTCCACCTTCCTGAATAAAGTGATCAGCTGTAGCTACAGGATGGGTGGAGAGAAAATAAAAATGTTCATTTACTTCTTCTGTTGGTTTGCAGATGACTATATTGTCATTGCCTCCCTTTCTATATATATATGTACACCCCATTCTTGCTGTGGAAGCAACAACTTGCTTATCTATCAAATAATTAGTCATAGAGCATTAGAGAATGCCATGTAGAAAGTTACAGAAAAATGAAGTTCTATATTTTAGCCAACATTTATGAGACATCCATATATCAATGGATTATGATGCTTTTTAAATGCTTTTTTAAAATATGAATATTGTTTCATACAGAGATTCCAAATAAAGAAATGGAACTGAAAATTCCAATGATCCTTCCTCTTATGTTTTGTGTGTTGCTAATATTCCAAATAAAGTGTTCTATCTCTCATTCCAGAATATTATTAAAATTCTAAAATAATTTTCTAATTTACAAGGAATTGTCATATCACAACATATCATTCAACTGAAACAGAATTCAAAAATCACTTGCTTTTATTTAGAAGGGAATAATTTATGCAACTTGGTTTTATTGGGAACATATTATTTCCTTTAGGAGGATATTCAAAGTCAATATTTATGCCTGTGGTCACATATTAAGGATCTACATTCCCTTTGTTTATTTTTATCTAACTTCTGCATTTTAAGTAATGTTTAAAAATGATATACTTCTATATTGCAACAAGTAATAAGTGTTAATAAAAATACATTTATCTATCTTCAGTACTGTAATTTAAAACAAAACCATCTAAATATTATAAAATTCAATACAGTGGTTTTAGGACATAAAGAGGACATTCCCTATACATGAATGATTCTTAAAACTGCAAAAAGGGATATGATTTAATATGTTAGCTAAAAACTTTACATGTTTCTCTCAGATAGAAATGTATATATGAGGATAGTATGGATTCCAGACTGTAGTTTGAAAGAAAGCAATAGTGAAAATGAATTCCATGCCAGTAGACACTTCAAAAACTAGATTTAGCAGCAGTCACATTAGCTTAGATAATGGGAGAATTTTTCTTCATTGAAAATGCTCTGTGTCGCTTAGGAAGAACTTACTGAGGCAGCCTGCCATCTAGCTTTTTCACAGAAAAACAGGCTTACAGACTGCAGATGAGAGAGTCTGGAGCAGAGACAGTTTTAACTTAGCCATTCCTAATTTATCTCAAGCGTATTCAATTCATCTTCACTGCTCTATGCACACAGGAACACCAGATTGTCGTCCCTAGGGAACAGAATGCAACCGGAGATCTAGAGAGCTGTCACATTCCAAGAAATATTTAAATTGTGCTGATTTTCTTCTGGAGAACTGAGCCCAGGGAATGAAACTCTCCATCAAGTCATAGCTTTGCGGGCAATAGATCAGAGGATATTGCCAGTTTTCTAATGGATTGTTGTTATCGGGCAGGTTTTCTCTGAAGGTACGTAGTTATTTTCTCAATTCATTACCCTTTTCCTGTTTATCAGGTAATGATCTAATGAGCTGGGGAGCCAAACCTGTGAAAAAGAGAAAGATCTTAGTCTGTATTGACTGAAGAATGACACTTTATGGCTGCATGTTTATAGGTGAATTATCTGATTCCTGTACTAAAGATTAGTAGGGTATAGTTTGAATTGCATTATCAGCAAAAACAGGCAAAACAAAAACAAACCGTGCTGCAGGCTTCATTATCATAAGTTCATATGAATTCTCTTGAGGATTTTCTTTTATAGCTGCACTATATAATAAAGGGGAATAAGACTTTGGAAACTTACTTAACCTTATACATGTTTTATTCTTTTTACATAATCATGATATTTTATCCATGTATTCCAAAATACAAAACTTTGTCTCAAATGCTGCTATTGGTTTTGATGTTGTGGATGCTTATGACATTTGAATATATGAATGACAAGAGTATTTAAAGAAACTCTAGCAGAAGTATTCCTGAGAATATTATATCAGTGTACTTTGTTGACTTTCAGCTCTATATTTTTGAGTTTGGAATCATCATACTAAGATAAATTGCTTTAATTTTAGTTAAATACACATACTATAAAGATTTATTATCCAACTTTGTTCTGTGAAGTGAAAGCCTCAATACATTTATAGAAAACATGAAACTAGCAGAGTAAAATTTTAAAAGCTGACAAACTTCTGAATGTTTATTAAACTAATAAAAATAGAGAAAACCTTATCCTAAACTAGAATCTAACTGTGAAATATTAAAACAGAAAGGGGTGACTTCCGTGCATGGTTCCTGAAAGTTAAGAATGTATTTGTAGGGGGTTGTTCTATGTCAGAGTGGGTGGGAATGTAAGACAGAAAGTAAGCACGTAGTAATGACAGTGAGTTTATGAAAACTGAAGAAATATTTTAAAATATTGTATGAGGGCTTTTGACACATCTAAGTGATTTATTATTGTGTGAATTCACTCAGTGAGACCTACTGTGGCTTTGATATTTTTCCATGTCAGGAATGACTATTAGGGTAGGTAGAGTAGCAGTGCATGTGACCTGCAGCATAGGATTTGTGGACTGTTGCACAGACTTTGTGGACCCATCAATGGGTTAATCACAGACTTGAGAGGAAATGGTGGCTGAACTTCAGGAAAGCACTTGTTAAATGTGTTCTAATTTCTTTGGAGGAATCGAGAGACTATTAGAAGCTTAAAGGAAACAGAGAAGGAGTGAGTCACCCAAATAGCAACTTTAAGTTCATTCTCTCTTATCCTCAGAGGGATTGTAAAAAGCCAAAAGTGGAAACGAAAAAGGAGATGGAGTCCTCAAAGAGTATGTTTAAGTGCTTCTTTTTTCATTAATCTTCCAAGAATTGAGAAATAGGGGCTTAAATTAAGGTTTCCCTATGGATTGCTCCATTTTACAAGTTTTCTCTCTCTTTTATGGAACATTTTTTCTCCACTCACTTAAGAAAAAAAAGTGAGCTTGCTTCCAGCCTGATTTCTGCCCAATAGCTTGTATCTCTAATTTAAATTTCCAGAAATGTGCTCTCTGAAACTGCATACACTTCGGAGTCTCATTTTCATCATTCACTGAGTTTTGTATGCCAAAGGATAATGTAATTTAACATTTTTTAACATTCTTTTAAAATTATTATCACAATTAGCATTTCTGAAAATCTCAGACTGTGTGCAAAAGAGGGCATAAGTAAGGGAAAAAATATAAGGGAACATACTTTATGTTCTTTTAGAGTAAGATAATACCAATAAATAATGAAATATATTCACTTCATGTTTGAGTATGGGGCAGAAATGACAACAGCTTAGAAATATATCCCTTAATTTACATTTTAGATGTTAGATGAATATAAGAAATCTGAAAATAAGGAGGAGGAGTTTCATTTTTCAGATTGGAATTTTTTTGTTTTGTTTTAACCTCCTGTTAACTTTTTCTACTGCAACATGTTAATGTCTTTTACCTCCCTAGAGGGTTCATTCACTTATTCGGCTATCAAAATCTGCTCATCTTCCAGGTCTAGTGCTAAAATTTGTTTTTTATTTCATCTTATGATGAGTTAATTGTAAAATATATTGCCATAATTTCATTTTATTAGCTGCTGTTAAATATTTAATATTTATTGAGTGCCCATGAAATGTTTGGTGCTTAAAAGCATATGTAGAAAGAAAATACATACTGATATTTCTCACAAATCAGCCAGTTTATTAATATTCAAGATTTCTAATTGGTGCCCACAGAGGAAAGCAATTACACCTGACTCTTTAGTAGCTACTTATATGCGTGTAAGGCATGGACAGTCCTATATTCAGTCAATAATTTTCATCCACCTTTACTGAAGATTCCAGACTAGTCATCCAGATGTTTTCAAATTCTCCCTTAACTCTGTTTTATATGTTAAAGTGTCACTGAAGACAGAACACTGAATTGTAGGTAAGACAAACTAGGTTTAAATCTGTTAAGCAAATCTGTGTAGGTTAATCATCTCCTCCATACCTCTGTCTCATAGGTGGTATAATGGTGTCTACTTTTTAGATTCTTGTGGGTAGTAAAGATCAGGCACATTAAGTAACAAACACAGAGTTTGTGCACAACATATGCTTGATAAACAGTACCTGTTTTTATTATAATTTCACATACAGAATGTTCCATTTGAAATCAGTGTGACTCTTTCTTCAATGATGTGTGTATATGCATATGTTCATTTGTTATACAGTTTTAGTAATCAAAATAATGCATTGGTTATGTGGTTATTACTTGGCACTAAAGTTCTCTATAAAGTTACTAAAGCAAAATTACTAAATTCAAGATTAGTTTGAGAAATTAGTTGGCATATTCCCCATGGCTTTCAAATTGCTAAATAAATCATGATTTACTGGAGAAAAAAGATAGAACTATATCTCATTTTCCCACTTTTCCCTTGTCCCAAAAGATATGGAAATAGAAGACAAAACACTAAATCCTCTTGCTCATTTTAATGTGCCCTTTGCCCCTTTCATTTGCATTTACTTTGCTATAATGACTTGTCTAGTGAGATGGCCTCAAATTCCAACTGCATATGGTAGTTCAAGCATGCAAATCCACCCCTCATGGAACAAATATATGAAAACTTTTATTAAAATAAAAGATAGCTTTTGCTTTGAAAAAATGCTAAACAATTTTTAATGAGAGTGAAAATGTTAAAATGCAAATATTAAATCCAGCCAGATGTTGACCTTAACTGTGAGTCTGAATCTTTACAAAAATAGGTTGCAAATCCAAGCTAGAAGCTGTTTTCTTTAGGTGACAAGACTGCTGAAAAATCCTGAGTCTGAATTTCTCAGATACATTTCATATTGAATTAAGCATGTACAGAAAGCCTACTTTAATATCCTAAATTATATAGAGAGGAAAATTAAGCATAATATAAATTGGTCTTATATATCTGTATATATCTGGATTTGTATTGGAATTTGGAAATAGATGTATAAAAGTCTTCTTATAAAAAGGAACCACCAAGTAATTATTTTCAAAGTGCATGACAACATTCTAACTAGATCAAAATGTGGATGCAAAAGCAAGTACCTGCTGAGAAACTATTCTTCTTTTTTTGTTTTTTGGTCAGGGTCTGTTGTACCAATCCTGTTTTATATCTGTGAATTTACTTGTCAGTAAGGAGAAGGTGAAGGTTTGGGTATCTGACTTCGTTTTCCAGATGACCCTTGAAGTTCTATTGTTTTTTCATTGTCAATTTCAGATATTTTGGCCCAGTACTTAAAGGAGATTAGAATCTATATTCTAATTTCAACTCAGTTTTCTAATTTCTAATGCATGTGTGTAAGAATAATAATAATGGTCACATGGTGGTGTAGAATACATGACAATGTTGTAAAATAGTATTACAGGGCTTGTTCATAAGTACAGAGTTGATCCTCAAACAACACGGATTTGAACTACACAGGTCCACTTATATGTAGATCTATTTTTATTAGTAAATACTACCGTACTACATGATCCATGGTTTGTTAAATCCAAGAAAGTGGAACTGAAGATATGAAGGAAACTTCCTCCATGTATATGGGAGGCTTAACTGTAAGTTATATGCATAGTTTTGATTGCTTTGAGGGCTGGTATTCCTAGGCCCCAAGTTTTTCAAGGGTCAACTATGCTAATAAATGGTAATAAGTATTACTGTTTCTCTTATGACATCACCATCTGCACACCCACTCCTGATATTGGGTTTCCAGTTATTCAGTTAGGTTATCAGGCTACCTTTGGTGGGGGAGGGGTCCCAGGGGGAAGGTCCCAAATTCATGTTCACCTACATATTTCTCCTACATCTAGCTTCCTCCGAGTAAATATTCTTGTTTACTAATCCCTACTCCTTTGACCTAACCTTAAAAAGCTTAGCCACAGTCCCTTGAGATGTTTTTTTCCTAGTAAATTCTTAAGCTTAGTAATTCTCTCCTGATGTCTATTTTGTATAAAGGAAGCAGAAAGAAAACATGGTTGTCTTGTGGCAGATACAACTTCCACAGGCTTCTCGAGTGGAGGCTTTCTTCTATGAAAGGTGTACTAATAAGAATTATCAGCTGAATTGTCTCTCCCTAAAATTCATAATGGCAACCCATTCCAGTATTCTTGCATGGAGAATTTCATGGGCAGGGGAGCCTGGCAGGCTGAAGTCCATGGGTTCAAAAAGGTCAAACACGACTGAGAGACTTTCAAAATTCATAGGCTTACTGGGAGTTATCCCAGTACCTTGTAATGTGGCTACATATGGAGATAGAATTTTTTAGAGATATAATTAAGTTAACGTCAGGTCACTAGGGGGATTCCTAATCAAATATGACAGGTGTCTCAATAAGAAGAGGAAATTTGGGCATAGATTCACACAAGACACTGGGAAAAGATGGCTATCTATAAGCCAAGGAGAGAAGCCCTGGAAGAAATCAACCCCCCTGAAACTTGATCTCAACTTCTATCTTATAATTGTGAGAGAAAAAACTACTCTGTTCCTTTAGCCACCCAGTCTATGGTGTATGGTACTTTGTTATGGCAACCCTAGTAAATTAATACAGGTAAACATGTTAGGGGAGAAGGCAATGGCACCCCACTCCAGTACTCTTGCCTGGCAAATCCCATGGACAGAGGAGCCTGGCAGGCTGCAGTCCATGGGGTCGCTAGGAGTCGGACACGACTGAGCGACTTCACTTTCACTTTTCACTTTCATGCATTGGAGAAGGAAATGGCAACCCACTCCAGTGTTCTTGCCTGGAGAATCCCAGGGAGTGGGGAGCCTGGTGGGCTGCCGTCTATGGGGTCACACAGAATCGGACACGACTGAAGTGACCTAGCAGTAGCAGTAGCAAACATGTTAGACTTTGTGGACCCCATGAAGTTTCTGTCATATATCCTTCCTTTTCCTCCTTTCCTTCTCCCTATTCATGCTTTAAAAATGTAATGCAAAACAGAGAACCAATAAAAACAAATGTTCTTAGGGGCCATATTTGTCCATAAGCACAGTTTCCCAACCCTTTTTCTAGAAAACAAGAGAGCTTTCAAAGCCTTCCAAAGTTTGGGCAAAAGATAGTCCTGACTTCCATGTTCTTGCATGTGATAGTTTACAGGGCATCACTGATTTTTAGCCTAAAAATGTACCTTGGCCCTTTCCTTCTGCTAAAATTCTTCCAAATACCTCAAGTTAATGAAAAAGTATTTTGATTAGAGTATTTTACCTTCACTCTGAAATGGCCCTTTCAAGTCCTAGTGGTAGAACAGCATCTGAAAAAAATATATATAATAATAATAGCAGTTTGCACTTGTTGAGTACATCTGTAAGCTATTCTAAACACTTAACATACATTTTTTCATGATTATCCTACCAACAATCTTGCAAAGTAACTGCTGTTATAATCATTTTACAGATAAGGAAATTGGAACACATACAGAAGAAACAACTACCATGGGTATTTAGCATAAATAACTTAGATGACTTGTAAATGTTTGGATATAGGATCTGTGGCCCAGAGTCTGTCATGTAACCACTCTACCATTATGGCTCTCAGATTATGGCAGAGTTTCATGTTTACTCTAGAAACAGCTATGAAAATGTTGGGAAAGTACTTATCAAGTAGCAATTCAGGTGAAAGACAGGGGGAATGATACAGTGCTTATTTTAATCCTACATTTTATGTGAATGAAGTAGGTATGGTGGTTCTCTAGTTATGTTATTTCTGTGTGTCTTTTCTTATAGACAATATGATGGACTTTTTTTCTCCTTAAAATATATAGTGAGAGAGTATGGATTTAAAAAAACTAGTTTTATTGTTAGACAAATCTAAAGAACAAAATGGTACAATTTTGAAACACAGGAAATTTATATTTAATTTTGCATGTGAATATGTTAATATGCTTATTTTAGTAATCCCTGTTAGATGCAGAAATCCATGAAAAACTAAACTGACAAACGGTTATACATGCTCCATTATTTCTGGTTATTTTAACAGTATCAACAGGTAGTAGATTTGAATGTGTTTGTATAAGAACCTGTTTGAGTGAAAACTTTGCCAGGTGGCAATTCTGCTTTAATTTTAAGAAACATATGTTGTGTACCTAGGTTGTCCTTTTTAATTTCATCAATACATGTGATATATTTTCAGTGTTTGTATAGAACTGAAATGTATTTTCTAGCCAAATTTGAATTGGTAGAACATCTTTGAAAAGAAAAGTAGGCCAGCACTCCCTTGTGATGTAAGGACAGCTGACCTACTTCATAAATTATTCTTCCATCACCCTGTTTGCACAATTGAATCCTTGTTGTTTATGTTCCTATTCCTACTAAAGAAATGTAATCATAATTAAGTGGAAGGCTGTCAATCACATGCCAAAGTGAATCAATGTTAAAAAAAAAAAAAAGCTATTTCCAGCTTTTAGCTGTAATTTCTAGTAATTAAAGTATAGGTTTCTTTACATGAAGAACATTAATAAAACACTTATTGTTTAAGAGTTTATTATAATAGGCCCTGTTATTTTAGGCTCTGGTAGATTCCTAGTTATTGTAGAGCAAACCTAAAATAAAATGCCTTCACATATTTTCAATGGGACTGGTGGATAACTGTGGCCCCTCTCTTTTTTTTAAATTATTTTTAAGTATGCATTTATATTTAGTCTCTCTAAAAATTGTTTTATTTATCTTTAAGAAGTATGCGAGTAGACACGTGAATATATGTATGAAGGTATTTGTGTGCATGTCTGTGATTGTCATGTTTATCTGCATTTTTTTAAACGGAGCTCTCCATAGAAGACTTGAAATACAGATCTTTAGTTCAAAGCAATATATTGAAAAGCATCTTCTCACTAGTAAGTGGACCCTGAAATATATAGGAATTAGAGCAATAAATCCCACCCTGGATTACTTTACAACTCTCTACCACCCTGCTTTTACTTAAAGTTACTCCTTACAAAAAATCCATGTGTTATAAAATATCATGCCAGGGATTTGTTTTCTCCCTTGGATTATGCCCTTGAGGTCAAAGTGGGGAATATTCTAGGAAAATGAAGTCTTTAGGAGAATTGGTGGAATTTATCTGAAGAAATGAAGATTAACACTGAAAAGAAAATAATTATTTCTAGGTTGTCAGTGGGGATAGGGATGGGCTAGATCTTGAGAATAATGTTGGGAACTGGGATACACATAACAGAAATTCTCTGAAGAGTTTATCTTATTATGTAATCTCATTTGCAAATGAGAACAGTTGTATTTATCTTTAGCTGCAAGTCTTGTTTTCCTTTTGTGACCCCTAATAGCTATCTCTAAACCTTTGGTAAATGCCCACATAGACCACAGGGTATAGACTAAATCTACACTAAGAGAAAAACCTTAATTTGCCCATAGCTACATACAGACAACAAGGAGATCAAACCAGTCAGTCTTAAAGGAAATCAACCCTGGATACTCACTGGCAGAACTGATGCCAAAGCTGATTCTCCAGTGTTTTAGTCACCCAAGGTGAACAGCTGACTCGCTGGAAAAGTCCCTGTTCCTGGCAAAGACTGAGAGCAGAAGAAGCAGAGGGATGAGATGGCTGGATAGCATCACCGATACAATGGTCGTGAACTTGGTCAACTTCAGGAGATGGTGAGAGACAGAGAAGCCTGGCGTGCTGCAGTCCGTGAGGTCACAAAGAGTCCAACACTACTGGGCAACTGAACAACAGCAACAAGGATAGATAGACACATACCTACAAAGCAATATGCGCAGTCCAACAGATTGGCAAATAGGAACAGGCTGACAGACAAAGACAGATTGACAGTAAGAGCTGACAATGAGACAGGGATAGTAGACCAATATAAGGAACAGGCAAAGAGCCAGCCAGCCAGAAACATACCACAGTGGGAATTGGCTGAATAGATGGGAAGGTAAGCACAGACTGGCAGATACAGACACAGAGATATCAAACAGACAAAAGTCTGAGGCTCAGACCCATGTCTAACATGGACAGGTAGGTCTGGCCACTGAAAGGCATAGATGTAAATGTAGTTGTTGGTGTATAGAGACACTGTATACTAGAATGCTGCCTTTACATTCATGAGGCAAAATTCAAGAATAAGCCATTTTTATTGCTTATTAAAGGACATTTTTGAAGCATATTCATCTATGCATTTTTCCCACTACAGAGATGAATCATAGATACATAGGTGAACTGTTTGTCATTCCCTTTATCTGATATTTCTTTCTTTGGGTAAGAGAAACAAATAAAAATAGTCAAGTTATTTTGAGATTCCTGTTGAAAGGTTACCTTAAGCTCTTTTCAAGCTCTGTAATATAATAGACAAGTCAGAATTCAGATTAGGAAATGATCAATTTTCTTTCTCTAGAGGAAGTGACAACAATTATAACAAACAAAAGAATAAAACACTGTGCCTGAAAAACATTATTAATGTCAAGCAATTATTTTAGCCTCAGTCTTTTGCTTTGGGTCACTGAAATTACTTCTAAATTATAAATGCACTTGATAATTTTTGCAGCAATAAATTGAGAAAAGCAAGGGAAATATAATGCTTCCATGATTGAATGGAATGATAATAGCTTGAATGAACATGTGTCGACCTTTTAAAGTTTTGTAGAAATTTTTGATTATCACTTTATAATTAACTGTAGATTTATTTGAAATATTAATAGCTACTCAATTGTTCAAAATATTTTAAAATTGTAAGAATGTTTAAGAATGGCAGAGTCTACTAATTATTTAGCAGTATCTTTTAGAGTCTTGGAAGTATATATATATATATATATATATATATATATATATATGGACTATATATTTAAATGCATGTGTTAGAATATTATTGTTAAATAAATACCTTGTATGCAATATCTTGCTCATATTTGTAACTATTCTTTAGTTTCAGTGGTAGGTGGGCATAATAAATTATTGAAAGGTTAAATAATCATTTATATTTTTTTAAAACTACCATTGTGCACCACATCTGGTACTTTACAAGTTAATACAAACAAAGTTGAGATTTGTGTTTTCCTATGAGGTTGCTTTTGGTGAGGAGGTATATTCCTTTTTACTTTAATCTCTGAAAAGCACACATGGTTATATGATAAACCCATTTTAAACATCTTTATTGAGGTATAATTTATATACCTCCAAGCCAGGCTTCAACAGTACATAAACCGTGAACTTCCAGATGTTCAAGCTGATTTTAGAAAAGGCAGAGGAACAAGAGATCAAATTGCCAATATCCACTGGATCATCAAAAAAGCAAGAGAGTTCCAGAAAAACATCTATTTCTGCTTTATTGACTATTCCAAAGCCTTTGGCTGTGCAGATCACAACAAACTATGGAAAATTCTGAAAGAGATGGGAAAGAGACTACCTGACCTGCCTCTTGAGAAATCTGTTTGCATGTCAGGAAGCAACAGTTAGAACTGGACATGGAACATCAGACTGGTTCCAAATCAGGAAAGGAGTATGTCAAGGCTGTATATTGTCACCCTGCTTATTTAACTTATATGCAGACTACATCATGAGAAATGCTGGGCCGGATGAAGCACGAGCTGGAATCAAGATTTCAGGGAGAAATATCAATAACTTCATATGCAGATGACACCACCCTTATGGAAGAAAGTGAAGAGAAGCTAAAGAGCCTCTTGATGAAAGTAAAAGAGGAGAATGGAAAAAGTTGGCTTAAAACTCAACATTCAGAAAACTAAGATCATGCATCCAGTCCCATCTCTTCATGGCAAATAGATGGGGAAACAATGGAAACTCAGAAGCTTTTCTTGGGCTCCAAAATCACTGAAGATGGTGACTGCAACCATGAAATTAAAAGATGCTTGCTCCTTGGAAGAAAAGCCATGACCAACCTAGACAGCATATTAAAAAGCAGAGACATTATTTTGCTGGCAGTACTCCATCTAGTCAAATCTAAGGTTTTTCCAGTAGTCATGTATGGATGTGAGAGTTGGACTATAAAGAATGCTGAGCACTGAGAAACTGATAGTTTTGAACTGTGGTGGTATTGAAGAAGACTCTTGAGATTCCCCTGGACTGCAAGGAGATCCAACCAATCCATCCTAATCAGTCTTTAATATCCAGTGGAAGGACTGATGCTGAAGCTGAAACATCCAATCCTTTGGCCACCTGATGCGAAGAACTGGAGAGCCCCTTGATAAAAGTGAAAGAGGAGAGTGGAAAGAGTTGGCTAAAAACTCAACATTCAGAAAACTAAGATCATGCATCCAGTCCCATCACTTCATGGCAAATAGAGATGGAAACAGTGCAGACATTATTTTTTTGGACTCCAAAATCACTGCAGATGGTGATTGCAGTCATGAAATTAAAAGACACTTACTCCTTGGCAGGAAAGTTATGACCAACCTAGACAGCATATTAAAAAGCAGAGACATTACTTTGCCAACAAAGGTCCATCTAGTCAAGGCTATGGTTTTTCCAGTAGTAATGTATGGGTGTGAGAATTGGACTGTAAAGAAAGTTGAGCACTGAAGAATTGATGCTTTTGAACTGTGGTGTTGGTGAAGACTCTTGAGAGTCCCTTGGACTGCAAGGCAATCCAACCTGTCCATCCTCAAGGAGATCAGTCCTGAGTGTTCATTGGAAGAACTGATGTTGAAGCTGAAATTCCAATACTTTGGCCACCTGATGTGAAGAGCTAACTCCTTTGAAAAGACCCTGATGCTGGGAAAGATAGAAGATGGGAGAAGAAGGGGATGACAGAGTATGAGATGGTTGGATGGCATCACCAACTCAAAACATGAGTTTGGGTAAACACCAGGAGTTGGTGATGGACAGGAAGGCCTGGAATGCTTCAGTCCATGGGGTCTCAGAGAGTCGGAGAAGATTGAGTGACTGAACTGAACTGAATTTATATACCATAAAATTGATCCATTTTAAGTGTTCAGTTGCTTTTTGCACATTTACTGTTATGTGCAGCTATCACCACAATCCAGTTTTAGAACATTTCCATCTCCATAAAGAGAAATCTTGTCGTGTACTTAGAGTCACTCTCCTTTCTTACCCCAATGCAAGACTACTTCAAATCTATTT
This sequence comes from Bos indicus x Bos taurus, assembly GCF_003369695.1. Classification (NCBI taxonomy): domain Eukaryota; kingdom Metazoa; phylum Chordata; class Mammalia; order Artiodactyla; family Bovidae; genus Bos; species Bos indicus x Bos taurus. Next base: position 103,699,099 of record NC_040080.1, read on the forward strand.
TCTGTCTCTAATTTGCTTATTGTGGACATTTCAAATAAATGGAATTAGACAGTCTTATGTATATAGCTTCTTTCACTTAGCCTACTGTTTTTGAGGTTCATCCATGTTGCAGCTCCTTTTCATTGCCAAATAATAGCTTGCTACTTGGGCATACAATAATTACATTTCTTTTTTAATCAGATAATGTATATATGGATTGTCTCCTAGTTTAGTTTTTGGAGTTGTTCACTGTCAAAGAGTGAAGATTGTGCTTAATTTTCTAGAGTCTCTATTCATACCATGAATGTGTGCATGGAAACTAATGTTCAGCTTAATTTATTCTGTGTTGAAGTTTACAGGGCTCCTTTTCTTAAAACCATGAATGAAGCAAAGCTAACAAATTTCATAAAAATTTTGTATTTAGAAGTGTATTTCAGTGCAGTTGTAATGCCTCCTCAGACAGCCATTTTGCTTTTTTGTATTTCCTTTTCTTGGGGATGGTCTTGATCCCTGTCTCCTATAGAATGTCATGAACCTCCATCCATAGTTCAACAGGCACTCTATCAGATCTAGTCCTGTAAATTTATTTCTCACTTCCACTGTATAATTGTAAGGTTTTGATTTCAGTCATACCTGAATGGTCTACTGGTTTTCCCTACTTTCTTCAATTTAAGTCTGAATTTGGCAATAAGGAGTTCATGATCTAAGCCACAGTCAGCTCTTGGTCTTGTTTTTGCTGACTGTATAGAGCTTCTCCATCTTTGGCTGCAAAGAGTATAAGCAAACAGATTTTGGTGTTGACCTTCTGGTGATGTCCATGTGTAGAGTCTTCTCTTGTGTTGGAAGAAGGTGTTTGCTATGATCAGTGCGTTATTTGGCAAAACTCTATTAGCCTTTGCCCTGCTTCATTCCGTACTCCAAGGCCAAATTTGCCTGTTACTCCAGGTGTTTCTTGATTTACTACTTTGCATTCCAGTCCCCTATAATGAAAAGGACATCTTTTGGGGTTGTTAGATGTAAAAGGTCTTGTCGGTCTTCATAAAACTGTTCAACTTCAGCTTCTTCAGCATTACTAGTTGGGGCATAGACTTGGATTACTGTGATATTGTATGGTTTGCCTTGAAAACAAACAGATTATTCTGTCATTTTGGAGACTGCATAAAAATACTGCATTTCAGACTCTTTTGTTGACCATGATGGCTGCTCGATTTGTTCTAAGGGATTCTTGCCCAGAGTAAGAGATATAATGGTAATCTGAGTTAAATGGACCCATTCCAGTTCATTTTAGTTTGCTAATTCCTAAAAATGTCTACATTTAGGCAATGCAAAATGATATATTCTCTCGCCCAAAACCTAGGGTACTTGTTTCAATATACATAATCTTATTTACTTGCTTTATGTATATCAGTTCAGTCACTCAGTCATGTCCGACTCTTTGTGACCCCATGAATAGCAGCATGCCAGGCTTTCCTGTCCATCACCAACTCCAAGAATTCACTCAGACTCACGTCCTTCGAGTCAGTGATGCCATCCAGCCATCTCATCCTCTGTCATCCCCTTCTCCTCCTTCCCCTAATCCCTCCCAGCATCAGAGTCTTTTAAATGAGTCAACTCTTCGCATGAGGTGGCCAAAGCACTGGAGTTCCAGCTTTAGCATCATTCCTTCCAAGGAAATCCCAGGGCTGATCTCCTTTAGAATGGACTGGTTGGATCTCCTTGCAGTCCAAGGGACTCTCAAGAGTCTTCTCCAACACCACAGTTCAAAAGCATCAATTCTTCGGCACTCAGCCTTCTTCACAATCCAACTCTCACATCCATACATGACCACAGGAAAAACCATAGCCTTGACGAGACAGACCTTTGTTGGCAAAGTAATGTCTCTGCTTTTGAATATGCTATCTAGGTTGATCATAACTTTCCTTCCAAGGAGTAAGCATCTTTTAATTTCATGGCTGCAGTCACCATCTGCAGTGATTTTGGAGCCCAAAAAAATAAAGTCTGACACTGTGTCCACTGTTTCCCCATCTATTTCCCATGAAGTGATGGGACCGGATGCCATGATCTTTGTTTTCTGAATGTTGAGCTTTAAGCCAACTTTTTCACTCTCCACTTTCACTTTCATCCAGAGGCTTTGTAGTTCCTCTTCACTTTCTGCCATAAGGGTGGTGTCATCTGCATATCTGAGGTTACTGATATATAGTATATCTCAAAACAGCAATATAAATTATAAATACACAGACTAATTTTTAAAAATTATTAGGTAATTAGTTCAGTCACTCAGTCATGTCTGACTCTTTGCGACCCATGGACTGCAGCACGCCAGGCTTCCCTGATCATCACCAACACTTGGAGCTTGCTCAAACTTATGTCCATCAAGTCAGCGATGCTATCCAACCATCTCATCCTGTGTTGTGCCCTTCTCCTCCTACCTTCAATCTTTCCCAGCATCGGAGTCTTTTCCAAGGAGTCAGTTCTTTGCATCAGGTGGCCAAAATATTCCAGTTTCAGCTACCAGCATCACTTCTTCCAATGAATATTCAGGGCTGATTTACTGTAGGATTGACTGCTTGGATTTCCTTGAAGTCTAAGACACTCTCAAGAGTCTTCTCCAACACCAGAGTTCAAAAGCATCAATTCTTCAGTTCTCAGCTTTCTTTATAGTCCAACTCTTATATCCATACATGACTAATGGAAAAACTATAGCTTTGACTAGATAGACCCTTGTTGGGAAAGTAATGTCTCTGCTTTTTAATATGCTGTCTAGACTGGTAATAGCTTTTCTTCCAAGGAGCAAGTGTCTTTTAATTTCATGGCTGCAGTCACCATCTACAGTGATTTTGGAACCCCCCAAATAAAGTCTATCATTGTTTCCATTGTTTCCCCATTTATTTGCCATGAAGTGATGGACTAGGTGCCATGATCTTACTTTTCTGAATGTTACATTTTAAGCCAACTTGTTTACTCTCCTTTTTCACTTTCATCAAGAGACTCTTTAGTTATTCTTCACTTTCTGCCATAAGAGTGGTATCATTTACATATCTGAAGTTATTGATATTTCTTCCAGCAATCTTGATTCGAGCTTTTCCTTCATTCAGCCCAGTGTTTTGCATGATGTACTCTGCATATAAATTAAATAAGCAGAGTGACCGTATTGAGCCTTGACATACTTCTTTCCCGATTTGGAACCAGTCTGTTGTTCCATATCCAGTACTGTTGCTTCCTGACCTGCATACAGATTTCTCATGAGGCTGGTGGTCTGGTATCCCCATCTCTTTAAGAACTTTCCACAGTTTGTTGTGATATACACAGTCAAAGGCTTTGGCATAGTCAATAAAGCAGAAATGGATATTTTTATGGAACTATCTTGCCTTTTCCATGATCCAGCGGATATTGGCAATTTGATCTCTGGTTCCTCTGCCTCTTCTTAATCCAGCTTATTGCTTGTTATATTCCTACTGAAGGTAGAAAAAGAGTTCTTGTAACAGTTTAAATGTTTTCTGAATGAATAAGCTATTAGAGAAATATAAAGTGTATATATATAAAGTGTATAGTGTGTAGATAATTTTAATGAACCTTTTGTTGGTAACATATTTTCCATTTTAAATGCATTTTTTTCTATTGCAATAAGTTTTTAATGCTTAATCTTGACTACCATGAATCACTATGTGAGAGCTGTATAAGTTTTGGTATTTAGAGTTTCCTAACTTAATGAAATTAGTTAGGTAGTCAATCTGATCACACGGACCACAGCCTTGTCTAACTCATGTCTAAGCCATGCCGTGTGGGGCCACCCAAGATGGATGGGTCATGGTCTGACAGAATGTGGTGCACTGGAGAAAGGAATGGCAAACCACTTCAGTATTCTTGCCTTGAGAACCCCATGAACAGTATGAAAAGGCAAAATGATAGGATACTGAAAGGGAAACTCCCCAGTTTGGTAGGTGCCCAATATGCTACTGGAGATCAGTGGAGAAATAACTCGAGAAAGAATGAAGGGATGGAGCCAAAGCAAAAACAATACCCAGTTGTGGATGTGACTGGTGATAGAAGCAAGGTCCGATGCTGTAAAGAGCAATATTGCATAGGAACCTGGAATGGTAGGTCCATGAATCAAGGCAAATTGGAAGTGGTCAAACAGGAGATGGCAAGAGTGAATGTGGACATTCTAGGAATCAGCAAACTAAAATGGACTGAACAGGTGAATTTAACTCAGATGACCATTATATCTACTACTGTGGGCAGGAATCCCTTAGAAGAAATGGAGTAGCCATCATGGTCAACAAAAGGTCCAAATTGCAGTACTTGGATGCAATCTAAAAAACGACAGAATGATCTCTGTTCGTTTCCAAGGCAAACCATTCAATATCACAGTGATACAAGCCTATGCCCCAACCCGTAATGCTGAAGAAGGTGAAGTTTAACGGTTCTATGAAGACTTACAAGACCTTTTAGAACACCCAAAAAACATATCCTTTTCATTATTGGGGAAAGGAATGCAAAAGGAGGAAGTCAAGAAACACCTGGAGTAACAGGCAAATTTGGCCTTGGAGTATGGAATGGAGCAGGGCAAAGGCTAATAGAGTTTTGCTAAGAGAACTAACTGGTCATAGCAAACACCCTCTTCCAACAAAACAAGAGAAGACTCTACACTTGGACATCACCAGATGTTCAACACCAAAATCTGTTTGCTTATACTCTTTGCAGCCAAAGATGGAGAAGCTCTATACAGTCAGCAAAAACAAGACCAAGAGCTGACTGTGGCTCAGATCATAAACTCCTTATTGCCAAATTCAGACTTAAATTGAAGAAAGTGGGGAAAACCACTAGACCATTCAGGTATGACCTAAATCAAATCCCTTATAAATATACAGTGGAAGTGAGATATAGATTTAAGGGACTAGATCTGATAGATAGAGTGCCTGATGAACTATGGACTGAGGTTCATGACATTGTCTCCTAACAGGGATCAAGACCATTCCCATTGAAAAGAAATGCAAAAAAGCAAAATGAATGTTGGGAGAGGACTTACTAATAGCTGTGAAAAGAAAAGAAGCAAAAAGCAAAGGAAAAAAGGAAAGATATAAGCATCTGAATGCAGGGTTCCAAAGAATAGCAAGGAGAGATAAGAAAGCCTTCCTCAGCAATCAATGCAAAGAAATAGAGGAAAACAACAAAACAGGAAAGACTAGAGATCTCTTCAAGAAAATTAGAGATACCAAGGGAACATTTCATGCAAAGATGGGCTTGATAAAGGACAGAAATGGTATGGACCTAACGGAAGCAGAAGATATTAAGAAGAGGTGAAAATAATAAACAGAAGAACTGTACATAAAAGATCTTCATGACCCAGATAATCATGATGGTGTGATCACTCACCCAGAGCCAGACATTCTGGAATGTGAAGTCAAGTGGGCCTTAGAAAGCATCACTACAAACAAAGCTAGTGGAGGTGAAGGAATTCCAGTTGAGCTATTTGAAATCCTGAAAGATGATGCTATGAAAGTGCTGCACTCAATATGCCAGCAAATTTAGAAAACTCAGCAGTGACCACAGTGCTGGAAAATGTCAGTTTCATTCCAATCCCAAAGAAAGGCAATGGCAAAGAATGCTCAAACTACCACACAGTTGCACTCATCTCACACACTAGTAAAGTAATGCTCAAAATTCTCCAAGCCAGACTTCAGCAGTACGTGAACTGTGAACTTCCAGATGTTCAAGCTGGTTTTAGAAAAGGCAAAGGAACCAGAGACCAAATTGCCAACATCTGCTGGATCATGGAAAAAGCAAGAGAGTTCCAGAAAAACATCTATTTTTGCTTTGTTGACTATGCCAAAGCCTTTGACAGTGTGGATCAAAATGAACTGTGGGAAATTCTGAAAGAGATGGGAATACCAGACCACCTGGCCTGCCTCTTGAGAAACCTATTTGCAGGTCAGGAAGCAACAGTTAGAACTGGACACGGAATCACCGACTGGTTTCAAATAGAAAAAGGAGTATGTCGAGGCTGTATTTTGTCACCCTGCTTACAGAGTACATCATGAGAAACGCTGGACTGGAAGAAGCACAAGCTGGAATCAAGATTGCTGGGAGAAATATCAATAACCTCAGATATGCAGATGACACCACCCTTATGGCAGAAAGTGAAGACGAACTAAAAAGCCTCTTGATGAAAGTGAAAGAGGAGAGTGAAAAAGTTGCCTTTAAGCTCAACATTCAGAAAACTAAGTTCATGGCATCTGGTCCCATCACTTCATGGGAAGTAGATGGGGAAACAGTGGAAGCAGTGTCAGACTTCATTTTTCGGTCCTCCAAAATCACTGCAGATGGTGATTGCAGCCATGAAATTAAAAGACACTTACTCCTTGGAAGGAAAGTTATGGCCAACCTAAATAGCATATTAAAAAGCAGAGACATTACTTTGCTAACAAAGGTCCATCTAGTCAAGACTATGGTTTTTCCAGTGGTCATGTATGGATGTGAGAGTTGGACTGTGAAGACAGCTGAGTGCTGAAGAATTGATGCTTTTGAACTGTGGTGTTGGAGAATACTCTTGAGAGTCCCTTGGACTGCAAGGAGATCCCACCAGTCCATTCTGAAGGAGATGGGTGTTCATTTGAAGAACTGATGCTGAAGCTGAAAGTCCAATACTTTGGCCACCTCACAGGAAAAGTTTATTCATTGGAAAAGACTGTTACTGGGAGTGATTGAGGGCAGGAGGAGAAGGGGAACACAGAGGATGAGATGGCTGGATTGCATCACCGACTCAATGGACATGAGTTTGAGTGAACTCCGTGAGTTGGTGATGGACAGGTAGGCCTGGCGTGCTGCAATTCATGTGATCGCAAAGAGTTGGACATGACTGAGCGACTGAACTGAACTGAACTTAATGAAAACAGTTTAGATATCTATTTTCAAGTCATATGGCTGACTGAGGCCACCTATATGTTAGCCGGATTATCTCTATGGTTCCTGTCATTATCTGTTTTTACCCATGTTCCAAAGAGCTTGCAAATCTTTCTTGGAGGCTTATACTTCATGATGAGATTTCTAAATCATTTATTTGTGATCCATTGACATGGGACCCTGTCTTTATTTTGAAATAGTTATGTATGAAGCCAAATTTATTTGCTTTTAAGTGGATTTATTTTTTTTCTGCTACTCACGAGTCAGAAAACCAAAGATATGGTTTACTGCAACACTTTTTAGTAGTTTAATGTGTGAAATTCACATTCTCCCAAAATACTTTTCTTTTTTCATCTTTTAAGTTTTATTATTTTCCTTCACCTTTTTTTTTTTTTTTTTTTCTGTAGTTATTCAGACTGGGTAGTTTTACACTTTGCTACACCTTCAACTCTGACTACTAGAACTGTAGTCATGGCTTCTTACCTTTGATTCTGACATGGTAGGTAGTTGACACTTTAATATACTAGAAATTTCTATTTACATAAAACTCTGTGAAATATTTATTCAATAAAATATAAAGAAGAAACTATGCATATGTTATTTAAGAGAATGCAAATGTTTTTCTGTTTTGTAAGATTTTGGACCACATCTCTGATTGTACCATGGGCCTTCCAGGTTATGTAGTGGTGAAGATTCCTCCTGCCAGTGCAGGAGACTCTGAATTTGCAGATTCAATTGCTGGGTCAGGGAGATCTGCTGGAGTAGAAATGGCAACCGTCTCCAGTATTCTTGCCTGGAAGATCCCATAGACAGTGGAGTCTGGCAGAGTACAGTGTGAGAATACTGGAGTGGGTAGCCTATTCCTTCTCCAGCAGATCTTCCTGACCCAGGAATCAAACCAGGGTCTCCTGCATTGCAGGTGGATTCTTTACCAACTGATCTATCATGGAAGTCCAGGTGCAGTCCATGTGGTTGCAAAGAGATGGTAACGACTGAGTGACTGAGCATATAATTGCACCAGAAATGCAAATTTTGGATCTAATGCTCTGATTTTCATCGTTATTCTCCTGGATATTGTAAATGCAACCTAGGCTCTTTCTGCTTTCAAAATTGCCCAGACTTTAGTTGGATCAATTGAAAGTGCTGTCATACCAACTAGTTTTCCAATAAGTAAATAAATGTCTTGTATATTTTATTACCATGAAATCTTTTTTAGTTCTATGAATTATATTGTTCAATTTTGTCATCTACTATAATTTGAACTGCTTTTCTAAAAAAAATTAAGTACCATATTCTCTTGGTTATCATATAAATGCAAAGAATTCATAACAGAAATGACTAGAGTTTCTTTGCTTGGCTTTGGAATTTTTCTTTTTGAACTGAAATGGAAATTTTATTGTGCCTTATATTTTAGAAAAAATAAACATTGGCTAAAATTGTAAAACTACAAAATAACATTTCACTTGAGATTTGGCAGACTGTACCCCATTCCCTGTATGTTTCAGTTTAACTCAGTTGCTGGTCTCCAGAAACAAACTGTAAATGTTGTAATACATTGGCCTAAGGAGAGCCCTGCAGGAACTGTCCCATTCTGACCCATGCTCACTACCGCAAAATGCTATTTCTAAGGGATTCTTTTCATTATGATCCTTAGGTATCCATGGAGGGGTGGAAAATGGAATGAAGTGTTTAGGTAGAAAGACATTGTTAGGTTTTACTCCTCAGGCATCATTTAAACAAAAACTATTGCAATGACATTATTGAAGGCATGGATAGATCAAGAATACTTTGGGGATACTTTTTAAATTTCACTTGAATAAGTAGCTTAAATTACCAAATGGCCAAGATGTGAGATACTTACAGTAGAATTTTGAGGTTCCTCAATTGCAGCCATACTTTTTATTCATTCATTTATTTATTTATTTTTTAAAGCTGATGCTGCCTTGCATCCCACCAGATTAGTATGGGCTAAATATGACCTCAGGACCTGAATTACAGAAATAAGATTCTCTTTCCCTAGAATCTAGGGTAGAGTTATACAAATTCTAATTAATCTTAATTTGGTGTGAAAACTGTGTAGTCAAGTACAGCAGAATTTGCCAGCCACAAATTGGCTATATGCAAATGGGACAGAACAAAGCACTTTGCAGAGAGCAATATGAGAGAATGAAGCCCAGGGGTGGAGATGAAACACCCAGGAGTCACAGTAAGAGAAAGACATAGTGATAATCTGGATAACTTCTCTGGCTCACTTTCTGTGCCTGGATTCTTGGAACCATCAAGAAACTCCGTATCATTCTAAGTGACCTGAAGTAGTCTCTCAGTGCTATTGCCAATCACACTAACCTTCTCATTAATGCAGTCCATTGCTCTCTCAGAAAAATGTTTTAATAGTTTTTTTTTTTTTTCCTGTTAAACCTCCAGCAACTCTCATTTCTTGTTTTAATCAGAAGAGAGATTTTCATCTCCTGTTCAAGAGTCATGTTATTAGCACACTATAGGATGCTGATAAAAAGCTTATTCTCTGGAAGCAGTGATGATGCGTTTGAGACTTAGCACCATCATTTATTAAAACAATATATAATTTATGCTTTAAGTATTCTGTGCCCCCTTGATATATTAAAGGTCCAGAGAGGTGAAATTAAATATTCTCTAATAGTGTATTTTTTCTCCTTGTATTCCCTATAGATTTGTGTATGCATTTCAAACTGCTTGTTTTATATGTACATATTCATAACTATTTGATCCAGTGTTACTTATACCCTTTAATGATATAAGGACCCCTGATTTGTCACTGTAGATTCTTTGTGGCCAGAATTTACACTTGTTTATTATTCATATAATGGACTCTGCTTCTTTATGTTTGAATTGCCTACACTTATGCATGTTTAAGAAATCTTTATGAATCATTTTGCTGCAGGTTTATCTCTTATATACAGCAGAAAGTACACTTTCACATTTAAATTCCAATGTGAAAATTTCCTGTTTTAAAATTTTACTTTAGCCAATATATTTATTTTAATTAACTTTTATTAGAGCATAATTACAGTGTTGTGTTATCCAATTTAAATGTAATAATTTGAGAAATGTTTATGAGTTCCATATTTTTGATATTATCAGAAAAACTATTATCAGAAAAGTGAAGAATGAGTATACCTCCTGCTTTCTTTATTCTCTTTTCTCCACTATGCTGTTTATATCATTTCTTCATTGAACATACTTTTTTAATTCTTCACTCCAAACTCCCCACATTTGTTTTAATCTTACATCAGTAGATAAATATGTAAAATACCTTCACAGTTGCTGACTACCTGGGGTTTTCCTAATAATCTTTTGATTGGCTGATTAGTACCTGTATAGGAAACAATTCATAGAAAATATTTATTGCTTTTGTTCTGAAATATTATTTGACTCAAATAAATGCCTTGTTTCATAGTTTCTTTCCTTGAGTATTTTTACGTATTATTCTCATAATGAAGACTCGTTAAAAGAATTCTGAGATTAACCTTTTTTTCAATAAGATTTTTTTTTTCTTGCCTAACTGCCTATAGCATCTTTTTATGGAATTTTTATGTTTGATGTCAAGTAATTTTACTAGTGCCTGCCAATGCAGGAGGCATAACGAGATGCTGCTTCAGTCCCGGCTTGGATCCCTGGGTTGGGAAGATCCCCTGGAGGAAGGCATGCCAACCCACGCTAGTATTCTTGCCTGGAAAATCCCATGGACAGAAAAGCCTGGTGGGCCGCAATCCATAGGGTTTTAAAAAGCTAAACACAACTGCTGTGACTTAGCATGCATGCATGCAATTTTATTAGGATTTCTCAGTTTTCTCAGTGTTAAAAAATCCACTTGCCAATGCAGGGGTTGCAGGAGACATGAGTTTGATCCCTGGATCAGGAAGATCCCCTGGAGAAGGCAGCAGTGACCCACTACAGTATTTTTGCCAGGATAATCTCATGGACAGAGGAACCTGGTGAAACCATGGGGTCACAAAAGAGTTGGACATGATTCAGCACCTGAGTGTAGTCAGTGCTTCACACAATTCATACAGTTTTACTAGGGTACACTCCAGTGTTGACAATTTGGGATGACTTTTTTTTCTCTAAGGTATGATACCTTCTTTTTAATATATTAAATAGAGCAGTTTAAAGCTCTCTTTTGCATAATATATTAGCTTTGTTCCATTATTTCTATTTTTTTAATGGGGTTCAAATTATACCACTATTGGCTTTCTTATGTAAGAGCATCCCTTGTGTACACTGTGTGTTCTGGCAGCTTGGGCAGAAAGACCAGAACTAGAGTGGGTACAGGTCAGGAAGTATCAGGGCACTCACTGTGTCAGGGCTACTTTGGTTGGATGGCTGGAGCTGGAGTGGGCATCGCCTGGGGTGATTTATGGGTGTGCTGCCAGGGCTGCCTTTTGGGGAATGGCTGAAGTTGAAATAGGGCAGGGGCTTGGGGTATCTCTGGCAGGCCAGCTAGAATTTTGGGGCCATATTCTCACTTGTGCCATCAAGAGAGAGGGGTACACCTAAATGGTGGAGTTTCACCACTCCCCTTCTTGTGTGGCAGATGCTCTAGGGTTAGTGTAATGATTTCCTTCATGTATTGTTTAGGTGCCCTTTAAACCGGAGAAGGCAATGACACCCCACTCCAATAACTCTCGCCTGGCAAATCCCATGGACGGAGGAGCCTGGTGGGCTGCAGTCCATGGGGTTGCTAGGAGTCGGACACGACTGAGCAACTTCACTTTCACTTTTCACTTTCCTGCATTGGAGAAGGAAATGGCAACCCACTCCAGTGTTCTTGCCAGGAGAATCCCAGGGACGGGGGAGCTTGGTGGGCTGCCATCTATGGGGTCGCACAGAGTCGGACACGACTGAAGCAACTTAGTAGTAGCAGCAAACCTAAAATCTGTATCTTTTCTTTTCTTTTTTGTTGGCTGTTTTTTGCCCCAGTGTGAGTGAGTTTACACACAGGCCCCTCAGTGCTGTTTCCCCACTGCAGGTCTCCATGTCAGTACTGGGGTCCTATGGATGCCACGTCTTCCTCTCTTCTGCCCATTTCTATTGTTTGCTATATAAAAGCTGTTCTGTCAGATCTCAGTGCTTCTTCAGGAGGAATCATTCTACGCATAGGTATGAATTCTCTGTGTTCATAGAGGAGGTGAGTTAAAGATCTTCCATCTTGTACTGTGAGCCTGAAATGCTTGCTTTTATATTTTGTCCTCTCTCCTTTATTTCAGTATAAGTTCTTTGAGGACAGTGATTGTTTTTTCTTCTTCTTTAATGTTCATATCTAGAATAATGTCTGACCTTTATAGATGTATTATATCATGTTGGAAATAAGATATGTTATTGGACTTTTTTTTTCTTTACTGTTTTCTGTTTATTAATATAGCATTCTTTCTGACATACTAATAATCAGTTAATAATTTATGTTATTTACCAGGTTTTCTTCTAAGAATGTTAAAAGTATTTATTTACCTTTAAAACTCAACTGTTAGTATAATTATGTTTATTTTACAGATAAAGGAATTGGGGAAAGAGAAATTAAGTATTGTTTATAAGTGATGGAGAATAATTTAATGTAGAACTGCGAAGAGTTGACTCATTGGAGAAGACTCTGATGCTGGGAGGGATTGGGGCAGGAGGAGATGGGGACGACAGAGGATGAGATGGCTGGATGGCATCACTGACTTGATGGACGTGAGTTTGGGTGAACTCTGGGAGTTGGTGATGGAGAGGGAGGCCTGGCGTGCTGCTATTCATGGGGTCGCAAAGAGTCGGACATGACTGTGTGACTGAACTGAACTGAACTGTGAGTCTTAGCCAGTTTAATATATATCTGTATATCTCTCTATATAATCAGACATACTGATTCAAGCATAGCCTGCACTTTTCAACTTTTATATTTTTGCTCACATAGCTGGGTCCACCCAGAATCTCAGATTTTTTAAAAATCACATTTCTGCAAAGATCTTTCTAAGTGCAAGTCAATAATACCTCTTTAATAACCATGTTAGAGTCTTCTCTGTCACAAAATTATCTTCTGTTACTCTGATACTTGTGTTGCTTCTTTTATTCATTTATTTCAAATAATCTTTTAAACTGAATTTCAAAAGCTGTATCATGATTAGTAGGTTTTTTAACTTTGCCTAGACCTGTCTAAGATTCCATTTTTTGTTGTTGTTTTTCAGTCGCTAAGTTGTGACTGACTCTTTGCAACCCCATGGACTGCAGCATGCCAGGCTCCCATATATACTTCACTGTCTCCCAGAGTTTGCTCAAACTTATGTCCATTGAGTGCATCATACTATCGAAACATCTCATCCTCTGCTGCCCTCTTCTCCTTTTGCCTTCATCAAGGTATTTTCCAGTGAGTCAGCTCTTTGCATCAGGTAGCCAAAGCATTGGAGCTTCAGAATCAGTCCTTCAGTCCTTCCAATGAATATTCAGAGTTGGTCTCCCTGTAGTCCAAGGGACTCTTAAGAATCTTCTCTAGCACCACAATTTGAAAGTATCAGTTCTTTGGCACTCAGCGTTTTTTATGATCCAACTCTTATATCTGTACACAACTACGAGAAAAAGCATAAATACCATAGCTTTGACTATACAGATCTTTGTCAGCAAAGTGATATCTTTGCTTTTTAATATGCTGTCTAGGTGTGTCCTAGTTTTCCTTCTGAGGACAAGCATCTTAATTTCATGGCTACAGTCACTGTCTGCAGTGATTTTTGAGCCCCTAAAAAGAAAATCTGTCACTGCTCTCACATTTTCCTTCTATTTGTCATGAAGTAATAGGATGCCATGACCTTCATTTTCTGAATTTTGAGTTTTAAGCTAGCTTTTTCACTCTCCTCTTTCTCATTCATCAAGAAACATTTTAGTTCTTCACTTTCTGACATTATCGTGGTATCATCTGCATATCTGGTTGTTGATATTTCTCTCAGAAGTCTTGATTCCAACTTGTAATTCATCCAGCCTGATATTACACATGATGTAGTCTGCATATCAGTTAAATAAGGTGTCAGTATACAACTTTGTCATATTCCTTTACCAACTTTGAGCCAGTAAGTTGTTCTATGTAAAATTCTAACTGTGGCTTCTTGACCTGCATCCTGGTTTCTCAGGAGACAGGTAAGATGGTCTGGTATTCTCATCTCTTTAAGAATTTCCCACAGTTTGGATTGAGAGATCAACCAGGAAGAAGATAGGTGGTGAAGCACTCAAGTCTGTCTCCTGGATCCAGGGTTCAGTGTGATATATATTGAGGGCTCTTGTAGAGGGCAAGAGGCACTCCAGGAACATTGTGGGATCACTCTGCCTACCACATCCTCCTAGGATGCTGAGCCCCACAACAATCCAGCCTTGGGACCCAAGCCTGCCCAGTCTCCAGAGATGTGATTCCATCCAAGGAAACCAACAGTTATGGAAAGCAATTGCCAACATAATCATGATATGCTGTGCGGGGCCTTAAGTACCTCAGGGAAAAATAATTCTGAATTAGAATTCTTCACACAGACTTCATTAATGCCTTGACAACTGAACACTCTGTGAAGAACTAGGAGATATTTTCAATCTGTGCTTTGCTGCTGATGAAGCTGAGGTTTAGCAACAATAAGCAGTTTGCTGAAGATCACGTACATAGCAGAAACAAAGCCCTGGGCATTGGAGTGGGATCACTGACTCCAAAACCCTAGACTACCAGAGAACTAATCCTAGGGAGCATCAAATAGTGAGAACTCACACAAAGGAAACCACTTGACTCTAAGACCCGGCATCACCCAGCCACCAGTAGCAACCTCTGCAGGATGACTTATCTGAACAACAAAGAAAAAGAAAGTGAGGTCACTCAGTCGTGCCCGACTCTTTGTGACCCCACGGGTAGTAGCCTGCACCAAGCTCCTCTGTCCATGGGATTTTCAAGGCAAGAGTACTGGAGTGGGAAGCCGTTTCCTTCTCCAGGGAATCTTTCCAACCCAGGGATCGAACCCAGGTCTCTCACATTGTAGACAGACGCTTTACCATCTGAGCCAACAAAAATACAAACCCAATAATCAGGAGACAGGATTACCACCTCTCTCAGCCTTACCTATCAGAGGAAAAACAAACAAATAAACAAGCAAACAAAAACTCAGCCCAAATCTCACCCTATGCAAAGCTCACACAAACCATTGTACCAACCTTAGGAGGGAAGAAACCAAAAGGAAGAAAGAATTCAACCTTCCTCAAGGAAAGAATTCAACTTTCCTCAAAGCCTGGGATAAGGAGACTTCAAACATAATAACTTAAAAAAAAATATTGAAAAGGCAGAGAAATAATGCATAAATGAAGGAACAAACTAGGAACACAGAAGTCCAAATAAATGAAGAAGAAATAGGCAAACTACCTGAAAAATAATTCAGAATAATGATAGTAAAGGATCAAAAACTTTGAAAGCATAATGGAAAAAATCCAAGAATCAATTAACAAAGAATTAAGGAATAAACATACAGAGACAACACAATTACTGAAATTAAAAATACTCTAGAAGGAATCAACAGCAGAATATCTGAAGCAGAAGAACAAATCAGTGAGCTGCAAGATAAAATGGTGGAAATAACTTCTGAAGAGCAGAATAAAGTAAAAAGAATGAAAAGAACTGAGGACAATCTCAGAGACCTCTGGGACCATATCAAATGCACTAACATTTGAATTATAGGAGTCCCAGAAGAAGAGAAAAAGAAAGGGTATGAGAAAATTTTTGAAGCCATTATAGTTGAAAATTTCCCCAACATGGTAAAGGAAATAGTCAATCAAGTCCAAGAAGCACAAAGAGTCCCATACAGGATAAACTCAAGGAGAAACATGCCAAGACACATACTAATCACAGACTAAATAAATAAATAATATTAAAAGCAGCAAGGGAGAAGCAACAAGTAACATACAAGGGAAACCCCATACACTTAATAGCTTATCTTTCAGCAGAAACTCTGTGGGCCAGAATGGAATGGCAGTATATATTTAAAGTACTAAAAGGAAAAAAATCTGCCACCAAGATTACTGTACCTGGCAAGGATCTCATTCAAAATTGATGGAGAAATAAAAAGCTTTACAGACAAGCAAAAGTTAAGAGAATTCAGTACCACCAAACTAGCTTTACAACAAATGTTAAAAGGACTTATATAGTCAAGAAATACAAGAGAAGAAAAAGATCTACAAAATCACCCCAATCAATTAAGAAAATGGCAATAGTAACATATGTATCAATAATTACTTTGAATGTAAATAGAGTAAATGCTCCAACCAAAAGACACAGACTGGCTGAATGGATACAAAAACAAGACCCATATATATTCTGTCTATAAGAAACGCACTCCAGACCTAAAACACATATAGACTGAAAGTGAGAGGATGGAAAAATATATTCCATGCAAATTGGAAGCAAAAAAATGCTGGAGTAGCAATCCTCAAATCAGACAAAATAGACCTTAAAATAAAGAAGATTACAAGACACAAGGAAGGACACTAAATAATGATCACAAGATCAATCCAAGAGGAAGACATCAGATCAGATCAGGTCAGTCGCTCAGTCGTGTCCGACTCTTTCTGACCCCATGAATCGCAGCATGCCAGGCCTCCCTGTCCATCACCAACTCCTGGAGTTCACTGAGACTCACGTCCATCGAGTCAGTGATGCCATCCAGACATCTCATCCTCTGTTGTCCCCTTCTCCTCTTGCCCCCAATCCCTCCCAGCATCAGGGTCTTTTCCAATGAGTCAACTCTTCGCATGAGGTGGCCAAAGTACTGGAGTTTCAGCTTTAGAATAATTACTTCCAAAGAAATCCCAGGGCTGATCTCCTTCAGAATGGACTGGTTGGATCTCCTTGCAGTCCAAGGGACTCTCAAGTCTTCTCCAACACCACAGTTCAAAAGCATCAATTCTTCAGCCCTCAGCCTTCTTCACAGTCCAACTCTCACATCCATACATGACCACAGGAAAAACCATAGCCTTGACTAGACAAACTTTTGTTGGCAAAGTAATGTCTCTGCTTTTGAATATGCTATCTAGGTTGCATATCTAGGTTGGTCATAACTTTCCTTCCAAGGAGTGTCTTTTAATTTCATGGCTGAAGTCACCACCTGTCGTGATTTTGGAAACCAGAAAAATAAAGTCTGACACTTTTCCACTGTTTCCCCATCTATTTCCCATGAAGTGATGGGACTGGATGCCATGATCTTCATTTTCTGAATGTTGAGCTTTAAGCCAACTTTTTCACTCTCCACTTTCACTTTTGTCAAGAGGCTTTGTAGTTCCTCTTCACTTTCTGCCATAAGGATGCTGTCATCTGCATATTTGAGGTTATTGATATTTCTCCCGGCAATCTTGATTCCAACTTGTGTTTCTTCCAGTCCAGTGTTTCTCATGATGTACTCTGCATATAAGTTAAATAAACAGGGTAACAATATACAGGCTTGATGAACTCCTTTTCCTATTTGGAACCAGTCTGTTGTTCCATGTCCAGTTCTAACTGTTGCTTCCTGACCTGCATACAAATTTCTCAAGAGGCAGATCAGGTGGTCTGGTATTCCCATCACTTTCAGTATTTTCCACAGTTTATTGTGATCCACACAGTCAAAGGCTTTGGCATAGTCAATAAAGCAGAAATAGATGTTTTTCTGGAACTCTCTTGCTTTTTCCATGATCCAGCGGATGTTGGCAATTTGATCTCTGGTTCCTCTGCCTTTTCTAAAACCAGCTTGAACATCAGGAAGTTCATGGTTCACATATTGCTGAAGCCTGGCTTGGAGAATTTTGAGCATTATTTTACTAGCATGTGAGATGAGTGCAATTGTGTGGTAGTTTGAGCATTCTTTGACATTGCCTTTCTTTGGGATTGGAATGAAAACTGACCTTTTCTAGTCCTGTGGCCACTGCTGAGTTTTCCAAATGTGCTGGCATATTGAGTGCAGCACTTTCACTGCATCATCTTTCAGGATTTCAAATAGCTCAACTGGAATTCCATCACCTCCACTAGCTTTGTTCGTAGTGATGCTTTCTAAGGCCCACTTGACTTCACATTCCAGGATGTCTGGCTCTAGGTCAGTGATCACACCATCGTGATTATCTGGGTCGTGAAGATTTTTTTGTACAGTTCTTCTGTGTATTTTTGCCAATTCTTCTTAATATCTTCTGCTTCTGTTAAGTCCATACCATTTCTGTCCTTTATCGAGCCCATCTTTGCATGAAATGTTCCTTTGGTATGTCTGATTTTCTTGAAGAGATCCCTAATCTTTCCCATTCTGTTGTTTTCCTCTATTTCTTTGCATTGATCGCTGAAGAAGGCTTTCTTATGTCTCCTTGCTATTCTTTGGAACTCTGCATTCAGATGTTTATATCTTTCATTTTCTCCTTTGCTTTTCACTTCTCTTCTTTTCACAGCTATTTGTAAGGCCTCCCCAGACAGCCATTTTGCTTTTTTGCATTTCTTTTCCATGGGGATGGTCTTGATCCGTGTCTCCTCTACAATGTCATGAACGTCATTCCATAGTTCATCAGGCACTCTATCTATCAGATCTAGGCCCTTAAATCTATTTATCACTTCTACTGTATAATCATAAGGGATTTGATTTAGGTCATACCTGAATTCCCTACTTTCTTCAATTTAAATATCTATGCCCACACCATAGGAGCACTTCAATACATAAGACAAATGCTTACAGATGTACAAGGAGAAATTGACATTAACACAATAATAGTAGGAGACTTTAATACCCCACTCACAACAGTGGAAGGTCATCAAAACAGAAAATTAAAAGGGAAACACAAGTCTTAAATGATACATTAGATGAGATGGATCTAATTGATATCTTCAGGACATTCCAATCAAATGCAGAAGAGTACACCTTCTTCTCAAGTGCACATGAAACATTCTTCCAGGATAGAAAACATCTTGGATCACAAATCAAACCTCAATAAATTTAGGAAAATTGAAATCATATCAAACATCTTCTGTGAGCACAATGCTATGAGACTAGATATCAATTACAAGAAAAAAAGAGTAAGAAACACGAACACGTGGAGATTAAGCAACATGTTTCTAAATAACCAACAGATTACTGAAGAAATCAAAAAGGAAATTAAATATAATCTAGAAACAAATGACAGTGCAAACACAACAACTCAAGACCTATGGGATACAGCAAAAACAGTTCTAAAGGGAAGTTTATAGCAATACAATCCTACCTCAAGAAACAAGAAAAACATCAAATAGACAACCTAAATTTACACCTAAAACAACTGGAAAAAGAAGAAGAACAAAAACAACAAAAAATCCCAAAATTAGTAGAAGGAAAGAAATAATAAGATCTGAGCAGAAATACATGAAAAAGAAATGAAAGAACCAATAGTAAAGATTAATAAAACTAAAAGCTGGTTCTTTGAGAAGATAAACAAAATTGACAAACCTTTAGCCAGACTCATCAAGGAAAAAAGAGAGAATTAGAAATGAAAAAGGAGAGGTTACAACAGACAATGCAGAGATACAAAGGAGTATAAAAAACTATTATGAACAACTATATGGCAATAAAATAAATAACCTGAAAGAAATGGACAGATTCTTAGAAAAGTTCAATCTTCCAAGACTGAACCAGGAAGAAAAAGAAATTATGAACCACCTAGTTACAAACATGGAAATTGAAGCTGTGATCAAAAATCTCCCAAAAAACAAAAGCCCAGGACCAGATGGCTTCACAGGAGAATTCTGTCAAACATTTAGAGAAGAGCTAATGCCTATCCTTCTAAAACTCTTTCAAAAAATTGCAGAGGAAGGAACACTTCCAAATTCATTCTATGAGGTCACCATCATCCTGATAACAAAATCAGACAAAAACAACACACAAAAAAGAAAACTACAGGCCAATATCACTGATGAACATAGATGCAAAACTGCTTAACAAAATTTTAGCTAACAAAATTCAGGAACATATCACAAAGCTCATACACCACGATCAAGTTAGATTTATTCCAGGGATGCAAGGATTCTTCAATATATGCAAATCAATCAATGTGATATACCATATTAACAAATTGATAGATAAAACACATATGATAATCTCAACAGATGCAGAAAAAGCCTTTGACAAAATTCAGCATCCATTTATGATTAAAACTCTTCAAAAAATGGGCATAGAAGGAACCTACCTCAACATAGTAAAGGCCATATATGATAAGTCCAGAGCAAACATTATTCTCCTTGGGGAAAGACTGAAAACATTCCCCCTAAGATCAGGAACAAGACAAGGGTGTCCACTTTCACCACTGTTATTCAACATAGTTCTGGAAGTCCTAGCTACAGCAATCAGAGAAGAAAATGAAATAAAATGAATCCAGAAAAGAAGAAAAGCTCACACTGTTTGCAGATGACATGATACTGTACATAGAAAACCCTAGAGATAGTTACTAGAGCTAACAGTTACTAGAGTTATCAGAAAGTTACTAGAGATAATCAAAGAATATAGCAAGGATTCAGGGCACAAAATTAATACACAGAAATCACTTGTATTTCTATATTCTAACAATGAAAAATCAGAAAGAGAAATTAAGGAATCAATCCCATTCACCATTGCACCAATAAGAATTAAATATCTAGGAATAAACTTACCTAAGGAGACAAAAGAACTATACACAGAAAATTGTAAGACTCTATTGAAAGAAATCAAAGATGACATAAACAGATGGAGAGATAGTCCATGTTCCTGGGTAGGAAGAATCAATATATAAAAATGACTATATTACCAAATGCAATCTGCAGATTTAATGCATTCCCTGTCAAATTACCAATGGCATTTTTCACAGAACTAGAACAAAAAATTTCATGATTCATATGGAAATACAAAAGACCCCAAATAGCAAAAGCAGTCTTGAGAAAGAAGAATGGAGATGGAGGAATCAACCTTCCTGGCTTCAGATTATACTACAAAGCTATAGTCATTAAGACAGTATGGTACTGGCACAATAACAGAAATATAGACCAATGCAACAATATAGAAAGCCTTGAAATAAATCCATGCACCTATGGATACCTTATTTTTGACAAAGGAGGCAAGAATAAACAATGGGGCAAACACAGCCATTCAATAAATGGTGTTGGGAAAACTGGACAGCTACATGTGAAAGAATGAAATTAGAACACCTCCTAACACCATACACAAAGGTCACTCAAAATGGATTAAAGACCTAAGTGTAAGACCAGAAACTGTAAAACTATTAGAGGAAGACATAGGCAGAACACTCGATGACATAAATCAAAGCAAGATCCTCTATGACCAACCTGCTAGAAAAATGGAAATAAAAACAAAAGTAAACAAATGGGGCATGATTAAACTTAAAAGCTTTTGCACAGCAAAGGAAACTATAAGCAAGGTGGAAAGGCATCCTCAGAGTGGGAGAAAATAAGAGCAAATGAAACAACTGACAGATGATTAACTTCCAAAATATACAAGTGGCTCATACAACTCAATACCAGAAAAACAAACAACTCAATCAAAAAGTGGGAAAAAGACCTAAACAGACATTTCTCCAAAGAAGACATACAGATGGCTAACAAACACATGAAAATATGTGCTCAACATCACTCATTATTAGAGAAATGCAAATCAAATTTACAGTGAGATATCACCTCACCCTGGTCACAATCAGTTCAGTTCAGTTCAGTCGCTCAGTCATGTCTGACTTTCTGCGACCCCATGAACCGCAGCAGGCCAGGCATCCCTGTCCATCACCAACTCCCAGAGTTCGCCAGAACTCATGTCCATCGAGTCAGTCATGCCATCCAGCCATCTCATCCTCTGTCATCCCCTTCTCCTCCTGCCCCCAATCACTCCCAGCAACAGAGTCTTTTCCAATGAGTCAACTCTTCACATGAGGTGACCAAAGTTTTGGAGTTTCAGCTTTAGCATCAGTCCTTCCAATGAACACCCAGGACTGATCTCCTTTAGAATGGACTGGTTGGATCTCCTTGCAGTCCAGGGACTCTCAAAAGTCTTCTCCAACACCACAGTTCAAAAGCATCAATTCTTTGGCGCTCAGCTTTCTTCATGGTCCAACTCTCACATCCATACATGACCACTGGAAAAACCATAGCCTTGACTAGATGGATCTTTTTTGGGAAAGTAATGTCTCTGCCTTTTAATATGCTATCTAGGTTGGTCATAACTTTCCTTCCAAGGAGTAAGCATCTTTTAATTTCATGGCTGCAATCACCATCTGCAGTGATTTTGGAGCCCCCAAAAATAAAGTCTGACACTGCTTCCACTGTTTCCCCATCTACTTCCCATGAAGTGATGGGACCAGATGCCATGATCTTAGTTTTCTGAATGTTGAGCTTTAAGCCAACGTTTTCACTCTCCTCTTTCACTTTCATCAAGAGGCTTTCGAGTTCCACTTCACTTTCTGCCATAAGGGTGGTGTCATCTGCATATATGAGATTATTTATATTTCTCCTGGCAATCTTGATTCCAGCTTGTGCTTTTTATAGCCCAGCGTTTCTCATCATGTACTCTGCATATAAGTTAAATAAGCAGAGTGACAATGTACAGCCTTGACGTACTCCTTTTTCTATTTGGAACCGGTCTGTGATTCCATGTCCAGTTCTAACTGTTGCTTCCTGACCTACATATATGGACATCATCAAAAGTCTACAAATAATAAATGCTGGAGAGGGTGTGGAGAAACCGAAATGCTCTTGCACTGTTGGTGGGAATGTAAAATGATACAGGCACTATGGAAGACAGTACGGAGATTCCTTAAAAAGCTAGGAATAAAGCCAGCATATGGCCCAGCAATCCCACTCCTAGGAATATACCCTGAACAAACCAAAATTGAAAAAGACACATGTATCCCATTGTTCATTGCAGCACTATTTACAAATGCTAGAACATGGAAGCAACCTAGATGTTCATTGACAGATGAATGAGTAAAGAAGTTGTGGCACAGATAAACAATGGAATACTACTCAGCCATAAAAAGGAACACATTTGAGTCACTTCTAATGAGGTGGATGAACTCAGAACCTATTATATGGTGAAGTGAGTCAGAAAGAGAAAGATAAATACCGTATTCTAACACATATACAGGGAATCTAGAAAAATGGTACTGAAGAATTTACTTATAGGGCAGCAGTGGAGAAAGAGACATAGAGAATAGACTTATGGACATGGGAAGAGGGGAGGAGAGGGTGAGATGTATGGAAAGGGTAACATGGAAACTTACATTACCATATGTAAAATAGATTGCCAATGAAATTTGCTCTATGACTCAGGAAACTCAAAACAGTGGCTCTGTATCAATCTAGAGGATGGGATGGGGAGGGAGCTGGGTGGGAGCTTCAAAAGGGAGGGGATATATGTATATCTATGGCTGATTCATGTTGAGGTTTGACAGAAAACAGAAAAATTCTGTAAGCAATTATCCTTCAATAAAAAAATGAATAAATTATAAAAAAAATTAAAAAAGAATTTCCCACAGTTTGTGGTGATCCACACAGCATCCATTATTCTTCTACATTAATGACCCATCAACTGAATGTTGTCTTTTAAGTTTATCCCACACTTTTCAATTGAATTGTTTGTGTGTGCAGATTCCATTCTTGTAGATGTCCTTCTATCCATCTTACTGCAGTTGCATTCCGCTTTATTGAAATACACAAGCTCAATATCGCTATATGTGTTCACACACACACACACACACACACACACACACAGTGCAGTGAAGTATTATTCATCCATGACAAAGAAAATACTGATTTTACAAAGAAAGACAACTAGTGCCTGATATTTATGTGTGGAATCTTAAAAAGGTTGAGTTCATTGAAATAGAGAGTAGAATTATGGTTACCAGAGGGTGGGGAATTTGGGGAGAGGCTTGGCAAAGGGTACATACTTGTAGTTGAAGATGAATAAGTTCGGGGATCTATCCTTTCTCCGTTCATCTATTAGCTAATGCATTAGGCTATTTCCATATCTCAGCTCTTGTGAATAATACGGCAATTAACATGGGAGTGCATGTATCTTTTTGATATCCTATTTTCATTTGCTATGGATATATACCCAGAAATAAGATAGCTGAATCATGTGGTAGGTCTGTTTTTAATTTTTTAAAGAATCTCCATAGTATTTCTCATAATGACTGACTGAACCATCTTACCCAGGCTCCTCTCTGATGTCTCTTCTTATAAAGGACCTAATCCCATGATGAGTGCCTCACACCTACGGCCTTACCTAAACCTAATTACTTCCCAAACTCCACCTTCAAATGTCATCAATAGGGGTTAGGGCTTCAACATATAAATTCTGCCAAGACATAGTTCAGTACATAGCACCTAGTTTTGGTACACCTAGACATAATAATTTTAAGAAAGGCAAAAGATCAAAAAATTTTGTGAATATGTGTTATAAGAGATTCATTTGTATCTATTTTTGTGAGTGTGATAAAATTCTATACTAGAAATTATATAGAGAGTAATTCTGACTATAGTGAGCCATGAATATTTATATTGTTCATACTAATTATTACTGATATTATTTATTTCTTTAATTATGTGTTTATGTCTGTTAGATAAAGCAGTTCAAATTCTTCCCAGTATGGGGTAGCTTCATACCAGATATAGCTCAGAAAATCTTTAGAGCCTTTACAACATTCCACAACCATTTTATAGCCAAAGTGTTTTGTAATGATGCTAATACTTGTAAATCTATATCTTTATATTCTGTCAGCAGCAATCATGCAAAGCAACAAATACTTATTAAAAGCTAATTATTGAGAATACAAAATAGTGTCTAGCCCCTGCCCTTCTGGTGCCTATAAGGAGTGACACATAACATATTAGACAGTAGTGCAGAAATATAAATCGGCAGGGCCATGATGAGAGTATGTAGTAGGGACACGTGGTTCAACCAATGAGAAAGTCAGGGGAAAAAACTTCCTTTTGTAAATGATGGCTGAGCTTAGCACTGTTTCTTTTGAAATAGCAACTCACTTCTAAGATTTTATACTAAGGAAGTATCACACAAATATGGAAAATGTGTGTCCAAGTAGCTTCATTTTATATTAACAGAAACTTTGGAATCAACCTAAATGTTCATTAGCATAAAGGAGGGTAAGTAAATTATGTGTTCAACATAGCTCAGATAATACACAATCATTGAAGGTAATACTATAAACCTATACTAATTGAAAAACCATAATTTTCAGAATACAATTGGAGGAAAAATACTGAATAAATGTGAGCTGCCTTTTGTGTGAAATGGAATAATAATAAAGTGTAGCCCCTCTGTGTGGTATAGTTTCTGATTATTTTTTATTTTTCTTTTGTTATATTTGCATTGTTCAGGGTTTAGTTATTTTGCAAATCTAAAACAGTTACTTCAAATGTATACAAATAATAGATATTTTTAAGAAAATACATAATATTATCTAACATTCATTCTAGTAACTAAAAGCAGCATTTGAAAGACTTTTAAAATCCTTTCTGATTATTGCAGATAAATTCATGAAGGAAAGCTTTATTTTAATCAATACTATTAATAATTTCTATATACAAATAATTATTATGATTGTATAAAAATAGAATTTTATTGCCAATACTACCAGAATAAGAATTAATTTTGCCAAAATGATCTAAAGCATTCAATATTTAAAGAATTAAAAACTCCAATTCTATTTTTTATTTTACTTTTATTTTCATGTATTCAAAAATAAGAATAGCGTATCTATTTTCTGGTGGCTTCCCTGATAGCTCAGTTGGTAAAAAATCCGCCTGCAGTGCAGGAGACCCCAGTTTGATTCCTGGATCAGGAAGAGCTGCTGAAGAAGGAATAGGCTGCTCACTCTAGTATTCTTGGGCTTCCCTTGTGGGTCAGCTGGTAAAGAGTCCTCCTTCAATGCGGGAGACCTGGGTTTGATTCCTGGGTTGGAAAGAGCCCCTGGAGAAGGGAAAGGCTACCCACTCCAGTATTTTGGCCTGGAGAATTCTGTGGACTGTAGTCCATGGGGTCACAAAGAGTTGGACATGACTGAGCGACTTTCCCTTTTCCACTTCACACCTGTTTTACAACTGATATTAAAATGCCTTGAAATTCACTTTTGGCTATTACAAAACAACTTGAATGGTTTTTTTTTTTTTTATCAAAGAGCATATTTAAAGCACATATAAATTTGAAAGGCTGCTGTGTTCAAAACATTGGCATTTCTCTGAGTTAAGTTACATAGTTAAAACTTCACATGCAGTAAGTTAAATTTGAAATAGGCTATTCCTTGTACACCAAGAAATATAATTTTGTGATTCTTAAAAGTGTTTTTGTTTGGCTCACATGACCAGTATTATCCTCAATTTGCAAATAGAAAACAATATGTAATGGATGGTCATCTAGTTCTTTGATTCATTAATAAAAAATATTAAATTTCTTTTTCTGCTCTATTTGGAGCTGTGGCAGAGAAATCAAGACTTATTGCCTCTTCTTAAGAAACTCAGTCAGTTTAAAAATTTTCTTTTGTTCTCTTGTCCCTTTGTACCTTCTGCACCTCAGGATAGCCTGGCTAATTTCTAATTCTCTTTTAGTCTCAACTCCAGCACCACCTTTTGTTTAAAATGTTTTTGGATGTTCCTGCCATGCTCCATATACAAAACTGAGATAGGGAATTCCTCCATGTTCATCAAACGTCACGGGCCCCCATCTTCTATAATAGTAATCTTTCTAGATTTTATGTGTAACTTGTTGACTTATTTTACTCTAACTTTCCACTCGACATCTCATTATTTCCTCAAGAGGGTTGCCTATTCTTACAGATTCTTAGGGCATCCACTTCTCTTTCTGCTGCCTTTTACTTCTGTAACTTACCCTTCTTCCTTTTCAAGCCCCTTTTATCTAACTTAAGATGAAAGTCAGTCTTTCACAAGTTATATCCTCATTGAATCGCTGAATGGCAGATGAGGGAGATTATCAAAGTAATTAATAACTATCCCTTTTTTCCTCTTTTAGGATTTTGAAAAATATGAAAACAGTAAAAATAAAAACAAGTGCTCATAGACCAATTTCCTGGGCTTATCCACAGTTAATATTTTGACATATTTATTCCTTGTCTTTTCCTGTGTATGCATTAATATTGCATCGATAGAACATGGCTGTATTTCTCTTTAAAATGTATAATATTCTTAAAT
This sequence comes from Bos indicus x Bos taurus, assembly GCF_003369695.1. Classification (NCBI taxonomy): domain Eukaryota; kingdom Metazoa; phylum Chordata; class Mammalia; order Artiodactyla; family Bovidae; genus Bos; species Bos indicus x Bos taurus. The sequence continues at coordinate 103,726,184 of NC_040080.1, forward strand.
TATCCCAGCTGTATAAAGCAGTCAGCTTCTCTCCCCATTTTCCAGATATGAAGTTTCTGTCCATTTTTAAACATTCATATTCATATAGGAGTGGCAATAGATTTTATTTAATATTACTTTGTGTGTTTAAAAAAATATTAGCTTTATTTAAATAATATTATGAGATAGGAACTATATTGTTGATTTAGTATTTTCCCAACAATTCTTCTGAATTATTACACATTGATTTATTTCCTCTTAATTTCGATAGCATATTTCAGTCAATAGATATTCCATAATTCATTATTCCTTGCTCTTATTTATATACATGTAGAGTGTGTCCTGTTTTTCACTATTATAAACAATATTTTAGTAAAGTTCCTTTTAATATTTTGACATATCTTAGTTTCCAGAAATGTTTTGCTGAGAGGGATACTTAGAATTATAATTTTGAACATAATGAATATGGTTTTTCAAACCACTGTTTCCCCCAAGTTGTATCAGTTTATATTCCTGTTCAATGCCTGATTTTTCAGCTCTTTTTCAAACCTTTCCTTTTCTCTTCATCTCCTGAAGTAATTCATAAATTATAATAGAAGTTTATTTTTCCTATAAAGTCACTAATATCACACTGTAGTGTTCTTAGTTTAAGAAATGTCAAAGAAGATCATATGAGAAAGACTTCACAGAGAAGATACCACAGGGTTTATCATTCTTAAGGAATATGTATGGAAAATTCCAGGAAGTACAAACTCTATCTGCTTGGCAAATTGTGAGTTTACATACATACTACTCCACATATCATTTTAATAAATACTTATTCAACAAATATATATATTTTTGTGCCTACTATAAGAAGGGCTGTGAGCTGTGTGAGTAGGAGGGGAAAGACAAGGTATGCAAACTGTGGACGGAGATAGATTTTGGTCATCTAGAGCTTTTTTAATCTTGTAGATAATTCTGTTAGAAGAACAATTTATGCCTAGGCACAGGTCTGTCTCTTATAGCACCGAATATCCAGGGTAACATCTTGCCCTCTCTGCAGCTTAATTTGATTCTACCTCAAATGTCTTATCTTCCCAGGACCTTGAGCATCATCACTAAAATTTGGTGAGACTTAAAAAGAGAATTAACTGAGCCAGGGGTTCCCTGGTGAAAATGAACATACATATTTCAATCAAGTTTGTAAACTTCAAAGCCATTTTCATATTTTGATTGCTTTCCTCCACTCCCACTATCAAACAAAATGAAAATTTTATTGCTAGCATTTAATTCTATTTGCTTTCTTATCTATGTATAATATATACCATTTTGCTCTTTATGTTTATACATGATAGTTGAAATGAGTAGATTATGTAATTGTAAGAATGTACCAGTTGCCTTCTTCATTATATCTTAAAATCAAAGCCAGCAATTTAAAACTTTTTTTCGGTACTTCTTTTTAACTCTCTTCAAATATTTATTAGGCACTAGACTAAATCAGCCACTGGGCTAAATGCCCAGTAGCTCTAAACACTCACTCACATTGCAGTTTTCTACTACTATAAACAGGAAAATAGCCTAAACCTATAATAAAATTTTCCCTACTGCATTTAAAATTGTTACTTTATTTTGTTCTCAGTGATTGACCCATTCCTGATTCATTCATCAGCATAGCCCACGCACATTTGCAAGGTACCTGGTCAAGCACTTTTAAACTGGCTGGAATTTCATCACGGTAGAAGAACAAATTCCAAACTCTTTGAGGACTTTTGGGATCTTTCCCACTATTAAAATTTTCTTTTAATGTATTGCATATTTATTCATTTTTAATGCATAAGTTAGATAATTAAATTTTTCTTGAATGCCTTATTTCTTCATGTTTAACCCCATTTAAGAGTTACCACAGAGAATACATGGCTTAAAGAAAGATTTCCCATATGAACTGAGAATTGCTGCTTGTTTCTTGTCTCCTTTAAAGCTCTAATGTAACTGAGGATATATCACCATTGGATATTTCCATATTTTTGTTCACTGAACCAAACATGGTTGGAACTCTATTTAATGTTCTATGCAAATATTCTGAATTAGTGCTAAGTTACTCCTTGTAAGCTGGTTCATCCAGAAAAGAAAATATATTCTTTGTAGTAAAATCCAAATAGGATTTGCTGCCTACTATATGTTTTGTTAATTTGTTCATTAATTAGCATGAGGAAAATTTTAGAAGTCTAACAAAAAAGAAGTATCTTTTATATTGTTTATCTTGGTTTTTTCCTAAGTAGATTGGTCACAGTACCCTTTTATTCACATACCACCTGTTGACAGCCTAAGAAACTAGTATTTTGCACTGGATAATTTGAGAAATTTTAGTATTATAAATTTATACAGAAATAATAAATTCACATAATCTTTAGTGTAGTGAGTTTTATGTATTTTGGGTTCTTTGACACCTGAGAAAAATTTGCAGCTGTTGAAAATTTGATTAAATATAAAACTGTATATCATGTCACAGTTAAAAATAAAGTTCATATCATGTCTGTACCACTTTCCTACCATGAGGACTTGGGAATTATTTTGACTCTAATTTTGGCTTCCTTTTTAAAATGGAAGTTGCTGTGGGTAATAAAACATGTTGAGTTAATACATATTTAAGCCTTTCGATGACTTGTAGTAAGTCTGAAATATGAAATATGCATTTCCTCATCTATTTAGAAAAAGACAGTAACCATGTAAATCTAAGTTTTCTGTTTTCCAAAGGAATTGTATCATTTTACATTCGCACCTGCAGTGTGTGAATTTTCAGTTCCAATATATGCTTGTCAACACTATTTTCAGATGCTTCAGTTTCAGCAGTTCCAGTGGGTGTGTAGTTGGATCCAATTGTGGTGTTAATTTGCATTTCTTCAGTGAGCATTTACTCATATGCTTATTTGCCATTCATATAATTATTTTGGTGTGGTGTCTATTCAAATATTTTGTTCATTTTTAAGTGTTGTTTGGATTGATGTTTCATTATTGCATTGCAATAATTCATTATGTTTTCTAGATTCAGGTCCTTTATCAGATCTGTGTTTTGCTACTATTTTCTGTTAGTCATATTTTACTCATTTTCTTCAATAGATTTTAAATTCTAGAATGGGCCTTTCAACTCCTGAGGATAATTGTTCCATTTATTTTGAATTTCTGAAAATCCAGTTGTTTCTGCTTTTTTGAATATGGTATTTGTTTTTCTCTTCAGCTTTAAGACTTTTTATTTGTTTGAGGTTTACCATTTCCTATTTCGTGACTAGCTGTAGATACATTCTACTCAGGAGCTGTTGTGTTTCTTAACTTGACTAGGCAAGAATTTGATCAGTTCTTGCATATCTGTGATTGTTACCTTTATCAAAATTACCTTACCCATTTTTTCTAATTCCTATTTTATCAGGCCTTCTCATTCTAGTTTCCATGCATTTTCATTATTCATTTTTATTTTTTATCCATGATTTTTCATAGCTGTTTAGTTTACTAAATTATCTTTGTAAGCTGTGCTAAACATACTTTTATCTATAAACTATTTAAATATGCTTTCTTAAATTTCCTTGTAATGCTTAAAAATTGTCATCTTTGACTTGTTATTATGCAGCTTTGCTTACAAAATATTCTCTATGATCTTGATTATGGTTCTGTTATTAATCTTGGGTTGCTTCCTAAATGGCTCACCGGTAAAGAATCACCCTGCAATACAGGAGATGGAGGTTTGATCCCTGGGTTTTAAAGATCCCCCAATATTCTTGCCTAAGAAAATCCTATAGACAAAGAAGACTGACAGGCTACAACCTATGGGGTCACGAAGAGTCTGACACGACTTTACAGCTAACAATAGCAACAACATATTATATATATTACCTTAATTCTTAAATTTGTCTCTCTGTTCTTTACTCTCCCTACTAGGGAGCTTACATTTTCAGTTTTTGTTAGATTTTTTTGTTTCTTTCCATCTTTGTTTTGCTACTAGTGTAGACTCAGGAAGTACCCAAAACTAGTTGTTCAGTAAATATTCACTGAGGAAGTAAATGACTCACTTTCCTTTTCTCTTTTTGTTTCTTATAGTTATGGTCTGAATTTTGCATTCTTGTATGCCATAAAAAAAAAAAAATAGTAATGATCTGCATCCAAGTGTGTATTGTAAGTTATCTGAATTAAAATTTTAATATGACATCAACAATTTGAGAAATGTCTGGTATGTTTGATACAGTCTTTTAAAAAGATCACTTTGTTGAGTCTCCATAGTATGAGATAAAAGCCAAAGAGATCATGCTGGTAATTTAAATATACTAATCTAAGAAAATAAAATGAGACTTTGTGAAATTGAATCCTTATGGGACATATTTACTTTCAATATAATATTAAAATATGCACCAAATATAAATTATGCATAATGAAATTCAGTAAGTGAGTAAATATGTCTCCTGGTTCTCATACTGAACACTGCTTTGAATAATAATAACAAAAATATTCTTCTGATTTCAATAGTGCTTCAAGGCCTCAGACCTAGAAAGAATACTCTTTGAAAAGCATTTAGTACATGGATATTGCAGAGGTTTCAGTTAAAAATAATTGCCACCTCATAAATGTTTTTTAAGTTATCATTTTATCAGCTTTCTTTTAAAACATTATTTATGTTACAGACATAGGTTTTATAATTTAAAGAGTGTCTCAGATGACAGAACAATACTAGAATCTACTTTAAGAGTGAAGAATATATTATATGTGATCTTTCCTATAACTTAGCTTTGCCCATAGTGTGGATACATGTGTTAAGAATGTTACAAATATTGCTGCATGTAACTTAAATGACCAGCATGATTGCATTTTGTTTTAAATTATCTTATATTGTGGGAACTCAACTAAATGATCTTTTTAAAATTTTATATCAGATAGTACCAAAAAATTATATGTAATATCTTTGATTAATGTAAGTACAGATATTCTCAAAAAATATTAGCAAACTGAATCCAGCAACACATGAAAAAATCACGTGGCATGATCAAGTTGGAATTATCCAGGGTAACAAGAATGTTTCAACATACACAAATCAAACAATGTCATAAAACACATCAACAAAAGACAAAAACTACATGATCATCTCAATGGAAGTAGAAAAAGCATTTGATAAAATTCAACATCCTTTCATGATAAAAACTTACCAAAGTGGGTATAGAGGAAACACGTCAACATAATAAAAACTACTTATGACAAACCTACAGCCAGTATATAACTCAACAGTGAAAAGTTGAAAGCTTTCCTCCAAAATCTGAAATAAGACAATATGCCCAGTCTCAGGACTTTTTTCAATATAGTATTATGTCCTAGACACAGCAAGCAGACAAAAAAAGAAGTAAAGTATCCATATCAGAAGATTCAGTTCAAGTTGCTCAGTCATGTCTGATTTTTTGCGACCCGATGGACTGCAGCATGTCAGGCTTCCCAATCCATCACTACCTCCCAGAGCTTGCTCAAACTCATCTTCATTGAGTTGGTGATACTATCCAACCATTTCATCCTCTGCCATCCCTCCTCTTCCTGCCTTCAATCTTTCCCAGCATCAAGGTCTTTCTAAGGAGTCAGTTCTTCACATCAGGTAGACACAGTATTTGAGCTTCAGCTTTAGCATCAGTCCTTCCAATGACTATTCAGGGCTGATTTCTTTTTCAATTCACTAGTTTGATCTCCTTGCAGTCCAAGGGACTCTCAAGAGTCTTCTCCAACACCACAGTTCAAAAGCGTCAGTTCTTTAGTGCTCAGCTTTCTTTACGGTCCAACTCTCACATCTATACATGACTACTGGAGAAACCATAGTTTTGATTAGATGGACTTTGGTGGCAAAGTAAGGTCTCTTTTTTTTAATATGCTGTCTAGGTTTGTCATAGCTTTTCTTCTAAAGAGCAAGTGTCTTTTAATTTCATGGCTGTAGTCACCATCTGCAGTGATCCTGGAGCCCAAAAAAATAAAGTCTGTCACTGTTTCCATTGTTTCCCTATCTGTTTGCCATGAAGTGAAGTCCTGGACACAGCAAGCAGATAAGAAAAGAAATAAAAGTTTCTAAATTGGAAGAGAACAGGTAAAAGTGTTATCATATGAAGATGACATAAATTATATACAGAAAACCCTGAAGATTCCAACACAAACTCCTAAAACTGATAAACAAATTCAGTAAGGTAGCATGACAAAAGATTAACATACAGAAATCTGTTGCATTTCTTTACACCAACAATGGAATATCAGAAAAGGAATGTAAAAAAAAAAATCCTCTTAAAATCATGTCAAAAAAAAAAAAAAAAGAGAGAGAGAAATAAAACACTTATGAATAACCTGGCCAAGGAGGTGGAAGATTAATATGTCATGAGCAATAAGATGTTGATAAAGGAAACTGTGGTGGTGTAGTCGCTAAGTCATGTCCAACTCTTGTGACTCCATGGACTGTAGCCTGCCCAGCTCCTCTGTCCATGGGATTTTCAGAGCAAGAATGTTGGAATGGGTTGCCATTTCCTTCTCCAGGGGATCTTCCTAACCCAGGGATTTAACCCATATCTCCTGCATAATAGGTGGTCTCCTGCATTGAAGGCAGATTCTTTACTGGTGAACCACCAGGGAAGCCTTTCAATCCTTTCAGTCATCTTCAGATGATTCAATAGAATGGAAAGATCTCTCATGCCCCTTGGATTGGAAGAATAAATACCATTAAAATGACCATACTAACTGAAGCAATCTAATGTTTAATGTAATCCCTTTAAAATTCCCAGGACATTTTTCACAGAACTAGAACATATAATCATAAAATTTATATGAGACCATAAAACCCCCAAATTACCAAAGCAGTCCTGAAGAGGAAGAACAAAGCTAAAGGCATAATACACCAGGACTTCAAACAATACTACAAATCTACAATAATCAAAACAGCATGGTATCAGCCCAAAACAAACATATGGATCGGCGGAATACAATAGCGAGCCCAGAAATAAGTCCACACACCTATGGTGAATTAATCTTTGACAAAAGTGGCAAGAATATACAAGGTCTCTTGTCTCTTCAACAAGTGGTGTTGGAAAAGCTGGACAGCTTCATTTGAATCAAAGAAGTTAGACCACACCTTCATACCATACACAAAAGTAAACTATAGATGACTTGAATACTTAAATATAAGACACAGCACCATAAAACTCCTAGAATAAGACAAAAGTCTTTGATGTAAATAACAGCAATGTTTCCTTAGATCAGTGACCCAAAGCAATAGAAATAAAAGCAAAAATAAACAAATGGAAACTAATCAAGCTTATAAGCTTTTCCACAACAAAGGAAACCAGAAACAGACTGAAAAGACAGTCTACAGACTGGGAGAAAATATTCACAAATGATGCAATTGTCTAGGGATCAATCTCCGAAATATCTAAAAGCTTCTACAACTCAATATAAAAAAGTCCAACAACCCAGTCAAAAAAGAGACAGAAAATCTGAATAGACATTTCTCCAAAGAAAATATAGAAATGGCCAGTGGGAACATGAAAAGACGTACAAATATGCTAATTATTAGAGAAATACAAATTAAAACTACATGAGGTACCACCTCCCACCAGCCAGAATGGCCATCATTAAAACATCTACAAATAACAAATGATGGAGATGGTGTGAAGAAAAACGAACCCTCCTGCAGTGTTGGTGGGAAAGTAAATTGGTGCAGCCATTATGGAAAACATTATGGAGGTTCCTTGAGAAACTAAAAATAGAGCCGACATATGATCTAGCAATCCTACTCCTGGGCATATATTCAGAGAATAATTAGAAAGATACATGCATACCAATATTCATAGCAGCACTATTTACAATAGCCAAGACATAGAACAATCTAAATGTTCATCGACAGATGAATGGATGAAGAAGATACACACACACACACACACACACACACAACAGGATAATACTCAGCTATAAAAAAAATAAATGCCATTTGCAGCAAGATGGATGGACCTAGAGATTATCATGCTAAATGAAGTAAATCAAAGGAGGACAAACACCATATAATATCACTTATATGTTGAATCTGAACTATGACACAAATGAACTTATTTATGAAACAAATAGACTCACAGACATAGTAAATAGTTTACGGGTATGATAGGGGAAAGGAAAGTTGTGGAGGAGTAAATTAGGAGTTTGGGATTAGCAAGTACAAGCTACTACATATGAATATATATAAATCAAGGTCCTAGTATAGTACAGGGAACTATATCCAATATACTATAAGAAGCCATAATGGAAAAGAGTATGCATGTATGTGAATAACTGAATCACTTTACTGTACACCAGAAACTAACCACAGTGTAAATCACCTATACTTCAATTTAAAAAAATGTTTATATCAAACACTGTAACAGACATTTCTTCAAATTTTGCTGTGATTATACTCAAATTTGAATTCAGGTGATTTACATGATGCAGTGATTATATGCAGATTATAGCAAGCAGAAATCATTTAAAAAAAAAAGTAAAGAACAATTCATATTGATCATGCTAGTGAGGGCAAAAGAAGATAAGGAGTTGTCAGGGATGATAAAAGATAAGTATTCCAAATATCTAGGCTACATTTATGAAAATCAAATCTAATCATTTTATCCCTATTGATTTTCATATTCTAAACTTCTTCTTAATATACTTCAAACTTTGTTAATTAATTAGTCACTGGTTCTTTGAATTGTTGCACAAATTCTTCTAGGCAAATTGAATTATTTAAACACAGATCTTTCCTATAAAGTGATTCTGGTTTAACAGCTTGTCCTACTCTTGCTGAAGTTTTTTAAGCTTTAGCAACACCTAGATCACTTGGTTCTTATACATTAAGAAAGAAAACATTGCTAAATTTAATAAAATAACTTGACTTTTACAAAACATTCACTTTTTAATTCCTCAAGACTTGGTATCTATAACCAATTGGTAACATGATGACCAATTAATGTAAAATAGGATATATATTTTTAAAATGCCAAGGAATAACCAGTATTTTAAGTTCCCACCACTCAACCTTTATTACAATGATATGCTTTATGCATTTTTTCAATTTTTCTGAAAGAAAGCAAAACAAATTGTGCTGGCTTTTCTATACATGTTGCTTATATTTAGGAGCCCTATATATATATATTTATTTATAACAACTGCTATGCAGGAAGAAAAATAAAGATAAATAATGTTAAATCACTGCACCCAGAGGAATTCAGAGTATACTAGGAAATACTCTCATATAAAATTATAAACTTTAGAAGTGAATGAAAAAAAGAAATGCTCTTGACTAAGCCTGGGCAATATCTAGGTTTATTCAGTCTGTGTAGGGGGAGAGGGAGAGCATGAAATGGGTTCTCAGGCAATGATACCGGCTGCGAAGTCACTTCAGTCATGTCCGACTCTGTGTGACCCCATAGACGGCAGCCCACCAGGCTCCCCCGTCCCTGGGATTCTCCAGGCAAGAACACTGGAGTGGGTTGCCATTTCCTTCTCCAATGCATGAAAGTGAAAAGTGAAAGTGAAGTTGCTCAGTCGTGTCCGACTCTTCGCGACCCCATGGACTGCAGCCTACCAGGCTCCTCCGCCCATGGGATTTTCCAGGCAAGAGTACTGGAGTGGAGAATGATACCTAGCCATATTTTAATGTAGAACATTAATTAGGAAGTATACTCATCAAGGGAGGTGGAAAGAACATTCCTGGCAGATGAAACAGTGGAAATTAAAAAAAGAATGGAGTACAGTCATAATTGTGAATAAAAATTAACAAGATTAAATAATGTGTGCATTATGGTTAATAAAGGCAGTTTTGTGTTTCATCATAACATGTTAGTGGCACGGGCTTCATGGACATGTAGTGTGTGATGGTTTCATGTGTCATGGAACGGATCTGGTCAGTTATCCTGACAGAGAAAGCCACTAAGTTGTTATGATATAGAGAAAAGATATTATGGTCTGCATGTTTATATCCCCTCACAATTTACATTTTGAAACTCTAGAGCCCAATGGGTTGATTGGGCCTCTGGGAGATGCTTAGGTCATGAGAGTGGATCCCTCATGCATGGAATTAGTGCTCTTATAAAAGAGACCCCACAGAGATCCCTTAATCCTTCCATCATATACAAATATATAAGAAAAAGTCTGAGATTCTAAAGTTCTCACCTGACCATGCTGGCACCTTGTTCTAGTCTCAAGAAAATTGAAAAAATAAATTTCTGTTGTTTGTAAGTCACCCATTTCCTGATATATTTTTTATAGTGCCCAAAGAGACTAAGATAGATATAATGCGATTTACACCTTGGCAGCTATTAGAGTTATAGTTATGAGTAAGTTATGTACACATTCAAATGATAAAGAGAATATAAATAAATGGCATGGTGATAAAGATGAATAAATCTATTCAAAACTGTGTAAGAGATAAATATATGTGAGTTTAGCAATCAATAGGTTGTAGGATTGAATAAAGACTTCAACAGATTGAAGCATTTTGATTCCCCAAGATCTACCTTGAGTGACTTGGTTATCAGTAACTACAATAAAGAACATCAGAGGATGAGAGGTTATACAAGGGTCAAGGTTTTCAAACTTGAAAATTTTGTTAATAAAGTGCTTTATTTCAATGGACAATATATTATAAGCTTATTTTCATTAATCAAATTCAAGAGAACAGTTTAAATTTTCTAAAAAATTAAAAGAGGGTTAGAGGGCATATATATATGCTGTGTATTTAAAGATAAGTATGATCCAGCAACCCCACTGCTGGGCATACACACTGAGGAAACCAGAAGGGAAAGAGACACGTGTACCCCAATGTTCATTGCAGCACTGTTTATAATAGCCAAGACATGGAAGCAACCTAGATGTCCATCAGCAGATGAATGGATAAGAAAGCTGTGGTACATATACACAATGGAGTATTACTCAGCCATTAAAAAGAATACATTTGAATCAGTTCTAATGAGGTGGATGAAACTGGAGCCTATTATACAGAGTGAAGTAAGCCAGAAGGAAAAACATAAATACAGTATTCTAACGCATATATATGGGATTTAGAAAGATGGTAACAATAACCCTGTGTACGAGACAGCAAAAGAGACACTGATGTATAGAACAGTCTTATGGACTCTGTGGGAGAGGGAGAGGGTGGGAAGATTTGGGAGAATGACATTGTAACATGTAAAATATCATGTAAGAAACGAGTTGCCAGTCCAGGTTCGATGCACGATGCTGGATGCTTGGGGCTAGTGCACTGGGACGACCCAGAGGGATGGTATGGGGAGGGAGGAGGGAGGAGGGTTCAGGATGGGGAACGCATGTATACCTGTGGTGGATTCATTTTGATATTTGGCAAAACTAATACAATTATGTAAAGTTTAAAAATAAAATAAAATTTAAAAAAAAAAATCACAAAAAAAAAAAAAAAAGAAATTTCCAAAGGAAAGCAGATAAACTAGGAAGTGATGAGACCCTGCAGTCTCCATGGCAGCAATGGATGTATGAAAAATACATTTAAAAAGCATAGCCAATGATTCTGGGGTATTTAGTAAATTCAACTGAAAGAAGTATCTGTTGCATTTGGCTATTGTTGACTTTCATATGTGTGAAAGTGATAGTCGCTCAGTCGTGTCTGACTCTTTACAACCCCATGGACTACACAGGCCAGAATACTGGAGTGGGTAGCCGTTCCCTTCTCCAGTGTATCTACCCAACCCAGAGATGGAACCCAGGTCTCCTGAACTGCATACAGATTCTCAACCAGCTGAGCTACCAGTGAAAAAATAGTTATATGATGAATTTAGAAGCCAGAGGTAGTGAAATGAGAATTGAATGGGATGTAAGGAAGTATAAATTGTAAGAAAATTTGTGAGATAGCTATAAGAAAATATAATTGTTGTTGTCTTAGGCTGCAGTATTATATGCCAGCTTTTTATTTTTTTTCATTATGGAGGCGCTTGAGAATGCTCAGAGCCTGTGGGGGAAAAGTCAATAGATAAGAAGGGACAAAACATATAGAAGAAAGGAGGTAAAACAGATGAGATGTATGATGGAGAAAGAGAAGAACCAGTTTCAACAGCTGTAATTTTTCTCAACCTGCACTTTCTTCCCTTTGCACAAGAAGAGTGATCTCAGGTAACGATACCAAATCAGGATTGGGGTTTTCACTCACTTTATTAGACCAAAAGAGGTCTTTTTTTTTTTTTTTTTTTTTTTGCTGTCCAGAAGCCAAACCCCTCTTTGTTTCCTTTCCACATTCCTCATGGTTACGCCATGAATCCTGCTTCTGCAAATAATGTGAGGGTGTGTTTTGTATTTATTTCTCACTATACCATGAGTACTAGAAATGGCATTTAGTATGTGCTCTAAGCATTAATGCAGAAAAAAAAAAGAAAGGAAGAAAGAAGATAATGAAATCACAGGGTAATAGAGTTACTAGCATGTATGACTGTAATTTAGTGCAGCTGATAGTACAAAAGTATGATACTGCAGAGATGAGAAAAAAATGCAAAATACAGAGCAGCTTAAAGGTCAGGTTAGTTAGCAGACACATTTTCCTATATAAAAGTGATTGTACTCGTAACCAAGTAATTCAACTGGCAAACTTGCACATTTACTTTTTCCCTCATGCTCAGGGTCAGCAAAAACTATTTGAACCAGCATATCGTATTTGTTTAAAAGTTCACATGAAGATCTGTTTTTTGATATCCTTAAAAATAGCATGGTCTCAATGATTCTGTTTATAATTTTCCATATGGCAATATATGATTCTGCTTTCAAACTTGGTTTTGAGGAGTTTTGGAGGCTTCATATGAAGATCTCCAATAGACTGTGGTTTAAATCTAAACGAGAAATACCTGTGAAATTCTATATAGCCCACATATTTAGAAAAGCAGGCACCAAATTTTTTAAGATGAATGTAGGAATCCCTAGAGAAGTCTTGTAGGGCAGTGGAGGGTTAAAAGTTGGCTTATATCGAGCAATGATTTATAATAATCAGGGATGATTCAGCTACATCCAGTCTCTTTCTCCCTCCTCTCCTAATCCCTCCATCCCTATCTCAAACATACTTAATTCCTAAGTCTTTTGACTCAGTACTATATTTAAGCTTGGGTCCACAAATTGAAAAGAAAATTAAGTTGAATTTTAAAAATTGAATATCAATTTAGGGGGCTACTATTAATATAATGCTAAAGACTAGATGAAAGAAGTTTTATTATAGTATACCCGATATTGTAGATATAACTTGTGTTATTTTTGTGGAGAAGGCACTAGAATGTTGTTGAGAAATATTGTATCAGAATTTCACAAATTTAAGTCTAGTGGAAGTGTAACTGTTCAATGGCACACAGTTTATTTCTTCATCTTTTCTTGTTATGAAAGTGAACGTGAAGTCACTCAGTTGTGTCGGACTTTTTGCAACCCCATGGACTACAGCCTACCAGGCTGCTCCATCCATGGGATTTTCCAGTCAAGAGTACTTGGAGTGGGTTGCCATTTCCTTCTCCAGGGAATCTTCCCAACCCAGGGACTGAACCTGGGTCTTCTGCATTGCAGGCAGACGCTTTACCATCTGAGCCACCACGGAAGCCCAAACTCATTATTGTTCTTACATTAAATGAAAACCATGATAAACAAATCACAATTAGAAAATAATCATGTGAGTTTCTATTAGAAAATAATTCTCTTAATTATAAAAGAAACACAGTTTTAAAAAATTTGAATGATTTATATAAAAACAGTAGTAGTTATATTTTTACACAAAATTCTATTATAACTCTAAACATGCAAATAGTCACTTTCTATTGTAGCAAATTTTTTACTTTATGATTTTTATTATGCCAAAGTAATAGTATAATTTCTATAGTTATTTATCTGTATAAATGTATATACATTCTTTAATATTTGTTTGAGTTTATGGTGTTATACATAAATGGAAATATAAACCCAAACATTCATGCATCTCTCACTTGCCTATTCATATAATTTTTTCACATTTTTTATTGCTAACAATATGTGGAAGTTTTCCAACTCTGTAACATTTGCAGATGTTTATTTATGTTTTTGTGCATTTATGCAGATGTTGTTTATGTTTTAGTTTTTAATTCAGCTTAATTTATAAAAAATAGTAGACACTGGCAATGGCACCCCACTCCAGTACTTTTGCCTGGAAAACTCCATGGACAGAGAAGCCTGGTAGGCTGCAGTCCATGGGGTCACTAGGAGTCGGACACGACTGAGCAACTTCACTTTCACTTTTCACTTTCATGCATTGGAGAAGGAAATGGCAACCCACTCCAGTGTTCTTGCCTGGAGAATCCCAGGGATGGGGAAGGCTGGTGGGCTGCCGTCTATGGGGTCGCACAGAATCGGACACGACTGAAGCGACTTTGCAGCAGCAGCAGCAAGCTGAAAATTATAACAGGGAGAAGGAAGTTCAAATATTTGCATTGTTAACCACTTAATGAGTAGAAAATGGAATTAATAAAATTATGACCATTTGTATGTTGTATCAATGAGTGAGTGAAGTCGCTCAGTCGGGTCCGACTCTTTGCGACCCCATAGACTATAGCCTACCAGGCTCCTCCGTCCATGGGATTTTCCAGGCAAGAGTACTGGAGTGGGTTGCCATTTCCTTCTCCATGTTGTATCAATACACATTTACTATTATATATTTATAGAAAACATTGACAGGTAGATAAATGTGTACTCAGAAGTGTGTGTTAACTGAAAGTAAATGAATGTGTGTATAATTTTGAATTACTATTTTATTCAGAGTTTTAAAATCATCCAATATTTTTTCTGTCACTGTGCCTAATTTCAGTGAAAATACTCATATTTTTAGTGTCTTACTTTTTCTTAGAAAGCAAACATAAATCTAAAACTAAAGAAACTGTTTAGTAAAACCCAACAGGATTAGAAGTACTAATAGTAGCAAAATAAATTGTCCTTTACATTTAACAAAGATTGCAGAGCTCAGACCAAGTTACTATTCACTTATAATTTGCATCGAGTTGGTATAGATTTAGTTAGCTTTATTTACTCAATAAATCACTTCCTTTCTGAGTAATGATACACTCCTCTGAACAGCAGTAACATCTTTAGATAGCACTGCGCAAAATTAAACTAAAAAAAATGAACTTCTGAATGATTACCTTTAAAACAATTGTTAATCAAATCCAGATTTGACCAGGCAATTAAATATGTCAGATTTTAAAGTTTGAAGACAAATATGAGTTATTTTCTAACAGATAAATGATAGAATGTGTTGTGAAACCTGAAGTAGCTGCAAAGTTGGAGAGATGAAATGTCCTTAGACTTTCATTATTAATTAGTTTTCCCAGGCAATTAAATTTTAGCAGGAAAAAAGTATTTCAGCCATTTTTCTAAAATGCACAAATTTGTACATTGTGTGAGTTTGTATATTTGTTCAAAAATGTTTTTAATTGTGACTTAATATTTTGTTAATGATCTGACTTCTATATGTGGGTATATTAGGAGAATAATATGTTTATGTGGAAATACCAGGGGTGTTTGTTAACTCATTTCGGATGAAATCCATGATAGCAGCCCATTTCCTAGTAAATCTGAATGTGCGTTGGCTCATCTTTCTGTGCAAGTGTCTCATTCATCTCTCAATATTTTGCTCAAGAATATGTTTTATTATATTGTTATTGTTTAGTCACTAAGTCATGTCTGTCTCTTTGCAACCTCATGGACTGTAGCCCATCTGGCTCCTCTGTAGCCCATCAAGCTCCTCCTTGCCACTGGATTTCCCAGGCAAGAATACTGGAGTAGATTGTTATTTCCTTCTCCATGGGATCTTCTTGACCCAGGGATTGAACCTGTGTCTCCTGCTTGGCATATGAATTCTTTACCTCTGAGTCACCTGGGAAGCCCATTTTTATTATATACTTAATGTCTTAAACAATCATTGGTTATCGAAGATCTTAGTGAATATTTATGAACTTAGTCCATCAATATAAACTTACATTTTGTGTAGTAGGTATGAATAGTACCTAGATATACAATGAACTGAATTTTATTTCCTTTAAATTGATCTCATTTTAATTGGGCTTTTGATCTTACCAGACCAGACAGAATTACTGCCTTGGTCACCTATGAGACCTTCACTAGGTCTGGAAATTTTGAGCTATTTCCCTGTCAACTGTGTATATAAGAATCTTTGTCAACACTTGCAAGCATAAATTGCTATGTCTCGCTTTCTCTGTAAGCACTGTTCAACTGACTCCATTTGGGTGTTTTGACCCCTCTTCTTATGCTGATTTTAAGTATCTCCAAAACCTACTTCTCCCTTCCTTCTGTACTTGCAGTTCATACGTGCTCTTTTCCCAGCCTGCAGATCAACCACGTCTCCATCAGGCAAATTCTGCTGCTTCTCTCTCTTTATAGTTTCCTCAGAGGCACTTTGTAAAATCCCCTCAGTGGGTTTAAGCTTCTGGAAATAATAGCTGAAAAAAGGATGTCTTATCTGAAAATTTGCTTTCGTTCTAGTTGTAAACCTAGCTATAGCATAACTTCTAAAATGGAGAAGAAAAAGTAAAAAAATCCAAAGAGGTAAAAAAGAACCTTTAAAATTATATAAACTGAACAAAATATGAACATACTTCCATTTAAATCTGCACAGGAAATAAAGTGTTTAATTATCTCTAAAAAGTGATGTTTCAAGTCTTTAACCCTGATAGGTAAAAAAAAGAAAAATACATTCACCTGATATGTAAAAAAATAAATAAATAACAAAAAAACATTAAAGTAGCATTGTTTAAGCTTAACAATTCTCATATTTGTAAATGCTCAAGTGCTCAACTTTCATGATGTTCTGTTCCTTTTAAGATCATGTTGGATCTCAAGCTACATATGATGTTCTGAATATATGTTGAGTGACTCCTCTGTTCTTGAACCTGGATTGACCTTGGCAAAATATTTATCCTCTCTGGCTTTTCAGAGTGATTTTTCCACACCTCTTATTGGTGTCTATCTATGGTCCTGGTCATTTGTCTTATTTATTAAACCCCCAAATTCAGGGATCGTTTGGTCCTACTCCTACTCTTGACTTATTCTTTAGCCCTCGGAGCACCTAACTGGAGCACACAGGGACTTCTGGATCCTTCTAGGCTCTGTTTAAGCTATAAAGTTAGAAGAGTTTCCTCAGACTCATCTCCCTGGAAACTTCCTAGTAATGCTGTTGCCTACATGCTATGGTAATTTGTTATGTAATATCTTTTTTTTTTCCTAGAGCAATCTTTATCAACACTGACTTAACATTAAAAAAAATAGCAATTATTCAAAAAATATGGATACTTAGAACTCATTACTAAAGATTGAATCTAATTAGCGTGTAGCAGAGTCTTGTATTGATATTCTTGGACTTGCCATTACATCTTTCCCTGTGGCATGGTTTTTCTACATCATAAGTAACTTCTTCTCAGTCAGTATTAATAGTGTTGCAAATTGTGTCAGTATTCATAATGTCCCTTCAAAGTTATGGAACAAAATTGATGATTTAGTCTGTAAAGATTGGTTCTTGATATGTGAATAGAAGCTCATGGAACATAACTTCATCACTTTTTTTTTTTTTTTTTAGTACAGTCCACATTTTAAGATCATTGTCTTAGTATCCATTTAAAAAGAAACAAGACCAACATAAAAGTACCCATTGAAACTTAAATCTAGTCAATCACTGTGTTTTTTATTTCAGTCAGCCCTGACCTGCTGTCTTATCCCTAGGTTGGGAAACTTATGCAAAGTCATAGACTGTTAGAGAACATGATTAATGGAAGAAATAAAAATTCATCAATGTAAAGCACTCCAAATTTCCGGTCAACTTAGCTGTGTACAATTATATTTAATAGCGGTCATAACATGATTTACATAGTCCAGTAATTAGGATTCCAACTCTACCATCAGATAGATCTAGTCTGAATTTTAGCTCAACCATTGACTGGTTAGTCACTTCAGAATAGTTGTTTAACTTTTTTGTGCCTCAGTTTTCTTACCTCCTGGAAAATCTCACCTCAGGTTTTCTATTATGACTACTTTCATCATATGTGGTTAGCAAAAGAGTGTCCTTATTATCCTCTCCTTGGAGGATATGAGTGTACAGTACCATTGATCCTTGAATAGCAGACCCTTGAGAGTTTGAACCTCACAGGTCCACTTAAAAGTAGATTTTTTTTTTTCAGTACTAAATACTACAGTGCTTTATGATACACATTATTTGAAACCCTGGGTAAGGAATTGAGGATATGGAGAAGCAACATATAAGGAGGATTATCAGTTACATGTGGATTTTCAACTATGCAATAGCGTCAGCACCCTTAACCCACATTGTTCAAGGGTCAAATTGGATAATGGCTACTTCGTATGCTTTGGAGCCTGACAACTGCTTTTTCACTGAAGTACAGTCTACAATATTG
This sequence comes from Bos indicus x Bos taurus, assembly GCF_003369695.1. Lineage (NCBI taxonomy): Eukaryota > Metazoa > Chordata > Mammalia > Artiodactyla > Bovidae > Bos > Bos indicus x Bos taurus. The sequence goes on from NC_040080.1 coordinate 103,744,606, forward strand.
TGTTAGTTTCAAATGTACAGCAAAGTGATTCAGTTACATATATATCATTTTTTAGATTGTTTTTCATTGTAGATTATTGTGTGTATGCTTATGTTCAGTCGTGACCGACTCTTTGTGATCCCATAGACAGTAGCCCACCAGGCTCCTCTGCCCATGGGATTTTCCAGGCAAGAATACTGGAGTGGGTTGCCACTTCCTCCTCCAGATGATCTTCCTGACCCAGGAACTGAACCTGTGTCTCCTGTGTCTCTGCATTGGCAGGTGGACTGTTTATCACTGGTGGTACCTATGAAGCCCTATAGATTATTACAATACATTAAATATTATTCCCTGTGCCATAGAGTAAATCCTTTGTTGTTTCTATATTTTATATATGGTGGTATGTATCTGTTAATCCCATACTCCTGATTTATCCCTTCACCACCTCCCTGTCTTCTTTGATAACTACAAATATTTTACTTTGTATTTTCTTTGTGTATGAGTCTGTATCTATTTTGTCTTTCTGATTTCAACATGTCTTCCTGATTGTGTCAGGAATGAATGCCGTTCAATTTAGACAATGAGAATCAAGTCAAGACATTAATATGTTGAAGGGCAAGAAATTACTCTTTCTGTTAGACTTTGAGTTCGTAGAGTGTCCAGCTGGATTTATATAGCCATCCTTGATCATGAAGGGTTACAGTGACAACTAGTGAAAGTGAGGAGGTTCAAAGTGAGAAGCTGAAACTAAATTTTTTAATAGCTTTTAAGCCCATGAATTTTCCTTTTAGGCCAAACTTCCAGAGAATTCTGCATATGTGAGCAGAATGTCCTATTTTTGGTTAAACGATTGTGGGTCAGGTTATCTGTTCATATGTGATCAGAATCCATAGCAATCTTGCCAAACATAAATAGGAGAGTTCACATAGTGTTTAGAATAGATTTTGCCACACAGTTTCTAAATATTTTTCATCTGTTAGTAGTAAAAGTTGTCGTTTAATGTGAGAGATTTGATGGATACCTGACATATAAAACATTTTAACTTATGAAAAATTTTTATCCTGAAATTGTTATTGCTTTTGTCTTGAGTCTGTCCTGCTTTTAGTTTTTACTCTTAACCTTTTATTCTTTCATACAAAACTACTTGAATGTGAATGCTATTTTTTGTGTGTGTGCCAGCTACACATTTTCAAGTAATTGAAAATATCTTCTTCAAGCTCTTCAAGGATAATCTAATTCTGGCTTGCTTAATATAAATTGTTGATTGTATGGACTGGCTACAAAGTCATGGGGAATTTATTCTTTTCAGGAACACTTTCTAAGTAACAATTACTTTGTACATGGATTTATGATGTCTTTCAAATGTAGCACAGTTTTCCACATAATGATGCCTTGAAATAACATCAGTACTACAGTTACTCTTTCACTGGACAGATCTTTTGATTTTTCATTCTTTCTTCGAAAACTACGTATGTGAAATAAAATGCTTTCGTCAGACACTTATGTGAGAGGCTTGTATAATATAATTCTGTTGGTTTCTGAATAAAGGCACTTTGCTTTTAAGTAACAGAAGTCAACTCTAGCTTACTTTGGGGAAACGAGCAATTTATTGAAAGGATTCTTAGTAATTCATAGGCCAAAAGGAAAAGCAAAACCACCCGCTAGTGGAAAGAACAGAACACAGGGAAGTGTGAAGAAATGAGAGGATACTCTGTCCATGACACTGTGATTGGTGAGCTTCAGCTCCTCCCATTTACTGGCCTGTGTCACTGAGTAACATTTAGATTCCTGGGACAGAGGGTCACAATGGCCCTTCATGAAGAGATATTTTCAGAAGATAATCTAGCATGATCTTACACAAAAATAAAAAAAGAATCAAATAATATAAAAACAGGCAAGAGATCCCCAAACAAGAGATAAAATACCTAACAAATCATCAGTCTGACATATTAAGGTCTCATTCCTTCATAAGCCTAATCTTTTCTTTAATCCTCATCTTATTTAATTTATCTACCCATCACACATACTCAGTCCAAACTGCAGATATCATTCTTCATTCTAAACACAATCAATCCCACCTTGGTAACTTTGGTAGCTTTTATGGGATTTTCCTATCCCTTGAATGATAGGATCTATGATAGATACGATCTATGATAGATCATTGGAGAAGGCAATGGCACCCCACTCCAGTACTCTTGCCTGGAAAATCCCATGGATCTCTGGTAGGCTGCAGTCCATGGGGTCGCTAGGAGTTGGATATGACTGAGCGGCTTCACTTTATTTTTTCACTTTCATGCATTGGAGAGGGAAATGGCAACCCACTCCAGTGTTCTTGCCTGGAGAATCCCAGGGACGGGGGAGCCTGGTGGGCTGCCGTCCATGGGGTCGCACAGAGTCGGACACGACTGAAGCAACTTAGCAGCAGTAGCAGCATGATAGATCATAATTTCATATGATCTATTTAAATTCTTCCTTTCAAGTTTGAGCTTAAATTCCTTTTTCTTCACAGCTCTTTTCCTCTTCTTACTTAAACTTATTGAGAGCATGATCTATATTTACCTAAAATTTTTCATAGCAAGTAATATTGTGCCTAGAGCAAACACATTATTGAATGAACAGTCGATCACGGGCACGTGCATGTTAAGTCACTACAGTCGTGTCTGACTCTTTGCGACCCTATGGGCTGTAGCCCACCAGGCTCCTTTGTCCATGGGATTCTCCAACAAGAATATTGGAGTGAGTTGCTCCAATATTGCCCTCCTTCAGGGGATCTTCCTGACCCAGGGATCAAATCCACATCTCTTATATCTCCTGCTTGGCAGGAGGGTTCTTTACCACTAGTACTACCTGAAAAGCCCGAATAGTAGATCCGCGGTTGCCAAATCTTTACAGTTCAGCCTTCACAAGCCCTCCTGTCTCTGTCTTCCCTGGTATCCCAGTCTTACTTTGTCAGTCCACATTCTGTTATTATTTCTGCTACTAGTCTCTCTGCACATAGATTCTTCCCACTGTAGCCTTTATTAAATACATCAGTGCCTCACTCATAATTTTATCTTCCTCTGCTTATTGATTGATAAATTGATTTTAATGACACAAATTTCTAGAGTCTCCTGCTTTAATCATAGCCTGGATTTCTAGTTCTGTTTACACATGAACCATTTCCATAACATTCCATAATGAGTGCAGTATTCATTTATAAATTGTTTCACTCATCTCTTAACTATTTTCTTTTATTAAGCCTACATTCCAGCATAGCAGAACTCCTTTCTATCCCCTATTATAAAGCATATTTTCCTACATTTTCAACTGCATTTTGTTGTTTCCTGTATCTAGAATAGCTTTTGCATCAGCACATTCAAATTATAGCCATGTGTTTCAAGGCTTCTTTTTTTTTTTTTAAGTTAAAACTTAAGCATCACTGCAAACAAATATTTAGGGATACAAAATAAACAGTCTCCAGTCTCTTTCCCCAAAATGAGACAAGAAAGTAAGAAGAGAATTGTAATGTGGAGTCTTAAGTGCTCTGATACAGGTGTATTATTAAGTTATATATAAACATTGAAGTGTGATATCTGATGGATGTTGGGGGATAAGGAGACTTATGGGAAGAAAGAAAATGTCTATATTAATGTTTGATAAACTCCTAGGAATATGTCAGACGGCTGGAAGTAAGGGTATCGCAGGCTAGGACAGGAACGTGTGCCAGGATGCTGGGGGTAGATGGGAAGAGAGAAACACACATAGACAGACAGTTTTTGACAAGCATGCATGTTAGTAGGTCTAAGGTTTAGAGCTGAGAAGTATAATTCTAAGGTGAATTTACTGTTCAAATACATGAAAAGATGCTCAACATCACTCATTATCAGAGAAATGCAAATCAAAACCACTATGAGGTACCATTTCACACCAGTCAGAATGGCTGCGATCCAAAAGTCTACAAATAATAAATGCTGGAGAGGGTGTGGAGAAAAGGGAACCCTCTTACACTGTTGGTGGGAATGCAAACTAGTCCAGCCACTATGGAGAACAGTGTGGAGATTCCTTAAAAAACTGGAAATAGAACTGCCTTATGATCCAGCAATCCCACTGCTGGGCATACACACTAAGGAAATCAGAAGGGAAAGAGACACGTGTACCCCAATGTTCATCGCAGCACTGTTTATAATAGCCAGGACATGGAAGCAACCTAGATGTCCATCAGCAGATGAATGGATAAGAAAGCTGTGGTACATATACACAATGGAGTATTACTCAGCCATTAAAAAGAATGCATTTGAATCAGTTCTAATGAGGTGGATGAAACTGGAGCCTATTATACAGAGTGAAGTAAGCCAGAAGGAAAAACATCAATACAGTATACTAACACATATATATGGAATTTAGAAAGATGATAACAATAACCCGGTGTACAAGACAGCAAAAGAGACACTGATGTATAGATCAGTCTTATGGACTTTGTGGGAGAGGGAGAGGGTGGGGAGATTTGGGAGAATGACATTGAAACATGTAAAATATCATGTAAGAAATGAGTTGCCAGTCCAGGTTCGATGCACGATACTGGATGCTTGGGGCTAGGGCACTGGGACGACCCAGAGGGATGGTATGGGGAGGGAGGAGGGAGGAGGGTTCAGGATGGGGAACACATGTATACCTTTGGCGGATTCATTTTGATATTTGGCAAAACTAATACAATTATGTAAAGTTTAAAAATAAAATAAAATTTAAAAAAAAAAGAAAAAAGACTTAAATGAAAAAAATATTTGTTTAGAACTTCTCTGTGCATAGCATTTTACATAGTATTTTAAAATTATCAGTGTTTTTACTGACTAATTAGATATATATGACAGAGTACAAGCTTAGGAATACATGGACAGGGTTAATATAATTCAGAAGACTGTTGCTTAGAAATTCAGAGATTGAGGGGGCAGTGGAGCTCAAACATAAGATGTCTTTAAAAGGGCACCAGGCTAATGGGTATTTCCAGCTGTTTTGATTTAGATTTGATACAGACTTTGGGGGAGAAATTATAAAAGGTATTTCAGGAAAAAAAAAAGTTTGTGCAGAGGATTGGAGGTAAAAGAAAACTTAGTGTATTTTGTGAGAAATGAAACCTTTGACCAATTGTAATAGGTGTTCCAATCACACCAACATACGTAGGTACTTGGCATCTTCACCTTGTTCTTTTTCCTGAAACAAAAAATAAAAATGAATGTTGAAACCTAATTCTTAGGTACTTCTTTTATTAAAAGCTATTCTTGAGCATGCACTGCATTCCCTACAAAATCAGTCACTTCCTTATCTGTTCTTCACGTCACTTGATACATTATTTTAAATAGTACCATGTTGAATTTAGTCTACTATTTTCCTACCAGTCTCCACCTACTGCTTTTCTAAATTTTCAGAATGCAAGGATAATGTTCTATTCATCCTTTTCATCATAACATGCAACATTTGACTGCCTTTAGCAGGTGTGAATGTTGGTTATAAATCTTAAAGGGCTGTAAGGGGAGAATTATAGTGCTACAGATTGAGAAAGCAGAGAAGCAGTTTGTCAGATGTTGGAGGTCTTTGCTAAGTGGTCTGAAAAGCCTGAAAAATAAGAATTTAAGTTGCATACTTTAAGTGTTAATACTCCTTGGTCATTTTGTAATGTACTTTCAATCACCAGAGGAAAAGAGAGAAAACTGGAGTACTTCAAATAGTCCAAGCTTTTTTTCAATGCTATCTTGTATCATGGTAATATAAAATTAGATCATAATTTTTGTGAATTAGCAGACAATTTTAGTATCAGTTATTGAAATAATAACACCCTTACTTAATATTGTGATAATAAAATAACATTTTATTTTATATCACCTCAGTTACTTTTTATTGAATAACAGATATTATTTTCACTAAAACACAAAAATAAATTTTCTTGATAGATTTTACATTTGATATTTCAAAAACTGTGTGACTTACCTATCCTATGTATAATTTTCATAACATCTGTACTTTCCTGCATAGAATTTGATTTTCTCTGAAGATTTAAAATTAATTCTTAAACGCATTTATCTAATTTTTAATGCATGAACTTAACTGAACATATGTTATGTATACTCTGTTGTCTTACACTGTAAACATAAGCAACTTGGGAGGCTATAGGAAATACACCATAGACTGGGTGGTATAAACAACATGTATTTATCATGGTTCTAGAGTCTGAGAAGTTCAAGATCAAGGCACTAGCAAATGTACAGTCTGGTAAGGGCCCTCTTCCTAGTGTGAAGAAAACGATTTTCTCGTCATATCTTTATTTGGCTGAGGGAAAGAAAGGAAGCAAGCTCTTTTCTGCCTCTTCTTACAAGGACACTAATCCTATCCTGAAGGCTCTAAACTTAGGATCTAATTACTTCCCATATCCCCCATCTCCAAATACACTACTACAATGGGGATAAGGGTATTAGCGTGGATTTCACAGGGATTCAGTTCATAGTAATTTAATTAGCATTTTCTATAGATTTTACTGTTTGAAATACTTCAATGTTTCTTATTAAACTATCAATTTGGTAATTATTAAGTAACAGAGAAAATGCACAAAATAAAGAATAGCTATTTTGGTTTTGGAGGGAGGGGATACTGCTGTTCATTATCTTGGAATCAATATACTGCATTCATTTCTCCAGCAAATAGAGACAGACAATTATGATAGCTTAGTTTTCTCATATTTAAATGATAAACAATACATGAAATAGCTATTAATTTAGCCACTGTATTTATAAAGTTATTAGTAGCAGCTAATACTACCTTACCTGTAAAGGGCATACAAATTATTTTAGCATTTAACAAACAATTATTATTCCAAATCCATATGATGCATTGAGTAGACAACCCAGATCTGAGTAACTTCAAGTGCTTAATAACTGTTTTCCCATATCCACCTAAGTCTCCCTACACTCCCTTCACCTAAGTTTCCCTTTCTCTACAGTGCTGCATGAATTATTTTTTCAAAACACAAATTTTGTATTCCCCCTTCTCTCTTGGGCTTCCCCTGTGATTCAGCTGGTAAAGAATCCGCCTGCAATGCAGGCAACCTGGGCTCAGTTCCCGAGTTGGGAAGACCCTCTGGAGAAGGGAAAGGCTACCCACTCCAGTATTCTGTCCTGGAGAAATCCATGGACTGTATAGTCCATGGGGTCACAAAGAGTCGGACATGACTGAGTGACTTTCACTTACTTTCCCTTCTCTCTTACACTTTGTTTCGTTTCTCTCTTACACTTCGTGATATACCCCTTACACTTTAAAGTGTGTGAACAGACACTGACCTCCAATGTCTTTCCTTTTTTCCAAGGTTCAATTAGAAAGAACCTGTGATAAACTCAGTCTCCACTTCCTCTTATAGCCTCCTACAGGGCCAGTCTACTCCAGCTCAACTAGGCTACTTTGAGTCTCTTTTACCCACTGTTACATTCATTGATTCATTTATTCACTCATTTAATGAAAGTTTTTGCCCCTGCTATTGTCTCTGTCATCATAAATGTTGATACGGTTGCAATTCCACTTCCCTTTAGAAGTATGTGGTTATTTTTCCCCTTCTTGGTTAGAATATGAATTTCCTAAAATTGTGCATGGCATTTCTTTTGCTTACTAATTTATTTTCTCTGTATTGAGCCCAACTGTCAATACACAGACAGAACTTTCTGTTTTCAAGAATAGTGAATTGATTAATAAATCCTTTGGGTTCCATGTGCTCTGCATACTGATTTTGAGAGAATGATCTAGTCACAGAAATTCTCTCTTGTCATCTCTTCCCAAACTTCTCTAGAGACAGTTCTTGTGGTTGTTAGCTGGTAGGAAAAGTTGCTACAGAAAAAGTCTGTTCCTAATGTCATAGTACATGGACTATAGCATCATTTAATTGTGATGAATGTCCTGATTAGGCATTTAATCACTATTAGGAATCTTTCAGTTAAATGTTGGAAAGGAGGTAAAAGTGGGGACGAAGATCAAGACCTTCATTATAGTTGTCTGTCGCCCTATCACCAAGTTGTCATCAAATTTGATAAGGTACGGAATCACCTCAAGGAATAGTTCATAGCATTGGAGTCGTTTCTCCTGCATTAAAAGGAATTTTAATAAAGCTTTTTACCCTTACAGTATTAAAGAACAACTTTATACTCCAAAGTATTCGACAATCAGTACTACTAATTTATTCCTAGCCAGTTTGAAGACTAGATTGATTGTCTTTAACATAGTATTTGAATTTCATAAGTGTATCTATTTTTACTCATAAATGACTAAGGTGAATACAATTTGATACTACTTTCATTATGAAAGAAAATGAATGAAGCTTCTCGGTTCATTCTCCATAACACAAAACTGACAGGACCAATGGAAGATAGAGAAGTTAGGTATTTAGAATATTTTGCATTTAATTTACATTAAAATTTTTTTAAAAATTGGATACAATGGAAAGAAAACAGAGAAATTAAGTCTGGATATTATTGTCCAATGGTGAGACAGGCAATAATGAAAGAATCATGTGAATAATAATAAAATGGCAATTGTAATTTTCTTGAAGGGAAGATATAAGAAACTTGGAGTACAAAGTAGGAAGGATATTTATGTTAATATTTTTATGACTTTCTCTAGGTTTGGGGATATAATTGAGCTATGTATGTGACCTTACTCTTTTTCATTTATGTTAAACTATATGAATATATGACATTCATAATAATTATTTGCTTTTTATCAGTTAGACTTTCTTTATGTGCCTGCTTCTGGATTTATATTGTCTTCTAATCTTGTGGCCTCTCTTTACATGTTAAAAAACTGTATATGTAACTATAGCATCACAAAAGACTGGTATCTTCACTTATGGTAAAAGCCAAGATGATCATGAAGTCAAAGGTTTCTCTGGTTAATACAGTGTACTCTAAATTATTGATATATTACCAGTATTCTTAAGATTACAATTGATATGTTAACAGGATTCGTGAAACTTATTTCCATTTCACGTCTAAAATAGATCGTATTAAGATAACAGATCATTCAGAAGAATATAAAAGCACAGTCCTTAGCTAGTCTGTTTTAAATTAGACTTCTTGGCCTAGAGACCTTGTGAGTTAAACAAGAAATTAAGTTTTTTCACTATTCTGGAAACTGGAAGTCTACTGTCAAGATGCTGGTTTCTGGTGAGACCCCTCTTCCTGGCTTTTGGATAACCATCTTGTCTCTGTGTCCTCAATTGACTTTTCCTTTGTGTGCATGCAGAAGGACGGGGGAATATCTGGTGTCTCTTCATTTTCTAAATAGGATACCAGTCTTATCAAATTAGGGACCCACCCTTACGATTTCATTTAACCTTAATAACCACTTTAAAGGGCACAACTCTAGATTTATCTCATAGGAAGAAAAGAATGTGGGATGTAAATTACTGAATATTGAGAAGTATACTGTCAAAGATTATATCATGAGAATGGAATTTCCTAGAGGACAGAGTTGTATTTATTTATTTATTTTTTTTGACCACTGTATCCTCACAGCCTGAAACAATGCCTTGTTCAAAATAAGGTCCTCTAAAGTGTTTGTCAAATGAAAAAAATAGCACATCATTTAGTCACACCAACTTAATTTCCTATAAGGACTTTACAATTCAACTGAATCATTACCATAATATCATGAGGTAAAGAGAAATATGATTTTGAAAACCTGTACACTTTCATACTGTCATGGGTTTTCTTTGTTATTGTCATTTTTCTAAGTTAAGGGTGCTGTGTTAACATCTTAATACTCTGTCCACTTTTTAAAATTTCTGATGATGACCTAAGATTCAACATTCACGACTTCGTACTTAGAGAACTGTTAATGTATCCTAACTTTAGGGCTTCCCTGGTGGCGCAGGGGTAAAGAATTTGCCTGCAATGCAGGAGACCCGGATTTGATCCCTGGATCAGGAAGATCCTTTGGAGAAGGGATTTAATGTTAACACTGAAGTCTTAGGCAACACAAAAATGAATATATTATTGTTTAATAAACATTTATTTTAAAGTTTTGAGGCCATATATAATCAGGTAATAAATAAATTAATGGAGAATTGACATTCTTTTTTTAATGTTTTGTAAGAAAGCTCTATTGCATTAATTTGAGCACACAATAAAAAATAGACATTACCTTTTATTAAAACCATTATACTATTTTGATGATCTATATTGAAAGGTGGTATTATTTCCACAAAATTCACAAGGAAATTGCTTCAACTGTGATTGTTTTCCTTCACTTTTTTAATCATTTTATAATTTCTCTTCTGTATGAGGTAATCAGAATGCAGAATGATGTAGAGAAAAGAGCCTTGATTTTAGAAATAAGCATGACTACATTGTAATCCCTGACAGCTAAACTACTTCCTAGCTGTGTGTTCTCTGGAAATGTATATATACTATACTTTGTTTTTCCCACCAGGCTATATTATATACTTAAGACCAGGAGAAATAAAAAAGGCTCCCATTCTGTTCTTTTAAGAGAGGTTATTTTTATTTCATTTAGTTTTTGTTTTGCAGTAGTAACTGTTTTATATTGAACTAGTTATTTATACATTTAGTTGATCTTTGTATTTTATTAAAATCATTTAGATTTTATTGACTAGAAAACTAATAGTATCAGTGTATGTCTCTGTAAATAATACATTCTGTTGCATAGTATTTTAAAGTTTTGAAAATATAAAAGTAAAAGACTTGTGTTTGGTAGGAAAGAAGCCTCCTAGAGATCCTGTACTCAGCATTGGTAAGTGTGTAATTTCAAAACTGGGCTGACTCAAATCACATAAGGCTGTGACCTTTCCCTTGTTATTTGTCACTAACAAGCTTAACAGCGGTGAGGATGTTAGTGACAAATGTAAGAAAATAGGTCATCTTTGCTCATTTTGAATATAGTAGGTGCCTCTTTTCTTATATGGTTGTCAAATTAACCGTGGGAATATTTTTCAGGTGTCAAGTTTACATTGTTAAATTTTGATGTATGCTTGTTTGGCTTTATTTAGATGCCAACGAACTTAGTGTTTCTTAAATTTATTTGTCTCTCTTCCACCAGCTTGCATTCAATTAAATTTTAGTATAGAGACATTTAACGAAGAATATACTATAGTCTTTGCTGTCTTTTGTGAAATGTATGTTATGTGTTTTCTAAAATAGCCATCTTTTCTATCTTTATGCAGATTATCTCTTTTACTGCCTCACTCTCATTTTTTTTTCTCACACATGTGCATGTACACACAAACCCACACTTGTGTTATGATAGAAAATTGCAAATACTCTTCAACATTAGGACTTTTGAAATTGATCTTGAGGATGTACATACATTTTCTTTATCCTTCATCTCTTCTGTGAGGATGGTATTATCTTCATTGTACTATGGCAAAAAGATATTTTGTGAGAGAAATGGGTTTGATTCCTTTTTCTTGATGAATAAGTTTTGGAGCCAGGATTTGAATCTTAGTTCCTCTGGATCCGCAGGCCATACTCATCCTATTTTCCTCCCTACAGAGGTAAAGGGATAAGAAAAAATATAATGGGATTAATTTTAAAGAAATCATTACTAGAGAGGCTGGTTGCTGAGTATTATTCAAAATTCAAAATTTTGAGTTACACATGGAGAATTTATTTTAAAATATATTGGACACATCCCAGTAAAACCATTTTTTTTCCTAATTTTATCAGTGCTTCCTTTATGACTTAAGGTTGTTCTCCTATTTCAAAGACACAGAAAGCAGTTGAAAGTATATTTCAAAGAACCTCTGGAGTGGACCAGTAAAAGGAGAAACTAAAATTTTTGCATTTACTCTTAAAATGAAAGGCACAAGCTTTCTTCACTACATATTCCTCTTCTGATGGCCCCCGATCCCAGCTCCCTGGCTTTCCAAAGCTAACACCCTTGATTAAGAGGACATCTGTGCCAAAGACTGCTTGGAACTTTTCCAATCACAAAATTCACAGGCTCTGGCTGCTTTTTATTCATTATCTCTTACATATCCATCAATGACTCAAGCCAGACACCAAGCAAGCCAGCATACTTTTTGATCTGCCAAAACAACCCATGAAAGAGGTAAATCAGTCCAAGTCTGATAAATTATCTGTGAGCAAATTAGATATTTTTCTAGCAAGTGTCAACACTGTAACCAAGCAGAGATGACAATTCACAGGCTCCTCATTGGAATACATCAGCAAGAATGTTTTTGTAACCATGGTAAATGTACCAAACTATTTTTGAAGCATTAAACTAAGCTTATATTTGAATTTAATAAGAGGGATTGGGTCACATCACTAAACACAAAGTAACATTGTGATTTGGCAATTTACCATTGAATTTCATATGTTAATCTTACAGAACTAGTTAAGTTAATCCTCTAAAGTTATATATTTATGTGAAAACCAAGATAGCTTCTAGGTATAATTTTAGTTGGCTATGTGTTTTAGTTAGTCAAGTAGGCAAGTTTTAAAATATAATTTGTTTTATGTGGATAATGACCAGTCAGAAAGAAACTGTATCTTTTCATAATTGATATTTTTGGCTGTGTCTTAATAATCATCTTTCTAAAAAGATATTCTCGTGTCTCACTTGATTCAGACACAAAAGAAGAATGGGAGGGAAGTAATCTAACATGTGTAAAACACTGTATTAGGAATTTGCACTTATATATTCAGCTACTTAGTTCTGGAAAATAATTATTATTATTTACCACGACTGAACGACTTCACTTTCTTTCACTTTATATAGTATGGATAATTGTTGTATATGCTAATTATATGTATGAATGAAAAAATGAATGGATGCTCTTACATTATCCACATCAGTTCAGTTCAGTTGCTCAGTCCTGTCTGACCCTTCATCACCCCATGGAATGCAGCATCCCAGGCTTCTCTGTCCATCACCAACTCCTAGAGCTTACTGAAACTCATGTCCATCAGGTCAGTGATGCCATCCAACCATCTCATCCTCTGTTGTCCCCTTCTGCTCCCACCTTCAATCTTTCCCAGCATCAGGGTCTTTTCCAGTGAGTCAGTTCTTCCCATCAGGTAGCCAAAGTACTGGAGTTTCAGCTTCAGCACCAGTCCTTCCAATAAATATTCAGGACTGATTTCTTTTAGGATAGACTGGTTTGATCCTCTTGCAGTCCAAGGTACTCACAGGAGTCTTTTCCAGCACCACAGTTCAAAAGCATCAATTCTTTGGTGCTCAGCTTTCTTTATAGTCCAACTTTCACATCTATATATGACTACTGGAAAAACCATAGCTTTGACTAGATGGACATTTGTTGGCAAAGTAACGTCTCTGCTTTTTAATATGCTGTCTAGTTTGGTCATAACTTTTCTTCCAAGGAGCAAGTGCCTTTTAATTTCATGTCTGCAGCTACCATCTGCAGTGATTTTGGAGGCCCCCAAAAATAAAGTCTGTCATTGTTTCGATTGTTACTCATCTATTTGCTGAGAAGTGATGGGACTGGATGCCATGAACTTAGTTTTCCGAATGTTGAGTTTTAAGCCTACTTTTTCACTCTCCTCTTTCACTTTCATCAAGAGGCTCTTTAGTTCTTCTTTGCTTTCTGCCATAAGGGTGGTGTCATGGTTTATCCACATGTTTTTGTGTTAAATTACATGGTTTATGGCTCAGACGGTAAAATATCTGCCTACAATGTGGGAGACCTGGGTTCAATCCCTGGGTCGGGAAGATCTCCTGAAGGAGGAAATGGTGGCCCACTCCAGTATTCTTGCCTGGAAAATCCCATGGACAGAGGAGCCTGGTAGGCTACAGTCTATGGGGTCGCAGAGAGTCAGACATGATTGAGTGGCTTCACTTTCACTTTTCACTTTCACATGGTTTATCCACATGGTTTTGTGTTAAATTGCATAGTTCTTGCTATGTTTGGTAGAATAGTTAAGTTCATTCTAAACATTCCCCAGTTAGGGAGACAGAGAGGCGACTAACCAGTTTGCTAATCCACATGAGGAATGTTTGTCTGAGCAAACTATTTTAGAGAGTTATTTGCAGCTCTACTAAACAGACATTTTATGTTTATGTTTATGTTAAGGGCTTCCCAGATGGTTCAGTGGTAAAGAATCTGCCTGCAATGCAGGAGACCCAGGTTCCATCCCTGGGTCAGAAAGATCTCCTAGAAAAGGAAATGGCTACCCACCCCAGTAGTCATAACCTGGAGAAGTTCATGGACAAAGGAGCCTGGTGGGCTACAGTCCATGAAGTTCCAAAGAGTTTATGTTAAAGGTCTACTGTCTTTCATAATTAAATGTATGGTTTTTATAAGTTAAGGTTCTGGTATATTTATATCAAATTTTAAAGTATATTAAAAAATTAAACACCAAAATTTTTTTCTATTTAAGTTTACTTGACATACAGATAAGCAATTATGTTGATTCTTTTCTCATCAGTATTTCTCTTATTTCCCAGAATTGTTTGTCTTCTGGGTGTTACTTTATTACAAAGTTATGTACTCATGAGACCTCATTATATATCCAACTTTATTTTCAGTCATCAAATTAATGTTCTTATTAAGATAAAGCATGATAGTGCCTGAATAGTTACTTTCTGCAAAATGTCTTGAAATATTTAAAACTCATTAAAATAAAAATGAAACTTTTGTAGTAATAAAGAATGATATTTTAGGTTAAGGAAAGCTAATTGGAAATAAATTGATAAATGTAGTGAATTATTTCAGATACAAACAGAATGGACGCAAACATGATTTCTCTTTTCAAAAGGAGAAAAACATGAGAATAGCATAATTATAAACATTTGAAAGTAGAATCAAGCCCAACTGTGGGGTGTATAACTTTTCAAGGAAGTATATCAGATGCCTCTGTATTTAACTATTTGCTTGTTTCCCTTCTCTTATGTTTAGTTGCTTGGATAAGAGTTAAGAGTTTAACAAAAACAACAACAAAAAAAGCACTTTAGAAGTTGTTTTTATTTAACTTGGATGTGTTAAAATATTATGTTTTGGACAAATAGAGTTAATAGTCTAATATAAATAAATTAATATATATTTAATTATTTATTTTTTTCAAACATGAAATACCATAGACGCATATTATTATAATATGCTATATTATGTATAAATATAAATAAGAGTTTAAAATGTTCTTCCCCTGAAGAAGCTCAAAATCTATTCATAAGGATATGTGCCTATACAATTTCTATTATGAACAAGTAGTTAAAATATATGAATACGTATTATTAGATTTATTATATGGGGAAACAGTGGAAACAGTGTCAGATTTTATCTTTTGGGGCTCCAAAATCACTGCAGATGGTGACTGCAGCTATGAAATTAAAAGACGTTTACTCCATGGAAGGAAAGTTATGACCAACCTAGATAGCATATTCAAAAGCAGAGACATTACTTGGCCAACAAAGGTCTGTTTAGTCAAGGCTATGGTTTTTCCAGTGGTCATGTATGGATGCGAGAGTTGGACTGTGAAGAAAGCTGAGCGCTGAAGAATTGATGCTTTTGAACTGTGGTGTTGGAGAAGACTCTTGAGAGTCCCTTGAACTGCAAGGAGATCCAACCAGTCCATTCTGAAGGAGATCAGCCCTGGGATTTCTTTGGAAGGAATAATGGTAAAGCTGAAACTCCAGTGCTTTGGCCACCTCAATGGAAGAGTTGACTCACTGGAAAAGACTCTGATGCTGAGAGGAATTGGGGGCAGGATAAGAAGGGGACAACAGAGGATGAGATGGCTGGATGGCATCACTGACTCGATGGACGTGAGTTTGAGTGAACTCCGGGAGATGGTGATGGACAGGGAGGCCTGGCGGCTGCAGTTTATGAGTTCACAAAGAGTCGGACACGACTGAGCGACTAAACTGAACTGAACTGATACAATAGAATCACAAGGCCCACTGTGCTTGTAAATGACCAAAATACTGTTTCTTTTTCCTACTCAATAATAGGGGACATTTTAGGAAGTGTTTGAGTCAGTTGATTTGTCTGTTTTCTGGTGCCACCATAACAGAGTATAACAGACTGAATGGATTAAACAAGAGAAATTTATTTTGTTATATTCCCAGAGATTCTAAACACAAAATCAAAGTGTCAGCTGGGTTGCTTCTTGTTGATAGGCAAAAGGGAAGGCTCGTATTCCAGGCCTCCATCCTTGGCTTATAGATGGCTGTCTTCTCCCTGTATCTCCACATCATCTTCCCTCGTACACGTCTGTTCAAATTTCCTTTTCCTAACCCTACTAGATTAGGGTTTACAAAAATGACCTCATTTTAATTTCGATATCTCTGTTATCTCCAAATATGGTTACATTCTGAGGCATTAGGAGTTAGAACTTCAGCAAAGGAATTTTAGAGGGATACAATTAACTCCACTGTACTCCACCCTTTGACACCTTAAATATTACACCTTCGCAAATGCTAAGCACATTTACCTCATCCCAAAAGACCCCAAAATCTTGACCTATTCCAGAAATAAATCTAAGTCCAAAGTCTCCTCTAAATATCATGCACATCAGCTATGACTGAGACTTGAGGTCTGATTCATCCTGAAGGAAAATGTCTCCTCACCTATGACACTGTGAACCAGATAGGGCCTTTATTATTAAAATACAATGCTGAGATAGGCATATGATACACATTTTCACTTCAAATTGAAGAAATCAGAAAAGAAAAAAGGGTTAATGATCCCAAAGAAGAGCAGAAAACTGAAAGTGGCCCAGTCACGTCTGACTCTGCAACCCTATGAACTGTAGCCCATCAGGTTCCTCTATCCATTGAATTTTCCAGGCAAGAAGACTGGAGTGGGTTACCATTTCCTTTTCCAGGGGATCTTCCCAACCCAGGGTTGGAACTAAAGTCCCCTGCCTTGCAGGAAGATTCTTTACCTTCTGACTCATCAGGGAAGACCCAGAACTATCAAGGGAATTTCCATTCGATTTTAAGGTTCTGGAATAACTCTGGATCAGTGCTCTGTCCTCTCAGCCCAGTAGGGTGGCAGTCATGTCTGCTATCCCACCAGGGGGTGCACCCCCTCACCCCCATGGCCTTGAGTGAAAAACAAAATATGTAATTACTATAAACCAAAAATATGTTCTCAGAGAGTTAAAAATTTGTATCAATATAAATTTCTCATTGCTGCTGCTGCTGCTGCTGTCGCTTCAGTCGTGTCCAACTCTGTGCGACCCCATAGACGGCAGCCCACCAGGCTCCCCTGTCCCTGGGATTCTCCAGGCAAGAACAGTGGAGTGGATTGCCATTTCCTTCTCCAATGCATGAAAGTGAAAAGTGAAAGTGAAGTCGCCCAGTCGTGTCCGACTCAGCGCCCCCATCGACTGCAGCCTACTAGGCTACTCCGCTGATAGGATTTTCCAGGCAAGAGTACTGGAGTGGGTTGCCATTGCCTTCTCCCAAATTTCTCATTAAGGTACATTAATGCAGATACTTTTGATGCACATACTATTGTTATCACCATAAATTGAAATTTATAATGAAACTGTGCTTTGTTTCCCCTTCTGTTTGCTTATAGAAGACCAATGGGCTACAAAAATTTTTGCTTTGTTTGGGAATATAGGCTAATTTATACTCTTCAGATCATAAAAAAAATACCACCAACTGCTGAACACAGAATCCAACAGGATGTAGCAAATAACATCATTATTCTTACTGTGTTTTAGATATAAAAACCTTAAATCCTAGGTGAGTTGATCTATAAGTGTAGTTATAGCTGCCAATTATAGATCAATTACTTTGTGCAGGCGTTTTGCAGATATACCATTTGTTGTTGTTGTTGTTTAGTTGCTAAGTCATGTCCTACTCTTTTGTGACCTTGTGGACTGTGGCCTGCTAGTCTCCTCTGTCCATAGGATATCCCAGCAAGAAGGCAAGGACACTGGAGTGGGTTGCCATTTCCTTCTCCAGAAGATACACCATATATAACACACATATACATAATTATGTATATTATTGAGTGCAAGTTGGAATGTCTGATCCTCTATCAATGAAAATGCATGCCTATATTACAAAATGCCTAAAACTGTGTGAAATAATCAAATGTATTAAAATTGTCTACAGAATCATTATAAATTATTTTTGGTAGTATTCAAAGCATGTATATGGACACTAGTGAAAAAACAAATATAATTTCTCCCTTTAGTCCATAATTTATTTTGACGTGTAATATATATGCAAAATAGTCATTAAAATCCAGTAGAGAATATAAATGAGATATCAAATAAGGCCTACATACAATCAGTATAGATTTAGATATGGTTATAATTTTAGAAAATGCTATATAGGAATACCATTCTGAAAGGAATAAATTGTAGAGTGATTATCCTATCTACCTTCCGATAAACCCTTTAAAGGCAAAAGTTAATTAAAAATGAGAGAATAGATTCATTATTTTGTTTGGGAGCCAGAGAGATAGAGCTCACTTTTGCTGTTTCCCCTTATTATTTATATACAAATTTGTGTTTTGAATCATGCTTGATGTTTTTCTCTTGATAATTTCTCTTTGTGGTTTACATAAAATTAAACATGAACATGAGGATGTATTTCATTATGCTTTTTTTGAACCAATGACAATGACTTAAGATAAGCTTATTTTGTCATATTTTATCCATTCTTCTCAAAGTATCAGGAAATTCAATAATGTACATTTTGTAACAAAATGCCCTGAAGAAGCATAAATTCTATAGAGAGCAGAAACATATCAGTATTTTATTTATACCGAACACCTGCAGACTAGGATTTTTTCCACTTTCTTTTCATTTGGAAATGGGAGAAAAGAGCAGTGAGCATCATCAAGTTAACTTATTTGTCTACTTTGAACCTGCTACTGCTTTACGCTGATGTGTTTTTCCACTTTGGAAACATTTTCATTGTTTATTTGTCAGCATGTGTGGAGACTTTAAACAAGAGATTTTAAACAAGATATTTAAATGTTGAAAGTACCTTACAAAAGGTTTCTGATTTTTCCTAAAATATATAATGAAATATTCAAAGGCTTTTTCATAACTTACTTAACTGAGGGAGAATGCTGAGTACCACAGAACTAAGGTGATGTAAGTTACCAATCGTCATAATAACAGAAAATGTTTTCTCTTGCTGGTTTCAAAAACTGAGCTGCCTCATGTGACAGAGTCATGCTGCCAGGTCACAAGGATGGCCTCTAGCTGCTGATACTGACTCCCGCAGCTGGAAGCAAGTGAGAAATCTGAGTCTTAATTTTGTCAACAACTCGAATGAGGTTGCAACAAGACCTGTGGCCTCTTGGAAGAGTTGACACCCTAGCCATCACCACGAATTCTGCCTGTTCAGACCTGAACACTGCTGCTGCTGCTGCTAAGTCGCTTCAGTTGTGTCCGACTCTGTGCGACCCCATAGATGGCAGCCCACCAGGCTCCACCACCCCTGGGACTCTCCAGGCAAGAACACTGGAGTGGGTTGCCATTTCCTTCTCCAATGCATTAAAATGAAAAGTGAAAGTGAAGTAGCTCAGTCGTGTCCGATTCTTAGCGACCCCATGGGCTGCAGCCTACCAGGCTCCCCGTCCATGGGATTTTCCAGGCAAGAGTACTGGAGTGGGGTGCCACCTAGCAAATCCACTGTGGTAGGCTAAATGACAGCGCCTCAAAGATAACATGCATTAATCCCTGGAACCTATGTGTTTTGTCCACTCGGTCATGTTCACCTGTTTGTGACCCCATAGACTGCAGCCCGCCAGGATTCTCTGTCCATGGATTTTCCAGGCAAGAATACTGGAGGGGTTTGCCATTTCTTCTCCTATGATATTACCCTAAATGCAAAATGACTTTGCAGGAGTAATTCAGTTAAGTTTCTTAAAATGGGAGATTGGCCCACATTATCCAATGGGAGCTATCTATTGTCAAATGCATGGCCAAATAAATCAATGATGAAATGGTCTCAGATCACACACACACAAAAACATTTTCAGAAGAGTGAGTCAAAAGTCCCAAATGCCTCATTTGTTGAAGAAAGTGGGAAAAAAGAACACCATAAGCTAAGTTCACTATTAAGGGACAGAACAGAAGCATGTGCGCAGAAGCTCTTAGCAAGAAGAAATAGGCAGCAATCTCAGCATTAAAGGGATGACTTCATCTTCCAGCAAGAAACAGTCAGCAGCCCCGGGGCAGACCATGTGTCCTGTGTGCATTCTTTTCACAATTCTGTGCTGACTTCACATTTATTTTGCATTTTGGAGAGTGATATTCTATAAATAAATTGATAAACAAGAGGAAATGTTTTTTAAAAGATTACCCCAGTGGGCACTAGATGCAAAGGTTCTTAGGAGAGAGAGGCAAGAAAATCAAGAGAACAGAAGATAGTACAAAAGTGGAAACAGAGAGTGGAGTGATACAGTTTGAGAACAGAGGAAAGGGCCACAAACCAAGGAATACAGGAAGCAACAGAAACAAAAAAGAGGTAATGGCATCTCCCCTGAAAGCATGCAGCAGGAAACAGCCTTGCCAAGCTCAGCTGACACCTCAGCTTTAGTTTAGTGAAATTGACTTCAGGTTTCTATCTCCATAAACATAACGAATATAAATTTTTGTTGTATTAAGCAACTAAGTTTCTGGTGATTTATTGTAACCATAATAGGAAACTAATACACTCATGCTGATTCCTGACCCATGGAAACCGTGAAATAATAAATTTGCATTGTTCTAAGCACCAGATTTGTGGTCATTGTTATGCAGCAACAGAAAACACAGCGTCTGTAGATAATTGTAGTTATTCCATAATGATATTTAATCTCAAACGCCTTCTGTTCTGTCTCTCATATGACCCAAATTAACTAATATTCAAGCCAAATTAATCAAGTTACAGACCTTTAAAAACAATATACTGTTGCTTGCATGTAACATTCACCAAGCAGAGTATACAATTTTCTTTTTATTTTCTTTTATTAAATGCCATCATTCAATGAAAACTATCTTAATCAACTTAGACTGCTATAACAAATTACCATAGACTGGATGAATTAAACCACAGACATTTATTTTTCACTGTTCTGGAGGCTGGGATTTCAAGATCAGCATGCCTGCATGGCTGGATTCTGGTGAATGCTCTCTTTCTGATTTATAGGTGATGGTCTTCCGGCTGTGTCCTCACATGGAGATGCGAGAGAAAGACAAATTTTTTTTTTCTCTTATTATAAGGACACTATAACCCCATCATAGAGCTTCATCCTCATAACTCATTACTTCCCAGAGGTCCCATTGTCCTCTTAGGGGTTGGGGTTTGAACACATGAATTTTGAGGAGATACAAACATGCTCTTAACAAGGACCATTTCTCAGATCCAACTTTCCTAAAACATTATGCCCACGCCAGAAATGTTTTATTTTTCTTGAGGTATAATTGAATACATTACACATATTTTGAGTGTACAATTTGGTAATTAGTGACATATTTATACACCTGTGAAAATATGACTAAAATTAAGGTAGTGAATATATCCATCACTCCCAAAAGTTGCCTCATGCCCTTGTGTAATCCTTCCCTATACATCTTCTTTGCACTGACCTTCCCCAGGTAATCAGTGATCTGCTGTCAAAATAAGTATGCTTGATCCAAAATTTTATGTAAGTGGAGTTATATACTATACTCCTTTGTCTACCTTTCTTCACTCCTTATAATTATTTCAAGATTCATTACATGTTGCTGTATTAGTTTTCTCCCCTAAATTGAGTACTTTCAGCAAAATGTCCCTAGTTCAGGGAATCTTTACGAGTCCAACTGGATCCTCCTCCTTTTGCTGTGGCCTAGGCGATACTCTCAGTAAGCTGAAGCAGTGTGGGATGTACCACTTTGTTTCTTATTTCCAGTGTGAAAATCACTATTTTGGTTCTCATTTCTCAGGGATCACTCCCCTTCCTCACCTGATGTCTTGAACACTGTAGAATATATTAATATTTGTGTTGGATTTTTTTCCCCTTTGATTGTTTCAAGCAAGAAAGTCCTTAATACTCCGTCTTGGATGAAAGTGGCGGCTCCAACCATTATGAATTCTCATAGAATTTATTATTGTGATCATTCATTTTACATTTACCATTTGCTATTTTGAAAAGATGCTTACCTTTTCATCTGTAAGCTAAGAAATATGAGTAAGTCCTTATATTTTATTCTAAATCTGTCACCAGTACAGTGCTTTGCTTAGGTTTGTATTCAGGAAAACTCAAAGTATGTTATATTAGAGACATAAAGGCTATGCAAGGAAAGTGAGCTCTTGTGGAGACGTATGATGTGATTCTTAGAATTACCGATTTTCCCTGTGAAATAGCTACCGTTTATGATTTGTTTGAATTTGAGAGTTATAGCAGTGTGTAAATATGAGTACACAGAGAAATCTCCAGAACCAAAGAGCCTGTCTTTGAATTTTGATTTTGTCACTTACCATCTGAATGAATTTTTAAAATTTCCTGAGTCTGTCTGTGCCTCAGTTTCCTTATCTATCATGGGGAGAGATGATTAATAAATGAATTTAGCACAAAAAGTTGTGTAAGAATTTGGTAAGTTTACAAAAAAGTAAAGTAATAACAATTGTACCTAAGAATTTACCTAAGTAAATGTTAAAGTTATTTCTTTAAAAAGCACTTAGAAATGAAAATAGTGCACTAGCATTTTTTCTAACAGTTTGTGGCAAAACAAAATTTCTGTATCCAAATATGTGTTTCTGTGATAAGCTGCCAACTTGGTCTGGCAAATCCGTTAGCGATGCATGCATGTGTGCATGCTAAGTCGCTTCAGTTGTGTCCCACTCTATGCAACTCTGTGGACTGTATCCTGCCAGGCTCCCCTGTCCATGAGATTCTCCAGGCAAGAATACTGGAGTGAGTTGACATGCCCTCCTCCAGGGGATCTTCCCTAATCCAGGGATTGAACCTGGTGTCTCATAGGTCTCCTGCATTGGCAGGTAGGTTCTTTACCACTAGCACCTCCTGGGAAGCCCCCCTTTAGTTGTATATGATCATAAAGTTTTAAAGAAGCCTATTTTTGTGATCCTGATGTAAAAACCAAAGGAAACGTGTGTAACTGAAACGGTTTGTTGAGTGTCAGTAGAAACTCTCCCACCTATTGCAAGATAAATGTAAAGAGTCTCAATATAAAATGTTCTTTGGAAATTTTGAAAAGAAGTCTTTGAGAAAGGTGTTTTTCCTACATATTTTTCAGTTCACCCTAGGGATACAGTATATGATATCCATTGGTTCCATAGTAACTGAATTTAAGTGGTTTTTAAAGTGACCAGATATGACCCATACAAGACATAAGAATTTCAGCTGTTAAAACTGAGGTGAAGCATGGTTTTAGCTGAATTGGAGACTGAATTACTGCTTACTGTCAGGCAGAACAGTTATTTTTAATGCGTTGGGGTTAAAGTCATTGGGAAGACAAGAATCACAGGGTTATGTCATATCACAGTGAGCTGTCTCGATTGTAGCAAGTGAACAGTTCCATTTTTTACTATCTTTTATATTTTTAAAGCAAAATACATACACTAAAAAGAATAATCCTGATATTAAAAATATTAAGCTGTATGCAGGTATCAAATTTGTAGGCAGCACTGTAAATTATTCTAATAGCATGAGAGAACAAAGGGTTCCAATGATGAACCTTGAGAAAAAGTGGATGGAGTACATGCAAATCCAGGTCCCTGTACTTACAGACATGCATACTATTTAAAAGCGCCTCTCCAGTATGTTTAGCCTGCTGGATTTCATTGCAGGCATTTAATTAAAACATAATTTTCTTGTTTAAATTTCAAATTGTCTCCATTACAGCAGTTTTCCCCCTTGCTTGGGGCAAATATACATTAGTACAGTGCGCAAAATACATTTTAGGGTGTTTTTGCATGTATTTCAAACAGATTTACTGAGAACTATTCTGATCATAACTTTTAGATAAATCAATCAATGTCAATATTAATATAACAATTTAGTTTGGCCAAGGCTTATTACCATTACTTTATTTTCAAATTGAAGTGAAGCTAGCATTTTGGTTCACCAGAAACCTAATTACTACTTAGTTTTTAGAACAATTATCTTTCAGTGCTTTGAGGGTAAACCAATAGAAATGCCAAAACTAAAAAGTGTTTATTTCAGCTGTCCCTATACTCTGTATTCCGTACCAGTAAATAGCCCTTTCTTTCATGGATATGAAGATATGTTGTAGTGATGTGGTATAGCAAGATTATAATGATGTGATAAATTATAGAAAATAGTTCCTACTGACAATATTTGGTGAGCAGCATTTAGCTTTTTAGTTTTAGGTGTTTTTTTTTTTTTTTTTAATTTTCTTTCTATTAAAAACAGTAATATGATACTTGGTCTATATGCTCGATATAATGGCTGTTAAAATCAAATAAAACAAAATATATGATAATATTTAAAGAGGTATAGAATTCCAAGGAAAATGGGTAATTAGTGTGGTTTGGAGGAGGGGGTTTTATTTATTACTGTGAAATGAATTGTGTCTTCCCTCAAATTCATATGTTTAAGCTCCAATCCCTAATGTTATGTCTTTTAGAGGTGGGGCATTTAGGAGATAATTAGGTTTAGATGAGGTTGAGGCCCTCAAGATGGAATTACCACTAGTGCCCTCACAAGAAGAAATCAGAGATCTTGCTTGTGTTCTCTCTCTAGATATGCCAAAGAAGCCCATGTACACTGCAACAAGAAGGCAGCCTTCTGTATAACAGGAAGAGGGCTCTCAATAGGAACCTAATCTTGATCTTGAACTTCCTATTTTCCAGAACTATGAGAAATAATTTTAACAAAGTATAATTTTCGTAACCTAGATTTTTGATGGTGAGCATGCTATAGCATATTCAGAAGTCAAGCTACAGTGTTGTATGTGTGAAACATATACAATGTTATAAACCAGTGTTACCTCAATTTAAAAAAATAAGGGAATAATTTTAATAATAAGAGGCCCAGTCTTATTGACTGAATCAGCATCCTTGAGACTGGGACCTCTGTTATAAAAGTGATGAGCAGTTACAGCTTTTTCAACTGAGCTATTTTACTTCTTGGGAGACATGTTACTTTTCTATGAGGCTCTACTTAAGCATTTATATAAGGATTGACTGCATTTGGTTAGAGTTACTAGAACCCTACTTATACCAAATTATTTCTCCTATCTTTCAATAGACCCTTTTCAAAGAGGCTGCTGCCATTCGTCTGCTCAGTCATGTCTGACTCTTTGTAACCCCATGGACTGTAGCCTGAGAGGCTCCTCTGTCTGTGGGATACTTCCCATTTACGAAGTTTTGACAATATATACTTCATCTCAATTTACTCACATGGGAACCAAGAGGAGAAAATCAACAGTCCAACAAATATGGTGACTCCTACTACTACTATGCTCAAACTGTATGCTATGTACGCTGTGGGCTTCAAGATGACCAAAATTGTTCCTATAATTGAACTGAATAAACATTGATTATCAATATTAAATCCAAATATATGTATATTCTCAGTAGCTCTTAACATACATGTGATACAATGGTACTGACTTCATTTTGAATCTCTGCTCAGGAGCTTGGAAATCTTTCTTCAAATGGATAGATATCCTTAGGATTTTATGCCCTGAGAGTCATGAGTTTTGAGTTTCACTCAATGGTCTTTGCCATGTAATATAGTGTTGCCCCAGCCTACTTAACCAAGATTTTTGATATGGAAGTCATGTTTGTCTAACATTATTTATTTGATTTAAAAAGACTTAAGGATGCTACTTTTTAAAATCAGAGAATATTTTTGAAATCTGATACACTAAACTTTAGTAATTCTTTACTTCATTCCTTTTCTTACCAATTTTATGATCCTTGGAGGATTAAACCATTAAGATTGTCTTTAAAATGGAAAAATCACATCAGAGGAAAGCTAGTACTTTGCATTCAATGAGTTATTGTTTCTTTATAAAATAATTGAATGAAGTTATAGGTTTTGCATTACTATGTATTTTATGCCAATTAATATGATAAAAAATAAAATAAAAGACACATTGTTAAAGTGCTTAAGAGTTTGTGTGTTGACATAGGTTGTTTCTATATAACATTAAGCATTGAATTAAATATAAAAAGAGCAAGCCTGTTACTTAGAATGGAAGATAAGGAGAGAATTATCTAAGTATTGAGAAAAGCTGCCATTCAAGATACCTAGTTGCTCTTAAGATTGCTCTAAACATGTTTGTTTGCAGCTACATTTGATGGCAAGCTCTTCTAAACTGAAAGAGAGTTGAGGAGGTTTATTATGTGTAAACCAGATTGAGTGAGTTCCATAATGAGAGACTAGAAGGAAGACAAAGCAGTTAAGTGTCAATTACCTTTTCAGAAGGCTTCCTTGGGGGCTCACATGGTAGAGTCTACCTACAAAACGGGAGACCTGAGTTCAATCCCTGGATCTGGAAGATGCCCTGGAGAAGGGAATGGCTACCCACTCCAGTATTCTTGCCTGGAGAATTCCATGGCCAGAGGAGCCTGGTGGGCTACAGTCCCTGGGGTCACAGAGTCAGAAATAACTAAGTAGCACTTTTACTTTTTCAAGAAATTTGGGTATAATTAAAGAAGAAAAGGCTGAAAGAAAATGCATATTCCGCCAACTTAAAATTTATAAGTAAATGCTCAAAGCTTTAATTTTTTATTTATTTTTTTTTAATTTTTAGCTGTGTTGGGTCTTTGTTGTATGTGGGCTTTCTTTAATTGCGGAGAGCAGGGGTTACTCTCTAGTTGCGGTGTGCTGGCTTTTCATTGATATGGCTTCTCCTGTTGTGGAATGCTGGCTCTAGGTGCTTGGGCTTTAGTAGTTCCAGCAAGTGGACTCAGTAATTGCAGCTCATGGGTTCTAGAGCACAGGCTCAGTAGATGAGGTGCACAGGCTTATGTGCCCAGGGGCATGTGGAATCTTTCCAGTTGTTCAGTCACTCAGTCATGTCCAACTCTTTGAGAGCCCATGGACTGTAGCTGGTCAAGATTCCCCGTCCTTCGCCATCTCCCAGAGCCTGCTCAAATTCATGTCCATTGAGGCAGTGATGCCATCCAACCATCTCATTCTCTGTTGACCACTTCTCCTCTTGCCTTTCAATCCTTCCCAGCTCAGGATATTTTCCAATGAGTCGGCTCTTCACATCAGGTGGCCAAAGTATTGGAACCTCAGTTTCAGCATCACTCCTTCCAATGCATATTAGGACTGAATTCCTTTATGATTGACTGGTTTGATCTCCTTGTAGTCCAAGGGATGCTCAAAAGTCGTCTCCAACACCACAGTTCAAAAGCATCAATTCTCTGATATTCAGCCTTCTTTATGGTCCAACTCTCATATCCATACAGGACTATTGGAAAAACCATAGCTTTGACTAGATGAACTTTTGTTGGCAAAG
This sequence comes from Bos indicus x Bos taurus, assembly GCF_003369695.1. Lineage (NCBI taxonomy): Eukaryota > Metazoa > Chordata > Mammalia > Artiodactyla > Bovidae > Bos > Bos indicus x Bos taurus. Next base: position 103,771,971 of record NC_040080.1, read on the forward strand.
TAATGTCTCTGCTTTTTAATATGCTGTCTAGGTTGGTCATAGCTTTTCTTCCAAGAATCAAGTGTCTTTTAATTTCATGGCTACAGTGACTTCGGAACCCAAGAAAAGAAAGTCTATCACTGTTTCCATTGTTTCCCCATCTATTTCCCATGAAGTGATGGGACCAGATGCCATGACCTTAGTTTTTTGAATGTTGAATTTTAAGCCAGCTTTTTCCCTCTCCTCTTTCACTTTCATTAAGAGGCTCTTTGTTCCTCTTCACTTTCTGCCATAAGGGTGGTATCATCTGTATATCTGAGGTTATTGATATTTCTCCTGGCAATCTTGATTCCAGCCTGTGCTTCATACATCATGGCATTTTGCATAATGTACTCTGCATATAAGTTAAATAAGCAGGGTGACAATATATAACCTTAACGTACTCCTCTCCCAGTTTGGAACCAGTCCTTTGTTCCATGTCTAGTTCTAACTGTTGCTTCTTGACCTACATACATATTTCTCAGGAGACAGGTAAGATGATCTGACATTTCCATATCTTTAAGAATTTTCTACAGTTTGTTGTGATCCACACAGTCAAAGGCTTTAGCATAGTCAGTAAAGCAGATGTTTTTCTGGAATTCCTTTGCTTTTTCTATGATCCAACAGATGTTGGCAATTTGATCTTTGGTTCCCAGAGAATCTTCCCAGACCAGGGATCAAACTGGTGTCCCCTGCATTGCAAGGCAGATTCTTAACTATTGGACCACCAAGGAAGCCCTGACACTTTAAATTATTAATAAATAAATGTGAACAACTGTCAGCTTGCTTTGCCTGACTTTTCTAGTGATATAATTAAAATTCTTAATTTTCTCCATTTCTTGATGGAGATTTTGTAAGGTATAGCTTTGTAAACATTAAGAAAAATATTTTGACCCTAGCTACATTTTGCGATACACATTTTCCACTTCTTGAGATCTCTGTAGGTTCTCAGTGATTACCATTTCCTTTTCTATTCTTCTTTGGCTTACATAAAATTATACAATATATTTTTGACCCTGACTATTCCTCCCCCTACTCTGACTTCCATTCTGTCCTCAGAACTCCTCTCTCTTCTTTCTATACATTGCTCCTCAGTACTCTCATTCAGTCACAACTTCATCTAATATTTTCACTCATGTGATTCCCAAATCTTAAAATCCTATACCCTTGAAGAGATTGGCATGCTAGAAACATGAACCAAAATCTCTAGTGATTCTGCTTTCACTAAAGAATAGAGATCCGAAAATAAAATGTTGAATACTTGATTCTTTGTCCTTCTTCCAGTTTCTATAATGATAGATTCTTGATATTATGCAGAGATCATCATGCCTGTCTAAGGCAATTCTATGATCAGAACTGTTTGTAACATTTCTAACTGCCCATATTCTCTGAAAATGAGCTGATGACAGCATCTAATGAGTGTGCTTGATAGTCATACATTTGGTATTACTGTTTAGCATATTAATAAATCAAAATAACAGTTTTGTAATCTATAAAATGCATGGTCAAAGTAATGTTTGTATATTTATATCTCCTTAGCCCTATATCAATTGCTAAATTGATAAATGAAACAGCAGTGAGTAATGTAGGGTGTGGGTTCTGTTTGTTTTTAAATCTACATAATAATTGATGCTAATCAAATTAAAAATCTTGGGTAACATGTGTTATAGAGCATATTATTAAAGATTTCAGGATTCCCAGTTCATTGTGTGGATAGGAGTTTTTCTCCCTGTTTGTCAGTTTTGTGCCATACCTTCCCTATGTATGTGACCTAGGTCTGTGATCTTTCAAATTGAACATATCAGCCATTTATTACCAGCTCTAATTTCCTTTCCAGCTTCCACTGAAAGTAAAAGACTGCTGGCGGATTTTAATTTCATGTTAGACAGCAAAAGACATATCTGCATGATTAAAATGCCAGATTTCTGTATAACTGTTATCAATTATACTAATTAAGAGAAAATTGTAGAGAAATTTGCTCTGAGGAGGACAAAATATATTGTGCTAAAACCTTTCTTAATGCACAACTGTCCACAGGCTATTTTATTTCTCATAGTATAGCTATATTTTGCCCAATTTTAAAGCAAAAAATGTCAGAAGACTTGGAAAAAAATGTAGTCGTAAGGAGAAATAATTGTGAAATTGGTACCTGTGAACATTATGAGTAACTACTTTGGTGTGAATTGAAACAACCTTCACACAAGTACAGGCTGATTAAATAGTTGAATTGACTAATTGTTTTAAAATATATGCCTAGTTGGACAGCCATTTAAATTCTCTAACAAGCTCCAGAGTTCAGAAAGTTTTTAAGCCTTTTAGGAAAATGAACCTTATGGCTTAACAGCGTTTTTACTAACATTTAGAAAATTACAGTTTAAATTTAAAATAATCATAGCTGGAAATCAGTATTTAAAGAGACTTTACATACATTTCCTCATCTAATCCTCATTGAAATCCTGCAGGGTAGGGGATATCAGAGGATGCTATGAAATTTAAGCAGCTTGTACTGGAGTACAGATTCAAAATCAGGTCATCTGTTTCAAGTGTAGTGTCACCCTCAGCTATTCATTTATGTTTAAGTACCTAGTATACACCAGTACCTGGTAAGTCTATCATAGGTTGGGAATGGAGGGCACAATTCTAAATAGGTCATTTTTCTTTTTTCACTTTCAAATAGCTCTGAATGTAGCAGATGAGATAAGTAATTAGGTCATGTGATATTTTTAAAGTATCATATGCAGGGCAAGTATAAGGTGTTTTGATAGAACCTAGAGAGGATATGAAATCTGCATTTAGAGGGGGCACTGAGAAGATGATATCTAAAATGATATCTTTTGGTCTTGCTCTAATTAGATCTGTGGAAATTAAAGATCCAGAAGAGTAAGGAGCATGTAAATGCATGTAAAGTAAAAGAAAATGTTGCCTATTAAATGAACTCTGGATAATTCACTGTTGGTGGAAATTCAGTACTTTAGTGAGAAGTCGTATAAAGTGAAGAGATTCTCCAGTCACCGACATTTAGAAATCTCTGGAAATATTTCCGCATGTCTGAATGACTGAGGTGTGGGGGAAGATTTCGTTACAGGGACAGTCCCTTACAGTAGGTAATTTTTCTCACCTCAACATGATAATTATGGGCTCCTGAGAAACACAGAGAACAGATCAACAGTCTTGGAGGGTCTAGTAAGGTATTTGGGTTCTCTTTAGAGACACTATTCTGGCCCACTGAAGGGTTTTTAGGAAAAGTGAACACGGTAAGATTTCTGCTTCAAAATTCCCTCTGTTTGCCTTGTGGAAAGTGATTTAGAGGGCCCACAGTTAAACACTAATGCTGTGAAGTACAAGCTGTACCTTGGAATGGGCAAGTCTAAGAGAGCAAGAAAAATGTGGTCAGCACAGACAGAATTTTACTGCCTTGACTCTTTCCACTGGAAAGTGGAGACATTAGCTTCCCTTGAGCAGAGTACATGAAAAGGGAGAAGTGAACTAGAAGTAACCCTAATAACAGTCCCTAGAGAGTCTTAAGACTTCCCAGGGGGCGCTAGTGGTAAAGAACCCGCCTGCCAATGCAGGTAGGTATAAGAGACCTGGGTTTGATCCCTGGCTCTGGAAGATCCCCTGGAGGAGGGCGCGGCAACCCACTCCAGTATTCTTGCTTGGAGAATTCCCATGGACAGAGAAGCCTGGTGGGCTACAGTCCATAGGGTCACAAAGAGTTGGATACGACTGAAGTGACTCAGAGAGAGAGAGTCATAGAGCAAAAGCCACTCCAGAGAACAGTTGCTTTCTCTTCTCCAGGAGCAGACAGCTCTGCAATTCTGCCTCATTAAAGCAAATAAATAAATAAAGATATCTCAAATCTTTGTCTAGTTTAACTTTCTGACATTAGATTTCTGTTTCTGCCACTGAAAAATCTTCATTGATTCACATAGGGATAACCTATCAGAGTATTTCTTGATTCTGAAACATTACCAGAGACAGTGGCTCTCCATTTATATTTTGGCATTTTTATGAAAAAGAAGACACTTTATGGAGCCAAATGTATTAATCCATTTAGTAATTCATCCATGAATCCAAGCATCCGTCCATCCATTCAGTATCATTCCAAAAATATGTGTTGTAGGCACTGGTTAAGCACTAGAGAAACATTTGCTTTTCACAATTTGGTCTTAAGGGCAGATATCTCAGGAATTCATCTATTTTCAAGGATAATGTATAAATTTGTTGTTCATATTTCCTTTACATATTTACTTATTTATACTGTAAGAACTTGTATCTGTTATATTGTGAAGCTTGGACTCCAATATCAAAGTCCCAAATGTAAAACATAAATTGCATGCGTAGAAGTATGTGAATATTTTCTGACGTTGGAACTTCATTTCTGTCAAATATCTCTTTAGTTCTTGGAAATACTTTGGTTCCACAGAAATAGGAAATTTCTTCATTCTCCCGATGTAAACTGCTTCATTTGCATGACCATTTGTATATGAATATATATATATATGGTTTTCTTTGTACAATTTAGTAAGTCTGGACCATTTTAAAAGATGGAATGGCTTCAGTAGGTGGTGAAGAGCCTGTTAAAAATATTTTTATTTTATACAGGTGTAACACAGGTGGTACACCCTTTCCTCTCTGCCCCATAGGGTGTAGCTCTAACTACCCTCTAGGGAAGAGAAGGTTGGGTGAACAGCCTTACTATTTCTCCAGCTCAGTAATTACCTACAGGTACATTCTCTTCATTGCCCAGGAATTCTTAAGGGAAATGAAGGCTAGTGCATACAAAATGCACTTGCTTCACGGTTCTTCTGTGAGTCATTTCAGCCCAAATCTTATATGTATTTATAGCTGATTGTTTCCTGTCTTTTTTATTTTAATTGAAGGATTCATCTCACTCTCATGAAATTGTTCATTTTTTGATGGAGAAGCCTCAGATGTGCAGCCTTGACTTAATTACTTTGTTCTTAAAGATGCAAGTTTTCCCATATAGAATCTCAGAGATTTCCTACAAAGATACACAGTCATCCACATTTACAGATTAACAACTGGCTTTGTTATGCTCAGAAAATCCTGTTTCATAATAAAGCTACATCAAAATAGTTAAAAATACAAGATGAGATGTCTAAATCGCTTCTGATTTTTTACCTAATTTTAAGAAATTAGGCAGCTGGCGGGTAATTCACAACCAGAGGTTACTTCAATCCATTGTACCACCCCATGGAGAGGCAGAGTTCCTTTTGAGTTTTAAATATAACAAAATGTCTTTTGAGTCTAGACTGGGTGAAGGAGAGCGAGAGATCTAAAAGGATTCTGTTGCTTCTGTCTTGAAACCCTGGATGGATATGTTAGGGATACTTTACCTCTCCATATCTAATTTTCAAACTCACCACCCAACTCTGGCACCAGAAGACCAACTTTTACTAACTTCATCAATGACCTTTTCTTTAACCCTAGCCTCCTGTGGAATCTGGTTAATAGAAGCCGTAATGGGAAAGGGTGTGTCAGGAGAGTGAAGTAGAGATACTTGGTACGTGGTTGTCTCTCTACCTGGTCACGGATTGCCCTTTTCTGAGTTCCTCTACAGAAGTCCACAGTTTCTGTTGATCAATACTCCTTTGTAGCTGCTACAGACCCACTTCAGGCCATTCTGTTTCATAAGTTGTCTCTCCTCCTGCCTCTCTGGGTCAACTAATGTTGAGGACTCCCTGCTTCTGCTTAGCTCTGGGTGCTTCAATATGGTGCTTACTTTTTGAATCTGTCATGTTTATTAACTGATCTTGTATTGAAGTCTCCTAAACTACTACATTTGAAACTGACATTGTTTCCTGTTGTAATCCTTGCTGATACCAATGTTCATCCTACTTAATATTTAACAGCTACTTAATAGAGTAAAAAATAAAAGGACCACACTTACCTGGAGATGGTAGAGCTGTTTAGACTTGTTAACTTTACATGTCTGACAAGTATCGCAGAAGTCAGATGTCTGACTAGTATTTCTATAGAAATGGAAGTGAAAAGAAGTATTTGGGATGTGTAGGGTAAGGTAGTTAGAGAAGGCGAGGTTTGGAAAAAAAACGAGACTGGCACTTTACAGGAACAGATCACCTTTAATGAGGCGAGAAGGGGCAGCAGTTAGATTAGTGAGCTGCTGCACAGAGTCGGACACGACTGAAGTGACTTAGCAGCAGCAGCACTAACCCAAGAAAAGTATATATAGGCATATATGTGGAAATCTGTCATAAGGAGGCCTGTTCTCCAAGGTTGTTTGGAGTAGTTATCTCTTAAATGGCTGGGGCAAAGAATTCTGGAGATCGGCCAGAGGCTGGGACCGGATGGGAGCTGGGTGTAATTAACCTTAATGTCCATTTTTTTCTTCCCATGAGAGAGTTCTTTGTTTTGCATAGAATGATGGGGAGGACCCACAGGGGAGTTTTAACTCCAGGCTATTTTGAGCCATGTAAACTTTCCATCGGGATGAATATTTGATTTGGAGATCTAATGAACTTTATGAACTCGGAAGAATCTTAGCTTCATTTAACAACGCATAAAATTAAGGTGACGTCTTGGTTATTTTCTTTGTGCTTCATCTTTGTGACCCTTTATTTTCATTCTATAGAGCTAATTAGAAAAGCAGGAACTTGAGACCCAGAAATTTCAAAGCCAGAAACCTTATGTGAAACATCTTATTTTGTGCTAAACCTGTCATTTACATCAAATGTGCAATATAATCTCTTCAAGGGAAACCTCATCTTCCCCTGAGACATATTAACCCTTCAAAACATAGAATGTATACACACCATACATTATTAAATCACTGAAATATGTGATACATTTTAGGCAGTATATAACCGAGTAATACATTTTCTTACATTCTCCTAATACTAAAATTTAAAAAAAATATGACTATTTCTCTATTACTCTGTGCATTGAATCTATAGTACCAATGGTATGTGAATGGGAACCAAAGAGTGATCTGAAAAAGACACCTGAATGAAACACACACATATGTATGTATGCTGCTACGTCTCGTCAGTCGTGTCCAACTCTGTGCAACCCCCTAGACGGAAGCCCACCAGGCTCCTCTGTCCCTGGGATTCTCCAGGCAAGAACACTGGAGTGGGTTGCCATTTCCTTCTCCAATGCATGAAAGTGAAAAGTGAAAGTGAAGTCGCTCAGTCGTGTCCGACTCTTAGCGGCCCCATGGAGGGTAGCCTAGCAGCCTCCTCCATCCATGGGATTTTCCAGGCAAGAGTACTGGAGTGGGGTGCCATCGCCTTGTACGTATATATGTATGTATTTATGTGTATATATATATATTTTTTTCTGTACAATTGAGCTTTTCCCTTAGGTGATTAAATATTTATAGGTAAAATGTTATACCTTGACTTTGAAAATAACTCATCATCTATGCACACTATTTATGAAGTTGAAAGATTCAATGCTATTTTTATTAATAATGTTCTAGAGTGGTTACTATCTTTCTGTATTTTTTTAGCAATTGTATAAAAGTCTCTGAATAAGTGTTCACTTTCTCTGCTAAGGAATATTAGTCCTTTTTCTGCTGTGATAATCCTGCATAACAAACATCTGCACCCAAACCTCAATGACTTAAAACAATTATTTCTTTAAACCTCAGTTGCCTACAGGTCAGCTGTCTCAACTGGGATATGCTATGCTAAACTGGACCACAAGCTTTTGGTCCATGTGTTTTCATTCTGATATTCTGGCTGAAGCAACAAAGGGTTTTTCGGGGGAAGCATTTTCAGGGGAAGAAGTGGAAGCAGAAATACATAGTGTTACTCTGTTAAGGTGCCAACTCAGTAATGACAGTCTGTCACTTTTCCATTGGTTAAATCAAGTCACGTGGCTATGTCTGATACTATTTATGGAAGTTTTTAACCTAAAATAAATAGACAGCAGATATTTCTCCAGAAAAGGTGAGTTTCCTTGGCATTAGCCGAGAGTTGCATTTCACAGTCTGTAACTATGGAAAGTGATATGTTAGTCTGTATCATGACCAGGGAAGAACAGTTTGAGAAAGTGAAAAAGGAAGTTGGGAGGGCTAAGGCAAACACAGTCCAGGGCTTCTCTTTGGCTGACCCCTTGCTAGGAAAGAAGAGTCTTCTCCCTGTTGGGCTCTGCTATCATGGCAGATTGTGAGAACTCACCCTTCTGGTCTCCTGACTTTATTTAATTGAAGTTTCTGTTTTTGTTTGTTTGTTTCATTTCATTTTGTTTTGTTGTTTGTTTCTTATAAAGTACACTATAAATAAATCTTGCCAGTCACTTGAAGGAAAGGAAGAATTTATTGACAAATAATATAATCTTCCAATAAGATTTGTGTTCTCAGTTTTAGCTAATCAGTATTATGCTTTTTTAGGCTTCTGAAAATTTTAGAAGGGAGTGTAAAGTTTGAGATAAATCATGTGTGAATGCTTAATAAATAAACTTAAGCCTACAAGAAGACCCAAGAACACAGCACAATTAAGAATAAATTCAGGATAAGTACATCAAATGAATAAAGAGAAGAGTATAGTAACTGCACTCATTAATTGCCAAAATAAATAAAAGGATAAACCTTAGTAAAGATAAATATTCAAAGATGAGGAGAACATTTTGTTCAATTAAACATAGGAAAAAAATTTGAAAGGTATTATGTTGAGTTACTTTTAAATATATACTTGAAAAACTATAAAAGAATAAATCAATGCTGATGTTTATATATGGTTCCCTAATTAGTAATCTTATGGGGCTTTTTATTGAAAAGAAGAATCTCAGAATTGCAAGCAAAGAAGGCAATGGCAACCCACTCCAGTACTCTTGCCTGGAAAATCCCATGGACGGAGGAGCCTGGTAGGCTGCAGTCCATGGGGTCGCTAAGAGTCAGCACAACTGAGCGGCTTCACTTTCACTTTTCACTTTCATGCATTGGAGAAGGAAATGGCAACCCACTCCAGTGTTCTTGCCTGGAGAACCCCAGGGACAGGGGAGCCTGGTGGGCTGCTGTCAATGGGGTCGCACACAGTCGGACACGACTGAAGCGACTTAGCAGCAGCAGCAGCAGAATTGCAAGAGTCCTTAGATGAAGTGAGAACCTCATGCAGTTGTGTAGGAATAAAATCAAATGAATCATTGTGTATGCTGCTGCTGCTTAGTCGCTCAGTCATGTCCGACTTTGCAACCCCCTGGACTGCAGCCTGACAGTCTCCTCTGTCCATGGGGATTCTCCAGGCAGGGATACTGGAGTAGGTTACCATTTCCTTCTCCAATCATTGTGTATAGCAAAGCCACTTTCGTGAGTGTAAAATATCTGACATCTTCAAGGATAATTTCTCTGCCTTGATTCAGGCACTGTTCCTGGGTCGTCCTTTTGTATTCTAAGTTAAAAGTAAGTTTTATTTTGCCAATTATATAACACAGTCTTCAAACATTATTTACTCTTTAGATATTTTAAATTGCATCAAATAAAGCACATTGGTTTCCCAATTTTTAACTTGGTATTTCTAAGACATCATTTAGAACAAGAAGAGAAATTTGACAGTTAAATCCTTGAGAAACTCATTGAGGGAAAGTTTATTGTTGTTGTTCTTTTTAACTTATTCAATATTTGTTTTATTTAGTGACTGTTATGTTAAAAGGGGAGAAAATTATTTCATTCAATGTTTTATTGTAAAAAGGAATATGTTTCATACCCATAAAAGACAAAAGAAGATCATGCAACCCATAATATTTTTATGTATGATAACTTAGAACAATCTAAAATAAAATCAAATGTTATATTATGGAACAGTTTTTAAAATAATTTATATTAATATTTTCAGAGGCAATAATATTGGCTTAAAAACTATGTGGATCCAAAGAACAGATATGAAGTGTATGTGTTAAAGTTTCTTGTTTTGACTTCATGTAATTAAGAATAAAATAGGATTGACATTTCTTTTCAAGAGAAAATTTCTTTATGGAAGACCATCAAGACATTGTGGTTTTTCTGATATCTTCTAAAAACTAAGAAACTAAATATATAAATGTTCATAAAACATTCATTGGCATTTCATTATAAAGACAGAATTCTCTAGGAGATGCACTGTGCAGATATACTTATGTACACAAACTAAGACATTAGGAGAGAAGGTGTACACTATGCCTTATACTAAAATGAGATGAGTGGTAAAAAAAGAAAAGGGCAGGGTAGAGTGATATTAAGTGCAAAAGATGGGGTGAAATTTCTAAATTAGTAAGCCAGAATGTCTCACTGAAAATGGGAATTTTTAAAATAAGGATCTGAAGGAAATGCAAATATGTGTGGGAAGAGCATCCCAGGCAAAGACAGTAGTAAGGGCAGATACCTGATGGTGGGTGAGCAGTTGGCACATTTGAAAATGAGGAGGAATGAGGAAGAATAAAGAGAAGAACTGTGGTGGATGAGGTCTGTGAGGGAGCCAGGAATTACATTATATGTGGTTTTACAGGTAAAATCAAAGATTTCATCATTAAATCGAGAGGTAAAACAATTATCAGTTAAAGCCTTTTAGGCAGAGTGGAGTACAAATCTAACTTAAGTTTTTCTGGGATCATGCTAGCTTCTCATTTTAAATAGACTGAAAGATCAAGGGAGGAGAAAAGGGAAAATTGCTAGAGCAAAGTCCTTAAGAAAGAAAGAAGGATGGAATTGAGCACATAGTGAGAAAAGTGTGTTTACTTGGAGTGCAGTCCATCCTAATAACAGAAGAGAAGTTGGAATATTCAAGCAATGATGCAAGAAATAGATGTGAAGGGGCAGGTGGTGAATGACATTTTTCTATTTTTTTTCTGGTTATTTTTTAGTAACATAGAAAGAATGGTCACAAGCTAAAAATGGAAAAAGAGGACAAGTTTGAGGCAAAGGGTGTGGTATAACATAGTCCTATAGCACAGAAAAGAGTGAATGGACTAGGGAAATATAGTTTTGAGTCAGTGCTCATGAGCTTATTGATGTCCATCTAGATGGTTTTGAATTTCCTCCAGGCTCCTCCAGTGGGGTAGGTACAGGTGTGCGGAAGATGGAGAATTGGATTTTCACTTTTCACTTTCATGCATTGGAGAAGGAAATGGCAACCCACTCCAGTGTTCTTGCCTGGAGAATCCCAGGGACAGGGGAGCCTGGTGGGCTGCCATCTATGGGGTCGCAGAGTTGGACATGACTGAAGCAACTTACAGCAGCAGCAGCGTGGTTCTGGTTTAGCCTAAAGAGTGAAGAGTAAACAAATATAGTTAAAAAAAAGGAGTTCATGCTGCAGTTAAGTGATTGATTTTATAATGATTAACAGTAAAATATAAGTTTGGTAAGAGAAGTGCAGATTGAGGGGTGAGATAAATAAAAATGGTAAAGTCTCTCTGGCTTCATACTATTGTTGTATATTGACTTTTTAAGGGACTGAACTGGAAAGATAGAAAATTGTAGTAAGCTTTGTTTAATGGTGACTACAGCCACAAAATTAAAAGATGCTTGGAAGGACTGATGCTGAAGCTACAATACTTTGGGCACATTGATTCAAAGAGCTAACTCACTGGAAAAGATCCTGATGCTGGGAAAGATTGAGGGCAGAAGGAGAAAGGGTGACAGAGGATGAGATGGTTGGATAGCATAACCGACTCAGTGGATATGAGTTGGAGCAAGCTCTGGGAAATAGTGAAGGACAAGGAAGACGTGTGCTGCAGTTTATGGGGTGGCAGAGAGTCAGGTATGACTTAGTGACTGAATAATGACAGTGAACAACAACTAATATTTGAAATCGAGGTTTGAGGAGAGTGATTGTGGTTGGTAAAGACAAAGTCATATATGCTATTGTAGAGTGATTTGGGGAATTAGAGTGGGGACCAAGATGACTGAGAAGAATGAAGAGGCTAGGTCTTGGAGTTTGAATTCACCACTACAGAAGTGGTTTTGGAGATAGTTAAGTAAGCCAGGAGCTAACCAGTAATGAAAATAAAAGAGGTGACCTAGGTGATTTTTAGATGATAGCAACAAAGGGAGGTGTTTTATAGAAGAAGGATATACGGTTGTCTGGAATAGGATGATGAATACATAAAGGGCACTTACCCTACTTTAAGTCTCAGACTTCTTTTGTAGAAGGATAAATGTCATCGGGAAATAACTAGGTTTAAGTTAACACCTAAACATTCTAGGGAGAAGAATTTTAGGAAGATTTTTAGGATATAGTCAAGTTTGCTCATGATTGAACTTTAGAGAAAAAGAAAATAATGAATAGTGGATGCATAAACATTCAGATTCAGAAATAATCTTGAAGTAGGAAGATACTTCAGAGATCATATAATCTAAATTTTTTATGTGTTGAAGTCTCTTCACAATATAACTAATAATAAACCAGTCTCTATTTGAACATTTCCAGTGACTGACTCCTTACAGGCAACCCGTTCCGAAAATGAATTTTTTTTTTTTTAATGTTCAAAGATATTTCCATTTGTTTGAAAATTAAATACAATTTATACAGAATAGGTTCCTTAAAATTAGGACTCACCCATGCTACTCTCAGACTATTGGCCCCTCTTTTGCTCATCAGATTTTAACTCTGGGTGGTGTGCTCTTCCACGTGTCCTCCCTTTCTGAGACAGGACATTTACGGACCTTCTGGTTACTTGTTTCAACATGTTGATAATTTAAACAGCTAAGCACCCTAACAGTTACCACCACTTCAAAGCAGCTTTAATGAGAAGGTGCCCAAGTTATTGATCTCCAGCTGTTTCACTACTCATCAGTTGCCTTCGACTTTTACAGTCTTCCTCCATGCCTGACTTCTCTTTCTGGTTGTACCATATTTACTATCACTCTTTTAAAAATATTCTTGTCTCCCTTACTCTAATTTCATACACACTTGTCAAGATGCAGCTTTGGGCAGATCCATCTTTGTGCCTGTATCCCAACAGCTAAACATCAAGCTATATACCAGAAGTACTAAAGTTACATATTCACCCAACTCAAATGAACTTTGCACAATTCATTCAAGAAACAGTGTATCTCTAGAAAGTTTGACTCTGTCTGTTTCCACTATGAAATCTCATTTATCCACTCTACTTAAATCTTGGCTTCTTTTTTTCCTCCACTAATCACAAGCCTATGGCTTCACATCTTCCCACAGTGAAAACTCCAGATAGCAACTACTTAGTATTTTTGCTATTATTTCTAAACACTGTCCTAATGCCTCCTGTTCCCATTACAATGAAGAAAGCATTGCTCCAATTTAAATCCAGTCCCTCCACATGTATTTCTTTGTTCCTGCCACACTTCTGGCTGTCTCCTGTTATATTCAATTTCTTGATTTGTCCTATATATTTTCTCTGATCAGTCAAATATGATCTAATATCTATAATCTTAAATAAAACAAAACAAGACTTTCCTTGACCTCATATGCCCCTTTAGATACTATTTTAATCTGTTTTTTGTTTCCTATTTCCCTTCATAATAAGTTTTTCAAGAGTTGTGTGCATGTGTGTGTTTTACATATATTAATTCAATTTTTTTACCTTCTAGCTGATTTTTCTACCCTTGTCTTTCTAGGATTCTGCTTCCAGGGTCACTGATCAAGAACTTATTGCTGAATTCACCATGTTTCCATCCTAAGTTAGTTGGCAGCCGTGTTTTACACAGTTGATCACTACTTTCTTCCTGATAGATCTTTGTGGAGATCAAGAGGATGTATAGTGGATACATATCCTCAGGCTCTAAAATTCAAGTGATAATATAATGTGCCATTAGATTAAATTTATCATAACCAGATTTAGCTTGTGAGTTACCATTCTGCTTGATAGTGAAAAAATGTTAACTGAATCAAGTCTAAGTGAATTTAATTGCTTCAGGGTATTCCCAAGGCCAGGTTTTAATTCAGTCAAATCCGAGTTGCTCTTCCCCCTCCTTCCTTTCTTCCTGCTACTGCTAAGTCGCTTCAGTCATGTCCGACTCTGTGTGACCCCATAGACAGCAGCCCACCAGGCTCCCCGGTCCCTGGGATTCTCCAGGCAAGAACACTGTAATGGGTTGCCATTTCCTTTGCCAATGCATGAAAGTGAAAAGTGAAAATGAAGTCGCTCAGTCGTGTCCAAAAGTCGTATCCTTTCTTTCTGGATAGATTTAATTTCTGAAAAGTTTTCATAATACAATATCAGATGGTGAGACATCTGGGCTTCAGCCTTCCTTTGTCCTACACTGACATCTGTTGCAATGTACAATCAGGTCCCCTCTCCTCACCACATTGGCATCTGTTGAGGTTTCTCTATCCCCACTTGGTTTCTTGACATACATCCTGCACAGCTCTTTGTTATAATTTACTCTCATCATGACCACAGATCCCTTCAACATCTGTCTGTTTTCTCTTTCTCAGCCAAGTGTCTTGTTATCAGTGACAAAGGAAATCCTGTTGTTTTATCTTGTTACTCAGGGGCCACAGGAGACTTGCTATGGCTGCCTTGTGCCTTCTCCTTCTCTAGGAGCAAAGAAATCTCTCAACCCTCTGACTCCTATTTTCAGTGGGTTACTGGGGAATCCTAAAATTGTATTTTTTCTCACATTATTTCAGAAAAGCTTAAGAGTGAATGCATTTTTTATTCCTGGAACTTCAAAGCATTTAGTACCTTCTGTAAATATCCCTTTTACTTTGTATTGATTTAAGAGCAGAAAAGATAGTCATAAAACTTCCCTTTAGGCCTAAAGCAGGGTGTAAATGCTTCTGTCCAGTACATTGTTCAACATTTCTCTGTAGCAAAGCAAACAAGTATTCTTTTTATTCTAATAAAGAGAAAGAGGGATTTACTCTTTTTATTCCTCCAGCTCTTTGTTTGTTTTATCAGTAAGATAGCTTTCATTAAAAATTGGTTCTGACCCAGGAATTTACCACCTCTACATGTAGGTTTCTGTTTTCACTTTATTTCAGCTTGCTTTTTTGGGGGGAAAAGGACTACATGTTAAAAGTCAAGATATTTTATGAAGATTAGAGGAAGAGACTTACAATTCTATAGCATGGCAGAATGGGTAATATACCTATCTCTTTGGCTTGGGGAAAATATTAATATTATAAATGCTGAGTATATTAACACATTTTGATGCATTGATGAGCTAAGTGGAAAGTAAGGAATACTCTAAGGCAGAACTAAATGAAAAGAGAAAAGTGGTAAGTAGAATGCTAACTTCCATTTTGAGAGCAATTGCAAACTTTAGTGAATTTGAGCTTAATTTTCATAGATTTACAGAACACAGAGAACAGAGAGATAAATCTAAGAGTTGCTTAAATTAGGAAGGCTAAAAGAATATAAAACTAGCATCCACCAAATTGGCCAGTCCCTTGATTTAAGTGTAAAATATATATAAATGTACATTTCTGGATAGTGTTACAAGATGTTATTTCTATCTTGAATTCTAGTAATAGTGCTGAATGACAGGGGAAAATGATCATTCTAGTTGAAAACAATCCTAATATTGGACTGTATCCTGAATTATGTGATGTGAAAAACTTCATTGCAGTACTGCAGTGATCATAGGTTGATATAGCCCCCAGTCACCTGACAGAAACAATTGTAAATTTTCTTTTGAATAACCTGTTTTCAGTCTAAGCCACAAATAATTACCACAAATAAAATTTTAAGAAGTATAAATTTATAATAAAAACAAAATATCCAAAGAAACAAGGCATCACAAGCTAGAGTCTCCAGAAATCGTGTGTGTATTAGCTGCTCAGTCATGTCCGACTCTTTGCAACCCCCAGGCTCCTCTGTCCATGGGATTCTCCAGGCAAGAATACTGGAGTGGGTTGCCATGCTCTCCTCCAGGGAATCTTCTCAACCCAGGGATTCAACCCAGGTCTGCTGAATGGCAAGCAGATTCTTTACCACCTGAGCCACCAGGAAAGACTTAACAAAGGACTAAAGACTTAACTTCAGTTAAGTTAACTTAACTGAGAAGACTTAACAAAGGTCTCAAGAAAATGGTTTGATATTGAAACTATTCTTTTAGGTCAGGGTCCCTGGAAACAGACTCACATAAACACTTGCATGCAAGAGATTTATTTGGGTGTCTTCTTCGAGGAGGGTGAACATTTGCAGGGCAGTACAAAAAAAGCCTGACTGAGTGATAGGGTTTTCAACAGAAGCCTTAACTGATCTTATAAACTCTGGACCTAATCCTAAAATTACTATTAAAAAAAAACATACTTTAGTGTTTCTGTTATATAAAACAATAACCACTCTCTAGATTGAATATAATGGTTATAATTGGGAAATGAGATCATAAACATGAAAATTCTATAGTAATTCTAAAACTTCTACCAAACAGGTTATCATGGCCATCTATCTAAAAATCAAAAGAACAGTCACTGGAGACAGACGATCTCAATTTATTTCTGACTTACACTCACTAGATAGTGGACCAAAGGTAAACCACTTTCTCTGTAGGCCTCAGTCTTCTCTCATCTAGAGTAGAAAGGAATAAAAATTACTTTGTAGCATTGCTGTGGAGGACTAAATAAGGTGAACTTATCTGGAGATTAAGAATAGCATTTATTCTCCAGATAAACTTATTAGATAGCAATAGTTTATTAAATATTATCTGGTATAACAAAAGTACTTAAAAAAAAAGAGGAGGATCATAATCATAATCCCTAACTTAGCATCTGTCTCACTTTTACTATATTTATGATATGCTATTTAATCCTCTGTCCCCAAGATATTTTCTGATCATGGCACATGCAGAGACTAACTCCCACACTAAAAGCAAAATAATATTTTAATGAAGTTTGCCTTTACTGGAATATACACATTCTGCAACAGCATGAAGTCCTTGTCTTTTTCTCTGACTCTGTATACATTTTACAGGAGAATATGGACTTCCCAGGTAAGGGTAAACAATCCACTTTTCAATGCAGGAGATGTAGAAAACATGGATTTCATTCCTGGGTAAGAAAGATTCCCTGGAGGAGGGCATGGCAACCCAGTCGAGTATTCTTGCCTGGAAAATCCCATGGACAGAGGAGCCTGGCAGACTACCGTCCATATGTCACAAAGAGTTGGACATGACTGAAATGACTTGGAGAAAAGGAGAAAAGGAAAGACATAAGCATCTGAATGCAAAGTTCCAAAGAATAGCAAGGAGAGATAAGAAAACCTTCCTCAGCGATCAATGCAAAGAGATGGAAGAAAACAACACAATGGGAAAGACTAGAGATCTCTTCAAGAAAATTAGAGATACCAAGGGAATATTTCATGCAAAGACGGGCTCGATAAAGGACAGAAATGGTATGGACCTAACAGAAGCAGAAGATATTAAGAAGAGATGGCAAGAATACACAGAAGACCTGTACAAAAAAGATCTTCACAACCAAGATAATCACAATGATGTGATCACTCACCTAGAGCCAGACATCCTGGAATGTGAAGTCAAGTGGGCCTTAGAAAGCACCACTACGAACAAAGCTAGTAGAGGTGATGGAATTTCAGTTGAGCTATTTCAAATCCTGAAAGATGATGCTGTGAAAGTGCTGCACTCAATATGCCAGCAAATTTGGAAAACTCAGCAGTGGCCACAGGACTGGAAAAGGTCAGTCTTCATTCCAATCCTAAAGAAAGGCAATGCCAAAGAATGCTCAAACTATTGCACAATTGCATTCATCTCAGACGTTAGTAAAGTAATGCTTAAAATTCTCCAAGCCAGGCTTCAGCAAGCTGGTTTTTAAGAAAAGGCAGAGGAACCAGAGATCAAATTGCCAACATCCACTGGATCATCAAAAAAGCAAGAGAGTTCCAGAAAAACATATATTTCTGCTTTATTGACTATTCCAAAGCCTTTGACTGTGTGGATCACAATAAACTGTGGAAAAATCTAAAAGAGATGGGAATACCAGACCACCTGACCTGCCTCTTGAGAAACCTATATGCAGGTCAGGAAGCAACAGTTAGAATTGGACACAGAACAACAGACTGATTCCAAATAGGAAAAGGAGTACGTCAAGGCTATATATTGTCACCCTGCTTATTTAACTTATATGCAGAGTATATCAAGAGAAATGTTGGGCTGGAAGAAGCACAAGCTGGAATCAAGATTGCCGGGAGAAATCTCAATAACCTCAGATATGCAGATGACACCACCCTTATGGCAGAAAGTGAAGAGGAACTAAAAAGCCTCCTGATGAAAGTGAAAGAGGAGAATGACAAAGTTGGCTTAAAACTCAACTTTCAGAAAATGAAGATCATGGCATCCGGTCCCATCACTTCATGGGAAATAGATGGGGAAACAGTGTCAGACTTTATTTTTTTGGGCTCCAAAATCACTGCAGATGGTGATTGCAGCCATGACATTAAGATGCTTACTCCTTGGAAGAAAAGTTATGACCAACCTAGATAGCATGTTGAAAAGCAGAGACATTACTTTGCCAACAAAGGTCCGTCTAGTCAAGGCTATTGTTTTTCCTGTGGTCATGTATGGATGTGAGAATTGGACTGTGAAGAAAGCTGAGTGCCGAAGAATTAGTGCTTTTGAACTGTTGTATTGGCGAAGACTCTTGCGAGTCCCTTGGACTGCAAGGAAATCCAATCAGTCCATTCTAGAGGAGATCAGCCCTGGTTGTTCTTTGGAAGGAATGATGCTAAAGCTGAAACTCCAATACTTTGGCCACCTCATGCGGAGAGTTGACACATTGGAAAAGACTCTGATGCTAGGAGGGATTGGGGGCAAGAGGAGAAGGGGACGACAGAAGATGAGGTGGCTGGATGGCATCACTGACTCGATGGACGTGAGTCTGAGTGAACTCCGGGAGTTGGTGATGGACAGAGAGGCCTGGTGTGCTGTGGTTTATGGGGTCGCAAAGAGTCGGACATGACTGAGCAGCTGAACTGAACTGAAATGACTTGGCATACATGCACAGGAGAATATAAATTCTCATCCTAGTTTTGTTACGGTAACATGTTCCCACAAAGTTATGGTGGTTTTGTACTAGAGAAAATGAATGGATGCTTACAATGAAAATGAAAAAAAGAAAAAGAAAAGTTCTACTTGTATAATGATGAATAAAACAATCACAGGAAAAGATAGAAATGGGCTATTCAAAAACAGAAGAAGATTCAATGTTTATGTGTTGAGGATTTCAAAAGAAAATTTTAGACCCAGTGATGATGAAAGGGCTAGTTTTCTAAGCTAGAGAATTTATATAGGAGAACTGCAGGAGGTAAAGTTGAAAAATTAGCATTACCATGCTGGTTAAGATTCAGTTAAGTTCAGTTCAGTCGCTTGGTCGTGTCCGACTCTTTGAGACCCCATGAATCGCAGCACGCCAGACCTCCCTGTCCATCACCAACTCCCGGAGTTCACTCAGACTCACGTCCATCGAGCCAGTGATGCCATCCAACCATCTCATCCTCTGTCATCCCCTTCTCCTCCTGCCCCCAATCCCTCCCAGCATCAGAGTCTTTTCCAATGAATCAACTCTTTGCATGAGGTGGCCAAAGTACTAGAGTTTCAGCTTTAGCATCATTCCTTCCAAAGAAATCCCAGGGCTGATCTCCTTTATAATGGACTGGTTGGATCTCCTTGCAGTCCAAGGGACTCTTTATTGGGTCACTATTAGATTAGACAGTAAAGAATCTGCCTGCAATGTGGGGGACCTGGGTTCATTTCCTGGGTTTGGAAGAACCTTGGAGGAGGGCATGGCAACCCACTCCAGTATTCTTGCCTGGAGAATCCCATGGGCAGAGGAGCCTTGCATACTACAGCCATAGGGTCACAAAGAGTTGGACATGACTGAAACAACTTAGCACACATGCATACACAGGAAAATATAAATGCTCATCCTACTTTTGTTTTGGCAACACAGCATATATTTGCAAGGTGATACTATTCCTTAGACTAAGCGTTTTAGCATATATTTGGGTTGATTCATTTTATTTTACTACTGTATTTACAAAACAAGTATAACACTGAGATTTTTATTTGCAAAAACATTCATGGTTAATCAAATAACACTGGAAAATATGTTTTGTGTCTGTGCTCTGAAAAGACTATATATGAGGTTCTTCTTGTGTGTGTTGTAGTTGTTTTTCCACACTTAGAACATGCCAAAGTGCAATTGTTTCTTTGAATAAAATTCCTTTTTCTTGGGTCCTTGAAAAGAGCAAAATTACCACTAATTTTAATGGCTCAAATTTTCAAGCTATCCAGTTGCAATGGAAATAAATCTCATATAGAATCTGATCCATGGGTTGATTGCTTTGCAGCAATAAACAAGTCTTATGTTTCATTCTTTATGTTTGACAAGTTTTAACCTGTTCTTTAAAGAAAGAAAATCTGGGGCAACTTGGCTTCTATGATAAGCTGTCAAGATGAAAAATCCACTCTGTAATATCAATTTGCAATGCTTGTGCTTCAAAGAATATTTGAGGCACATGTGATTTATTTTTCAATCATCTGAGATTTAACAAAGACTATTCCATGATTAATCTAAAAAATCAAGAGGTAATTTATTTTTATGAATTTTAGTGGAACAGCAAAAGTATATCATTTCAAAAGGTGCTATTAGGAACAACAGTAAAACAACCAGCTACTGAAGTATGTATACAGTGAATATTTTAAATTACAAAGGAAAAAAAAGCAACATGGGGAAAAACTAATGCATATCTCTGTTGATATTTTAGGTAATGATTTCATGAATGTTAAATAGATGGAAGTGATGTATCACATGTTTTCAAGGCTTTATTATGAGATTGAAAGTGAAAGTGTTAGTTGATCAGTCATGTCCGACAAAGAGTCGAGACCCCTTCGACTATAGCCCACCAGGCTCCTCAGTCCATGGAATTTTCTAGGCAAGAATACTAGAGTGGAATGTCATTTCCTTTTCCAGGGGATCTTCCCGACCCAGGAATTGAACCTAGGTTCCCCCCATATCAGGCAGATTCTTTACGATCTGAGCCACCAGGGAAGCCCCTATTAGGAGATTAAAAATCTCTTTTTCAAATGAATGTCATTCAGCATTAGTTTAAGAAAATCTACTACTTTAGAATTAATCTCCTAATATTCATTTTTCAGCTGTATTCTATTCAGAATCAAACCTGTTAGACCTTCCTTCTGCTGAGTAAGTCCTATACTTCCTTACTTACACAATATTATTTTCTTGATGATAACATCTGTGATTACAAATCACACCTGACAAATTCTTCTTAAGGCCTTTTCCCTTGTTTTCCTGAAAAACCAGTTTAGTCTTGTTTTAGCTATACAAGTTAACTTAATAATCAATTCTTGTTAATTGCAGAAATATTCTATTTTCAAAAGTCCATATATGAAAAAAAAGTCCATATATGAATTAATCATTTTTACTCTTTCATTACAAGTATCAGATCAGATCAGTCGCTCAGTTGTGTCTGACTCTTTGCGACCCCATAAACCACAGCACGCCAGGCCTCCCTGTCCATCACCAACTCCCGGAGTTCACCCAGACTCATGGCCATCGAGTCAGTGATGCCATCCAGCCGTCTCATCCTCTGTCATCCCCTTCTCCTCCTGCCCCTAATCCCTCCCAGCATCAGAGTATATAATCATTAAATTACAATCATTACAAGTATATTACAAGTATAATTAAATCATTACAAGTATATAATCATTAAATAATTGTATGTGTTTTAACTGATATTGAAAGATATTTAAGATACAGTGTTATGGCAAAAGGTGAGTTATAAAATAATGTGTTTTATACTTATAGCCATATGTATGAATATGTTTGAACATGAGAGAATAATGTTAAAATATGTTGGTATATACATGAAAAAATCTGACAAAATACAGAAAACAATATTCATTCCTTAAGTGGGTTCATAGTGAACATTCATTTTTATATCTATAGATGTTATTTTTGGTAAGTGCAGTTTTATTTTGATTTCTTCTAATAAAACATGGGAAAAAGAACAGATGCATGTAAATCCACATATTAACATGTTGTTAATATGTGGCTATCTCCACATATGTCCAGGAAATAGGATTATCGCCAATCTTAATTTTCTTCTTGACTATGTTTAAAATATGTGTTTAATAAATAAGAGCTATCAATTTAGGCAATACAAGGTAGAATTATATTAATGGGCTAAAATTTTTTAAAATCCCTCATTATGGTGCTTATAAAAACATTTCATTATACACATTTTATTTGTGTTTTATTTTACATATATGGCTAATTTTATTTCAGTTGAGTTTATTGATTAATAAACTGCCCTAAGTCTGTGATCATTGTTAAATCACCAAACCAAATGAAATTCATCACAGCCAAGTTAATGTCTGACTTTCTCAAAAGCTTCTGTTTCATTGCCTGCAGATTGACAATTAATTAATTTTTTAAATTATATTTTTGGTTCTTTAGTTTTGTTGTGCCATTTTTTATATAGGGTCACAGATAATTGACAGTAAAATAACAGTATAGCAGCTTTCATATACAACAGGGAAAAGACATTAGGAAAATTAGTTTCTAAGAAACATTAAAACCATAAAAGAGTAAAAAATCATATTCAATAATCCCTTGTTTTAGATATTTCTTTCCCCTGCATAGCAATGTGCTCACTTTGTTCTTATGAACCACATGAACATTTAGATTTTATTAAATTATTTTAAAATTCTTATGTTAGAAGTGACATAAAATTTATGTCATATGTCATAAAATGTTGAAAAGACATTTTATTCCTAATTATACTCTTAATTTTTCTTCCCGTTATTGTCTTTTTTTGCCTGTTCAATCATTTCCAGTGATATTTAAGATCTGTGATAGCTAATGGTAATGTTAGAGCACATTTTCTGGATCCAAGCCAATCATAACATCTTTCAGTAATGTTTATGTATACCAAGCTTGCCAGCTTCTTACCAGTGCATAACAGAAGATAAATGTACTACTACCAAGGCTAAAAGAAGCCAAGCCATCTGACTGCTAGCTACCTATTTTTACATAGCTGTTTTCAATTCGCATCATCATGTTATAGCAATATGATTTATTAATCCTTCTGACATTTTTCTCTTTGACAGCTTCTCAGCTTCTGTTATATCCTTCTTGGATGGGTAAGTACTATGTACTATTCTGAAACTGTGAATCATGTTTTGTATGTTGAGACTTTATTTTAGGCACTTAGTCTACTGAAGTGTTAACAACTTGGATTTAACCCTATCAAAGATAAAAATAGGGCTCAAAGGTTCAAGAAAAGTGAAATGAAGAAAAGTGAATTTGGAGATGTGATTGCAGTGGAGCCTTTCAATATTTTTGACTCTAAGTGTGTTAAGCTATAACTCACATTATAATTTCCACATGCAGGATTTAGGATTTTATTCCAAAGGGAAACATATTTTTAAGACAGCTATATTCTATCATGAATATTCAAATAGTTTGATTTAGGAATATTTTTGCTATAATATTTTGAATTTTACACCTTCTTAATTCTACTTTTACATTTTCAAATTAATTTCAAATCATCAATAATTAGATAAAGCCACCAATGCAAAGTGGTATTTGTTTCTTTATTATATATCTATTAAATTTTATTCAATTGCTATCAAGTAAGATTTGACAATATATATTATACACATTAAACAGTGAAAACAGAATAATGTGTATGTGTAGATCCACATACTAACAATGACCAATTCCAGGGGATTGAATTATAGGCAATCTTAAATTTCTTACTGTATGTATATATATATATATATATATATATGTATATACATACATACACTTGTATTTATATACACAAACACCCGGATTAATGATTTATTATAGTCAAGCTCTTGACAAGGTTGTGTTGCTAGAATCTACAGGAAAAATGAGAGAAAATATTTAAATTCTGTCGTTCCCTTTGTCTAGTAAAAGAAACCAAGTGTTTTGTTTAATGTGGGCAGACACATTTCTTATTGCCAGTGAATCCAGAAGCAACTCAGGCACATAAAATATACTAGTCAGACTCATGTGGTCAAACATAAATTTACACAGAAATTTTATTCAGATGGGTACTTTATATTTTTGGGTCTTTGTCTGATTTGCTGCTTGAAAATTGACATACTATCTTAGTTTTCTCTTAAGTTAGTATCTTAATTAATGAAAATGTTGCTATAGAAAATAAAGTTGATATGGTTTCATATTACTTCCTCAGGATCTAATTTAATATATTGAGTTTATAATTTTTAAAGTATAGTTATGACATGATATCACTCAGATTTTAGATATTTCAAACTGTCTTTTGTCAAGTGATAAATGATGTTTCTGTTATGATTATTTAAAAACTTGAGATGAACCAAAACTGTATATTCACTTGTATTGTTAGAAGGAATCTGTAATCTTTAGATACTGACGTTCTTCTATGAAAGTTTTGGAGTATGATTATATGTTCCCTTAACTATTCAAATGATTTCTATCATATTTCTTCATAGAAGTAAAATAAAGGGTTAATTCCTAAACATGCAGGGAAAAAAAAACAGATATTTTATGCATTTGACGCAACTAGAATCTGTTTTAATTTTGTAAAGGAAGTTGTTGAGATGGCATTTTTCACCATCTTCTTAGAAAGTCATAATATTTGTTCAAAATATTTTGGGCACAGGTGTGGCTCTTGCACAGGGGTATACTGGATAAGAAGGGAGTTGGTGATTTAAATCTCTGTGTCTATCTGATTTCTTGTGGAATCTTTTGTCTGATATAATTTAACTCAAAATCATTGCGATTTATAGCCATATTGTGTAATTTCCAGAGATTCAGAAAACTAGTAAGTACCAATGGAGAAACAATTAAGTAATGATTACTTTTCACATACTCTCTTATTCATTAAAAAATGGGAAAAAAAAGAAAAATTATTATATACTCTAGATTCCTCAATCTCTTTGCACAGTATACAAAATGTAAAGTTCTAGATAACGTCACAAGATTCATGAAATTTGACTTTTATGTCATTAGTCTTTATTAATGACTATCAGAGATTCTTTTAAAGTCAATGTTTATTTTAAAATTTTCAGTAATTTAAAAGTAATTTGTTTATATTCATGTTATTAAAATGACATTTCACCAAGAGCATTTCTGTTTTTACAAATGAGCACATGTTGATATTTTCTTTCTGAAGTCACATAAATATTTTGTGACTATTGTTACTGCATGTAAGGTAGAAAAGTTTGGGTCATTATTATAATAATTATTAAAATTTTTATATACATATATAAATGTATATATAAAATTTATGTGTAAAATGACTACTTAAATACTCCCCATAAGATATTAGACCAGAGAAAGTAGAGGCCCCAAAAGGTAGCTCTGGAAGTAATAGAAACAAATTTAAAGCTTTAGATTCACCTAGTTTTGTAACACATTAATAAATAAAGATTAATTTCAGAATATTATTAGGATGTCTGTAATTCTTTCAAAATTCAACTTCATAGGGCTTCAGAATTTGAGAAGGGTCAGTGGTGTCAAGAGGTCATAAAAATTGTTGCATTTCACACTTCACATATAATCAATTCATGACTTTAAGACAATAATGAATAGTTAGGGTGCTAATTTTCCACTAACTATTTTAAATTGTAATTAATACCAAAGTGTATATTTTGAATCATAATAGATTTCACATTTTCAAAAATCATATATATGATGAAACCTGTGAATATTTATTTTTATTGAGATTTGGATTTTTTTTCAGCATCTTATAAAAGTCAAATTTACAAATCTACAATGCACCTTGTAGAACAAGTACATCTCCAGGTAAAGGAAAAGCTTACATATACTTACATAGAGGCCTCAATTCCCTAAAACGCCATAGGATCTTGACTTCCTTTTGTATTCTCTTTTAATCTTTACCTAAATTGGTTAAGACATACACATACACAAGTAGCAGACATTCAATTTCAGAAATATTTTCAGAGATGAGAAATTGAATTATATACTTTTTGCATATATACCAGGGAACTTAATTGCAGTTGTTATATTTCACTTTTTTATTCTCTAGAGAATTTAAGAGATTATAATAATATTTTAAGTGTTTAATTATGGATTGCTAAAAAGTAGTAATAAACATTGCAACATTCTTTTTATGATATCCTCAAAATTCAAAGAATGGCAGAAGCCAACTTTCTAAGTCAAGTGTTATATAAATTAATGGGTAAACACTATGTGATAAGGCTATCAATGTATAAATTTTTGTAAAGGCCTGGAACATGAAGTAAACCTCAGTGCAGTATATATGTCTCCATATTCTTCTCAAGAATCAGAATGTGCTTATTGTAAGCATATACAGAAATATGGTGAACCCATATTTTTCATACGAACACCATATCTCTTCCACTAAAATAACTGTGTTTATTCCATGTTTGTTAATAGGTGAGGACCCAGATTGTATCCCTTCATAATCCCAAGACTGGAATCAGAGACATACTATTCGGGTCTCATATATAATTAAAGTTCACTGTGCTGTTGGTCAGACAGATTGGTTTAGGGTGTGTGAATAATCCAAGTTAGGTCACTGTCTTTGTCCCTGATTGCTACTCTAAAGAAACAGAGTAATGCAAAGCTGAGATATGAATAGAAACAGTGTCATTATGTCATTGTTTGTGACCTAAAATCTTCTCAGTAATGTCTGCCAATATATTCTAAGTTAGAAATGACCTTTCCCAAGATAAATCTGTGATAGTATATTTTCTCTAATTGGAAGAATCATAAATCAATTCACACAAAAGACCCCACATAATTTTAAAGAAAATTTAACCAGATGAGACTGAAAGGACAGAGACACTATAAAATTATAAGATTTAGACTCCAGAATTTCTATGGACTGGAATCAGGCTGAGAAAATGTTCAGATGCAAACACAATTTCTTTACAAAAAAAAAAGAGGCCAAATCAGAAACCAAAATCAGGACCCAGAAAGTAAATCCAGGTATTGTGGAAAAACATTTCTAGGCAATAAGACTAAGCTGTTATCAATAAACTGGCAATAAGAACCAAGCTGTATTTCAGAAATGCTATAAATCAGTGACTCTGGCTTCCATTTGTTTTATTGGTTGGCCAAAAAGTTTGTTTGGGTTCTTCTGTATTGTGAAAAACCTGAATGAACTTTATGGTATACCCAATATTTTGAATGAGAGAGTATAGAGCAGTCATCCCATAGCTGAACCACTGGTATATGTTGGCTGTATGGTGGGGAGATAGCTTGTTTCTTCAGTTCACAGGTCTTCAGACTGAGCCACACAGTAGTGAAAGAACAACACCCATAGAGCCTCGTCTCTGCCCAAATCTGATATTTACAAGATGCTGCACTTGGGCCTGAGTCTGAGGCTATAATATATGAGATATTTGGGGGTCCTGAGAGACAGTAGATGTACTTTGCGAGTAAAAAAGGTAAATACTTTATGGAAAGAAGGTGGACTGTGCCTGCAAGTTCTTTGACACTCACCAGTTCAAGAACTGAGGGGGCTTATATCAGCTCTCCTAGAACCTGGACAGGACATTGCAACTGCCTTGTAAAACGGAATGTAGTAGTAGGAATGCAATGTGACTTTGGATAAAAATGCACGCAGCTTCTGCCAGTCTTTCTTGAGACGTTTGCTCTGTAAGATCATCAGCCATCATATTAAAACAAACAAACAAACAAACCCAGCTATCCTGATGTCACTACAAGGAGATATCAGGTGGACAAACCATATACAGGAAGAAGTGATGACTAGCCAGCAACCCCAACTGTTCTGGCACCCATTGTTTGCATCTTTCCAGCTCTGTACCAGCTACTCAAGTGTTGAAGTTATCAAGATAACCCCATGCCTGAAATGAGACACTGTGCCACTACTGCATGGGAGACCCAAGTCAGGGGGAGAACTGACTAGCTGAATCCAGTGGAGTGCTGGATTCATGAACAAAATAAATGATGCTGTTGGTTCCAGCCACTATTTTGGGCTATTAACACAGTAATAGATAATCAGAACAACAACAACAATCTAGAGATTTTTTTTTCTTTAGAAAAATACATGAAAAATAAACTAGTTACAGACTTTATTTTATGACTGTGGTTTAGATCAAGATCCCTGATAGCAGCACTATGGACATTTGGGGTTCAATAATTTTTGTTATGAGGAGTTTCTCTGTGTTGTATCAAATGTTTCGCAGCATCCCTGCTCTGTTTTCACTAGATGCCAAAGGTATAGAACCTCCCAAGTTGTGACTACTGTAAGTGTCTCCAGACATATCCAGGAGAGACAAAATCTTTCTTAGTTAAGAATCACTGATTACATAAATTTCAGGAAAGAATGGAGAATGGTAGGAGAAAAAGAAATCCTAGACAAGAAAAGAATATGAAATGTTTTAGCTTAAATGGCAAAGAATTTACACCAAGTCATCTAATAATAACCATAGAGACAGTTTTGAAACAAGTATATTCTAGAAATAAATGTTCTGTTTGCAAAATTATCAAATTTGCATGCTATACATACTTTTGTAAATACATAGAATTAGAGTTCAATTAAGGTATGTGATTATTGATGGTTACCTTGACTAATTCTTTTACTTGCTTCTGGCAATTTTTTAATCTCTTCTTTCATGCTTCAGCTGATTTTTCATGTTATTTTCTATCGTTTCAGTAAAAACAAATAATTTTAGAAACTGATGGCTAGTCAAGAGATGAGTTTTGTCCCCCAGATAACCCCACAATTTAACATTTGAGCTTTTAAAAATACTTACCAAGAAACAATTGCTAATTGATACTAATGAGCTATGTCGTGCGTTTCTGACAGGACAATGTACCTCTTCAAATTCTGGTGCTACTAATTGCATGGCAACTTACAATTCAAAGTAAACACTATCAGAATAATTATTCATGGAAAAAAAAAAGAGGATTTGAAGTGAGGAGACATTAGGTTTTAGTAAGAATTGTTTTCTCCTATAGTATGAGTATTTTAAACTACTAACATAGTTCTGATTTTTCACTTTAATTGAATCCATATACTTACATAAGCCACTTCAGGGGCTCTGTATACTGCTGCTGCTGCTAAGTCGCTTCAGTCTGCCATAGACGGCAGCCCACCAGGCCCCGCTGTCCCTTTGTTGTAAATTATTAGATTTATTTCAAACATTCCTTTCTGAATTACAGTTGTTAGGATAATTATAATTACTAGTTTACCTTTTTCTCTAATTGTTTACCTTTTTTTCTAAGCTTGTCCAGAGAAGGTTGGCCAAAAAGAGAGTGAATGAATTGATTTGGTTTCCATCTTACACCTAATAATGATGCCATTGTGCTATGCTCAGTCATGTCTGACTCTTTGTTGCCCAAAGGACTGTAGCCCAGCAGGCTCCTCTGTCATGGAGTTTTCCAGACAAGGATACTGGAGCGGGTTGCCATTTCCTTTTCCAGGGGATCTTCCCAACCCAGGGATCAAACCCGTGTCTCTTGTGTCTCCTGCATTGGCAGGGGGATTCTTTACTACTGTGCCACCTGGGAAGCCCTTAATGGTGCCATTGTCTCCTAACAGTTCTGTTTCAAATGCTGATTGTCCTAAATGTGAGGAAATTAGCGAAATTCTTTTTTACAATGGGACAGTGAAAATCTATCAGCAGAACAATGAAAACATCAGGGTGTGTAGTATACAATGATAGGTGGTGAGAAGTATTAACTACGTGTTTAATTGGCAAGGAATTCCCCTATGCTCCCAGTACACCATAGTATTATTTCTACTAGAAGTCTAAGTAAGCTAGTGCCTGATCATAAAATGTACTGAACTTTCAAATATACAAGGTGTTATCTTTTTCTTGGTAATTGGCATGTCACTATTATAAGGCATGTGTCTATTATCAGGTGACAGTTACCACTTATCAGAGGAATAGGACATTCTTTGCATACAGCATTCAAATAGATTAAATCAATTTTCTCCTTTTTACAAACTTTACATGGTGTAATGACATATAAATTGATTTGTAAACTATTTATAACTTGTAGATGGGTTTACCTCTTTCATTTTTCAGGAAGTAAGGAATGGTAAAGCTGGAGAGATCTGGCATGCCAGTACATTAGCCCTTCTGTAACTGATTTTCATTTTATTGTTGCTCTCTTTCTTGCAAGGGCAAGATGCTAAATGAGATGAGATAATTTAGGTTTTGTCACATTTGCTTTCAAAGATTAATGTACACCAATAAGAGGAATCAAAAAGATAATATTAGAGTGAATTCATGAAGCACAGTTACTATTTAACAGCAGAATTAGATGGCATGCTGTTTATCAAAATGGTTTCTTATCATTTATTCAAAATAAATGAACAGAGGAGTAATATGTAAAAGCCTATGTTTTGAAATGTGGCAGATTTGAGAATGAAACCTGGATCTGCACTTTTATGATTCTGTGATATTCATTTATTTTTCCAGTGCTTTTGTGTTCTCACATACCCCAAAGAGAAACAAGGTGAACTCTTTAAAAAGTTTTGTGTGTGAATGAACATCTTCAAATCAATTTAAATGTTATTATTATTAACATTATTATAGTTTTTCAAGTAAAGGAACAATTTATAAATTATTATATGTAATTATTTAAGGTTTGACTCTAATATAGTGAGGTAAATTTTCATGTGACTTATGAAAACTTAAAACTTCATGGATTATTTGTCAAATATGTCAGATGATAGGAAAAAATACTGGTACTTTTTTATTCACTTTTGACTGTAGCTATCTTATTCAATTCATAACATATCTAGAGTATTTTAATAGATTCTGAAATAGTGCCTTTAGATTTTTCCTTCCTTTCTTCTCTCTCTCCATTCTTCTTTCCTTTCTGCCCCCCTCTCTAACTCTTTCCATTCATCCTCTTTTCTATATATTTAGGGAGGATGTGGGTTTCCCAGGTGGCATTAGTGGTAAAGAACCCACCTGTCAATACAGGGAATGCAGGAGATAAAGAGTTTGATTCCTGGGCCTGGAAGATCCCCTGGAGGAGGGCATGGTGACCCACTTCAGTATTCTTGTCTGGAGAATTCCATGGTCAGAGGAGCCTGGTGGGCTGTAGTTGATAGGGTTGCAAAGAGTTGGACACAACTGAAGTGACTTAGCACACAAGCACAGTGTGGATTTAATGTATCATATCAGAGGTAGATGCTGCAAACAACACTGAGAACATTGGAGCATTTGTTCCCAAGGTACAACCCCTCTAATAGAAACAGAAAAGCCATGACAAATAAGAATAGCGAAGTACTAACCTGTGCTATGGAAAACAAACAAAAAATCATGAAGGAGCAAGACACTTCATTCCCCAACTTGTCTCTCTCTGGAATATGTATATTTCTTTGTCTGGTGGATGTCTATCAGATTTATTTTTTAATAGAAATTTAGTTCTGTTGTTCTGGATATGTAATTTCTATAATGTTATAATGACTCACAGATACAGTGCAACCTACTCACTGTGTGTACATGTATCTTCCATAGCCTACTTCTACAGTAACTAAGACTATTTTGTATGCAAAATATTTTTTTAAATCCTTATTTTTATTTATTTCTGTTTGGCTTATATTTTGTTCTCAACTCTTGTCATAGATCTTAATAGATCACAGTGCTTTTGACAAAGTAGGGCTCAATATCTTGATAAATCAGTCAATAAATGATGAAATAAATGAACAAACACATGATTGATAAACTGGATGATTGAATGAGAACTATATGGCATATTTTCCTAGGTGTTCTCTCTGACTAAATTATCTTTTCTCTTCTTCCTCTATGTGTGTATATTTCCCAGGCTTCAATTTCCTGCTATTTCATTCTCCTTTGATCAAATCAGTTGATACCAACATTCTAATGTTATTGCTTATATTAAGCATTTTTTTCTATTAAATCTTTTTTGATATTGTTATTTCATCACTAAGTCATGTCTGACTCTTTGCAACCCCATGGACTGCAGCATGCCAGGCTTCTTTGTTCTTCACTCTCTCCTGGAGTTTGCTCAGTCTCATGGCCATTGAGGTGGTGATGCCTTTTTGGCATATCTTATGATAACTTTTCTTGTATTATATATATATGCTTTCTCAATAGCTAACATGTAGAGAATTATTCATTGCATGCTTTCATCATTTTGATAAAACTATCTTTTTCTAAAGCTAGAATCTTCCAAGTTGACATATATATATATACAAATATATGTATATACACATATAAATTATATATATATATATTTTTTCTCTCTCTTTATATATATACACACACAAAAGAAGCTTGTGTATGTGTTTTGTATATAGGCATCCCTTTATAGTGGAGGTACACCATAAATACTAATATATTTAAGAGATGTTACCCCCTTATAAGCCTTTGGCTATAACAAATGCATTTTTATCATATGATAACCCAAGAATATTAATTAAAATTTTCAGAATAAGATATTGTATCTTCAGAGGATAGGGTCAACATAATACTTGTTGGTTAAAATGTTTGACAGATGCTGGGAACATATTGTCATTTGAAAGGGGAAAAATGAACCAATTCATCAAAATCAATGATGTTCACAAAGGGATTTGTACAGTGTCAGAGGTACCTTTATATTAACCATAGCCTTGAAAAAAAGGAAAAAAAAAAAAAAAAAAAAAAACAGCATTTAAACCATCTATTGTACAAAAGAAGCCATTGGTTAATGGCAGTATTCTTTTTTTCACCAGAAGCAGAACTGCCAAATATCATACCGTACATGTCATGTGTGTGTGTTTTGTAGCCTTATGTATTTGAGTGGAACATTTCACAGTAATTAAATCGAATGAAAACTTGTTCTACAGAGATTTTTCAGAGTAAATAGTTGGCAGTTACTTACAGACTAAGGTGTTGTACTGCTAACCTTTTAACAAAATCTCTTTCTGCCAAACAATTTTATCAGCACTCTTTATTACTCTCATGGTGGGAGGATGCCTTTTCATTTTTTTGATATAATGGCTATAGATCAGTATATATTGGGTTGTGGAAACATATAGACTCTATTAGGGAAGGGAATCAAGGTAGGCAAGTACTGTCTACAACTGACAGCCACCTTTCATGTGAAAACTCAAGGGAGCTTTTCCTTCTGGATACCTGAATAGAAGAACCAGTATACTCCATTCTCATTTCTTTCAAAGTTAATTTTGCTTATGTTGTGGCTAAAAGAAGAAAATCTGGGGAAAAAAAAAAAAAAAGAACTACTATGTTCTATACCCAATTTCAGTGATTAATGCTCAAAGAAATTCCAGTTGTCAAAAATAATGATTTTGCTGTGAGTCACAGTGACATCAGATAACTCAAATAGCTTCATCAACTGAAATATTAACTCATGAAATGTTGGATATAACTGCATCCTTCAAATGACTCATTTATTCTGTGATGATAATATGCAGCCTAAAACACTGAATACGCTAAACTCTAGTGAGTTTTTGCTTTGGGCATATACACTATGAAGATGTTTTTAAATTTATTGTGGTCAAATATTGATTGTTTTTTTCGTGGATCAGGAACTAGTAAACATCTTAATTTTGGAAAATGTTTTTCCTATATCATCATTTTATTTTTTCTTGAATTGAGATATATTTTATTGTTATAAGATGAAAAAGAATAAATTTTCTATTTATGCATTTTAAAATGCTTAAACTTTAAAAAACATTGGATATCTTTTCAATATATAATGCATTTTTAAGTTCTTTAGTTCTCCAAACATTTTTTTTTTCAACTAAAATCTTAAATCTGTTTTTTTAAAATTATCTTATTTTAATTTTATAAATGGGTAAAGTACTGAATTTTATCCATTTAATTTTATAAATGGATAAAAACTACAAATTTGGAGTAAAGAACTTTATAAGTAGGTACTTATACAATATGAGAAGCTATATCCAGTTTATGATAATATATCAGGATAGAAAACTTCTCCATTTAAAAATGTAGTATCCATTCTCAGGGCTGGGCAGGCTTCATGGATGGGCATGTGACTTATGAAGTTGAAACAGGGTCACACACTTAGAAGGACACCATCCTTAATCTGTGGTTCTGCTGTTGCTGTCTTGAAATTCTTAATAATATTTTAGCTAGGAGCCCCACATTTTCATTTTGCACTGGGCCACTCAGATTGTTCACTGGGCCCTGACACAGAGTTATAAATATACCAAATTTTCAAAACTGTTCATGTTTGCATAATTTGAGATATTAGCAATTTTAAATATGAAAATGCTAATTTCAATAACTAAGTTTGTGAGGTGAAATCCTATCCAGTTTCTATTTTTTCCTCCTCCTATGTTTTGTTCCAAATTAATAGGTATCATCTAGAACTGGACAAACATTTGAATCCCTGAAATGACAATAAGCAATATCCATGTTTTCAGGAGTATAATATAACAGTTCTGTGACCATCTATACACAAAATTTTGAATTCACCTTAGTTCTTATAGTTGATCCTTTGAACAACATGAGGTTAAACTGCTTGGCTCCACTTATACACCAGTTTTTTGTTTTTGTTTTTTCCTCCCCTGTGGTAAATACTATAGTACTTACTAAAATTGTCTGAAACTAAGGATCTGTGAAACTGCAGGTGCAGAGGATCCTTGGATAAATATGTAAACTATAAGTTACATTTGAACATGGAGGGTTGCTGTCCCAACCTCTTGTTGTTCAAGCATCAACTGTATTTCCAAATTCTGTGAAAGACCTGCTTTGGGACCCTTCCCATATTCTATTCTTTAGGCTAATAGTCTCATCTCCCAGTTATTAAAAGTGTTGAGGCTAATGTTCAAGGTTAATCCAGCCCAACACTTGTGCCAACTGGTAGGGGGCAATACTGTGGCAAGATCTAGGAACAGATGTTACCTTGGACACATTTTAACCCTTTTTTGACTCTTTCATCTTTTCCCTTTCTGCTAGATTTTTTCCTTTAGAAGTGAGAAAATTCCTAAATTATTCTCAGGTTTAACTTTTGATTTAAGGCAGAAGAAAATTAAAACAGTTTAAGGAAGTTGATTTAACACAGAATGTTGTAGATAGAAGTGGAGCCAAGGAGACAGTGATTACAAATACGTTTTGAGAAATTTCTTTCTAGAAAGATTATGTAATGTCTTATTATCCACATTAGATGTTCACGATTATTTACCACAACTTTATCAGCAGAGGAAAAGGGAATCCAATCACAGGTATCCAATTTGATTGTAAAAAGCAGCAACTTATTTTTATTTTAATTTGCTATATAGACAATTAATGAAGTTGAATGTTTTTAATACATATTTTGGCTACTCTTATGCCTTTTTTGCTTTTTCAATTGTAATGTAAGTTGGAGTATTTGCCTGCAATGCAGAAGACCTAGGTTCAATCCCTGGGTCAGGAAGATCCCCTGGAGAAGGGAATGGCAACCCACCCCAGTGTTCTTGCCTAGAGAATTTCATGGACAGAGGAGCCTGGCAGGCTACAGTCCATGGGATCCCAAAGAGTTGGATACAACTCAGCGACTAACATTCTTTAAAAAGCAGTAATGTCATAACCATAATTTTTATTTGAAGGAAAGTTTTATATAGGTCAGTGATTAATAACTCTCAGTTATCACTAATATCAGAAAAAAGAAAGTGGGCTCAACTTACAGAATTAGGATTTTGTGTGCATATGTGTGAGAACTTTATACCAAATGGAATATTAATACAGAATAGGTAAAGTGCTATTCTAAAATTTACTTCTCTGATGATGTATGCATATACATACATACCTGTCTCTTTGAAAGTGTTTATAAGTGGATCTATAAAACACTCAAAGTCCCTTTAAGATCCAGGATCTGTAATTATGAATAACTTTAAAAAATGTTCATAATGTAAATAACCATAAATCTACTATAGCTGTGATAAAATAATCTTCTCTTATGGTTCGTAAAGATCAAAATTTTTCTTAGCATATCTGCTTGTAGATATAAAAGTGCAACACATATTTATTACTACCAATATGCACATATTCTGGAAATATAAAATATAATGAGCAAAGGACATTTCTGTCAAATAGAGACTTCAAAAGAACAATATAGTCTGGTGCTTTTGCTCTTCTTACTTATCATATGGAGATCCAGTGTGTTTCAACTTTGGGAAGTAAATATGCCAGTCCCTGAAACAGGAGACATATTGAGATGCTTGCTTTATTTCCCAGGCTACTTATAGAATATATTATAAATGGAAAATATATATTTTATTAGAAATAGCATAAAATAGTGTTATTTTCTTATGTGCTGAATAGTTCCATATAGAAAACTCTCCAAAACTCAATCTGTAAAACCCAATCCATCTCCCAGTAGTCAAATAGATTTCCAATTCCCTTGTGAAAACTCCCTCACTTCTCATTTTCCCTTGAGGTATGATATTACTTAATCAGTTAAGTTCAGTTGCTCAGTGGTGTCCAACTCTTTGCAACCCCATGGACTGCAGCACACCATTCTTCCCTGTCTATCACCAAACCCCAGAGACTACTCAAATTTATGTTCATCGCATCAGTGATGCCATCCAACCATCTCATCCTCTGTTGTCCCCTTCTCCTCCCAACATCAATCATTCCCAGCATCGGGGACTATTCCAATGACTTGGTTCTTTGCATCCAGTGGCCAAAGTATTGGATTTTCGCTTCAGCATCAGTCCTTCCAATGAATACTCAGGACTGATTTCCTTTAGAATGGACAGGTTGAATCTCCCTGAAGTCCAAAGGAATCTCCAGAGTCTTCTCCAACACCACCATTCAAAAGCATCAATTATTCGGCACTCAGCTTTCTTTAGAGTCTAACTCTCACATCCATACATGTCTACTGGAAAAGCAATAGCTTTGACTAGATAGACCTTTGTTGGCAAAGTAATGTCCCTGCTTTTTAATATGCTATCTAATTTGGTAATATTTTTCCTTCCAAGGAGCAAGTGTCTTTTACTTTCATGGCTGCAGTCACCATCTGCAGTGATTTTGGACATCAAAAAAAATAAAGTCAGCCACTGTTTCGATTGTTTCCCCATCTATTTTCCAAGAAGTGATGGGTCTAGATGCCATGATCTTAGTTTTCTGAGTGTTGAGCTTTAAGCCAACTGTTTCACTCTCCTCTTTCACTTTCCTCATGAGGCTCTTTAGTTCTTCTTCACTTTCTGACGTAAGGGTGGTGTCATCTGCATGTCTGAGGTTATTGATATTTCTCCTGGCAATCTTGATTCCAGCTTGTGCTTCATCCAGCCCAGCATTTCTCAGGATGTACTCTGCATATAAGTTAAATATGTAGGGTGACAATATACAGCCTAGCCGTACTCCTTTTCCTATTTGGAACCAGTCTGTTGTTCCATGTCCAGTTCTAACTGTTGCTTCTTGACCTGCATACAGATTTTCCAAGAGGCATGTCAGATGGTTTGATATTCCCATCTCTTTAAGTGTTTTCCACAGTTTGTTGTGATTCACACAGGCAAAGGGTTTGGCATAGTCAATAAAGCAAAAGCAGGTGTTATTCTGGAACTTTTGCTTTTTTGATGCTCCAACGGATGTTGGCAATTTGATCTCTGATTCCTCTGCCTTTTCTAAAACCAGTTTGAACATCAGGAAGTTCATGGTTCACGTATTGTTGAAGCCTGGCTTGGAGAATTTTAAGCATTGCTTTGCTAGAGTGTGAGATGAGTACAATTGTGCAGTAGTTTGATCATTTTTTGGCATTGCCTTTCTTTGGGATTGGAATGAAAACTGACCTTTTTCAGATGTGTGGCCATTGCTGAGTTTTCCAGATTTGCTGGAATGTTGAGCCCAGCACTTTCATAGCATCATCTTTGAGGATTTGAAATAGCTCAACTGGAATTCCATCACCTCCAGTAGCTTTGTAGTGATGCTTCCTAAGGCCCGCTTGATTTCTCATTCCAGGATGTCTGGCTCTAGGTTGGTGATCACACCATCATGATTATCTGAGTTGTGAAAATCTTTTTTGTATTGTTCTTCTGTGTATTCTCGGCATGACTTCTTAATATTTTCTGCTTCTGTTAGGTCCATACCATTCTGTCTTTTATTGTGCCCATCTTTGCATGAAATGTTCCCTTGGTATCTCTGATTTTCCTAAAGAGCTCTCTAGTCTTTCCTATTCTATTGTTTTCCTCTATTTCTTTTTATTGATTGCTGAGGACAGCTTTCTTATCTCTCCTTGCTCTTCTTTGGAACTCTGCATTCAAATGGGTATATCTTTCCTTTTCTCCTTTGCCTTTAGCTCCTCTTATTTTCTCAGCTGTTTGTAAGGCCTCCTCATAAAACTATTTGCCTTTTTGCATTTCTTTTTCTTGTGGATGGTCTTGATCACTGCCTCCTATACAATGTCATGAACCTCTGTCCATAGTTCTTCAGGCACTGTCTGTCAGATCTAATCCCTTTAATCTATTTCTCACCTCCACTGTATAATCATAAAGAATCTGATTTAGGTCATACCTGAATGGTCTACTGGTTTTCCCTACTTTCTTCAATTAAGTCTGAATTTGACAATAAGGAGTTCATGATCTGAGCCACAGTCAGCTCCTGGTCTTGTTTTGGCTAACTATAGAGAACTTCTCCATCTTTGGCTTCAAAGAATATAATCAATCTGATTTTGGTGTTGACCACCTTATGATGTCCATGTGCAGTCTGTAGTCTCTTGTGTTGTTTTAAGAGGATATTTGCTATGACCAGTGCATTCTCTTGGCAAAACTCTGTTAGCTTTTGACCTGTTTCATTTTATACTCCAAGGCCAAATTTGCCTATACTCCAGGTATTTCTTAACTTTCTACTTTTGCATTCCCATCCCCTATAATGAAGAGGGCATCTTTTTTGGGTGTTAGTTCTAGAAGTCTTGTAGGTCTTCATGAAGCCATTCAACTTCAGATTCTTTAGCATTACTGATCAGGGCATAGACTTAACTGTGATACTGAATGGTTTGCCTTGGAAACGAAGAGAGATCATTCTGTCGTTTTTGAGACTGCATTGAGGACTCTTTTGTTGACTATGATGGCTACTCCATTTCTTCTAAGGGACTCTTGGCCACAGTAGTAGATATAATGGACATCTGAGTTACATTCACCCATTCCAGTTCATTTTAGTTTGCTGATTTCTAAAATGTCGATATTCACTCTTGCCATCTCTTGTTTGACCACTTCCAATTTGCCTTGTTTCATGGACCTAACATTCCAGGTTCCTATGCAGTATTGCTTTTTACAGCATCAGATTTTACTTCCATCACCTATCACATCCACAACTGGGTGTTGTTTTTGTTTTGGCTCTGTTTCTTCATTCTTCCTGAAGTTATTTCTGCACTGATCTCCAGTAGCATATGGGGCACCTACCAACCTGGGGAGTTCATCTTCCAGTGTCATACCTTTTTGCCTTTTCATTCTGTTCATGGGGTTCCCAAGACAAGAAGTTTGGTTAGTTTTCTGTGATTGTGGTTTTCATTCTCTCTGCCCTTTGATGGATAAAGATAAGAGGCTTATGGAAGCTTTCTGATTGGAGAGACTGACTGAGGGGGAAACTGGGTCTTGTTCTGATCCCTGTTCAGTAAATCTTTAATCCAATTTTCTGTGATGGGCGGGGCAATTTTCCCTCCCTGTTGCTTGACCTGGGGCCAAACTATGGTGGAGGAAAACTTGTGTGCACCAGGACCCAGGAGAAAGGAGCAGTGACCCCACAAGAAACATTCCTTAATAGTGTGTATCATAAATTGTAGCATTTAATAATGTGCCATCACTTGGTTAATACAGCTTCTTAGAGGCAAATAAAGCTATCCACTCTAGTTAGTTTAAGCAGAAACTAACAAGAAAAAGAGACTATATAGTTCACAGATTCTTAGAACACTGAAGCATCAGTGTTTGAAGTTTATGCTGGCAGGATCAGTGTTTCAAAAACAGACACTTCCGGAAAAGCCAATGATTTTCTTCATAAGCCTCCAACATGTCCCAGAACCAAAGTAAAGATCTCTCTGATTGAATATGATTGGATGGGTCTGAAGGATAGGCCTGCACTACTCTACCATAAAGGTTTTAAATTCTAATTCTGCTTACAATGTGAGAACCTCAGGCAATAACACAGGAAGTCACCTAAAACAAGAGGCTGCTCAGTGTGAATGAGACAACACAAAGGATGAAACATATTATCTTCTCTAATAGGATTGTTACAGCAGGTATGTTTATTTTGTTATTCCTGAAAGCATTTAAGTCTCAGAAGTATTAAATCATGTATCATGGTTCTTCATACAGACCCAGCATCCTATTTACCTGGATTCAAAGCTCTGTTCTATTAGTGTGAAATTGAAAGAAAGAAAATTGATTTCACTGTCAACAATCAAGTTCTTGTCAACAAATATTGGATAACAGAATCTGTCTCATAGGGTGATTGTTAGAACTGAAGGAAATAGCTCAAATGCCCAGCACAAAACCTAGATACTTTACAACCTTTGTTTTAACCATTCTTATATAGTGTTATAACCTGTGTTTTAAAGTGGTAAAGAATCCACCTTCCAATGCAGGAGACACGGGTTCAATCTCTGGGTCTGGAAGATCCCCTGGAGAAGAAAATGGCTATCCACTCTGGTATTCTTGCCTAGAAAATTCCATGGACAGAGGAGCCTGCTGTACTACAGTCCATGGGTTCACAAAAAAGTCAAACATGACTTAGTGACTAACCAAACAATAAGCGTTTACTAGTACAGTAATGAACACATAAAATTACTGAAACATTTGCCCTAGTTTTTGCTATATATGTTAACAAAAATTATAGAATAATTTGGAAGTTAGGTGTAATAAACATATTTTATTATCCATCATACAGAAACTCATTTCTAATGGTATTGAGGCATCCCATTTTGTGTTGTGGTGAGTACTTCTTCACATACTAGGAACTGGAGGGTCATTCCAATCTTTTTAGTGCAATACAACTAGAGGGCTGACTCATAACGTAAGTCGGGAAAGGTGTTTTCTCCCGACAAGGTAATACTTGTTCTCCAAAAACACAGAGAAGATATTCAATGGGAGGATAACAATAATAACTTTTTAATAGTTTTCTAAATAATGAAATGAAGTAACTTAAGTGGAGCACTTATGGCAGAGCCTTGAATCCACTTAAAAATCAATGTAACTTAACTATTGTGATTGTTGCTTATGGAAGGTTGTTTTTTCTGTATTGACCTTGAAGTGGTTTGACCAAACCAATGTCTCAAACATTTCCTTCTAGAGCTTCCTTGCTACTTGCTTTTTCTAAGTGTGTCATAAATTTTGAGAGCACTTGATATCTTTGCAATACTTATATCCTTCATCTTAAATTAGAGTTAGAGTCTGTTGCTTACAAACCAATAACTATGACTAATAAATATAACAAAAAGAAAGCCTTTGAGAATTTAGTAATGAAGAGGCTTGACTTTCTTAATTAACTATTTGAAGTATTTGGATTTTTTTCTTTTAAAATCATCTTGTCCATGGCCAAAATGCATAGAAGACCCTGAAGAATACAATAGCAAAGACTGGTCTTTATTTAAAATACTGAGACAACAGGAATGATCTAGAGGATTGATAGTTTCTTTCTTTTTTTTTTTATTTTTTGTAGAGTCCATATTTCAGTCAACACTGCAAATTTTTAGAGGCATTTCTAACTACTAAAGCTAATGCATTAAATAAGAATCTCAGCTAAGTTTGCCTTATTAAGAGTTATACACCATCCTCCCTGAACTTCACTCCCATACATATTTCTTGGGTTTCCAATAATATAAATGAACAGAAACATGCAAGACTTTTTTTTTTTTTTTTTAAAAGAAAATCCATCCTGAACCCTCCTCCCTCCTCCCTCCCCATACCATCCCTCTGGGTCGTCCCAGTGCACCAGTCCCAAGCATCCAGCATCGTGCATTGAACCTGGACTGGCATCTCGTTTCATACATGACATTTCACATGTTTCAATGCCATTCTCCCAAATCTTGCCACCCTCTCCCTCTCCCACAGAGTCCATAAGCCTGTTCTATACATCAGTGTCTCTTTTGCTGTCTCGTATACAGGGTTATCGTTACCATCTGTCTAAATTCCATATATATGCGTTAGTATACTGTATTGGTATTTGTCCTTCTGGCTTACTTCACTCTGTATAATAGGCTCCAGTTTCATCCACCTCATTAGAACTGATTCAAATGTATTCTTTTTAATGGCTGAGTAATAGTCCATTGTGTATATGTACCAAAGCTTTCTTATCCATTCATCTGCTGATGGACATCTAGGTTGCTTCCATGTCCTGGCTATTATAAACAGTGCTGCAATGAACATTGGGGTACACGTGTCTCTTTCCCTTCTGGTTTCCTCAGTGTGTATGCCCAGCAGTGGGATTGCTGGATCATAAGGCAGTTCTATTTCCAGTTTTTTAAGGAATCTCCACACTGTTCTCCATAGTGGTTGTACTAGTTTGCATTCCCACCAACAGTGTAAGAGGGTTCCCTTTTCTCCACACCCTCTCCAGCATTTATTATTTGTAGACTTTTGGATCGCAGCCATTCTGACTGGTGTGAAATGGTACCTCATAGTGGTTTTGATTTGCATTTCTCTGATAATGAGTGATGTTGAGCATCTTTTCATGTGTTTGTTAGCCATCTGTATGTCTTTTTTGGAGAAATGTCTATTTAGATCTTTGGCCCATTTTTTGATTGGGTCATTTATTTTTCTGGAGTTAAGCTGGAGGAGTTGCTTGTATATTTGATAGTTTCTTACTTTATTTAATTTTTATTAAATTTCTTAATAGATTTTCTATTAAATTTACTTTTGTTACTTTCTATCTGGTTTGCTGCAGTCCATGGGGTTACAAAAATCAGACATGATAACTGAACAACAACTTGTATACTGTTGAAGAAGTTTCCTAATATCAATAAAGCTCAGTTTTGTCACTTCTCAAATCATTTTATAAGATGATTTTTGGAAGGATTACATTAGATATTATATACAATGTACTATATAATGTTAGTTTTTTAACCAAAATTTTTTGAATGAATAATATTTGCAGTAACAAGGAAAGTCTTATCTTTTTAAATTTATTCAATCAGGCCAAATTAAAGTTGTAGTCATATAGTTTCTGGGCTTCCTAGGTGGTTCAGTGGTATAGAATTTAATTACCAATGCAGGAGACTCAGGATACTCAGGTCTGATCCCTGGGCCCAGAAGATCCTCTAGAAGAGGAAATGGCACCCAATCCAGTATTGTTTCCTGGAAAAGTCCATGGACAGAGGAGCCTGGCAGGCTACAATCCATGGGGTTGCAAAGACTCGGACATGACTGAGCACAACATATACTTTCTAGTTTAATTGAAACACCCCTTTTACTTCTATCACTGTGAATATAGGTGTAACTCTCTTCATATTAATGTTACCAAACCAAACTTGGGTCCACTTGCCCACATTCAGTAAAGCCAACCCACTGACACTGAGTTGTGGTGAAGGAAAGTGCAGCGTTGATGTAAGGAAGCAGACAAAGAGTCTGGGGCAGCTAAGGCTCATAAAGCCCTAACTGCTTGCTGGGTCTCAGGGAAGCAGTGTGAAAAGCAGTGTGAGGGAGGCGTGTCACGGGGTGTGTGATCAGCTTGTGCACAGTTCCCTGATTAGTTGATGAAGGTAACAGGATGGTATCACAGGGGTTAACATCAATCCCCAGGCTTCAGTAGGTCTGAGGGCAACGTGTTCATCATCATCAAATAGTTAACTTCTTCCATTTGGTGGAGGTTTTAGGATCAGTGAAACAATTCAGGAAATGTGCATCAGATACTGTTACCTAGGTACTTCAAAGAGAAGCTAAAGATTCTGTGACTAACATATGGCTCATTCACCATTTAAATTTTTACAAGTTCTTCAAGCCCAGCTACTGTTTTTCTCAATACATGTTTACATCCTTAGAATGATCAATTCATGAGCCAGATTTCTGTGACTCAGGGGAGACCTGGAAGATTATAGCTCTTCTGCAAACAAGGGGCAAGTGGAAGACGTGGAGGGAGGGGTCTGTGCTGGGAAGACCCCCTAGTGTCCTTTGTTCTTCAGTCACCAGTCACTAAGTCATGTCCAACTCTCTGCGACTCCATGGACTGCAGGACCAGGCTTCCCTGTCCTTCACCGTCTCCCAGAGTTTTTTCAAACTCATGTCTATTTAGTCAGTGATGCCATCCAATCATCTCATCCTCTGTTGCCACCTTCTCTTGCTCTTAATCTTTCTCAGCATCAAGGTCTATTCTAATGAGTCAGCTCTTCTCATTAGGTGGCCAAAGTATTGGAGCTTCAGCTTCATCATCAGCCTTCCAATGAATATTCAGGGTTGATTTTCTTTACATAGGGTCCTGCTCTGTTACATTAACATATCTGTATGCTTTTGTCATTTTTTTCTTTATCTTACCTAGAAAAAGTAAGATTAGGATGCCATCTTGAGATGTATTAAGTTAGGGCACAAAAACATATCTGTGAAAAGCTTTATTTTTCTTTACCTGAAGTTTCTGTGTATATCTTACATTTTAGTGGCCCCATTGACAAAAAATAGTATTTGTCAGTAATTTAACTTTTATAT
This sequence comes from Bos indicus x Bos taurus, assembly GCF_003369695.1. Taxonomy (NCBI): domain Eukaryota; kingdom Metazoa; phylum Chordata; class Mammalia; order Artiodactyla; family Bovidae; genus Bos; species Bos indicus x Bos taurus. Next base: position 103,816,488 of record NC_040080.1, read on the forward strand.
GTGTAACTCTTTTGGCTATTGCTTTGGCAATTGTTGCTTTGATTATTGTTATTATATTTTTTTAATTTAGAAAAATTGTAAGAGTGGTTTAGCTATTTATCATAAAAGATTTTGACTCTTCTAGGAATGGTTAACTTTTTCCTTGAGAGAATTTTTTGATATGCTTAAACACTTTATACAAGCCTATGCTCCAACCAGTAACACTGAAGAAGCTGAAGTTGAACGGTTCTATGAAGACCTACAAAACCTTTTAGAACTAACACCCAAAAAAGATGTCTTTTTCATTATACGGGACTGGAATGCAAAAGTAGGAAGTCAAGAAACACCTGGAGTAACAGGCAAATTTGGCCTTGGAGTACGGAATGAAGCAGGGAAAAGGCTAATAGAGTTTTGCAAAGAGAATGCACTGGTCATAACATACACCCTCTTCAACAACAAAAGAGAAAACTCTACACGTGGACATGACAGGATTGTCAACACTGAAATCAGGTTGATTATATTCTTTGCAACCACAGATGGAGAAGCTCTATACAGTCAACAAAAACAAGACCGGGAGCTGACTGTGGCTCAGATCATGAGCTCCTTGTTGCCAAATTCAGACTTAAATTGAAGAAAGTAGGGAAAACCATTGGAGAAGGCAATGGTACCCCATTCCAGTACTCTTGCCTGGAAAATCCCATGGATGGAGGAGCCTGGTGGGCTGCAGTCCATGGGGTCGCTAAGAGTCAGACACGACTGAGCGACTTCACTTTCACTTTTCACTTTCATGCATCGGAAAAGGAAATGGCAACCCACTCCAGTGTTCTTGCCTGGAGAATCCCAGGGACGGGAGAGCCTGGTGGGCTGCCGTCTGTGGGGTCACACAGAGTTGGACATGACTGAAGCGAATTAACTGCAGCAGCAGCAGGGAAAACCATTACACCATTCAGGTATGACCTAAATCAAATCCCTTACGATTATACAGTGGAAGTGAGAAATGGATGTAAGGGACTAGATCTGATAGACAGAGTGCCTGATGAACTATGGATGGAGGTTCGTGACATTGTACAGACGACGGGGATCAAGACCATCCCCATGGAAAAGAAATGCAAAAAAGCAAAATGGCTGCTGAGGAGGCCTTACAAATAGCTGTGAAAAGAAGAGAAGCAAAAAGCAAAGGAGAAAAGGAAAGATATAAGCATCTGAATGCAGAATTCCAAAGAATAGCAAGGAGAGATAAGAAAACCTTCCTCAGTGATCAATGCAAAGAAATAGAGGAAAACAACAAAATGGGAAATACTAGAGATCTCTTCAAGAAAATTAGAGATACCAAGGGAACATTTCATGCAAAGATGGGCTCGATAAAGGACAGAAATGGTATGGACCTAACAGAAGCAGAAGATATTAAGAAGAGGTGGCAAGAATACACAGAAAAACTGTACAAAAAAGATCTTCATGACCCAGAAAATCATGATGGTGTGATCACTCACCTAGAGCCAGACATCCTGGAATGTGAAGTCAAGCAGGCCTTAGAAAGCATCACTGTGAACAAAGCTAGTGGAGGTGATGGAATTCCAGTTGAGATATTTCAGATTCTGAAAGATGATGCTGTGAAAATGCTGCACTAAATATGCCAGAAAATTTGGAAAACTCAGCAGTGGCCACAGGACTTGAAAAGGTCAGTTTTCATTCCAATCCCAAAGAAAGGCAATGCCAAAGAATGCTCAAACTACCACACAATTGTACTCATCTCACATGCTAGTAAATTAATGCTCAAAATTCTCCAAGCCAGGCTTCAGCAATATGTGAACCATGAACTTTGAGATGTTCAAGCTGGTTTTAGAAAAGGCAGAGGAACCAGAGATCAAATTGCCAACATCCACTGGATCATGGAAAAAGCAAGAGAGTTCCAGAAAAACATCTATTTCTACTTTATTGACTATGCCAAAGCCTTTGACTGTGTGGATCACAATAAACTGTGGGAAATTCTGAAAGAGATGAAAATACCAGACCACCTGACCTGCCTCTTCAGAAACCTATATGCAGGTCAAGAAGCAATAGTTAGAACTGGACATGGAACCACAGACTGCTTCCAAATAGGAAAAGGAGTATGTTAAGTCTATATATTGTCATCCTGCTTATTTAACTTATATACAGTGTATATCATGAGAAACGCTGGGCTGGGAGAAACACAATTGGAATCAAGATTGCCAGAAGAAATATCAATCACCTCAGATATGCAGATGATACCACCCTTATGGCAGAAAGTGAAGAGGAACTAAAAAGCCTCTTGATGAAAGTGAAAGTGGAGAGTGAAAAAGTTGGCTAGAAGCTCAGCATTCAGAAAACTAAGTTCATGGCATCCAGTCCCATTACTTTATGGGAAATAGATGGGGAAACAGTGAAACAGTGTCAGATTTTATTTTGGGGTGCTCCAAAATCACTGCATATATGAAAGCACCCAATAAGTTAAAAGACACTCCTTGGAAGGAAAGTTATGACCTTTCTAGATAGCATATTAAAAAGCAGAGACATTACTTTGACTACAGAAGTCCATCTAGTCAAAGCTATGGTTTTTCCAGTGGTCATGTATGGATGTGAGAGTGGGACTGTGAAGAAAGCTGAGCACTGAAGAATTGATGCCTTTGAACTGTGGTGTTGGAGAAGACTCTTAAGAGTCCCTTGGACTGCAAGGAGGTCCAACCAGTCCATCCTAATGGAGATCAGTCCTGGGTGTTCATTGGAAGGACTGATGTAGAAGCTGAAACTCCAATACTTTGGCCACCTCATGTGAAGAGCTGACTCATTGGAAAAGACCCTGATGCTGGGAGGGATTGGGGGCAGGAGGAGAAAGGGACGACAGAGGATGAGATGGCTTGATGTCATCACTGACTCGCTGGACATGAGTTTGAGTAGACTGCGGAAGTTGGTGATGGACAGAGAGGCCTGGTGTGCTGCAATTCATGGGGCCGCAAAGAGTCAGACACAACTGAGCGACTGTACTGAACTGAACACTTTATATGCCTGCACTAGATATAAATAAAAACTTTTATGATGCACAGTTTTCTAAATATTAACTTGACTTTCTTTAACTATGTACCTGTCAGATACTACTCACCTGGTCCAATATAGGCATATTTATATAGATGTACTTTAACTTTGCATTTTGTCTTTGTTATCTGCTTTTTTGGCTCTCTTCAGTGTTTCTTCACAGTTATTAGTAAACAGAGAAAAATAGTTGTTTTGATCATGAATAAATAGCAAAGCTTAAAGCATATATACATATTAGAAAACATATAAAATTAACTCTGCCATAGTAATGTAATATCCAATGTAATATATATATATATATATATACACACACACACATACACACACACACACACACACACACACACACACACATACTCTGATGACCCAAGTTAGTATATAAATTATATACCTATTTATGGTAAATATAATCAGAAATACAGGGAATAGATGGAAAAATACATTTTCTTTTCCCTTTTGAAATACATGGAAATAATACTCTCTGGTACACAAGAAACAATCTAAGTGCTTATATTGCTGCAGCATATTGATTTTCTGACTGTAGAATCCATCATAATTGAACAGTAAACTATCTTATTTCATTTCTGGCAGTGTTTTCAGAAGTATATAATTTAGAATTATATATCAAATGAATTTAAATAAGTCCCTTGGTTTTATTTATTTATCTACCTTATTTGAACTAAATTTGCCTTCTGTATGCTAATGAGAAGATATAGGATCCCTACTTAATGATGAAGAATGATTAGAATTTTAACATTTCTTTTGGAATATAAATTAATCCTCTAATTATCAAAAATGGAGAAGAATAAGCTTTGTTGCTCTCAAGCACTTAACAGAGAATGCTATCTTGCCCATTAACTATGCGCTTACTGCTTCTTTTTTCCTTGCGTGTTTTTCTAATCAAGGACATACTTTCTCCCCTGAGGCACGTGGGAGTTTAGCAATTACTTGCAGCTCTAATACTAGGCAATTTCTTCTGGGACTGCAATCTGTTAAGAGTTCAATTTTCTCAACCACAGACAAAATGATCAGAATGAATTCATTCCTTCAGAATGAAACCAAGTGAATAAACTAAATGTGATTGAAATGAACTTAGGTGGGACTCATACATAAATCAACAGAAAACCCTGTCACATAACCCAACTGTACATACCTAGGGCATGCGTTTCATATTTCAGCAACTTTAAAATGGTTTTTTCACTCTTCCAAAGAACATTTTTTTTAAAGTCCCAGTAAAGCTCAATTAAATGTAATAATTGTAATTATGTATAGATATTTCCATACCACTCTGCAAAAAGGTTGTATTACATTATGTGCACTTTACAGTGTAAGAGAACCACTATGACCACCTGACTTTACCATTGCTCAGTGATGACAAATGTTTTTGTCTGTGTCAAGCTGTTAGGTGTAAAAACAAAACAGAACACGTTTGTAAAAAATGTATACTTATTTCAGGATGAATGAGTTTAAATAATTTTCATAGTTTTGTTAGCCATTTGTTTGTGGTGCTTTTATGAATCTATTCACACTGGTTTTACATTATTCACATGGATTCTTCTCTTTTTTTGTTTGTGAAAACTCAACTCCATTAAAAAAAATTGAATCTTTTGTCACATGTGCTGCAGATTTTTTCCTCCAACTTTAAATGTTGCACAGACATTACTGATAGGAATTTATCCAATTAACATGTTGGGCAGACTTGTAAAGCTATATTCATTATTGCACTATTGGTAAAGAACTAAGGCTAAAATTCACATAAATATGGTGAATAAAGAACAGGTTTGGATAAATTTTGATACATCTCTTCAATAGAATATTAAGTTCGTTTAAAGAATGAAGACAAAAATAGATAAATAAATAAAAAATAAAGAATAAAGACAGACTTATTTGTGGTTTCCAAGATATATCATGGGAGAAAGGCAATTCTGAAAAATGATGTTAATTGACAAATAGAATTTAAAGGCAGGGTAGAGAGTTTTATATCATATATAACCTTTAGTATTTAATTAATTATAATGAATTTGCATTATCTTCATCATCACCTTCATCATTGTGGTTTGTCATTATCATAGTCATTCAAGTATAGAATCATTCTTGTTTAGATTTTAATAACACATTTATATTTACATAAAATTTATAATGGACTTTTTTTAGTATTTTGATGAGAGTGGACAGGTTGGTTGTTTTTGTAGAGGAAACTATCTGAACTGGCAACAAGTTTTGAAAGGGAAGAATCTGTGGGAGACTCTGTGGATGACACCTTATTTGTGTAGCTCCTTGAAGGATATATTCTTACTCTGAGTTTTCTAGGTGCAACTTTGTCTCATGCCATAGGAATCTGGAAATATTATTTCTATTCCCTAGGGTCCTATAAAATGAGAAGTTTGGACTTGGTAAACTTGAGGTTGCCATTTTTCCAACTATATATGACTCCTTGCTCTTCTACTTTAATATCATCATATAATCAAGGTTGTGGAAACACCCAGCATATACAAATGGTGAAGTGACAAGATCACAAATGTAAATTGCATTAATAGATCATGAGACTATAAACAGGAGAAAGTTGTCAACAGTCTCTGGCTACTACTTGTGGGAAATAGTAACCCATACTGCTCACGAGGTCTTGATTTTTACGTTACCAGTCACTTATGTTAGTGCATGGAACTTCCCAGAGGACTGGCTGAATTGCCAACAAAAGATATTATTTCTTGTACATGGGAATTACTACATTAACCCTTGTCCTATTTTAATTCAGAACAATAAGAGTTTATCAACTACCTTATGTAAAATATAAGGAAATTAAATAATGGGTCAGAGAAAAAAGACAGAGAAAGTTGTTTAGTCACAAATTGTCTCCTAACATTTATTTGGTGAATATACTACAGTCCAGAATTTAGTCTTCTTCCTTAGTCTCAAAATATGATTTGTTCTGCACAATGAAAGAAGATTTCTCTCTGTATCAGATCAGATCAGATCAGATCAGTGGCTCAGTAGTGTCCGACTCTTTGCAACCCCATGAATCACAGCACACCAGGCCTCCCTGTCCATCACCAACTCCTGGAGTTCACTCAGACTCACATCCATCGAGTCAGTGATGCTATCCAGCCATCTCATCCTCTGTCGTCCCCTTCTCCTCTTGCCCCCAATCCCTCCCAGCATCAGAGTCTTTTCCAATGAGTCAACTCTTCACATGAGGTGGCCAAAGTACTGGAGTTTCAGCTTTAGCATCATTCCTTCCAAAGAAATCCCAGGGCTGTTCTCCTTCAGAAGGGACTGGTTGGATCTCCTTGCAGTCCAAGGGACTCTCAAGAGTCTTCTCCAACACCACAGTTCAAAAGCATCCATTCGTCAGTGCTCAGCCTTCTTCACAGTCCAACTCTCACATCCATACATGACCACTGGAAAAACCATAGCGTTGACTAGACGAACCTTTGTTGGCAAAGTAATGTCTCTGTTTTTGAATATGCTGTCTAGGTTGGTCATAACTTTCCTTCCAAGGAGTAAGTGTCTTTTAATTTCATGGCTGCAGTCGCCATCTGCAGTGATTTTGGAGCCCAGAAAAATAAAGTCTGACACTGTTTCCACTGTTTCCCCATCTATTTCCCATGAAGTGATGTGACTGGATGCCATGATCTTCATTTCCTGAATGTTGAGCTTTAAGCCAACTCTTTCACTCTCCACTTTCATCTTCATCAAGAGGCTTTTTAGTTTCTCTTCACTTTCTGCCTAAAGGGTGGTGTCATATGCATATCTGAGGTTATTGATTTTTCTCCCAGCAATCTTGATTTCAGCTTGTGTTTCTTCCAGTCCAGCGTTTCTCATGATGTACTCTGCATATAAGTTAAATAAGCAGGGTGACAATATACAGCCTTGACGAACTCCTTTCCCTATTTGGAACCAGTCTGTTGGCTCACATAAATGATGTTATTTAATCAGAATACCACATCACCAGTGTTATTGTTAATGTCAGCAGACCCATAGAGGAAGCTAAATAAAAATTGGAAGGTTGTGTGGAGACTATACTTTAGAATATAGAAAGTGAATTTGAGTTTAATGCATTAACTGAAATAGCTGGTTGCATTTCTTTCTTACAAATGGGACGGTTGTACAAATGGCACTGGAACTAGCAAAGTCCTTTCACTGAATCTTTTGCATCCACCTTCAGACAGGCATGGGTTTGTTACCAGAATACTGTTTCTTAAAACCTTCTCTCAAAAACATTTTCTCAAATAAACTGATATATGGTAGAGTAGTACTTGAGATGGAGAAGGCAATGGCACCCCACTCCAGTACTCTTGCCTGGAAAATCCCATGGATGGAGGAGCCTGGTGAGCTGCAGTCCATGGGGTCGCTACCAGTCTGACACGACTGAACGACTTCACTTTCACTTTTCACTTTTCCTGCATTGGAGAAGGGAATGGCAACCCACTCCAGTGTTCTTGCCTGGAGAATCCCAGGGAAGGGGGAGCCTGGTGGGCTGCTGTCTATGGGGTCGCACAGAGTCGGACACGACTGAAGCGACTTAGCAGCAGCAGTACTTGAGAAGGTCATTCTGCATTTTACTTAATCATTCTATTTTACAGAATTTTGTTCAACCAAATCTCATATTTTGACCAACAATTTCTTTTTGATATGTAACTCTTAAGAATTCAAATCTTACTGGAATGGGAACACCACAGTCATTTTTGAAAGTGACCCTGATTTTGAATGCTTTGATTGTTTGTACATGATATAAAAGTAAATATTGAAAGAGGTATCTCATTCGATTTATCATCAATCTACAGAAAAAAAAAATCATTAAGCCATTCACAATGTTCTGTCTTTGCAGGTGTTATAAAAATAAATGTGATTCCCATTTTCTGATACCTCATTCTAAATATTTTTGCAGCTTTGGTTAAAGTGTACTCATTTGAAAATTCTAAAGAAAAGTCATGTTAAGGAATCTAGTTTTAATGATATTTTTCTATGTTGTCATATTCAAAATCTATTTTAAATGCTTAAGAAAACCCATTTATAAAAAATATGATGAAAGTAGAGAAAATGACTAGCTTGCAAAGAGTAATTGAGGTAGAGGGAGTACCTAAAATCAGAGAAAAGGAAATTGAAATATCTGATTTAATATTCAGTAAGAAAGAGATGGAAAGGTAGAACAACAATTCTTCAATCAATTTAATATGGAAATTAGGAAACACTGCCTGTGGCAGAAGCATCTAGAAGCTATATGTTATTAAGTATTCTCCTCTCTCCTACAAACAAGACCCAGAAAAGAAGCATTTTTTTTTTTAATTATAAGTTTCAGAAAAGGAGCTGAAGGTAATGGATGCCATTTCTGACAGCTAAGGCTGTCAGACATTAGCATTTATTGGTAAAAGAGAGAAACTAACCAAAGAGTTTTCAAAACAAAATGAACAGAACTTCATGTCAGACACGATTCCTGGATGGGACAAATAAAAGTGTCTTACATTTGAAATAAGCCAAAATCAAACATTTCTCCCCATATTTACAATGTTGAGATTAAATATGATCAGTTAGGGGTTGATGGCAGAGTAAAATTATTTGCCTTTCTTTAATATTAATTATAACATTTTCTTTGCTGCTAATGATTATAAGTATTACATAAATGTTTTACAAGGATATTTTATTTTTTTATCTCTATGTCAGCAAAAACAAGACTGGAGCTGACTGTGGCTTAGATCATGAACTCCTTATTGCCAAATTCAGACTTAAATTGAAAAAAGTGGGGAAAACCACGAGACCACTCAGGTATGACCTAAATCAAATCCCTTATGATTATACAGTGGAAGTGAGAAATAGATTTAAGGGACTAGATCTGATAGAGTGCCTGATGAACTATAGACGGAGGTTCATGACATTGTACAGGAGACAGGGATCAAGACCATCCCCATGGAAAAGAAATGCAAAAAAGCAAAATGTCTGTTCTGAGGAGGCCTTACAAATAGCTGTCAAAAGAAGAGAAGGGAAAAGCAAAAGAGAAAAGGAAAGATATAAGCATCTGAATGCAGAGTTCCAAAGAATAGCAAGGAGAGTTAAGAAAACCTTCCTCAGCGATCAATGCAAAGAAATAGAGGAAAACAACAGAATGGGAAAGACTAGAGATCTCTTCAAGAAAATTAGAGATACCAAGGGAACATTTCATGCAAAGATGGGCTCGATAAAGGACAGAAATGGTATGGACCTAACAGAAGCAGAAGATATTAAGAAGAGGTGGCAAGAATACACAGAAGAATGTACAAAAAAGATCATCATGACCCAGATAATCACGATGGTGTGATCATTCACCTAGAGCCAGACATCCTGGAATGTGAAGTCAAGTGGGCCTTAGGAAGCATCACTACGAACAAAGCTAGTGGAGGTGATGAAATTCTAGTTGAGCTATTTCAAATCCTGAAAGTGATGCACTCAATATGCCAGCAAATTTGGAAAACTCAGCAGTGGCCACAGGACTTGAAAAGGTCAGTTTTCATTCCAATCCCAAAGAAAGGCAATGCCAAAGAATGCTCAAACTACCACACAATTGCACTCATCTCACACGCTAGTAAAGTAATGCTCAAAATTCTCCAAGCCAGACTTCAGCAATACATGAACTGTGAACTTCTAGATGTTCAAGCTGGTTTTAGAAAAAGCAGAGGAACCAGGGATCAAATTGCCAACATCCACTGGATCATGGAAAAAGCAAGAGAGTTCCAGAAAAACATCTATTTCTGCTTTATTGACTATGCAAAGCCTTTGACTGCGTGGAGCACAATAAACTGTGGAAAATTCTGAAAGAGATGGGAATACCAGACCACCTGACCTGCCTCTTGAGAAACCTATATGCAGGTCAGGAAGCCATAGTTAGAACTGGACATGGAACCACAGACTGGTTCCAAATAGGAAAAGGAGTATGTCAAGGCTGTATATTGTAACCCTGCTTATTTAAATTATATGCAGAGTAAATCATGAGAAACTCTGGGCTGCAAGAAGCACAAGCTGGAATCAAGATTGCTGGCAGAAATATCAATAACTTCAGATATGCAGATGACACCATCCTTATGGCAGAAAGTGAAAAGGAACTGAAAAGCCTCTTGATGAAAGTGAAAGAGGAGAGTGAAAAAGTTGACTTAAAGCTCAGCATTCAGAAAACGAAGATCATGGCATCTGGTCCCATCACTTCATGGAAAATAGATGGGGAAACAGTGGAAAAAGTGTCAGACTTTATTTTGGGGGGCTCCAAAATCATGGTGGATGGTGGCTGCAGCCTTGAGTTTAAAAGACACTTACTCCTTGGAAGGAAAGTTATGACCAACCTAGATAGCATATTGAAAAGCAGAGATATTACTTAGCCAACAAAAGTCCATCTTGTCAAGGCTCTGGTTTTTCCAATGGTCATGTATGGATGTGAGAGTTGGACTATAAAGAAAGCTGAGCACCGAAGAATTGATGCCTTTGAACTGTGGTGTTGGAGAAGACTCTTGAGAGTCCCTGGACTGCAAGGAGGTCCAACCAGTCCATCCTAAAGGAGATCAGTCCTGGGTGTTCATTGGAAGGACTGATGCTGAAGCTGAAATTCCAATACTTTGGCCACCTCATGCAAAGAGTTGACTCATTAGAAAAGACCTTGATGCTGGGAAGGATTAGGGGCAGAAGGAGAAAGGGACAACAGAAGATGAGATGGCTTGATGGCATCACCGACTTGATGGACATGAGTTTGGGTGAACTCTGGAGGTGGTGATGGGCTGGGAGGCCTGGTGTGCTGTGATACATGGGGTTGGAAAGAGTCCAACACGACTGAGTGACTGAACTGAAGTGAACACCAAATCAAGTTTTTTCACCAAAGAAATTAGTCTATATGCCCAAGGTCAGTTAGCTAATACAGCTGACCTTTGAATTACACAGATTTGAACTGAGCAGGTCCACTTACACATGAATTTTTTCTAGTAGTCAATACTATAACACTACATGATCTGACTTTGCTGTTAAGTCACAATCTTGACTCTGCAGGAGGTTGGTGCCCCAACCCCTGGGTTGTTTAACGATCATGTCAGACCTGGAAATTAAATTATTTAGATTAGATTACATTTAATTGTACATTTCATAACTGGAGATTAAATCTAACTCCATCTGGAATCAAAGGAGGTTGGATTTAGATAAAACATATTTGTAAAAATACATAAATATCATAACTTTCTCTAATTTTTCAGTTTCATTCATCATCTAAAAAAGAAAAAAAAATATATATATATATATATTTCTTGAGCACTGGTTTTAACACAGTTGTTCTTATTACAGAAAGAGTGACCAAGAGATGAAGTCCTTTTCCTCCTTATGTTTATAAATCAATCAGTGACTCAGTCATTGTATAAGTGACAAATTTAACTCACTAACAAATGACAAGCTAAAAAATAACAAACTAACAAATCATATGAAAAAAAAAAAAGCAGATTAGGTGGGTCCCATGATGAGCCCGCCAGGTGTCTCTTCTTGAGATGTTTCATCTGCTGGGAATGTTATCACAGAAGGCTTCAGATGTCAGTTCCTTCAGGGATTAGTTCAATTGCAGAGTTCTACTGCATCCTATATTATACATCTGCCTGGATTACAGGTTGAAACAAGAGTGTACAGACGTGGCCACCTTGGTGTACTGGAGGTCCACTCTGAAAGTTCTATGGAATGCCATGGAAGGGGCTCGTTTGAGGTTATTATTGGACTTACACTCTGGTTCTGTTTCTTCCCCTTGCCCAATCATGTTTCATGTCCTTCCCTGACTCACATGTTGGTCTCAAGCAAACTCGTTAACAAATTCCCTGCATTCTAAACCCCTTCTCAGGTAGGAAGGTAATGCAGAGCTCTTTTTGAGAAGATCATCCTTTCTCCCACAGCTCAGCAGTTTCACTTCTTTCCAAAGCAAAGGACTGTACTTGGGTGGATCTGATTCTGGCGTCTCTATTCTAATTTTAAAAATGCTTGTGCCATTTCCATTCTTTCTTAGTTACTGCAAATTAATAATAAATCTTTTTTTTTTTTTTAATGTAGTAACATCACTTAACATGAGATTTACCCTCTTAAGTTTTTAAGTATACAGGACGGTATTGTTAACTATAGCCATGATAGTGTACAGCAGACCTATTACTTATTGATTCTGCAATAACCAAAACTTATATACACTGAACAGCTATTCCCCATATACCCCTCCCCCAAGCTCCTGACTGCCATCATTCTACTCATTGCTTCTATGTATTTGATATTTTAGATAACCTAATATAAGTGGAATCATGCAGTATTTGTACTCTGGGACTGGGAATTGTCTTACTTAGTATTCTGTCCTCAAGGTTCATCTGCGTTGTTGCATATGGCAGGATTTCCTTCTTTTTTAAGGCCAGATTGCTAGTGTGTACAATTTAATGAATCCCATTATGTGTATATACCCCATTTTATTTATCAACTTACTGATCAATGAACATTTAGATTGCCTTCACATCTTGACTATTGTGAATAATGCAGTGATGAACACAGTACTGCAACACTGTATCTTTTTCATTATCCCGATTTCAGTTCTTTCAGATGAATACACAGAAATGGGGTTTCTAGATCAGTGATAGTTTTATTTTTAATTTTATGAGGAAACTTCATATTGTTTTCCCTGGAGGCTGTACCCGCTTTCCCAGTCTTCAACAATCTACCCAGCCAGAAATTTGGGGTCTCTCAAACCTCTATATTTGTGTCTTCTCTGGACTTGTATGAATAAAATCTCAACTGTAGAGATTTTTCAGTTTCTTTTGTTTTTGGAGGGAACTTGTCATCTTACTGTCTCTGATATCTGATATCCCACAGGTCTTCTTGGGCAACAGCATACCTTGACCTAATTTTTCTGTTCTCAGGAGACTTCAGTTTCAAAAGTATGCCTGGTCCCCTCCATACTCTGAGACTGGCCCTAGAAAAATCTGAATGCTGTGTGTTTATTAGACTCTCTCTCCTTTCTAGGAATTAGCCAAGGGTAGGGGGTTTTGCTGACATGGGGGAAGAAGTTCTGGTGGGAGATTTCAACTCCAAGCCACCATTTGTTTTATTGACCCTCAGGTGTCTAGAATATCTTGGATCCTTTCAGTACTCAGAGGCTGGCAAGACTGAACTCTGCTCCTGGGGATCTCCCCGCAAGCAAAAAAAAAAACAAAAACACACACACACTAACAAAGTAAGTTCTAAACTCCAAACCCTTGGAGGCAGTCCAGTCTTTCCATCTCTCCTCAGGAGAAGCTGGGAGTTTCCTTCCATTCTCATGACAGCTTACTAGAAGAAAGGAATTATGGAAAGATTGTATCTTGCATTTTATTACCAGCATCAGTGTGATTGTTTTGTGTTTATCCAGAGTGTAGAGTCTGTCAACTGTTTTCTGGATTTCTCTGTGCATTGTTGAATCTGTGTGTCGATGGAGAGAAGGAACTTCTTATTCTGCCATCTTGCTGACATTACCCCAGTAAATCCTGGTATCTATGGTGGCTATCTTCTGATTTTATTTTTCTTCTTCACAGTGGTCTTAGGTATTTGTGGCACTTTTCATTTCCATAAGTATTCAATTTTCCTCCCACTGATGCAGGGGTTTTATTATGATTGCATTGAATTTAAAAGAAACAGGTAAGAAAAGAACTCTTTACAAATTGGGTCTTTCCACCTGTATCATGATATGTCTTTCCATGTATTTATGTTTCTGATAATTCTCAATAATTTAATTTTTGTGTATAGGTCTTGCACGGTTTTCATCAATTTGTTTCTAAGCAGTTGATATATTTTTGATGATTCTTTTTTTTGGGGGGGGGGGTGCATATTGCACAACTTGTGGAATTTAGCTCCCTGAACAGGGATTGAACTCATGCCCTCAGCAGTGAGAGCAGAGTCCTACCCCGTGAACAACCAGAGAATTCCCATTAATTCTTTTGTATACATATAAAGACATAGTTTTATAATATCACTGGTATAGTTTTCTTTGTAGTTATGCCATTTGCCTCATAGACTTAATGTGTCTTTTATCTTCAAAAATTCTCCAATATTCCTTCTTTATTGTTTTTGCTCCATTATCTTTCTCCTCCTTTTACTAGGACCAGAGTTGCAAATATATTTGATCATTCTCCTGTGACACACATATCTTTTGCAATTTTCTTTCCTTTTATATTTCTCTTCATACTTCTATCAGAATCTTTCTATTTTCCAATATAATGCATTTGACTCTTGAACAACAAGGTTTCAAACTGTGCAGGTCCACATACATGCCAATTTTTTTCAATAAATACTATAGTACAGCCTTTCCCTTCTCCAGGGGATTTTCCCAACCCAGGGATTGAACCCAGGTTTTTCACATTGCAGGCAGATTCTTTACCATATGACACCAGGGAAGGCCTTGCTTTCAAAAGTGTTGTTATGAAACATGCTAATTTTTCATTGCCAGTGTATGGGTGGGGAAAAAAAAAAAAAACTTTCATTCTTCCTTTCTAGGTCATTTGGCTGGTCTAAAAAATTGACATAAAACAAATTAACAGGAGAAAAACAAATTTTGTATGTATGGGAGCCCCATAAAAAGTGAAACTCAGAGAATGCAGGCAGCTTTTATACTTTTTAGACAAGGAAACAATGCATTTATAAAGAACTGACAAGACAAAGGAGCTTGGGATAGTAAGTTAGTGAAGAAGTATTAATGTTTGTATATACAACTTTCTCCGCTTTAAATTCCCTATTTCTGGTAATAAGGATGCTCTCTATCCCCCTGGTACAGGGAGGATACCTTCCACCTGGTACATTTATTTCCTGTTTTCTGGGAGATGAAGGAAAGCCAAACTTTCCCACTTGCACCAGCTCTTTCTTGAGTGACTTTAACTCAGAATAATCAATGTGACAAAATAATGTATATTTGTTTGGATTTTCTGTTCCCTTCCATCAGTAATTGGAAGTACTAATAGCTATAGATGGACTGAGTAAGGAGCAGAATAGAAGATAAAGTGATCAAGTTGCCTCTAAGGTTTGGGGCTTGAATGACTGAGGAAGAATCTTGTCATTTATTACGGTAAAAATGAAGAATGGGTTTAGGAGTTGTTGAAGATCAACGTATATGGTCAAATATATTCAATTTGAAATACCATATAGATAATTGAATATAGAAGTCTAGAATTAATGAGAATTACATGGGTTGAAATACATACATTACAGAATTTTTAGTTTCAGTTCTGGCTCTCAGTCATGTCTGACTCTTTGCGACCCCATGAGCCGCAGCACGCCAGGCCTCCCTGTCCATCACCAACTCCCAGAGTCCACCAAAACCCATGTCCATTGTGTCAGTGATGCCATCCAACCATCTAATCCTCGGTCATCCCCTTCTCCACCTGCCCTCAATCTTTCCCAGCATCAGGGTCTGTTCAAATGAGTCAGCTCTCCACATCAGATGGCCAAAGTATTAGAGTTTCAGCTTCAACATCAGTCCTTCCAATGAACACCCAGACTGATCTCCTTTAGGATAGACTGGTTGGATCTCCTTGTAGTCCAAGGGACTCTCAAAAATCTTCTACAAACCACAGTTCAAAGCTCAGCTCTCAGCTTTCTTCACAGTCCAACTCTCACATCCATACATGACGACTGGAAAAACAATAGCCTTGACTAGATGAAGCTTTGTTGGCAAAGTAGTGTCTCTGCTCTTTAAAATGCTGTCTAGGTTGGTCATAACTTTCCTTCCAAGGAGTAAGCGTCTTTTAATTTCATGGCTGCAGTCACCATCTGCAGTGATTTTGGAGCCCAGAAAAATAAAGTCTGACACTGTTTCCACTGTTTCCCCTTCTATTTCCCATGAAGTGATGGGACCGGATGCCATGATCTTCATTTTCTGAATGTTGAGCTTCTAGCCAACTTTTTCACTCTCCACTTTCACTTTCATCAAGAGGCTTTTGAGTTCCTCTTCACTTTCTGCCATAAGGGTGGTGTCATCTGCATATCTGAGGTTATTGATATTTCTCCTGGCAATCTTGATTCCAGTTTGTGTTTCTTCCAGTCCAGCGATTTTTAGTATAAATGATAAAAAAAAAAAAAAAAAAAACTGCTCACCTTAATGAGACCAAAGACTATGATAGGTAGAAAAGGAAAGTGATTACAAGATGGAGGTCTGGGAACTCCAGTGTTTAGAGGTTGAGATCAAAATCATAAACAAGAAAAGAGAATGAAAAGCTGTTTCCGGAGACGTAAGTGGATGAGTAGAAGTGTGGAATGTCTCAGAAACCACTTAGAGTGTCAGTAAGAAATTAATATGGAAATATCAAGTAATGATCTGTTTTAAATCATAAAGTATATAAATTGAGAAATGTCTATGGGACTTGGTGATGTGTTAATCATAGGGGATCTTAAAAAATTAGTTACAAACAGGGGACAGGAAGGAAATTATAAGTTATAAACATAAAAATTTTCAAGAAAGGGAAAAGAAACACAGGCAACAAATACAGACAATATAGTTGAGCAGTTTCCTATAATGCAGCAGGCAGTTGGGGAGTTGCTGGAATGATATAGGATGTTTTCATTTTTAATTAAGTTGGGAAATTAGAAAAAAAAATTCTGCTGATAGGGAAAACCTGATAATGTCAGAAAGAAAGGGGAAATTTTACAAAAGGACATTTCATGACTAAGAATATGAAATGCAGGGCATAAGTGGTGGTTAGCATCAGATAAGACAGAAGTCAGTTCACCAGCTGCAATAACTAGAAAAGAAGCATATGGGTACAGATGTAGGAGTTGCTGGGGCTGTGGTTTTGTGAGGTTTTAAAGATGCTTACTCCTTGGAAGGAAAGTTATGACCAACTTAGATAGCATATTCAAAAGCAGAGACATTACTTTGCCAACAAATGTCCATCTAGTCAAGGCTATAGTTTTTCCTGTGGTCATGTATGGATGTGAGAGTTGGACTGTGAAGAAGGCTGAGTGCCGAAGAATTGATGCTTTTGAACTGTGGTGTTGGAGAAGACTCTTGAGAGTCCCTTGGACTGCAAAGAGATCCAACCAGTCCATTCCGAAGGAGATCAGCCCTGGGATTTCTTTGGAAGGAATGATGCTAAAGCTGAAACTCCAGTACTTTGGTCACCTCATGCGAAGAGTTGACTCATTGGAAGACTCTGATGCTGGGAGGGATTAGGGGCAGGAGGAGAAGGGAACGACAGAGGATGAGATGGCTGGATGGTATCACTGACTTGATGGACGTGAGTCTGGGTGAACTCTGGGAGTTGGTGATGGAGAGGGAGGCCTGGTGTGCTGCAATTAATGGGGTTGCAAAGAGTCGGACACAACTGAGCAACTGAAGTGAACTGAACTGAAGGACAGAAAAATTTATTACTTTTGATTTTCCCCCTAATCACTAAAAAAGCAAGTTTATCAGAGCATAAGAAAGGGAAGGATTCTAAGTTTGAAGAAAAGAAAATGTATGAACAAGTGCTCAAATGAACAGGAGAGAAAAGCCACTAGGAAAATGTGATAGGATTATCATAGCAGGGCTAGGGGCACACTTCACTTCTGTGACTATAGATTTAGCATGAGACAAATTAGCATGGTGTTGAATATTTCTCCAGCCTCGTTTATCTTCACAGGAGCACATAATTCAGCTTAGATTTAACAAATGTTGAGTTTCTGATAGAAGAGTAGGTACAACAAGTATAGTTAGTAGGGGGTGCGGGTTGGTGGAGTACCTAAAAGGATAGATAGTAAGATTTAAACTAAGCAAGTATAAAGTTGAAGATGTTAGGATGCTTATAGACAATATAGAAGTCAGAATCTCTGGAAAATTTCCTGAGATTTGCTTTATGATTTGGAAAATTTAAGTTCACATAGAGAGATGAGCAAATAATTAACTATTTTTATTAGATCTTTCCTCTGTGCTAAATAGAGCTCTAAGTATTCTTTTTATCATAGTTTGATTAATCCTTATAACTCTATGAAGGATCCTTATGTCCATTTCATATGTAAACTAAGACACAAGATATTATCAAATTTACCCTAAGTTGCATAGCCAGCAGTTACAGAGCCAAGTCTCATATCTAGCCTGTCATGATCCTGGAGCCTACTTTCTTAAAATCCACTCTGTTCTTCTGACCCAGCAAAATGGGGAACATTGGAACAATCATTTTAGTTGCTAGACCTCCATAATAAAGAAAATTGATTAAATGTCAATGTTTTAAATAAGGGAGATGCTCCTAGGGGAGTTCAGACAAAATCATTCTTCCTCATATCTCCTAAAATTATAACCAGAGACAAAACTTGATCCAAGTCCAACTTTTTAAACTGGAAACAGCTCTGTTGTAAAATATGTTTGATAATCTTTCTCCTTACTGGCTGTGGACTCATTCTCTGTGATGTGTGCAAATGCATTTTATACTATTAATAATTTCTTTCATATTGAAATCAGATATTTTGAATGTATTAAAATAGAAGCATAACACATCACTTTGTAATATGGCCAGCAACTTATCTTTTGTTTAGTACAGCCTCCCACTTCTAGTTGTTATGAAGAGATCTTGAATTACTACTGTTTAATATGAAAAGGGCTTCCCTAGTGGCTCAGATGGTAAAGAATCTGAACACAGGAGGCCCAGTTTTGATCCCTTGGTCAGGAAGACCCATTGGAGAAGGGAACGACTACTGCCAGTATTCTTGCTTGGAGAATTCCATGGATGGAGGAGCATGGCTATAGTCCATGGAGTTTCACACATAGCTAGAGCTAAATATACCACTTGTCTGTGAAAAAGTTCAAGGTTGCTTTTAAATACAGATCTTATTTAATGGTTCAGAAAAAATAAAAATGGTTTTGTATCTTACTCATTGTTACAGATTAACTTTGACTGTGTGGATCACAATAAACTGTGGAAACTTCTGAAAGAGATGGGAATACCATACCACCTGACCTGCCTCTTGAGAAACCTGTATGCAGGTCAGGAAGCAACAGTTAGAACTGGACATGGAACAACAGACTGGTTCCAAATTGGGAAAGGAGTATGTCAAGGCTGTATATTGTCACCCTGCTTATTTAACTTATATGCAGAGTACATCATGAGAAACATTGGGCTGGAAGAAGCACAAGCTGGAATCAAGACTGCTGGGAGAAATATCAATAACCTCAGATATGTAGATGACACCACCCTTATGGCAGAAAGTGAAGAAGAACTAAAGAGCCTCTTGATGAAAGTGAAAGAGGAGAGTGAAAAAGTTGGCTTAAAGGTCAACATTCAGAAGATTAAGATCATGGCATCCGGTCCCATCACTTCATGGGAAATAGATGGGGAAACAGTGGAAACAGTGTTAGACTTTATTTTTCTGGGCTCTAAAATCACTGTAGATGGTGACTGCAGCCATGAAATTAAAAGATGCTTACTCCTTGGAAGGAAAGTTATGACCAACCTAGATAGCATATTGAAAAGCAGAGACATTACTTTGCCAACAAAGGTTTGTCTAGTCAAGGCTATGGTTTTTCCTGTGGTCATGTATGGATGTGAGAGTTGGACTATAAGGAAAGCTGAGTGCTGAAGAATGGATGCTTTTGAACTGTGGTGTTGGATAAGACTCATGAGAGTCCTTTGGACTGCAAGGAGATCCAACCTGTCAATCCTAAAGAAGATCAGTCTGGGTGTTCATTGGAAGGACTGATGTTGAAGCTGAAACTCTAGTACTTTGGCCACCTGATGTGAAGAGCTGACTCATTTGAAAAGACCCTGATGCTGGGAAAGATTGAGGGCAGGAGGAGAAGGGAACGACAGAGGATGAGATGGTTGGATGGCATTACCAACTCGATGTGGGTTTGTGTGAACTCTGGGAGTTGGTGATGGACCGGGAGGCCTGGCGTGCTGCAATTCATAGGGTGGCAAAGAGTTGGACACGACTGAGCAACTGAACTTAACTGAACTGACAGATTAAATGTTTGTTTAGGTAAAGAATCTGCCTGCAATGAGGGAGACCTGGGTTGGATCCCTAGGTTGGGAAGATCCCCTGGAGGAGGGAATGGCAACCCACTCCATCATTCTTGCCTGGAGAATCCATGGACAGAGGAGCCTGGAGGGATATAGTTCATAAGGTTGCAAAGAGTAGGACACAACTAGCGACTAGCATTTTCACTTTGTAGATTTTACCCGAAATCCACATTTTGAAATACTAACCCCCAATGTAATAGTATTAGGCAGTGGAAACTTTGGGTTGGTGAGTAGATCAGAAGGATCAAACTTTCATGAATGAGGTTAATGACCCTGTAAAAGAGACCTCAAGAGCTCTCTTGCCCCTTTCACCATGTGAGAATGTAGGGAGAAGATGACTAGCTGTGAACCAGGAAGTGGGTTTTCACTAGGTACTGAATCTTCCTGAGTCTTCCTCTTGGACTTCCCAGATTCAAGAACTGTGAGATATAAGTTTATGTTGTTTATAAGCCACCCAGTCCATGACAATTTCTTACAGAAGCTTGAACTGACCAAGATGCACATTAATTGTCTGAGGTTTATTTCAAGGCTAAAACAAGGTTTCTTGAACTACCCTGAAACATTCCAAAATCTCCCTAAAAACATTTCATCCTTTTATGATGATTTTTCTAAGTAAGTGTTAAGGCTGCTGCCTGCTTCCACATAAGATATAAGTAGATCATAAGGATGGAACCTTCATGAATGGGATTGATGACCCT
This sequence comes from Bos indicus x Bos taurus, assembly GCF_003369695.1. Taxonomy (NCBI): domain Eukaryota; kingdom Metazoa; phylum Chordata; class Mammalia; order Artiodactyla; family Bovidae; genus Bos; species Bos indicus x Bos taurus. The sequence continues at coordinate 103,837,189 of NC_040080.1, forward strand.
GTAAAAGAGTCTGTGTGCTCATTTGTGTCCCACTCTTTGTGACCCTACGGACAGACTGAAGCCTGCGAGGTTCCTCTGTCCGTGGGTTTCTCCAAGAAAAAATACTGGAGTGGGTTGCCATTTCCTCCTCCAGGGAATCTTCCTCAACCAGGAACTGAACCCTTCTCTCATGCATTTCCTGCATTGGCAGGCAAATTCTTGACCACTGAGCCACCGGGGAAGGCTAAGATAGATAGATATCTATTATCTATCTAAGAACTTTGACATTAGAAAGCCTTCATTGTTGTAAATTATGTCTATAACCTCAGAAATTTATTTTATCATTCAAATATTTATATTTAAATTGGACTACAAGGCACTGGAAACACAAAGAAAAGTAAGAATAAGGTTTTTCTCTCATTGAATGTACCATGTCAGTAAGCAGGAGGTGAGTCTCTTAACTTTTTTTCTTAAACAATTTTCCTCTTTACTCTGACTCAACTAATAATTTTTATAAGATTAAATGAAATAGCGTATTTAAAATAAAAATAAAATTCTATGCCATTTAAAATTGTTCCTATCTATTGCCAGGGTTTACCCCTAATAAAATTTAACCACTAGAACCGCATTTTCAACAACTTATATTTTTCATTCTGTTTTATGTATATTCAGACTCAAACTTAAAAATCTGAAATTGGTGTTTACAATCTAGGTAGGGGTATTTTGGATCATTCTACCATTTTTCACTCTCCCATTTTGAACTATATACATGTTGATTATGCTCTGAAGACGGTGAGCTGGAATAACAGTACTAGCAGGGAAAATTGCTTGGATTTTAAGTCTTCTTTCTCCAGTAAATTTCCACTCTCCAGGTTCTAGAACTCAGCTGTGAAAGGTCAGAAAGTTGATTTTCTTTCTTGAAACTGAGAATGAATCAGTCTTTCATGCTTGAATCATGCAAACTTCATAAAGTTTGTAGATCAGATTTGTAAGGTGTTAATGAATGACAAAAACTATAATTATTAAATGAGCCAGAATATACCTACTTTCTCAGCAGGTATGGAAAACCATACCACATGAAAATTGTTGCTTGTCTTACTCAGGTATAGTTTTCACTACAGAATTGATCATTTATTATTCATCTTTTTATTCCTAGCAACTAATATAGTACTCAATGAGCTTACAGGTGTTGATGAGTGAGTTTACATGATATTATCATTTACAATTAAAATAAAATCTAACTACTTGAACTCTCAGGGCACAATATATGTAAGCTTTCAATGTAAATATACTGTGCAGAAAGGAAAAGCTCATGTAACAAGATTGAAAATGTCATAGCCTGTAAAGTAATTGTCATAAGAGATCTGCCTTCTTTAAATCAAACTATAATTTACACCTTTTCTGATATATAGTATATAATTTTAAATCTGACAATCTTTTTAGTCCTGGCATGGATATTATAGAGGCTATTACTGATAAATTCCTAATGAAATCTAAATTTTAAGAGATATGATGCTAAAATATTGCACGGATAATAGAGTATCTGTACATAAACCACATATATCACAGGACTTCTAAGTAGTGTTTATTTTCTTCTTGATAAGAAATAGGTCATTTCTCATAAATTTTATTTAAATAAGTATGCTAAAGAGGTCTTGAAATAAATTACCATCATCTTGGAAACAGAATGCACAAGCAATCCCATGAGCATGATGTATCATACACCAGAAAAACAGGGCTTGCTGATATATAACAAATAAGGTTGCTTTCTTTTCCTGTTTCCTCCTGAAGCCTTGCACTCAAACAGTTTTTAATTCATAGCCACTGAAAGAAGAAATGAATTGAAATATAATGTAGATTCTTAAAATTCATGTTATGCCTAATGGTTTTCCTACCCCATTTAATAATATCAATCTCATTCTAACTTGAATGCCTAGTTATTAATTTGCCTTCAGCACACCCTAGCAATGAATATAACTTATCTTCTACACTACACTAGGAAAATTAGGTAAGCTAATTGCTATTTTGTCTCTAAGTCCTTGTTTACTTACAGGATAAGTTATTTGAAGAACTTGCTTTTTAAAAATGCAGTTTTCTCTGGAAAACTATTTAACCATATGGTTAAGAATTATTCTCAATGTATCTTTTATATTGGAAAGAGCACAAAACAATTACACATTATTCCTGAAACTCAGCCTAGGAGGTTGTATAACATCAAGAAATCCATCAGGTATGGGATTCCTCCTCCCTGGCCCCAACAACTAATGAGATGTGGATCCTGCGGAAAGTTCCTCTACCTTTTTTAGCCCCTTTCTCCTCATTTGTAAATTGAGGATACTTAACTCTGTTTATGGATGATCATATCAGATAACCTGTGAGATTACTTCATAAAATGCAATGCATTATACAATTCCCAGTTGTAAATTTTAAAAACTGTAATCTAACCACTGACATGTTATTAAGAGTAGGTTAGCAGTCTTCAAATGCAGCGTGCCGTCGTGAAATCACTCTTCTAAAAATATTTATAAATGCCCTGCCTGTGTGCCTGCTAAGTCACTTCAGTTGTGTCCAACTCTGTGCTACTCTGTGGATGGGAGCCCATCAGGCTCCTTTGTCCATGGGATTCTCCAGGCAAGAATATTGGAGTGGGTTGCCATTTCCTTCTCCATAGATCCCCTCAGTTCAGATCAGTTCAGTTCAGTCACTCAGTCATGTCCGACTCTTTGTGACCCCATGAATCGCAGCACACCAGGCCTCCCTGTCCATCACCAACTCCCAGAGCTCACTCAAACTCATGTCCATCGAGTCAGTGATGCCATCCAGCCATCTCATCCTCTGTCGTCCTCTTCTCCTCCTGCCCCCAATCCCCTCCCAGCAACAGAGTCTTTTCCAATGAGTCAACTCTTCGCGTGAGGTGGCCAAAGTACTGGAGTTTCAGCTTTAGCATCATTCCTTCCAAACAACATCCAGGGCTGATCTCCTTTAGAATGGACTGGTTCGATCTCCTTGCAGTCCAAGGGACTCTCAAGAGTCTTCTCCAACACCACAGTTCAAAAGCATCAATTCTTCAGCGCTCAGCTGTCTTCACAGTCCAACTCTTCCATCCATACATGACTACTGGAAAAACCATAGCCTTGACTAGACAGACATTTGTTGGCAAAGTAATGTCTCTGCTTTTGAATGTGTTATCTAGGTTGGTCATAACTTTCCTTCCAAGGATCCCCTAGAGCATGTTAAATACTTTTCAACATACTATATGGTCAGATATAGTATATGGTCAGATTCTCTGTCTTAATGAAGTATATGTTTAGTAGAGGAGATGGTAAGAAATAAAAACTATATCTATCTATCTATCTAAAAGTTCAGAATCAATATATAGCAAGAGATAGCAAGATCTAGGAAGAAGGAAGAACACTCTGAATAAGTGACAGTTTTTCAAATTCCTGAATAAGGTGAGGGTATTCTATACAAAAGAAACCTTACTTTCAAAGGCCCAAAGAAGGAATAATCTTGGCATATTTAAAAACCATGAAAAGGCCATAGAGTAAAGGGTTGTGGGTCAAGGTTGAGTATTTAGGTTTTATGCTAATTATCTTTGGAAGCTTTTGGAGAAATTTTTAGTAAGAAGACATGAATATGTTTTGTGTTAGAAAAGATCATAATGGCTATAGTGCTTAGAAAAGCTGTTAAGGAAAGCAGAACAAGAAACAGGGTGGCTTCGGGTTTTTTGAGGTAGATAGATGGTAAATGACACTACCAGAACCAGGTTTGCTAAGTTGTGTCTGACTCTCTTGTGATCCTGTGGACCATAGCCCTACAGGCTCCTCTGTCTATGGGATTTCCTAGGCAGGATTTCTGGAGTGGGTTGCCGTTTCCTTCTCCAGATGGTGATAGAAATGACAGCCAATAGGCTCAGTGAGCCATTGCACATGGGCATAGGGTAGGGAAACTGAAGAATAAAGCTTGACTCTGATGCTTTTGGCCAAGCATCTGTGAGGATACTGTTACTATTTCTGGAAATGAGTAAGCTAAAGGAAGGAATGGATTGTTTTGTTTCATTTATTCTATGTGGGGTAGAAATCAGGAGTTCTGTTTTAGATATTTGAGATTCTCATTATGTAGACAGAATAATCAAGTTGGCTGAAGTACAAGGAAATCTGGAACTCAGGTTGAGTTCAGAACTGGTGATATAAATTAGAAAGTCATCAGCATACATTTAATATTTAAAGGCATGGGACAGGATTCTTTTTCTGAGAAAAAGAATGCAATGAAAGAAGAATGAGATCCAAGAGCTTAACAATGGAAAACTTCGGTATTTAGACTTTAGGGAGAAGACTAATGTTTTCTTATGTTTAATAGTTCCAATCTTTTACTTTCTAAAGCATAAAAAGTGGTTTATTGGAAATTAACATGAATCAATTAATAATTTCATTGGTATTGCACCTATCTTAGTATTTTTACTTTTGACCACTATCCCATTAGCTATTTAATCACCAGAAAATTAAGTTAATGTGAAACCTATTAACTTGTTGTTCCCAGTAGTCTACCAGGCTCCTCTGTCCATGGAATTCTCTACACAAGGATAGTGGAGTGTGTTGCCATTTCCTTCTCCAGGGGATATTCCTGACCTGTGTTTTCCTCTAAGAGTTTTATAGTTTCTGCTCTTACATTTAGGTCTTTAATCCATTTTGAGTTTATCTTCATGTATAGTGTTATAACTATTGTTCCAAATGAAATGGAATCAGGAAAATTCAACATCACTCCTGACTCTTTAACTAAACAGAAGAGTAAATCTAATAAGAATTTTTTTTTTTTTTTTTTTTTGCTTTTTGGTTTTTTTTTCTTGAGTAGGCATTGTGCAAAAGCTCTATAGACATTGATCAGAATTTTACAAAGAAAATGAGAGATGTAGTTAGTGTTAACTCCCAAAGTGGGAATTTGCAGTCTAATAACCAGCAGGATATTGGTGACTGAACAGGAGGTTTATTGAAATTCCTTGAGATAAGTGAAGTTAGGTGATCTCAAAGATTGATGGAAGAAGAAAGTAACTGTTTTTATTGAATTCAAGAAGGCCATTATAGTGACTATATAGTTTCTCAAATAAGAAATTATGCAATTAAATATTGTTTGAAAAACCTATAACTAAGTACATGTAGAACATATCTTTTAAGAAAAAAAAATACACTACTTCACATGCTGTTTATTTCTCAACTCTCAGCATTCTGGCTGTTCTCCTCTGCTCTGTCGCTATAAACAGTCTCTCCACAGTTGTACAACGTTTGATATTCCTCACAACTCACAATCTGGAAACACTATCCTATTGGAGATTCCCTAATATTGGTCTCCCTTGATTTTTCTCTTACCTTTCTAGTTATTTCTTCTTCACCTTTTACGGAGCTGTGTCCCTTCACCTGCGTATTAAATATTTATGCTTTTGAGAATTCTGTCCTTTAATCTCAATCTCTATATTCATTTTATAAAACTATAGTGTCAAATACCCTGTGGACTTGTTTCTTCATGTTCATATGCTGTCTTTCTCTCTTGGGTTCAGGTCCTTAGTATTGTTGCTGAAACTCAGCCTGTGTTTGCAGTGCCAAATAGAAACATGAAGATAGAGTTTTGAGTGAAGTAGAAAAGAATAGCTTTTATTTCTTTGCCAGGCAAAAGGGACCACAGCAGGCTAATGTGCTCAAGACTGTGTGACCCAGCCTGGAGAGATAGTGAGGTGTTTCATAGTATTCAAGGAGCAGGGCGTTATCAGCTCATAGACAGTTCTTGGATGCTTTGGCATCAAGGTGAAGCTTCTAGCATCACCAGTCTTCTTGTTTCAAACAGTCCAGGGTCTGTGTTCTTGTGGTCATCAGTTTTCATCTGGTGGGGTCATCTGTTTCCTGTAAAAAATGACTTAAGAATGTATGTCAGGCCTGTATTTGTATCTTTCAGGGAACTGGGAGTTTGGTGATTCTGCTATGTGGCAGGATTATAGTCTAAACTGTCACCGGTTTCCCAGCCCAAGAGCTCTTCTTGGTTTATGCATCTTCACATTTTCCAATCATTAACTCTTGAGTCAGCGTTTCACTTCAGAATACAAGGACACAGAGGCTTGTACGTGGTTTCAGTATATACCTATGTGCTGCGCTTATTCACTCAGTCGTGCCCGACTCTTTGCGACCCCATGGACTGCAGCCCACCAGCCTCCTCTGTCCATGGGATTCTCCAGGCAAGAATACTGGAGTGGGTTGCCATGCCCTCCTCCAGGGGGTCTTCCTGACCCAGGATCAAACCCAGGTCTCCTGCATTACAGGCGGACTCTTTACCATCTGAGCCACCAGGGAAGCAATATATACATATGGAATATATTTAATTGACTATATCATTATCAGCATCAACAAGATGAAGTAAAAATTATCTTTTCCATTCTCTTCAGTTTTACTCCTCTGTTGCATGCCTCAGTGTTTATAAATAGCAAATCCATCTACATAGATTCTCCAAAAAGATAAATGATTATTGATTATTCATGATTATTACAATGACTTCCAAATGGTTACTTCCAAATGGTTACTCACCCAAGGTGTGTCATTATTTTGTAAAAATGCGTAAATGGTAATATAGTTAAATAACAATCCTGTTTGAATGTTTTGCCATGAAATGTGAATTACTTATGTGTTTAGATTGTACATTAAGATTCTTCAGTGCCCTCCTATTGTGATTATACTAAAAATGTTACATATTTGATAGGACATTTAGGTTCCTCCATACACTAGCTCCAAACTAACTGCTTCTTTAAGACTCAACTTTTTATATTTTATTCTTTTTTTTTTTCTACCCAACACTCATATCTAATCCATGCTTGAAATCCCCCAGAGTATTCTATACTGATAAATCTTTTTAAAGTGGCACATATTTTTCTTCTGATAGTGTCTTTCCTCTGACCCTTTCCTTCTTTACCTGGATGGGTTTTTCAAGATTAAATTCAACCTTAACTTCCTCTAGGAGTCATTATCTTTGCCAGGTTGGTTTAGTTGCACCCAATCTGTACTGTTACAGTAATCTACAATATCTCTAGCACATAAATCACAGCTGTCTGCTTGCTTGTTGCTTTTTTTCATATTCACCTATGAACTCCATTGAAATAGAAGGTTTTTTGTTTTGTTTTCCTCTATCTGTGAATAGGGAACACATAGCAATAGAAATAAAAAGTTGTCAAGGAAAGAAGGGAAGATTATTGTCAAAATAATTTGTTGTAATATTAAAGATATAAAATTATATATATGGGGACACTTTCAAAGTGTTAGATTGCTACATTCATTGCTTAAGTTTTTGCAACCTAAATCTAAGAATTTAGTTGGAGATATGTGGAGGGTAATTTTAAAAATTAGAGAGGAAATATTGAGTAGTTTTGATGAAAATAGGAAGACTTTACCTAACTATGCAGAACTGTATACTAGTTTCAAATGATGACTTGAAGAAATATATGTATACACACACACACACACATATGTGTGTGTATATATATATGTATATGTGTATATGTATATATGTATATGTATATACATGTGTGTGTGTGTATATATGTATATACACACATACCTATATCTGTGTGTATACATATGTATGGGCTTTCCAGGTGGTTCAGTGATAAAGTACGTGTCTGCCAATGCAGGAGCTGCAGGTTCAATCCCTGGGTCTGGAGTATCCCCTGGAGGAGGAAATGGCAACCCACTCCAGTACTATTGCCCGGAGAATCCCATGGATAGAGGAGCATGGTGTGCTACAGTCCCTGCAGTTGCAAAGAGTCAGACCCTACTGAGCAACTGAGCACGCACACACAGACACAGACACAAACACACACACATATATATATTCTACTTAGCCAGAAACTAAATAGAGTATAGGGTTTAGACCTTCATTTAGAGATTTACTGGTTCTTGTAACTGTGAAAACAATATATTTCAGATTTAAAGATATTTTATACATTATCTACTGCTATCACAAACCTGGCTGAAAAACAAAATAGAGCAAGCATAACATTTTAGGGGCATTTTGAAAATACCAATGGTGAAGCTCCATTTCACATCTATTAAACAGAATCTGCTGTGGAATCTGAGCAGTGTTTATTTATTTATTTTTAATGGTCCCCAAGTAATTCAAATATGCAGTCAGTATTGAGAAACTACAGATCTGGTATAGCAACTTTATAGTTAGGAAACTTAGGATCTTTACATATAATCTTTAAAGCCTTGGTCGTCTGGTTCTCTGACCCAGAGTCATTGAGAGGAATTGGAACAGAAGGCTGTTAGAGGCAAATAGGATGATGGCAGACCTTGACAGCTGACAGCTTGACAGGTGAGGCATTACCACAGGCTATGATGGATATTCAAGATGGAGGCTGTAAATGATCAAGATAAGAGCAAATTCCCTTCAGTCGCCTCTTTTTAAGAATGTAAGGAAGTGTTAATAGTCTTCCAGAAGATTTCTATCAAGAACATGATTAAAGTAAATGTTTCTCAGGGACCCAAAAGTCAATTTCTACTTTTGAAAAATTCAGTATATATATTCCCCAATCATGTCAGACAAAAATGTCATCATCAGATTATGCTGTAGTGTAATTTAATACAGGTCATCTCTTGTATAGTGGGCAAGAGACTTGGACTAACAATGCAAACTTTGCATGCAAATTCTATGACCTGTATTTTCAGCACAGTCTTAAAGACACAGCATAAGCTTTAAATTCTTTTTAAATCTTTTAAGTTCTATCACCTAAGGACAGTAAGAGTAACAGATACCTAATAGGTTAAAAAAAGATAAATTTAGGTTAAGTGTGTTTTGTGTAAATATTTATATCCATTTCTGTTCTGAAAAGGATATAGGAAACTGGACAAAAGAATGTGTGTATCATATGTATGTGTGTGTGTGTGTGTGTGTGTTTGTATGCTCAGTTGCTCAGTTGTGTCTGACTCTTTGTGACCCCATTGATGACCCCATTGATTGTAGCCTGCCAGACTCCTCTGTCTATGGGATTTTTCAGGCAAAATACTGGAGTGGGTTTCCATGTCTTCCTCCAGGGGATCTCCCTGACCCAGAAATCAAACCTGTTTCTCCTGAATTGGCAGGTGGATTCTTTACCACTCGCACCACCTGGCAAGCCCCATGTATATATATATATCTGCATTTTGTGGTTTATCTGGATTTTTACTATGTTTTGTTTTTGTGGTTGCTTTATTAGTTGTATCTCAAAAATTGGATTTTGTATAATGTTAAAATGTAAGCATTCATTTTAGAATTTATCTTTAAAATGGTACAAGATGATAAAATGTTTTATACTTTAGTGGCAGTGCTGTCAAGTACCATATATAAATATTTTAATCTGAAAACTACAACCCAATTATTGAAATAAATGTTCAGTAACCAAGCTGTGTCCAACTCTTTGCAACCCCATAGATTGCAGCATGCCAGGCCTTCTTGTCTCTCACCATCTCCTGAAGTTTGCCCAAGTTCACACCCATTGCATCGGTTATGTCATCCAGTCATCTCATCCTCTCATGCCCTATTCAACATCTGCACTCAATCTTTCCCAGCATCAGAGACTTTTCCAGTGAGTCTGCTTTTCTCATCAGATGACCAAAATATTGGAGCTTCAGCATCACCCCTTCCAATAAGTATTCAGTTTATTTCCCTTAAGATTGACTGGTTTGATCTCCTCGCTGTCCAAGGGACTTTCAGGAGTCTGCTTCAGTACCACAGTTTGAAGGCATCAATTGTTTGGTGCTCAGTCTTCCTTACAGTCCAGCTATCAGGACCGTATGTGACCACTGGGGAGACCATAGCCTTGATTACGTGGACCTTTGTTGTCAGAGTAATGTCTTTGCTTTTCAACAAACTGTCTAGGTTTGTCACAGCTTTCCTGCCCAGAAGCAATCACTTTCTGATTTCATGGCTGCAGGCACCATCCACAGTGAAAACAGAGCACAAGAAGAGGAAATATGTCACTACTTCCACATTTTCCCCTTCTAATTACCATGAAGTAATGGAGCCAGAGAAAGCAATGGCACCCCACTCCAGTACTCTTGCCTGGAAAATCCCATGGATGGAGGAGCCTGGTGGGCTGCAGTCCATGGGGTCGCTAAGAGTCAGACACAACTGAGCAACTTCACTTTCACTTTTCACTTTCATGCATTGGAGAAAGAAATGGCAACCCACTCCAGTGTTCTTGCCTGGAGAATCCCAGGGATGGGGGAGCCTGTTGAGCTGCCATCTATGGGGTCGCACAGAGTCAGACACAACTGAAGCGACTTAGCAGCTTCAGCAGCAATGGAGCTGGATGCTATGATCTTAGTTTTTCTAATGTTTTGTTTTAAGCCTGCTATTTCACTCTCTTTCACCCTCATTCAGAGACTCTTCAGTTCTTCTTTGGTTTCTGCCATTAAGAGTGGTATCATCTACATATCTGAGGTTGTTGATGTTTCTCCCACCCCTCTTGATTCCAGCTTTAACTCATCCAGCCTGGCATTTCTCATGATGTGCTCTGCATATATGTTAAACAGACAGGGTGACAGCAGACAGCCCTGCCATACTCCTTTTTCAGTCTTGAGCCAGTCAGTTGCTCCATACAGGGTTCTAATTGTTGCTTTTTGACTCGCATACAGGTTTCTCAGAAGACAGGTAGGATGGTCTAGTATTCCCATCTCTTCAAGAGTTTTCCATAGTTTGTTGTGATCCACACAGTCAAAGGCTTTAGTGTAGTCAATGAAACAGAAGTAGATGTTTTGCTGGAATTCCCTTGCTTTCTCTGTGATCCAGCGAACGTTGACGATTTGATCTCTGATTCCTTTGCCTTTTATAAGCCCAGCTTGGACATCTAGAAGTTCTTAGTTCACATAATGCTGAAGCCTAACATGTAAGATTTAAAGTATGACCTTGGGGTTCTTCATTTCTTCCTTTTCTAGTTGCTTTAGGTGTAGAGTTAGGTTATTTATTTGACTTTTTTCTTGTTAGTAGAAGAGTTAGTAGAAGTAAAGAAATCTTAAAAATTAGGGCAGAAATAAATGCAAAAGAAACAAAAGAGACCATAGCAAAAATCAACAAAACCAAAAGCCTGGTTCTTTGAAAGGATAAATAAAATTGACAAACCATTAGCCAGACTCATCAAGAAACAAAGGGAGAAAAATCAAATCAATAAAATTAGAAATGAAAATGGAGAGATCACAACAGACAACACAGAAATACAAAGGATCATAAGAGACTACTATCAGCAATTATATGCCAATAAAATGGACAACGTGGAAGAAGTGGACAAATTCTTAGAAAAGTACAACTTTCCAAAACTGAACCAGAAGAAATAGAAAATCTTAACAGACCCATCACAAGCACGGAAATTGAAACTGTAATCAAAAATCTTCCAGCAAACAAAAGCCCAGGTCCAGATGGCTTCACAGCTGAATTCTACCAAAAATTTAGAGAAGAGCTAACACCTATCCTACTCAAACTCTTCCAGAAAATTGCAGAGGAAGGTGAACTTCCAAACTCATTCTATGACATGGTCACCATCACCCTAATACCAAAACCTGACAAAGATGCCACAAAAAAAAGAAAACTACAGGCCAATATCACTGATGAACATAGATGCAAAAATCCTTAACAAAATTCTAGCAATCAGAATCCAACAACACATTAAAAAGATCATACACCATGACCAAGTGAGCTTTATCTCAGGGATGCAAGAATTCTTCAATATCCGCAAATCAATCAATGTAATACACCACATTAACAAATTGAAAAATAAAAACCATATGATTATCTCAATAGATGCAGAGAAAGCCTTTGACAAAATTCAACATCCATTTATGATAAAGTATGACCTTACTGGCATGGGAGATGAGTGCAATTGTCTGATGGGTTGAACATTCTTTAGTACTACCCTTCTTGGGAATTGGAATGAGGATTGAATCTTCCAGTCCTGTGGCCACTGCAGGGTCTTCCAGATTTGATGACATATTGAATGCAACACCTTGATAGCATCATCCTATGGGGTTTTGAATAGCTCTACTGGAATTCCACCACATCCACTAGCTTTATTAATAGCAGTGCTTCCTAAGGCCCACTTGACTTCATAGTCCAGAATGTCTGGCTCTGGGTGACTGACCACAGTAATATGAGTCATTAAGATCTTTTTTGTGCAGTTCTTCCATGTATTCTTTCCATCTCTTCTTGATTCCTTTAGCATTTACTAGGTCTCTATTGTTTCTGTCCTGGTTGAAATGTTCCCTTGAATCACCAGTTTTCCTGAAGAGATCTCTAGTCTTTCCCCTTCTGTTGTTTTCTTCTAGTTTTATTCACTATTCATTGAAATACCTTACCATAAGACTAACTCATGTCTATGAAAGTTAGGGGGCCATTGCTTGTATTCATAACCTCTCTTAATGAATTTTGATGTAGAATAAATATAAATATTATACTAAAATTAGAAATGCACATATTTTTATCAGAATACTGAGTTATTTAAATAAGAGGAAGAATAACCTGTCAATAAAATAAAATTATCCAAGTCCTTTCAGGCAAAATTTTCAGTGTAATTAAAGGTAATTGATTTTGCTTAAACCCATATACTTAAACTAACCATTTAAATGTCTATTCAGTGTAAGATATAACTTCATCTCTATTATACCCTCTAAGAGATTAAATATTCTTTTATATTTTAAAATAAGTTCTATTATTCATATTGAAATAAAGAATATAGCTAGGACATTGGTGTTATAGTGATGGCTGATCAAGATAAGTGTTAAATTTCATCTAAAGGAAGTTTATCTGGATCACTTAATTTATCATGCCAACCAAAATCATGTGTTTGTGTGTGTGCTTCGGGGGGATTTATTATTTGCTTACACAAAAGGACTTTCTGAGAAAGAAGAAATTAGACATGAGAGGGTGCTTCTGGCAATGATAGCAAACCAAACTTTATAAGGCTTACTTTGTGTCAGTCCTTTTCCTAAGCATTTTATATAAGTGAACTCAAAAAACAAAAAAAACAAAAAAAAAACACCCTATGGAATATCTCCATTTTGTAGATAAATAAACTAAGGCAAAAGTTTATGAAAGTAACCTGTTCAAAGTCACATGGTAATAAATGTGAGAATTTTGACTTATGTCTACACAATCTGTTTCTATAAAACATTCCCTTAACCATGGCACATACTACCTTAAAATGTTAAGTGTTCTTTAAAATTAAATATGCTACTTTCGTCTTGGCACTACAGCCTGAAATTCAAATAACTGTCATATAATAAGACACATTTTTCCATTTTTCAGACTTACATTATCTATGTGTATTTCGTAGAATAAGACATAGCTAAGTATTTAAAAGTATCCATCTAGTCCCTCAGATAGTTTTATAACAGTGGTTATAGTAGTTGGAGCAAGTACAAACAAATAGAAAGTGTCCTAGGACAAGCTGCCAAATTTAAGTTCTTTTTTGTCACTAAATTAAGTCACAGGCTCTTGTGTCAGAAAAACGGAGACTATTTCAAGTTGTTGATGCTATTGTTTTGTATATTCCCAGCATCCAACATGCTCACTTATAACATAGGTTTTATAATATTTCTCTAGATTGTGAGCCAGCAGCTACAGCCCATAGGTCAAAGCTGGCCGGTGTCTTTGTGAATTCTGAGAACTAAAAAAGTTTTTACGTGGTTTTAAATGGTTGAAAAAAAAGAATAGTTTCTACCATGTGTTGTGCTGTGCTTAGTTGCTCAGTCGTGTCCGACTCTTTGCAACCCCGTTAACTGTAGCCCACGAAGCTCCTCTGTCCATTTTGTACTATATGAATATTCAAATTTGTGTCCATAAAGCTTTATTAGGGTATCCCAGGTGACACTCGTGGTAAAGAGCTTGCCTGCCAATGCAGGAGATGAAAGAGATGCAGATTTGAGCCCTAGGTCAGGAAGATCCTCTGGAGAAGGGCTGGCATTACAATATTACAGTATTCTTGCGTGGAATGTCCCATGAACAGAGGAGCCCCATGGGTGGGCTTCTGTCCATTGGTTCGTGAAGTTTGGACACAACTGAAGCACCTTAACACATGGCCATGTTCATTTGTTTATGTATTGCTTATGGTTGCATTCACACTGCAAGGGTAAATTTGAGTAGTTGTAACAGAAATTGAAAGGCCTATACAGCCTAAGATATTTATATCTGAATCTTTATGGAAAACATCTACTGACACCTGGTTTAGACATTGAAATCTCTTTTCCTTATACTATCAGTTCACTTGATTATTCAAAAAGGAAAAAATCAAACAAACAAACCAAAAAGAGTATGGATTCTAGTGATTTGCATGATTTTTCAGTCCAGGTCTTTGTGTTCTAACCAGTTGTCCTACTGGATCAAAATGAAATCCCAGTCATTTACACAGTGACCTGGGTTTTCCCTTGGCTGTTGTGTTGTTTCTACAGATCGAGTGTGTCTGCTGCATGACATGTGAGCTTCATCATCTCCCTTTACTACTACAAGTCTTTCTTGTGATTTCCCAGTGATTCTGTTCTTACCTATTAAACCAAACTTTGCTCTTAGGTCATATACTTTCCCTCTTAAGATTTTACTTTGTATGTGGCCAAAAAAATTAAAAATCTCCACTGTGCACATTTTATAGACTATACTAAATAGCTATACTTGATCTCTTTGTACTACGGACATTTAATAAAATATAAGAAATAGACATCAAGTGGTAGCATAGATCAAATTCCACATATAACATGATCAAAAGCTTCCCAAATGCGTATAGTGCATCTCTTAACCACTAGGTAACAGATCATTCAGTACCAGCTACTGTTGATTCTGATGACAGCTGTATCTGCTAGGAGAAATTGACTTCAGCTCTGTTAAAATTAATTTGAATGGAGATAATATCATTTTAAGAACTAGTGTCTTTTTTCAACTCATATGATCTGTTTGATGTTTATTATACTGATAAAGGTTTGGCAAACATTAGTTTGGAGGAAAAACTGCTGCTTTATTACTTAGGGATATCTGATTCAGAGCATGTCATGAAGACTGGTTGGTGTACTAAGTCATGACAGCTCAGAAAAATATGCTTGAAACATTTTCCTCAGAAGTGTTCTTAGAGAACAAAGCTGTCTTCATGTTTCTAATTACCAAAACACTTCTGGAGAAACAAAGGTATCCCTTGTTATAATTCTTGTTGATTTTCATAAAATAATAATTTTGTGGGTGAATCGTGTCAGAGAAGATGAAAGAGTCTATGGAAAATGAAGATTAATAAAGTAATAATACTCAGTAATGTTAGATCCTATTTTTCTCCAATTTTCTTTCAAAAAAGAGCAAGGAATAAAATGCCAGAAGATGTTAAGGAAAAGGTATTGTGAAAAAATAGAATGCTTTGTAAATATAGCATGCCACATCAATAATATTTTAAGGTTGAATGGATTACTGATTGCTTTAGAAAAGGATTTATGTGGTTGAAGATCCAAGGATTTAACAAAGGTTCATTTATAGTTACCAGGTTTTCTGAGAATAAATACTGTTAATATCATATTTAAGTGTGTGAATTTAAATGACACTGCTGATATTAGAGCTGTAAGAGGAATTAGACTACTGGTGCCAGAGTGCAGGTCTTCAGTAGAAGGGCAAAATTGAAGGTTTGTGACTGGTTATGATCTACTTGTCTGCTTTAGAGATCTCATTGCATGCATATTAACTTTGTGACATAGTAAGCAAAAACAGGTGCAGTTCAGTTCAGTTCAGTCACTTAGTCATGTCCGACTCTTTGCAACCCCATGGACTGCAGCACGCCAGGCCTCCTTGTCCATCACCAACTCCTGGAGTTTACTCAAACTCATGTCCATTGAGTTGGGGATGCAATTCAGCCATATCATCCTCTGTCATCCCCTTTTCCTCCTGCCCTCAGTCTTTTCCAGCATCAGGGTCTTTTCCAGTGAGTCAGTTCTTCATATCAGGTGGCCAAAGGATTGGAGTTTCAGCTTCAGCATCAGTCCTTCTAATGAATACTCAGGATTGATTTCCTTTAGGATGGACCCGTTGGATCTCCTTGAAGTCCAAGGGACCATCAAGAGCCTTATCCAACACCACAATTCAAAAGCATCAATACTTTGATGCTCAGCATTCTTTATAGTCAAACTCTCACATCCAAACATGACCACTGGAAAAACTATAGCTTTGACTAGATGGACCTTTGTTGGCAAAGTAATGTCTCTGCTTTTTATTATGCTGTCTAGTTTGGTCATAACTTTTCTTCCAAGGAGCAAGTGTCTTTTAATTTCATGGCTGCAGTCACCATCTGCAGTGATTTGGGAAACCAAAAAAATAAAGTCAGTCACTGTTTCCATTGTTTCCCCATCTATTTTCCAAGAAGTGATGGGTCCAGATGCCATGGTCTTAGTTTTCTAAATGTAGAGTTATAAGCCAATTTTTTTCCTCTCCTCTTTCACTTTCAAGAGGCTCTTTAGTTTTTCTTCACTTTCTTCTATCAGGGTGGTTTCATCTGCATATCTGAGGTTATTGATATTTCTCCTGGCAATCTTGATTCCAGCTTGTGCTTCCTCCAGCCCAGCATTTCTCATGATGTACTCTGCATGTAAGTTAAATAAGTAGGGTGACAATATACAGCCTTGACGTACTCCTTTCCCTATTTGGAACCAGTCTGCTGTTCCATGTCCACTTCTAACTGCTGCTTCTTGACCTGCATACAGATTTCTCAAGAGGCAGGTCAGGTGGTCTGGTATTCCCATCTCTGTAAGAATTTTCCATAGTATGTTGCGATCCATACAGGCAAAGGCTTTGGCATAGTCAATAAAGCAAAAGTAGATGTTTTCCTAGAACTGTCTTGCTTTTTCAGTGATCCAGTGGATGTTGGGAATTTGATATCTGGTTCCTCTGCCTTTTCTAAATCCAGCTTAAACATCTGGAAGTTCACAGTTCACATACTGTTGAAGCCTGCCTTGGAGAATTTTGAGCATTATTTTGCTAGCGTGTGAGATGAGTGCAATTGTGTGGTAGTTTGAGCATTCTTTGGCATTGCCTTTCTTTGGGATTGGGATGAAAACTGACCTTTTCCAGTCCTGTGGCCACTGCTGAGTTTTCCAGATGGGCTGGCATATTGAGTGTAGCATGTTCACAGCATGATCTTTGAAGACTTTAAATAATAGCCCAACTGGAATTCTATCACGTCCACTAGCTTTGTTTGTAGTGATGCTTCCTAAGGCCCACTTGACTTCTCATTCCAGGATGTCTGGGTCTAGGTTGTTGATCGCACCATCGTGATTATTTGGGTCGTGAAGATCTTTTCTGTATCATTCTTCCGTATATTCTTGACACCACTTCTTAATATCTTCTGCTTCTGTTAGGTCCATACCATTTCTGTCCTTTATTATGACTATCTTTGCATGAAATATTCCCTTGGTATCTCTAATTTTCTTGAAGAGATCTCTGGTCTTTCCTATTCTATTGTTTTCCTCTATCTCTTTGCATTGATCGCTGAGGAGAGCTTTCTTATCTTTCCGTGCTATTCTTTGGAACTCTGCATTCAAATGGGTATATCTTTCTTTTTCTCCTTTGCCTTTAGCTCCTCTTCTTTTCTCAGCTGCCTGTAGGGCCTCCTTAGACATCCACTTTGCTTTTTTTGCATTTCTTTTTCTTGGGGATGGTCTTGATCACTGTCTCCTGTACAATGACACGAACCTCCACCCATATTTCTTCAGTCATTCTATCATATTAGTCCCTTAAATCTATTTCTTACTTCCACTGTATAATCATAAGGGATTTGATTTAGGTCATACCTGAATGGTCTAATGGTTTTCCCTACTTTCTTCAATTTAAGTCTGAATTTGTCAATAAGGAGCTCATGGTCTGTGCCAGAGTCAGTTCCTGGTCTTATTTTTGCCGACTGTATAGAACTTCTCCATCTTTGGCTGCAAAGAATATAATCAATCTGATTTTGGTGTTGACCATCTGGTGATGTCCATGTGTAGAGTCTTCTCTTGCGTTGTTAGAAGAGGGTGTTCGCTATGACTAGTGTGTTCTCTTGGCAAAACACTATTTGCCTTTGCTCTGCTTCATTTTGTACTCCAAGGCCAAATTTGCCTGTTACTCCAGGTGTTTCTTGACTTCCTACTTTTGCATTCCAGTCCCCTATAATGAAGAGGACATCTTTTTTGGGTGTGAGTTCTAGAAAATCTTGTAGGTCTTCATAGAATCGTTCAACTTCAACTTCTTCAGTGTTACCAGTTGGGGCATTGACTTGGATTACTGTGATATTGAATGGTTTATGTTGGAAACAAACTGAGTTCATTCTGTCATTTTGAGATTGCCTCCAAGTACTGCATTTTGGACTCTTGTTGACTATGATGGCTACTCCATTTCTTCTAAGGGATTCTTGCCCACAGTAGTAGATATAATGGTCATATGACTTAAATTCACCCATTCCAGTCCATTTTAGTTTGCTGATTCCTAAAATGTCAATGTTCACTCTTGCCATCTCCTGTTTGATCAGTTCCAATTTGCCTTGATTCATGGACCTGACATTCCTTAGTTCCTATGCAGTGTTGCTCTTTACATCCTCAAACTTTACTTCCGTCACCCATCATATCCACAACTGGGTGTTATTTTTGCTTTGACTCTGTCTCTTCATTCTTTCTGGAGTTATTTCTTTACTGATCTCCTGTATCATATTGGGCACCTACCGACCTGGGGAGTTCATCTTTCAGTGTCCTATCATTTTTCCCTTTCATACAGTTCATGGGGTTCTCAAGGCAAGAATACTGAAGTGGTTTGCCTTTCCCTTCCCCAGTGGACCACATGGAGAAGTCAGAACTCTCCACCATGACTGTCCATTTGGGTGGCTCTACACGGCATGGTTCATAGTTTCACTGAGTTAGACAAGGCTGCGGTCCATGTAATCAGATTGGTTAGTTTCCTGTGATTGTGGTTTTCAGTCTGTCTGCCCTCTGATGGAGAAAAGTATGAGGCTTATGGAAGCCTCCTGATGGGAGAGACTGACTGAGGGGGAAATTGGGTCTTGTTCTGATGGGCAGGGCCATGTTCAGTAAATCTTTAATCCAATTTTCTGTTAATGGGTATGGCTATGTTCACTGCCTGTTATTTACCTGGGGCCAAACTATGGTGGGATTAATGAAGATAATGGTGACTTCCTTCAAAAGGTCCCATGCATGCACTGCTACACTCAGTGTTCCTAGCCCTGCAACAGGCCACCACTGACCCACGCCTCCACCGGAGACTCCTGGACACTTTCAGGCAAATCTGGCTCAGTCTCTTGTGGGCTCACTGCTCCTTTTTCCTGGGTCCTGGTGCACACAAGGTTCTGTTTTTGCCCACCAAGAGTTTGTTTCCCAGTCCTGTTTAAGTTCTGATGGCTCTATGGTGTTATTAATGGTGACCTTCTCCAAGAGGGCTTATGCCATACCCAGGTCTGCTGTACCCAGAGCCTCTGCCCCCGCAGCAGTCCCCTGCTGAGCTGTACCTCCACAGGAAACACTCAAACACAGCCTGTCTCAGGCTTTGTGGGGTCTCTGGGTCCTGGTGCAAACAAGGTTTGTTTGAGCACTCTGAGCGTTTCTAGAGGGTATGGGGTTTGATTCTAAACGTGATTTTTCCCCTCCTACCATTTGCTGGAGCTTCTCCTTTGTTCTTGGATGTGGGGTATCTCCTCACAGTTGGTGCACTATGTGAGAAAGGAAGTCTGTTTTTTGTTTTTTTTTTTTAATAAAATGTTTGAATCCAAAATCGCCTCAAGCTTTTCTGAAGATCCACAGTTTTGATCATCACTTTTACAGTTTCATTGGTCCAAAAAAAAAAAAAAAGGTAACTTTGTATAGTATGCCTTTTTAAATGTTCTGTTTCTTTGAATGGGAAGACTGCTGAAGATTAGACGAAATAACCAGATACATAAATAATTATTACTCTTTTTGAACTACTTCCTTTGAAATTCACTCCTAACAATTTGTTTTTAAATAAATATGTAAGAATAAATAAATTCAACCTTAGACTGTATAATTAATAATCTTCAATTTTGCTTTAATTTTGGGAAAATTAGTTCCTTGAGTATCACTCTTTTTGACACTCGTACCGTTCCCTCACTATAGTTCCAAACAGGTAAATCAAGCCTGTTTAAAATTTATGCCATAATCACTTCTCTGTAATAGGTTCAAGTTGTTTTACCTTTCCCCTAGAGTTATGCAGAATGAAATTGTAGAGGGACAGAGAATTGCTTTTCAAATCCATTAAAATTTTGTCACCTCACCAGAAGCTAGCCTCCCGCTGACTACCGTATTCCACATACAACTCCTACTTGTATTGGAAGGTGATCTCATTGCCTGACTCTTCTACTTACCTCTTAATTTAAATAAGCCAATTTTGTATGCCATCTTTTTTTTTAAATTTTATTTTATTTAACTTTACAATATTGTATTGGTTTTGCCATATATCAAAATGAATCTGCCACAGGTATACATGTGTTCCCCATCCTGAACCCTCCTCCCTCCCCATACCATCCCTCTGGGTCGTCCCAGTGCACCAGCCCCAAGCATCCAGTATCTTGCATCGAACCTGGACTGGCAACTCGTTTCACATATGATATTATACATATTTCAATGCCATTCTCCCAAATCATCCCACCCTCTCCCTCTCCCACAGAATCCAAAAGACTGTTCTATACATCAGTGTCTCTTTTGCTGTCTCGTATACAGGGTTATTGTTACCATGTTTCTAAATTCCATATGTATGCGTTAGTATACTATATTGATGTTTTCCTTTCTGACTTACTTCACTCTGTATAATAGGCTCCAGTTTCATCCACCTCATTAGAACTGATTCAAATGTGTTCTTTTTAATGGCTGAGTAATACTCCATTGTGTATATGTACCACAGCTTTCTTATCCATTCATCTGCTGATGGACATCTAGGTTGCTTCCATGTCCTGGCTATTATAAACAGTGCTGCAATGAACATTGGGGTACACGTGTCTCTTTCAATTCTGGTATGCCATCTTCTTAAAGACAGTATATCCAATTAAAAAAAAAATAAAGGGCCACCAGACTGATAGAGGAAAAGGAGTAAATTGTTGCTGTTTGACCACAAGTAATTTACATTATCTCAGTGTTCATCAAGCATACAATGAGGGCTGAAAAGTGAAAGTGAAAGTCACTCAAGCATGTCCAACTCTTTGTTGACCCCATGGACTATACAATGCATAGAATTCTCCAGGCCAGAATACTGGAGTGGATAGCTGTTCCCTTCTACAGGGGATCTTCTAAACCCAGGGATTGAACCCAGGCCTCCTGCATTGCAGGTGTATTCTTTATCAGCTGAACCATCAGGGAAGACTAAATGGCCAACAATATTTGAATAATAGGTGTCTGACTTTATCCAAAACAGCTTATATAAATGATACTACTTAGTTAACTAATATGTTAATGCATAAACTTGGGATTTTTCTTCTATAGAATATATTTTAAGGAATATCTTAAACCTCATAGTTAAAATTTTAATATTGTGAATGATAATAAATTCAATATTCTATGGTTTAATAACTTGTCCAGATATTACATGCTTTTTTTTTGTTCTTGTAACCTTTCTTCCTTTCAGGCAATAATCAATGTCTGGGAAAAGATAAATTTAGTACTCTTAACTAAAATATTCTATTGATAAATGAATCTGAAAATTCCCAGAGAACTTAAGATTTGCTTAAGAGGAGATCGTTTCATGGTGCAAAGCTAAAATCATAAGCTATTGAAATAAAGAATCATATTTATTATCATGTTAACATAATTGTCCTTGCAATTTCATTCTATTCTGTTCAAATAATAAACTTTATTTCTTGAAAATCCTTTTCCACAAATATTGAAGTTTTATGTAAATTATTTCTTTGGAGCTTTTAAATTTGAATGAAAACAAGATAGAAGAAAGCCAGAAAAGAGGAAGGAAATACGGGAGAAAAGGGAGGACAGAGTAAGGGAAAAGAAAGAAAGTAAAGAAAGGAGAGAGTAAAAGAAAGAGAGATAAGAAAGAAAAGTAGGAAAGATGCACAGAGAAAGGAATGGTAGGCATTGTCTACAGAGGCTACACTGGGTAACACTGTAGAAGTAGGTTCTTTGAAGCACAACGAATATTGACTGTACAATGCCAAATGATAAGCAATGTTCTTCAGAATTCCAGCAGTTTTGTTATTGTTTGTTTCTTACACTGACTGAATAAATGCATTTCCAAAAGCGTGAATGCCACGTCTCAAAGTGTAATAAAGTAGAACCAACTAATGACAGCTGGGAGAAACAAAGCCTGATTAAAAGAAATACAGAAATTCAAACAACCAGCTCCTCCAAATAATTGAACTTTATTTCTGGCAGAAACCCAGGAATTATTTGCCCCAAAGCATAGATATTTGGAAACAGCAAATTCAGTTGCTTACTTTTTATACTTGCCACATGGTTTCAAAAAGCTAAGACCCTTATTTCCCACTATAGAAATAAGTAGCACTTTGAAGTACAATCATGTGTGTGTAGTAGGGAGCCCTTTTAGGTAGTATTTCTTAAAGCCTAGTTTTACCCTTTCCCTACCTGAACCATCATTTCCATTGGTCATCATTATAGACAAGAATGGTATATTAAAAGCCATAGTTAAGGGTCTATATGGAAAAATCAATAGGACACATTTTCCAAGTAAAAATCAATGATACTTAAAACAACTTTTCTTACCTTAAAGGCAAATCCTATTGTGCTAAATAACTAACTTCCACATGTGCTATGCCCCTGTTCTGTCTGACTTGCCATGTCCCCTTATCTTTTTAAGAATGGTCATCTGACCAATTGATTTGACAACACTAGCTACTGAATAAGAATGTACTAATGCAAAAGACACTTGACTAAATGAATTAGCACAGAACTTATTTTAACTTATTTAAGACTTCCCTGGTGGCTCAGATGGTAAAGCGTCTGCCTACAATGCAGGAGACCTGGGTTCAATCCCTGGGTCAGGAAGATTCCCTGGAGAAGGATATCGCAACACACTCCAGTACCCTTGTCTGGAAAATCCCATGGATGGAGGAATGTGGTAGGCTACAGTCCAAACTCAGTAGCTTTAAGTGTAACAACAAAAATGAGGAGTGTAATTCACTCTCTTTGCTAGATGTTCATTTGTATTATTTTTAATCTTCAATATAGCCCTGCAAGACACATTCTACCCTTGCTTACACATTGTATCCTATGGGACATGATATAGTAGAGGGTAAAACTCCTAAGCAGCTTAGAGCAAAATTAAGGTACATACCCACAACTTTATAATGTTGAAACATTTTATTTCACTCTAACATCATAAATGCTCCTGTGATTTATTAAATCATGGCAAAAACATGAGTCAATAATTGAAATTGCACATAGGTCACTGCCTAAACTGCTTTGCTTACAATGTTCATAGGGAAATTACCTAGAAATTAATTAAGTCATTTTGAGATAAGTATATAATACACAGATAGGAATTTTCCACCATAAGCTATGTCAGAACTAACTGCCAGGGATTCTTTTTTTTTTTTTTCATTCTTTATGTTTTCACTTTTTTTCCCAACAGTATTATTCTGTAATTATGCTTCGTATGCACTAATGACTTATAATATGTATGAGTAAATCTCCCCTTTCTCCATTTCTAGTAAATCTCCCCTTTCTCCATTTCTGAGACTGTTGGGGTTTCTGAGAGCACTGAATGTCTGGATAGGTGGCTGGGGTCTTCATGTTTCTCTGATTTGAAATGAAGGCTGAAGTAGCAAGACCATATGCCTGCAGGCCATTATTCAGATTGATTAGGCCAAGTTAGTTCAAGGTGGTGGATGATACACCAGAAATCAGATACATAAAAGACAGTGAGAATTCAAATCCCTGCCCTACTTATGTTTGATTTAGTCATTTTTATCCTGTCAGCCTCCTATTTGAATATATTTCATAAAGTCACCTTGGACTTCCCTCTATGTCTTTTTTTTTTTTTTTGCATTCAAATACATTTAATGGCTTTATAAACCAAATTACTGAAGAAGTAGTAACACAGAATTTATAGTCACATTGTAACTATGCAGTGATAGCCAGTATTAAAAATACCTAATTCACAGACTTTAGCAAGCCTGCTTCACAAGTTAATGATAGAAAGACTGTCTGGCCTCTGAACCTCTATGTCTTTAATATTTATTTCATCAACTAGTATTTTTGTCATTTTAGAAAATATATTTTTAAAATTTCCTAGCTTATAGACTTATAGTTTTATATTTTATAATTGTTATTAATTTGTATGTTCATATTAATATTTTGCTGAGGATTTTAAAATTTTTTCACTTCTTTCACACTGTAAAATGTGTATTGCTTTTGTTATAATGGTTAGTAAATCTCATTGCCTTAACTTTTGACTTTGGTTATGTATTTTATTTTTTATTTATGTTTACTTGTTTAAAATTACTTCTTAATATTTTATTATATTTTGCTCTGAAAAATCAGTTTTACTTTTATCTTTTTTTTTCTTTTTTTTATCTTTTTTTCTTATTAATTTTCATTTGGCACTTCTTCTGTTCCTCTCTTCTTGTTTTCCTTTACAATTTTTGCTTTCATTATTATTGACAGAGCTGTGACTACTCTGATGGTAATAAGGAAAGAGCCCAAAGCAGGTGTACTCAGAAGGGGAGACAGTAGGCCTTCTTGTCCACAGGCTTTCTAACACCATTGACTTCCCCAAGGGATCTTCTAACCAATTTATAAATGTTTCCTCAAGAAATCCCACACTGGGAGAGCCAGTTAATTCTGTCTAGAGCTATAAATCCCTATGCAGATATCTCTCTTGATTTATTAAGATGATGTTGCTCCCTGCTAGTTCACATCATTCAGTTATTATATGAGAAATTATAAAAGTCCATTGTCTACACTGTGGGTAACTATTGGGTTTAGGTACTGGAGCACATATGCTATAGTTTGCCATAGTTCAGAAAAAGAAGATATAAAAATGTATGGAATGTCCCAATTAGGATAAACTCTCCATGTGCTGTATAATTCCTGACATTATAAAGAGAATACTTGGTACTAAGCATCCTAACTGGCAGAAACTAAGAGAACTAGAGGGCATTAAATACTAATGTTTTCTAGGGTACCTGTCTTTGGCAGCTTTCTATTTTCATTCTTTTCCCTCTTGGTTTTTAGTATCCAACTCATACTATATTACCTAGCAACTCTCTGCTGATATCTGTATCAGGTCTTTAACAATTATTTTAAATAGGAAATGTAAAATCTGCATGTGTTTGAATCTCTCTCCTGAGCTCCAGATCTTTGTATTCAATTACCCATAGTCTACTTCCATCTAGATATTGAACACATATCTTTAATCCAGTGTGTCTACAACTTTACTTCCTTCCTTCCCCATCACTCTTCTTGATGAGGCTCCAAGGGATCATTTCTTCTTCAATTTTGCACCTCAGGGAACCAATAATCCGTGATGGAACTGCAAGAGTCTTTACTCTTCTTTCCTCTTCAATTCCATATCCAATTGTTATCAAATCTGTTAAATCTGCCTTGTTAATGGCTCTCTATCTGTCAAAGGTATTATGCCCCTTTTCTTAGAATGATCATCAGAATCTTTCACCTGACCTGATAGTTACCAAATATTGCCTCTTGACTCCAGATTCATTCTGTATTGCCTGATCTGTGACAATTATCCAGGGCCTTTAATTATCTTCTCAAGTTGGAATGATCTTAAGCTTTGGCAGTAGAGGATGTTGGACAGATGCTGTAAGAGAAAATAATTTTCTTCATTGTTCTGATGTGGTGGCATACCTGGTTTCTTCATCACCCAGTCTTGTGGTTCATAGCAACCAGAATTTCACTTGATACTTTCATAGGTATTTTTATAGCAGAGTGCCTCAGTAAGACACTGCTAAGTCAACAGCTTTCTCACATCTTAGAGGACATATTTCCAGCAAGTTCTACAGGTGCAGTACCATAGTAACTTCTCTGCCACGCAATGAACCAGAACCATGCCTTCAAATGAGGTCTATGTCTCCATCTTGGATAGAAGGTGGGAGAATTGGGGGAAGGAGCTGCATCTCTTCCTTGGGTCTGTTATGTTAGTGCTAGTGCTGTTTTGTATTTTTAGTTTTTCTTTACATTTGTTATTCCTATATTCTTCATAGTTCTCTTTAACTTTTACTATCATATTTCCCATCACTCCACTCCTGTATTACAGTTAATACATCTCTATGTTATTATTAACTCCCCCTGTTCAAACAAATTACTTTGTGATGTTACTCTCCTAAGTATTTCCAAACTTCATAGATAATTATAATAGATAACCTAGTTCTCCAATTTCCTTTCCTTCCCACTTTGATTCATTTTCTTCCTCTGACTGGAAAAGCTAAATAAAGTTGATACAATTCAGCACCTTGTATTTCTCCTCTGACATTTTGGGGAGATTTGCACTTTAGCTTGCAATGCCCTTCCTCCTTCCATGTGTCTTCCATCTGGCTAATAGTTACTATAGTCACTAAACTAGGTGCTGGGATTCAACAAGGAGAAGAATAAAGTCCCTACCCTCATAAAGCTTATATTCTTAGGGATGAAAATAACAGACAAGAAACAAAGAAACAAATATAGATGTATATGTTGAAAATAAAAAAATGGTATGAAAAAAAAATCGTATGAGGTGGTGTGTCCCTGAAAATAGGGTATATTATAATGTGATATCAATAAAACTGCAAATTTTCAAGGTTTGTTATAATATCAGTTTAATTATTGATAACACTTCACATGAATCACAGGTCAAGCATGGCTCTTTTTCATGTCTTCCTCTGGAGCCCAGGTTGACAGAGCAGCTTCTACAAAGATCATTACAGGCATTTAGATAGAGGGAAGTGAGATGATAGTAACAATGTGAAGATGCTTAAAGTTTCTGCTTGTGAAAATATGTGTGTCACTTATCTTCTCACATATTGAACAAAACAAGTCACATGACCAAACCTGAAGTCAACTGGGCAAGAATATCCTGGGATAGTAGGTAGTTGTAAACAAAAATGCAGCCTAACACAAGTATAAAAGAAAATCTTTAATGAGAACGTGATATTTGATTAGCAAGACCTGAAAGAAATACAGAGGGAGCTGTAAGGATTTTAGGGGCAGATCACTCCATAGCAGGCACAGAATGACTACTTTTATTCTTTCTGTTTTAAGTGAAAACACTATAAGTACAGGGGAAATGAAATGATTCTTTTAATAGTAATTCTCTTGACAGTAATTGCTGTGATATGCCATCCCATGCACAGTTAGCATGTGAGGAAAATGAATCAGGCACATTTCCAAATAATAATTATCCTAGTGAATGATGATTTGAACAGACAAGAGGACAGGCGCTTCCTTAAGTACTTCTCTCTCTTGAAACTTAGTCTAAGCTTTGTGTTTTAAACAAAATATCTTCAAGGTTGGGTTTTGATGAAATATTTTTTTCAGATCTGATTTTGCCACTCAAGAAAGTCTTATTCAAGCCCTTGCTACTTAATTGATCCTTTTGTAAAATTTCTTCTGATTATGTGGAGACAGTATTTATGAATCAATATAAATTGAATTCAATATTATATAAAAATTAAACTTCATATAAATACTTTAATGAAAATTGTGTAGGTGCATAATCTCATATTGGATGTATTGACATTCTGCTTTGAGTAAATGTGATCTTTCCTTAATCTAAAAAGTCTACTTTTCAAATTTCCAAAAAATAATTTTTAATGTTTTACTCCAGATTCTAAAAAGTAGGCTATATATTTTATAGAATATTGTAAAGGTAATGAATAGCTTATACAAGGTTACCTGATATCATAGCAGTCAGCAAGTCTGGGGAACACTGTTTGCAGGTTATTAAGTGTTCTTATTTTATGAAAATCTTGAGCATGGTGCTCTTTCAGTATTATATTTCACTATATTTTAATTTTCTTTGTTGTATTAGAATTCTAGTGACTATATTTTTCAGCTGCATTTTTAATAAAATCATCCAGTAAATTTACTAGCATAGAATTATTCATAATATTCTTATATTTTCTAATTGGTCCCATTCTAGTTATAATTGTTTTCATTCCAAATTTCATAAATGTGTTTTCTCTCTTGATTAGAGTTGTCAGCAACTTATCAATTTAATAGATCTTAAATAACAAAACTTTTTGTTTTATTTGCCAATTTCATAGTTTTCCAGATTTCTCAGCATTTAATTCCTACTTTAACTTCCTCCCAATTTTCTGGTTGGTTCCCATTTATTTCTTTTCTGTATCCTCAAATTAGCTGTTTAGAAGTGCTACCTGAGACCCTCAAGGACTCTTCATTATCCCTCTCTTTCTTCCATTGTTTTATGTCTATGTATTATACTGAGAAGATAGAATTTATTCCCTTAACTCAAAAATTTATCTGTTTCATGCATATTCCTTCAGTCATGTTCAATGTATTGACTTGTATGACCATATTTCCTCTTTACATAATTTTTGCCCCCTTTTGTTCATGAATTCTCAAAAAGAGAATTCAGCAGAAGATAAAGAAATTAGCTCTCTATATCTCAATATCTAGGAAAAATTGGTCAGTGTGATTATGATTTTTTTCCCTTTGAAATCTCTTTCTGTCTCTCTCCACACACACACACACACACAAACCTATACACATATATTTTTAGAATACTACAATTAATCGGGATTTCCTGTGTTAAGTGGTTCTAAACTGGCTAAAATAGAAGTACTTTAAAAATATTTTCAAATACTAAAATTAAAAGGAGAAACCAAACATGATTTTAAATATGTTTGGAAATCTTTAACAAAGCTCTGTTTGTTAGAAAAGAAGTTAACAGTTAGAAAGAAGTTAACAAAGCTCTTGGGTGTTGAGTTTGAAAAGCAAAGGCACTCTAGGCTAATAGCACACTGACCTGAATATCAAAATATATACTTGCTCCATTACTTCACAAAAAATCACAAAGTTCAGTTTATTTTCCACTTGTGAAATATCTTTCACACTTGGCTCTATTCTGGAAGTGTTTTCTGAAATCATTATATCAATTTTGAATATTAAATCAAAGAAATGGTGAAATATTGTGAACAGTTCCAGTATACATGTCTGAAATATTCCAGTTTCGGAACATAATCTTCATGTGGCTCTTTTTTTAATGCTTTTTCTGAATCAGCCAAGAATGTTGATTCAGAAATAAATCATCAGGGGTTTGAAGACTCACAGTCAAGGATTTGCTAGCATCTCAGGTCTCTAGTATCTCTCCTTTGTTGACATCTGATTTTCCTTTTTTCAGTATTGATCTTAAAGCTTCCAAGTATGCAAATTATTCATAAGATACTGCTTTTGTTAAAATGCTTTTAGCGTTAAACATACTCACTCTCAGGCTTCCCTGAGGCTCAAGAGGTAAAGAATCTGCCTGCCATAGCAGGAGACAAATGAGACACGGGTTCCATCCCTGGGTCAGGAAGATTCCTTGGAGGAGGAAATGGCAACCCACTCTTGTATTTTTGCCTGGAAAAATCCCATGGACATGGAGTCACAAAAAGTTGGGCATGACTAAGTATGCAAGTACGCAGATGCACACAACTCACTTTCTTCATGTTGAAATAATCTTCTGACTGATTTTCAAAAGTATATATGTCAATAAACTTATCAGTAATATATTATGATTGACCATAAAAAGTTGTTTGTTACTTTTTATTATACCTCTAAGTAGTTCTAATGATTTGTCTAAGATTATCTAAAAACTGTATTAATAAGACTATACTTTTCTCCTTTATCTCTTTTCCAGATTGCTTCTATAAGCAATGAAAGGCCACACCTTTTTATTTTACAGTTTTTAGACTATTCCTAGAGAACACGGAGAATGAGCTGAATAAGAGTAAAGGACAAAGTCTAATGCTGTTCATGGTCTAATGCTCAGCTTTGTGGCAGGAACTTATAGACAGACAGAAAATATTTGTTAAATGAATGTTAACCCTTAACCTCCTTGCATTTTTTTTTTTACTGTTACTTAATTTTTGTTGTATCTCCCACTTCTCTTAGTTTTTCATTCTTAGTTCCTACTGAAGACAGTAGTAACTACCATTTATTAAGTGGCATGTGTGTGTATGTGTGTAATCACCAATCCAAATATAAAGCAAGGTTTATATGTACCCCAGTTTCCTTGCTAAGCTTATATTTTCCCATATTCTCTTATGAAGAAATTTTCAATGATAGCAAGTGATTTTTCCCAGCTCACACCAGTAAGAATCAGGGCCAGGGTTAAAACTCAGCTCTACTTCACTGAGTTTTTCCATTGCCCTCTGCTTCAACAATTCAGTATTAGTACTAACAGAGAACACTTAGGTTACCTCACTAGTGAATGGAAGAGTTAGGATTTTAAACCAAGCAATATGGCTTTAGAATTTGTTCTCTTAACCATTACTCCTTATAATCAGGGGGTAAATATGAGCATGCATAGTCCAGTGAAAGTAGGTTGTTTAATATTCTACCTATCAAAAAAAAAAAAAAATTCTACCTATGGTACAATGAACCAAGTCACACACTCTCCTACTTCTACCACAGAAGCTGGTTTGAAAAATACTAGGCAAAATACATTTGGCTGAACAAAATTTTATGTCATAGAATGTGACATTCACATTGTGAGATGAAGTTACATTGGGGTCATAATTGCTGTGAGAGGGGAGGCGTGAGAAGAAAGCCTCGGTACTGAGTTCTGGTGGGGGGTGTACACTGAAGAGAGAAAGATTTAGAAGGCACAAAAAGGTATCAAAGGATTTTCAGTGTGCAGTGTCTTTGGTGAAATGTGTGGTAAAAACAACCACAAAAAAATGTGTGGTCTCTGGTAAAACCAGAGCTTTTGAAGTTGCAAGGAGCTGGAGTGGGAAAAGGAAGAATAACAATTGAGAACTCAATAGCATTACAAGATCTGTGCAGGTCAAGAGCAAAAGCTGACAAAGATGGGTGCAGTCACAGACTTATTACATTTTCTTATACTTCATGCAAAATTTTACTTATGTTATATAATTTATCCTGCCTTCCACAAAAACTGCAAGTAATTGGTGATCTGAAAAAAAATGTTTCCTCCTTAGCTAAGGGTTTTTCTATCTCCATCGCAAAACTCATCCACAATATGATGCAGCATTTTTAATAAATATGCCAAAGAGAAAAACAGAACTTATCAATGTATCATTTAAGGGTATATACATATATATTCATATGTATGTATTCATGTATATATATATATATATATATATATACACACACATATATATTCATATACATACATATACACACAGGGAAATAAGGCCTTGCCCAAATATGTAGCTATAATGACATTTCTGGAAAAGAATTCAGGATTCTAAACCTATATTCTTATAGCTAAAAGGAAGAAAACTTCCATAAAGAGGCCAGGTATAGAATATAAAACTATACTTATTTGAAAAGCTAATCTTTATACTGACTCCAAAATCCAAATGGAGATTTTTGTTTTCCTTTGAAACATCTGAAGCTTAAAACTAAAACCTTCTCTTGAACTGAAGTGACACATATTGCTGCTGGTACATAGGTCATGCGTGTTTTTCTGTTTTAATGGTTTTTATATCATTCTGCTTTTCTAAGATTTAAAAAGAAAACTGATTTCCACTGCTTTAAAAAACAACTCAAATTTACTTCCCATTAGGCTCTAATTTCTACTTTAGAGTTTTTCCTATCTTTCTCACATCAGCCACAATTTTCAGACTTTAGTCTCTGTGTCTGATGTAATCAGTGTAAATGAAATGGAGAATCGAAACCTTTCTAATCCAGGAAACACCATCTCATTTTTACTTTCTCCACTTTCTCTGAAGCCGTAAGTCTTTGTTCATCAGTGATTAAAAATTTGGAACTGTAGTGATTTTGAAAATATAGACATTTTCCTCCTTAATGTACTCTAATATCAAAATTTTCTTAGAACATTATGCCAAAAATGGCAGCTCACCCTATTTTGTATTAGTGTGGTTTTATTATTTATTTTAAAGCACATTTATTATTAAAATACAAAATTACAGTAGTGTCATAATTCCAAAGAAAATGTGCACCGAGAAAGATTGGCCTTTAAGATAATGAAACATTTTATTTAATATTTTACTACACTAAAATACATTTCTAAATTTATGCTTATTCATTAATAGAATACATTTAAATGAGTGAAAAATACTTAATTAAATCTTGATAAAATCCTGGTATGATGGCTTCTGCCAACATAGGGTTTCTAACCCTTTTTGTTATCAAGAAAACATATGTACAAACAGATTACAACAGAAGATTTTCCCCTGGATTTAGCAGGTCCTATGGCTAAAGCAGGAGGCTTCCCAGATGATGCAGTGATAAAGAATCTGCCTGCCAATGCAGGAGACTCAAGAGATGTGGGTTCAGTCCCTGGGTAGGGAAGACCTCCTGGAGTAGGAAATGGCAACTCCCATATTCTTGCCTGAAAAATTCCGTGGATGGAAAAGTCTCATGGCTACAGTCCATGGAGTTGCAAAGAGTTGAACAGAACTGAGCACGCACTCATAGTCTGTCAGCGCATGGCTAAAGCTGAAAGACCACCCAGACAGTTTGGTACAACCAACTGATGAAGTCCCTGCTATAGGAATGTGAGCACATGTGCTATGTGCACCTTTCATGTTATTTCCATAAAATGAAATTGCTTGTCATTCATTTTACTCCTCATTCCATTCCACTGGCTCTGGGGTGGAGACTCCTATAAATGCTACCTTAGACACAGAGTGGAAAAACACTTTTGAGGAGAGAAGTAACTGCCAACTTGGATCTCTGAATGAAGCCATTCAGTTGGACTACTCTTGATTCCCTGGGTACCTAGAAAATTATATGAAAGATAAAATTTTATATTACTATACTTAAACTGCATACACTAAAATTTAAGTATTACAAATGTAAATGGTTGCATTTCAAATGAAAAAAGTTAGCATTATAATATTCTTTTGTTTCAAAGATAATTCTACTGTACACTGAAAAAGCAAAATATCGAAGAATTTCCAATTTAAATGTCAACAGTCAAAAGTAGTTAATATAACTTTTATCTTTCTAGAAAAGAGTTCAGTTCAGTTCAGTTCAGTCGCTCAGTCGAGTCCAACTCTGTGCGATCCAATGAATCTCAGCACACAAAGCCTCCCTGTCCATCACCAACTCCCGGAGTTCACTCAAATTCACGTGCATCGAGTCAGTGATGCCATCCAGCCATCTCATCTTCTGTCATCCCCTTCTCCTCCTGCCCCCAATCCCTCCTAGAATCAGGGTCTTTTCCAGTGAGTCAACTCTTCACGTGAGGTGGCCAAAGTATTGGAGTTTCGGCTTTAGCATCAGTCCTTCCAATGAACACCCAGCACTGATCTCCTTTAGAATGGACTGGTTGGATTTCCTTGCAGTCCAAGGGACTCTCAAGAGTCTTCTCCAATACCACAGTTCAAAAGCATCAATTCTTCGGTGCTCAGCTTTCTTCACAGTCCAACTCGCACATCCATACATGACCACTGGAAAAACCATAGCCTTGACTAGATGGACCTTTGTTGGCAAAGTAATATCTCTGCTTTTTAATATGCTATCTAGGTTGGTCATAACTTTCCTTCCAAGGAGTAAGCATTTTTTAATTTCATGGCTGCAATCACCATCTGCAGTGATTTTGGAGCCCCCCAAAATAAAGTCTGACACTGTTTCCGCTGTTTCCCCATCTATTTCCCATGAAGTGATGGGACCGGATGCCATGATCTCAGTTTTCTGAATGTTGAGCTTTAAGCCAACTTTTTCACTCTCCTCTTTCACTTTCTGCATATCTGAGGTTAGTGATATTTCTCCTGGTAATCTTGATTCCAGCTTGTGCTTCTTCCAGCCCAGCATTTCTCATGATGTACTCTGCATAGAAGTTAAATAAACAGGGTGACAATATACAGCCTTGACGAACTCCTTTTCCTATTTAGAACCAGTCTGTTGTTCCATGTCCAGTTCTAACTGTTGCTTCCTGACCTGCGTATAGGTTTCTCAAGAGGCAGGTCAGATCGTCTTGTATGCCCATCTTTTTCAGAATTTTCCAGTTTATTGTGATCCACACAAAGGCTTTGGCATAGTCAATAAAGCAGAAATAGATGTTTTTCTGGAACTCTCTTGCTTTTCCCATGATCCAGTGGATGTTGGCAACTTGATCTCTGGTTCCTCTGCCTTTTCTAAAACCAGCTTGAACATCTGGAAGTTCACGGTTCACATATTGCTGAAGCCTGGCTTGGAGAATTTTGAGCATTACTTTACTAGCACGTGAGATGAGTGCAATTGTGCGGTAGTTTGAGCATTCTTTGGCATTGCCTTTCTTTGGGATTGGAATGAAAACTGACTTTTTCCAGTCCTGTGGCCACTGCTGAGTTTTCCAAATTTGCTGGCATATTGAGTGTAGCACTTTCACAGCATCATCTTTCAGGATTTGAAATGGCTCAACTGGAATTCCATCACCTCCACTAGCTTTGTTTGTAGTGAAAAGTTATTAGGACTCAAAAATAACATAAATTTACATATTATTATCTTTGTTAAGGCAGAATTATAATCATGGATATTTTTATTATAAAGTAATAGATACTACTCAAGTGAGTTTAAGATTATGAATATATTATAATATGGGAGACAGAAAGGAATGAATTACAAGAAATACATTGTGTTCACAATAAAAGAATAAGTTTGCAGTCTTTTCATCTCTTAAGGGGCATCGAGTCTTTTCATCTCATCTCTGCATACATTTGTTTGATTTTTTTCCCTCTGGAAACTGGTTTCTTAGGCAGAGTGTTTCATTTTTGTTTTCCAGAATTTTTAATTAAACATTCATTATTTTAGCCATCGTAGATACTGACAATGGTATCAATCATATGGACACTCAACACTGATATTTACATTTTACTACTCATTCTCTATCAGCATTCGAAACTCCAAGAAGAAAACCAAAATGATTCTCTCAGACTAGATGAAGTGTTTTTTCCCAGATGTCTCTATCCTCTCCCTTGATTGAGATTAGGATGGGTATGTTATCTAGGGAGAGGGCAACTGGGATCTTTACCAAGAAACTTGAAGCAAAAAAAATCATATGGGACTGGGCAATTATGTTATAGTTAACTTTTAAGTATTCCAAAGCATAAAATATGTCTATGGGGTAAAGGAATACATACATAGGTAATTATTAGTATCCATGATCATTATTTAAAATAAGAATTTTGTGTGCATTTCTCCTATATTCATTGTCATTGTGCTGATTATGATCAACTGAAGTTTGAAAGAGAATGTCTGGAAGAAGAGATGATGATTACCATAAAAGTGAGCACTACAAATTATTTGCAAGAATAGTATTTGTTAAGGAGTTATGACTATCTGAAAATATTTCAAAAGCAATCATATGTGTCTTCAAACAACTGGCCTGGCTTGCTTCTCAGTTAAACTCCTCTTTATCCACTTTCGCTCAATCATTGAGTCACAGTCTCAAATAGATACTTTTTTAAGAGTTTTACTTGATTAACTGCATTTACTTTAAATATAGCCTTAATATATTTTC
Source organism: Bos indicus x Bos taurus (assembly GCF_003369695.1). NCBI lineage: Eukaryota > Metazoa > Chordata > Mammalia > Artiodactyla > Bovidae > Bos > Bos indicus x Bos taurus. The sequence goes on from NC_040080.1 coordinate 103,872,790, forward strand.
TGTAATTCATATTCTTTTTCTATGAATCTAAATTACTCAGCTATTATACTGTTCCATAATTTGGCATTCATCGGCTCATTGATTGTAGTGTTAACTCTAAATGAAATCCAGTGATTTTTTATTTAATGCCCACTTACCATCTAGGAAAATGTGGGATCATTAATTGAAGTTTCTATTTCCTGGACTAAAAGGATGTATTTGAGAAACCATGTTTTTTACACAGTGAATTAGGCATTTGTGGGGAGGGAAATAAATTGGGTATTTTTTATTTTGTTTTCATAGTTATTTATCTGCTTGAGAGTAATAAGCTAGCCCATACTTAAGTATATCAATTTAAAATTATCAATTAAAAAATTCCGTTTTATAATGGAGTTAGGTGTCATATGGGTCTTTGAACTAAACAGTTCCATGAAGACATTAATGACTAAGCTACTATATATGAAACTTAAATGATTGTTTTTTTTAAATTTATTTAGCTACTTAATATGTGTCTACATGTGACATTCAGCTCTTTATTGATATTGTGTCTACCAGTGATTTTTTTTAAGGTAAATGTATCTACAGCAATATGGATTCTGGCCTCAATTATCCTAATATTCCATTTGGTTAATATACCATGAAGAAAAGCCCTATGCTTCTCTAGTAGATTATTATAAAATAGATGGGTTGGAACTTTTTCCTAAGGTAGATAGTGCACAAAATATATTACTTCTTAACACATCTTAATATTACATATAGTTAGAATGTTAAATGCCACCAACTGCACTTTACAAATTATAGCTGTTGTACCTCTCACCAAAGACTTGCTCACCTGCAGAGAAACTATCATATTTAAAGCCCATTTCCAAGTCTTCTTATGCCCTTAAGGATAAGACAGGCTAAAGTAATGATACTATTGGAACTGCACATAATCAGCTCCTATAAAAACATGTAGTCCTGACTCCAATTATGTTAATTCATTGCAGCAGAACAGTACATTTCAATCACCGAGAGGTTCAGTGGCTTTCTGAAGCCCCTTTGGCAGTACACTTGCAGTCCTCATGAAAGTATTTAGCAAATCCCTTTGTGAAGCATGAGGGGCTTAAAGCAGTAATAGACCAATCCCTTTTACTTTGATATATTTCTCTTAAGTCAATGAGGGCTTTGCTGGGGACTGAAGATGGACTATTTTTCTTCTCCAGTTCACTCTTTGGAAGAATCTTGGATAATGTATAATAATACAGACATCTACTTTCAAGGTCTAGAGCCACTAGAAGACAAGGGGATCATAACTCACAGTGAAGCAAGAGTTTAAATCGGAGCCACCCAATTTTAGCCCCTTAAAAATGCTAGGAGTGCTTTTTCTACAGTATTTTATATATAAATGTGTTATTTCTACATTTCTGCAAACTTAATAGACCTTTCAAGACACATTTGTTATTGTATTATGGAAAGGGGTACATTGAAATATTTTTGCCTTATCAGTGAAGCTACTTTTGTAATAAAGAGGTTGATTTTTAAGTCCATATGTAGAGTGTGTAGTATAGAATCCTACGGAAGCAAAAGTGCAGTTACATCTGGACATCCAGAAAAAATAAACTTGGCAGAGCTATGAGCTTAGTGTGAGTATTAATGTGCTTTCTGATGTAATTCTTCATTGCAGAGTAAGTGGAGGATTTATTTAGATTTTTTTTTTCTAAACATAAAGCCACTTATTAGTGACAAATATACCCAGTGTTGTTAAAGAAGTATATGATGAAGGGAGAAACTATTGTAAAATGTAGAATGCCATGAAAAAGTATATTAAAGTTTATAACTCCAAAAGCATGACTTAATGAAGAATTATAGTCTGCAGCAGTTATTTAGCAAACCTTGACTATTTTCAATTTTCCAGACTGATGGTGCATTGCAGGAGGAAAAGTCTGGCAAGAGTTGTCCTACAGACTTTAAAATTCTTACAGCATTATTAATATTTTAAAATATTTTAATTGTTTAAAATAGTATAGTGCTTTAAAACAATTGACCTAAAATATACTGGGCAGAAATTTTGATGTGTGTAAATTATCAGTAGCCCACAGATGTATTATAAATATTTTGCTAATTGTAGGACTTTTCATTCAATGTTTTAAAAGAATCTATTAAATAATGGCTCTTAGGTTTAAATAAAATCAGGTTTTTAGTTTAATATTACTATTTCCTTCATTTTGGTTCTTCGTCAAGGATGTTTTCTAGAGGAAATAACATTTTTGTTGTCTCTCACAAGATGCTTAAATCTAAATATTAGATACATGAAGAGCAAGCAGTTGTTTAGGAAAGGCCACCTGATAGATATTGTTTTTGTTTTTATACAACTGAAAATTGAAAAAAAAAAAAGTTCTAGTTGTTATTTTTCTGTATAAATATAGCAGGATTTACCATAGAAAGGACCTAAATAAAATTTGTTGTAATGGATGTCTTTAAAAAGCATGCAGTGAAATCAAGAACTACACATTTCAGAGTATATATAGAAACAAATAGCTATAGAGAACGATTTTAAACACAAAAATCGGTAGTATTTATAATTTTATTTAATTTTTAAGAATTAATCAAAGTCAAAACTAATTTAAAAGATTATACAAATTATTTACCCTGGATCCACGTTATGGCTTATGACTGAATTAAAATGCCCCGGGTAAATGTGACTACAAGTATATGTGTTTTGGGTTCAATATCCATAGTTCACACAGAAGTGTCTAACTATGAGTTCTCAGTATGTTTGAAGCGAACAATGTCTTTCACGTTGCAGTGCTCTCAAAGGTCCTGGGGATGTTGCCAAACAGCCTCCTCTTCTTCCACCCATACATTTTTCTCTTCTTGAAAAATACATTTTCTTCTTTTTCTTTTGGAGTAGAAGACTAAAATGGGCAAAATAGATTTTAGGGGAAAAAAAATATGACAAAGGTACAAAGTTGAGAAAAGAGAAAAATCATGTCCTGTTGATGGGTTTCATTTGAAACCTTGATTAATTTACGTATAAACCTAGTTGTCTCTGGATTTATTGATTTTGTGAAGCCAAAATTCCTTGATTACTTGAGAAAGTAAAGTTTAAGTTTGACTTGATTTTACTTTTTTAAAAATGCTGAATGATGATATATGCAAGAAGCAAAGTATTTGTATTAGTTGGGTTTTGTTGTACAAAACCACATCAAAAATTAGTGATTTAAAATGAAACCAAATTTTTGTTCTTCGTGATTCTTTGAGTGACTGGAAAGTTTGTCTCTCTTCTCTCCTGGGCTTATTCATGGACTGCAGTAGACTGGTGGGTCACCTGGGGACTGGTCTCAATGGAATAGCTGGGATACTTGGGTTAGGGAGACATGCTTTTCCATAGCTCTCTCATCTTGCATGCAGCTAATTCATGCTTAATAACACCATTGTCCTAAGGTTGTCAAGAGTAAGAGAGCAAGCCTTAATGATCAAGTGTTTCGAAAGGCTTTGCTAGCGTCACTTTGGCTAAATTCCCACTGGTCAAACAAATTCACACAGCCAAGTCAAAAAATCTGAGGAGTAGAGATATACCTACCCTTCACCTTTTAATTCGAGGAATTTCAAGGTCATATTGTAGAGTGTAAATACAGGGATGGAAGAAAGGTGTTATCATTTTTGCCATCTAGCACAGTGAATTTTAAGGTAAATAACAAGTAAAATATAGAACATATTTATAGAAAATAAGGTAAAATGGAATATAATATGGTCAGGGCCATATAAATGTGTCATAAACTAAACCACAAGATTAAATAGAAATGAGATGCCCTTATTGGCATCTTCAATGTCCTTTTTTCAGGAGTATTTGTGACTGACCTGTTCAGTTCAGTTCAGTTCAGTTGCTCAGTCATGTCCGACTCTTTGCGACCCCATGAATCACAGCACGCCAGGCCTCCCTGTCCATCACCAACTCCCAGAGTTCATTGAGTCATGTCCATCGAGTCAGTGATGCCATCCAGCCATCTCATCCTCTGTCGTCCCTTCTCCTCCTGCCCCCAATCCCTCCCAGCATCAGAGTCTTTTCCAATGAGTCAACTCTTCACATGAGGTGGCCAAAGTACTAGAATTTCAGCTTTAGCATCATTCCTTCCAAAGAAATCCCAGGGCTGATCTCCTTCAGAATAGACTGGTTGGATATCTTTGCAGTCCAGGGGACTCTCAAGAGTCTTCTCCAACACCACAGTTCAAAAGCATCAATTCTTCGACTGACCTGTAGTTAGATTGAATTATAATAGCTATTTCTGGAATTTTGAGATCTCATAGAAAGTATGTTTTACAGCCATGTTTTCATAGTATTTCTAAGTAGACATTCAATATATCCTACTATCTTCCCATAACTCATGAAATATCTGAAATATAGTGCATGCCAATGAATAGTTATTGAATAAATTAGGTGATTTTTGTTTATACCAGGCAATATACATGAAAACCAAAATAGTAATATTCAGATGAAAACCTACTTTACTCTAATTTCTAACTATAGATATTTACCACTTTTCTTGCCAGTCCTGCTTGGCAAATAGATTTTGGTTAAATATTGTCCACTCTCACATTTTTCTTATTAGTAGAAATCTTAAAGGCCTTGATGAAATTTCTCCTATTATTTCAATTATCTCACAGGGAAACCTTAGAAATAATGCTACATTCAATCAAAAGAAATGGTATTTTTCATCTTCAATGTTGCTTTTAAACTAAACTCATAAGACTCCAAAAAAAATATTGTCCATAGTTCTAAGTAAAACTAATTGGGACTTGACCAAATATACAGATAGGAAAAGAGAATACTTTTGGGAAATTCTGGTAATTGTGGAATAGGACCAACGAGCATGCTATACATATCATTACCTATTTTGAGAAGGAAAAAAATAACTAGAATCACACTGAACAATATTGTTTTGAACATTCTGATGAGATTAGATTTCACTTTTGAAAATAAGTAAAAGGGCACTGCTGTCAAGATGAATGAAATGTAGAAAGTATCTGCCATATAGACTGGTGTAGGATCATAAAGTATTGAGTTGTAAAATTTAAAAACAGATTTATGAGAGAAAGTCTTCCATGTAATTTTATAGCCCCAAATACCTTAAAAATGTGCTGAGATCTTAAAGTTTGCAGATTTTAGCATGTACAGCAGATAGGAATAAAAATTAATACCAAGATTTCACTTTATTGCTTGCTGAATATTGTTCATTGTCCAAAAATGCCTTGACACAGGTGACTGATTTTTACCACAAATCATTCCTTCAATAATGGCCACAGGTTACATTGAAATGATTTAAACTTTATAATTACAAAAGCATAAATGAGAAAAAATATATTTAACACATAATTTTGCATTTAAGCATTATATAAATAATACATGAATGAACTTAGTAAAATAAAAATGTAATGTTTTGAGACTAAGCAGTAAATCTCTATTCCCCATCTTGGGCCAATACACAGAGATTAGCACTGCTAAAGATTGTGTTTGATCCAATTTTTTGGATTTTTATTTGTAGTTTTAAATAATATCTATATTTTCTATATCATATCTATATGATGCATTCATAAGTTAATATGTGTATATTAGTATCATGTATTATATAATTTATGGATACAAGTTTGGTAATTATTCACAAATACAGGTTCATGTGTGTATATTTATTTGTTGATGTATTAAAAATATATATATAGAGAGAGAGGTACAAGACACAGATAATGCAGAAATCATAACTGGTCAGCTCAGTGATTGTGTAAGCACCACCAAACTCAAGATATAGAACATAATTTTTGTTGCTACTCATTAGCCCATGAGAATTTCTTATCTGTGTTCCCTTCTTTGTACACTTACTTAGAGATCAAGACTTCTAAAACCATAGGTTAGATTTGCATGTATTTTTAATTAAACTGAAAAAAACTGTCTAGCTTACTTACATTCATAGAAATTTTGAAACGAGATTCCTTCATTTTTATATATGTAATTCATTCATTTTCATTCATACTAAATATATTACATAATCTATTCATTTTAAATTGATGAACTTTGGATTGTGAGAGCAATGCAATGAATATTTTTGTGTATTTTTTCTCAATACACACAGGCTTACATTTTGAAGGTTAATATTTAGAAGTAGAATTCCTGAGTCATAGTGTAAGATTACATTGAAATTTTTAAGACTCCCAAAACAGTTTTCAAAGTTCCTGCACTATTTTACATTCTTAAGCAGCAGTGTATGAAGGTTCAAATTTTTTTATGTCCTCATCAACATGTTATATTCTGTATTTTTTATTATAGTATCTCATAGACATAGAAATAGAGGAATAGATATGCACATACTGTTATTGTTACTGTTGTTGTTTAGTTACTAAGTCATGTCCAACTCTATGACTCCATGGATTGAAGCATGCCAGGCTCCTGTTTCCTCCACTATCTCCCAGAGTTGACTCAAATTCATATCCACTGAGTTGCTGATGCTATCTAACCATCTCATCCTCTGCCGCTCTTCCCGCCTTTGCCTTCAATCTTTCCCAGCATCAGGGCCTTTTCCAATGAGTTGGCTCTTCATAGCAGGTGGCCAAAGTACTAGCAGTTCAGCTTTAGCTACAGCCCTTCCAGTGAATATTCAGAGTTGACTTCCTTTAGGATTAACTGATTTGATCTCCTTATAGTCAAAGGGACTCTCTAGGACAGTCTTATTCAGCACCACAGTTCAAAAGCATCAATTCTTTGAAACTCAACCATCTTTATGGACCAACTCTCACATCCATACATGACTACTGGAAAGAAAACATAGCTTTGATTATATTGACTTTTGTCAGCAAAGCGATGTATTTGCTTTTAATATACTGTCTAGGTTTGCTATAGTTTTCCTTCCAGGGAGCAAGCATCTTTTAACTTCATGGCTGCAGTCACCATCCGCAGTGATTTTTGAGCCCATGAAATAAAAATCTGTCATTGCTTTCACTTTTTCCCCCTTTTATTTGCCATTAAGTGATAGAACCAAATGCCATGATTTGGTTATACGAATGTTGAGTTTCAAGCAAGTTTTTTCACTCTCCTCTTTCATCAAGAGGCTCTTTAGTCTGTCTTCTTTTTCTGCCATTAGAGTAGTATCATCTGCATATCTAAGATTGTTGATATTTCTCCCTGCAATCTTGATTCCAGCTTGTGATTCATCCAGCTCACCATTGCACATGATGTACTTGCATGTAAGTTAAATTAGCAAGATTATAGTATACAGCCTTGTCATACTTCTTTGCCAGTTTTGAACCAGTCAGTTGTCCTGTGTCCAGGTCTAAATGTTGCTTCTTGACCTGCATAAAGGTTTCTCAGGAGACAGGTAAGGTGGTCTGGTATTCCCATCTCTTTAAGAATTTCCCACAATTTGTTGTGATCCACACAGTCAAAGGCTTCACTGTAGTCAATGAAGCAGAAATATATGTTTTTCTGGAACTCCCTTGCTTTCTACACAATCCAGCGAGTGTAGCAAATTTGATTTCTGGTTCTTCTGCTTCTTTGAAACTCAGCTTGTACATCTGGACGTTCTCAGCTCATATACTGCTGAAGCCTAAACTTGAAGGATTTTGAGCATAACCTTACTTGTGTGCAAAATGAATGCAATTGTAGTAGTTTGAACATTCTTTGTCGTTGCCCTTCTTTGGGAATGGAATGGAAACTGAGCTACACATACATTTAAAAACAGTTAAAATGTGTAGTGTTACCAGACCAATAATGATGTGATAAGTTATGTCATCTAAGATGGAAAGGGAAAGAAACAAAACAACACAAAAGCAAAAAACATGAGGTTGACTGTCAAAAGGGTTTGAATAATGTCTCTAATGTCAGATTTGCAGTAACTTGTATAACTAGGTATCCTGACACCTTTTTAGGTGTCCTATAGCAACAATATCAATTTCCATTTAATTATTAAAATCCTATTTTTTTAGTGGGATGTTAGAGGTTGTAACCTTTAGTTTACCAATACTCAGAATTACTATTTTATCATGTTATTTTCTAACCATAACCATTTTCCCTATTACTGAGGTAGCTATTCTCCTGCTTCATAGCTGTCTAACTCTCTACCTTTAGAATTTTTTTCTATGCAAGTTTATCAGTGGGCAAGGCTGATGAGGCAAAGTACATTCACGTACATTTGGTCATAAGTATACCAGCAAGAGACATGTCATGAGAAACTCACATCCAAGAATTTTTAAATTATAGGTTAAACAGCTTTCTTCTTATCCATACCTCAGATTCTTGTCTATGTAATTTCCCATCACTTTTTTCACAGCACTTATTTCTCATTTCTATATAATTATTCTTCTTTTTTGAGTCAAAATAATAATGAAACTATATATTTTTCATCATTCTCATTATATTTTTGTATTTTTTAAAATATTTATTTTAATTTTGTTTTTATTGGTGTATACTTGCTTTGCAGTATTGTGTTAGTTTCTGCTGTATATCAAAGTGAATCAGTTATATGTATAGTCTTGTATTCTTAAGTGTTAACAGCTTGTACTCAAGATATGTTCTTCCTGATCCAAACAACTTCTTGATGACAGAATCTTTTATTGACTGATACCTATTATTTTATTACAGTTGTCTTTAAAACAAGCAAAATATCTCAAAAGCCATACCTAGAACCACTGGCAATTTTTCTTATATATAAATTACTTAAACTGATGATTTCTCTATTAATTTTTTTAAAATTTTATTATTTACTTTTTGTGAGGGATATGTGTTTCCTTTTGCTTTTCATAGGCATTTTCTGCTGATTTACTGACTACCTGCCTTTCTGACTTTATCACAGCAATTCTGTCCCCAGCTAAGCATGGTTGCCTGTAGAATTTTGTAATACTTTTCTGTTCTGTTTGTTCAGTCAGCCAGAGGAAAGCAATCAAAATCAGTGCTATCATTCTTTCTTCTCATATGAATCTAGCAAAGATCAGTGTTTCACCTTAGAATTCTTGAAATTTAGTGTTATAAGCAGCTTGAAATAGCTGCCCATTTATTTTAGGACTACTATTAAGTTTGACATGTTTCTATATAAGCTTTATTCAATCAAAACTACTCTAGTGTTTATAGGTAGTTATACTATTAGTAGTTTTAACTTGAGAATAAATGGTGAGTAGTGATTATTCAAACCTGTCCTAATGGAATATGAAATACTTTCCTGAAAAGTGAGTAAAACTATATTTTTGAATAATTAAAAAGAGACAAAATGGAGCAGAGCTAAAAAAAAACAACAAAAAAAGAAGGGTGACCACAAACTACATTTTTTTGAAAAAATAATTATAACTATATATAACTATAATGTGTTGAATAAAATGTCAGGACATATATCTGGCAGTCTGTCACTAGTTAATCTACTTGTTAGCACAGGAAGCCAGTTAGTGGAGAAAAGTGACCACATAATTTTAAAGCCTTGATGTTGCTAAATTTTCTATTTTAGTGTTGGAAAATTTTGAGTTACTGATTCCAATCAAAACTAAAATTAAAGAATTAGAAAACATTAACAACTATGGGATCCCTATTATGCAATATTTTTAGCTGGTTTTCCCCGGATGTGGTGAGAAATTTTAAATGAACATACAATGTACAGACATATATTATGAGAACTATTACACTGAATGTTTTAAAAAAAATCATTCTGTATATCTTAGTCAGTTTAATCTGCTATTTAAAAACAAAACAAAACAACAAAAAAACCACCCACCATTCACCTGGTGGCTTACAAAACTTTTATTTCTCACACTTCTGAACACTGCAAAGTTCAGGATCAAGATACTGGCAGATCTAGTGTTTGTTGAGCTTGTTGAGATACGGCTTCCTGGTTATCAGGTAGCGTTCTTTAGTATTCTCACATGGTAAGGGAAAAGCAAAAGAGCTCTCTGGAGTCTCTTTTATAATGGCACTAATCTCATTCATGCGGTCCCCACCTTCATGACTGAATTACCTTTGAAAGATCCTACCTCCTAATACTATCACATTGGGAGTTAGCATTTCAACATATGAATTTTGGGGGGGACACGTTTAGTTCATTGCACTAACTGATCTAGAAAGAGGTAATTTTTAAAGTTCAAAAACTTAAATCTTTTTGTTAAATTTTTATTTCTTCAAATCAAATAAATATATCATTGCTATGATTCTGGCTGCCTCCATTTGCATTTTTCTATCTTTGATAGGTGAACTTTTTATTTCCTCTTTATTGTTTCACCTGAATTGTCTTCATAATCCATATAAAAGTTTTGCTTTTTTGTCCACCAACAACGGCCCCAAAGCAGCAATATAAAATGCTTCTACAAACTGCTCTTATTGACAGCTATTTGCAAAATTATCCACTTTAGATGATCCTTTGAGAGTCTTGTGATGAAATAAAATTAGTATTAAACTGAGGAATGAATTGATTGATGTAAAATGTAAATTGATACATCGAAACAGTCTAATTGTTTTGACATTTCTCTTTCATTATCAGATGAATTTTTACAAGAAACCAAAATATCATTTTATGCTAAATAAGTCAAAATAATTTTGGTGAATGACACTGTGCAATAGAAAGCAGAGTAGATCAAAAGGTGAAGAGACTGGAATTGTATATAGATAAACAGGGCCAAAGTGATTCTTAGGATATTCAAACTGTTTTTTCTTTATAATACTAATGTATGCGAAATAATCTTCTCCATGGTTTTACGTCATCTTGCACTGTGATGGGAAGAATTTTAGGGCTCTCGAGGAATTTACCATGAATAACTGGGAAAAGAAAATCAATAACTGAATCCCACATAAAAGTGAAAGTGTTAGTGGCTCAATTGTGTCCAATTCTTTACAACCCCATGGACTGTGGCCCGCCAGGCTCCTCCATCCTTGGAATTCTCCAGGCAAGAATACTGGAGTGAATTGCCATTTCCTTCTCCAGGGGATCTTCCCAGTTCAGGGATCAAACCCAGGTCTCCTGCACTGCACGCAGTTTCTTTACCATCTGAGCCACAGGAGAAGTCCTGAATCCCACATAATGAATGTTATAATAGAGGTATGACTATAGCACAGAAATAAAGTAGAATATGGCTTTAGGCCTTAGAGAAAAACACATTTTCATAATATACAATATGCTCAAGGAGAACGTACTTTAATATAGTCTTAATATTTATTCATTATAAAACATTGCTAATGGTTACATATAGTTTCTGTAATAAGATTTCTTAGGTACTAATCATGGTTCCTTTAATTGTTAATTGATGCAATAAATCTAAACTCTTTGTCAATTTCCTAGTGTTTGAAATGGGGACAGCATTTTTTACATAACTCAGAATTGTGTGACAATTGACTTTACTAACATATTATTGGGGGAGTGTGCAATTTCCTTGGTTATGTTTTGCCACAACAATGAAACTGGGCCAATGTTACAGCTTGATTGCAGTTCAGTTTTATTTGGAAAGCACAGGATAGTACACCCTCCAGGCATGAGGGCTGGCTGACCCAAAAAGGATAGGCTCAATCTTGGCTCCTCTTTTTGTATGTTTTATCTCCTCCCCCTGAGTCTGGCCTATATAAATTGGGCTAGCCAGGAGGGCTGTTTCTTTTACCTGAGGTTCTCACACCAGTCCTCGGATTTTCTTTTGTTCCATTTTCACGGGCTTTTCCCTTTCTTTGTCTTTTAGTCACTACCATTTTGGACTCCTTTTTCTGTTCTAACTACTTAACATTCCTCCCTCAAAAGATGGGAGGCCAGTTCTTTGGGAACAGGGACATTGAGGTCTCTCTGGGTACTTCCTGCTGAGCTGGGACGGTGAGAGCCATTGGACCTCCTCCTCTTGCTAGTCTCAAACCTCAGAATCCTTATAGTGTTGTTTGTCTAAGTGTGAGTGATATTTTCCATGGTCAGGTGTAATCTTATATATCCTTGTTGAACTGGCACTGTATGTTGTAGCTTGTTGACCTGGGCAGAAAGAAAATGGGTTCGACAATTGACAATACAAGGAGCAATCATAAGCAGCATCAATATGGTGCTAACAGGGATTAGTAGGGGCATTAGCCAACTCCAAATTCCCCTTCGCCAGGAGAAGGATCCCCCAAAGAGAGATTGTAGCCACCTGGAGAACTGTCCAGCTCATTTTTTGAGATCCCATAGGATCTGAATATTTTTCTTAAGGACTGTGACACTTTCTTTAACCTAACTGGAGGTATTTACTGAGGAACCACATCTCATTCAAGATGGATAAAGTCCCTCCTTGTTCAGGGATCAGGAGATCTATTTCCCATATATTTTGGAGTACAACATCTGCCAAGCTATGTTGGCTTTTTAAAGCTATCGTGAGAAATCTTATCCCCAGAATCTTAATTCTGGGGGTGTTCATTAGAATGGTACTCATTTGTAATCCTGAATAGGTATCTGAGACCTCCAGGGGCTCACAGGTGTATTGAGTGTCCTCTTCTTTTTCTTCCACACTTGACTTGTGTGTAGTGAATCCAAGAGTTGTGTGCTGGTACCTTGATTACTGTGGGGGTAGAAAGTATTACAGAGTAGGGGCCCTTCCATGTGGGCTGGATGTGAACCTTTGGGGACCTATCTTTCCAGACTTTAGTTAGGACTTTAGTCCCTGGAGCATATAGTGGTGGCCCTTTAGAATTGATTGGGTCCTGGTTGATACCCACAAGCTTTTAACTTGTTGAAACTGCCCAATGGCCATGGTATAAAACTGGAGAGTCTGAGCCTCTGGATCTAGGAAGAGGTCATTGACATAAACAAAAGGTCTCCTGTATAGCATCTCATGAGGACTAAGACCAAGCTGTTCCTTAGGGGCAATATGGATGTGGAGGAGAGCTATTCGTAAAGCCTCCTTCCATCCCAGGGAGGTCTCCTGGGTCTTTTTTTTTTTTTTTTTTTGATTGCTGATTTTAAGAATTGGTTGGCTCTTTCTACTTTTCCTGAAGACGGAGGCCTCTAGGCACTATGGAGATAGTAAGTAATGTCCAATGCTTTAGAGGCCCCTTGGGTAGCCTGAGAAGTAAATGATGTCCCATTGTCACTTTGCAATGACCTGAGCAGACCAAATCTTGGAATGATTTCATAGAGAAGTTTTTTTTTTTTTTTTTTTAAACCAAATCCTCAACCTTCTCAGTCTGAGTGGGAAAGCCTTCAATCCATCCTGTGAATGTATCTATCATGACTAGTAGGTATTTTTACCCTTGAGAAATTGGCATCTGGGTGAACTCCATCTGCCAGGCCTCTCCTGGGTAGTTCCCACACCATTGTATGGGTTAGGCCAGCTGGGGTCTTTGAGCTCCTTGATGTTTGTTTAATTGGCAAATGGGGCAAGAGGAGACCACTTGTCTTACAGTCATTTGGAGGCCTGTTCCTCTGAAGAACCTTTCTAGTAATCTTTGGAGGGCCTTCTCCCCTAAATGAGTGGTGGCATGTAAGGAGTTAACCAAGTTCCACTGGAGGTTCCCAGGCAGAAAAAGGCATCCCCTTCTTTTGGAACCACCCCATATGACCTTCTCGAAAGCCCTCACTCTCAGATTTAAGAGTCTCACCTTCAGTATATGAAGGAGTTTCTGGCAAATTGGTCTGTGGGACTAGGGTGGCAACCCCTATTAGGTCATTGTTCTGTTATGCTGCTCTCTTAGCTGCCTGATCAGCTGCTTGGTTCCCTCATACCACTTCCGTGCTCCCTTTTGGGTTTCATTTACAATGGGAGACTGAAACCTCAGTGGGCAGATGGACTGCCTCCAAGACCCTTGGGTGGTCAATTGGCCTCTTTCTTTCCAAATAGCAGCATGTGCATGTAGCACCAGAAAGACATACTTGGAGTCAGTGTAAATGGCTACTCTTTTTCCTTTTCTCCAGCTCTAAAGCTTGAGTCAGGGCTATGAGCTCAGCCAATTGGGCTAAAGTACCTGGTGGTAAAGGTTTAGCTGCTATGGTCTCATAATTGGAGACTATTGCATATCTGGCTCTTCCTTTTCCATTCAAGACTGCTTCCATCAGTGTACCAGATTTCCTCACGGTTGGTCAGAGGATCTTCTGGCATTCCCTCTCGGAGTTTTGTCCAGTGGTCCAAGGTTTCTAGACAGGAGTGAAAAGGGAGAGAGTCCTCGGGGGTAGGCAGGAAGGTGGCTGAGTTAAGAACCTCACAAGGGGATATAGTCAGGTCTGGATTTTCCATCATCACTCTTGATATCTGAGGATGCTTTGATCAGACATCCATAAATGGCCTCTCCAATTCAGGCATTGTTTCACTTGGTGGCTGGTAAAAATAGTTAGTTTGCCCCCATGAGAGAGTTTTAAAGAATCCTCTATCAGAACATCAATAGCTGCAAGATTTCAAAGGCAGGGAAAGATCTCTTCCCAAGAAGGAAGTAGGACACTCAGTGACCACCAGAAACTGGAGGAAAAATATTTGTCCATCCCACTAAAAAAGAATCTTGGGTGAATCTTTTTGTAATTGTTTTTCTTGTATCACCCAAAATGGTACTGATTTTGGAGGAGAAGGTTTGGAGCAGGAGGTCAGGAGGTCAGCACAGAGTTGCCCCTGTGTCAACCAAGAAATTCTCGGACTTACCTGCCACATCCAGTTGCACCCTTGGATCTAGCCCTGTGGTGGTTATCTGTGACAGATGGGGTGACTGAAAGGGGCCAATTCAGTCCTCTTGAATCATCGTGAGGGAAGGCTTGATGCTTGACCTTTAGGCTCTTGAGTTCCGAGGGCAGAGTGCCGCTCAATGTTCCAATTGATGGTATTTGTAGCAAGCCATTTTAGGAGACTTGCCATGGTTTGGACACACTTTGCTCCAATGTCCCACCTGTCTATAGATTAGGCATTTTCCTCCTGCCTTGTCCTTCAAGGACTCGAGGTTTACCATAGGGCTTCCCTGGAAGGCAACCAGCAGCTAGGTGTGCCCTTATCTCTTTCCTTCTTTCTCTTTCCTGGGCTTTGGCCTCCTTCTCCTGTTCTCTGTTATAAAAGGTATTGATGGCTGTTTGGACCATCTCATCTAAAGAGGCATCAGGGTCCTAAAGCTGTTGTAACTTTATCTTGATGTCTGATGCACATTGGGACAGGAATTTGTCCTTTAAAATCACCTGTCCCTCATTAGTGTCCAAGTCCAGATTTATAAACTTTTGGAGGGCCTCTCTTAGACTTTCCAGAAAGACAATGGGGCTCTTGTTGGACTCCTGAGTTATTGCTGAATCCCACAATAGGCTTCCTTCTATTTCCATGGGTGGACATCTTCATGGGTGAGTCTTTCTGAAGCTTATCCTATCCAACCTACTGTTGCTACCTGAGAGCTGGGCCTCCCCAGGCAGGTTGAGGCATGACAGCCTCCTGAAGATTGAATCCCTAGGCAGGTCAAGGAAGGTCGGCCTCCCGAGAATTGGGTCCTTGGGCAGGTCGAGGCATGTTGACCTCCTGGGACCCCTGGACTGACAGATCCCTAAGCAGGTTGAGGCATGACAACCTCCTGATGACCAGATCCCTAGGCAGGTTGAGGCAGGCCAACCTCCTGGCACCCCTGGCTGGAGTTGCTGCTAAGTTGCTTCAGTTGTATCTGACTCTGTGCGACCCCATGGACTGCAGCCTACCAGGCCCCTCTGTCCATGGGATTTTCCAGGCAAGAGTACTGGAGTGGGTTGCCATTGCCTTCTCCGCTGGCTGGAGTTGGGCATCCCCAAAGTCTCTAGCATGACCAGTGCTGGGTAGGATTAAGAGGTTGTAATCTTAACTCATTGTTGTTTTGTCCACCACAGACAGGGATAGATACCAGAATGTAAAGCAATCCAAGCCTGTGCCCTGAGACTGGGAACCTGGTTAAACAGTCATAAGCCTTATCCTTTTATTGCTCTGAAGGAATGTAAGTCACTGATTTCTTCCCCTAGTCATCCATAAGAGCAGTTTAGGGTGTTTCCAGTGGTAAACATTTCATTGTCATAGACCCACTTTCAGTTCAGTTCAGTTCAGTCGCTCAGTCGTGTCTGACTCTTTGTGACCCCATGAACTGCAGCACGCCAGGCCTCCCTGTCCATCACCAACTCCCATAGTTTACCCAAACTCATTTCCGTTGAGTCGGTGATGCCATCCAGCCATCTCATCCTCTGTCATCCCCTCTCCTCCTGCCCCCAATCTCTCCCAGCATCAGGGTCTTTTCCAATGAGTCAACTCTTCACATGAGGTTGCCAAAATATTGGAGTTTCAGCTTCAGCATCAGTCCTTCAAATGAACACCCAGGATTGATCTCCTTTAGGATGGACTGGTTGGATATCCTTGCAGTCCAAGGGACTCTCAGGAGTCTTCTCCAACACCACAGTTCAAAAGCATCAATTCTTCTGTGCTCAGCTTTCTTCACAGTCCAACTCTCACATGCATATATGACCACTGGAAAAACCATAGCCTTGACTAGATGGACCTTTGTTGGCAAAGTAATGACATACAAGGTAATAACAGAAGTAATGACAAAGGAGTGGGTTATCTGGTCCTGTTAGGGGCATTAAGAGTATTATAATAATAAGTGTAGTGGGTTATGTTGCCTCCAAGGGGGCAGGGTCCTGGTTGTAGGAGTTAGTAAGTGGCCTAAGAACAAATTGATAAGAGGCAACAGACCAGATGTTCCATAAAAGTGGAGTGGAAATTTGATCTGGGGATATGTGTGTAACTTTAGGAGAAGTGTGGTAAGGGTTTGGGCCCAAACGGCCCGCAGAACTAACACCCAAAGTGGCAAACATTATCCCTGGAAGTCCAATTGCCCTTCAAGGGATGCCACCAACATATGGACTTCTCGCAGACATTGTGTGCCTGTCTCCCACCCTAGCAGTTTCACTGAGAGATGCTGTTGTTGCACATGTTGTAGGAAACATGGAAGATGAAGGCTGAATATCTAGAGGGATTGGATATCATACAGTATTTCCCTCCCAATGACCAGCTATTTTCTTGTTGTCCCTCCAGAATATTGTAGAGGCAACTTTGTGGGCCTGGACAGGGCTCAGGAAAAGAACATGAAACAGGAGGGAAGAGGACAGGACACAACTTTTGACAGAATGACATAGCCTAAGGGCATAACATTAACTGATCAAAATCAAATGGGTCCAAGATGATGATGATGGACAAGTCAAATTCAACTAAACCTTAATCCTCAATCTGCAAGCTAAATGACACACCCAGAGGTGCCATGACAGTTCCAAAACACTATCAAAAGACCAAGGAGTGGGTGGTTCCCCAATGGTTGGAATGACCCTCCCACTCATTAGCATATGAAATCACCCAGCTCACAAAAACTAACCAAACCACATTTCATGGCCACCACATACACCCTCTGTGATGGCACACCCTCTGTGGACTGTGCTTCTCTGAATCTGAACAAATCTACCTCTTGCCTACTGCTGTCTCTCTCACTGACTTCTTTTAGCAAAGGGACATCAAGAATATGAGCTTCTTTAGGTCCTGATACCAGGCATTGTAGATTTTGGCTGGGCTCAAGTCCCAGTTGTACATGACTGAGTGACTAAGCATAGCACAGAGTCCCTGCCACATAGGTTTGAGTTCCAATATTTGATAAACTGTTTCAAACACAACTTTAAGAAATGGAAAGATGATGAACTGCCAAATACTTTGTAAACAGTGTCATTGATGGAGAGAGGAGGTGAAGGATGGGAAGAAAAAGCAGTGGGGAAAACATGCCAAGGAACCCCTCTCATAGCTTGCTGGAAAAACTGCTAAATGCCTGACCTGTGCCCACAATTTTCATTGGCCTGATTCTTGGCACAAAGGAGGTTAAAAGCAGAAGAACCCTCATCTACTTGGGCAAGAGCTACTAGGGTGCAGCAGATATTGGAGCCTTCAGGACACACTGGGGAGTAGCCGCTGCCAGAGTCCCTCAATTTCACCCACTGCTGCTTGCCTGGTGCACAGGGGCTTCAAGGAAACAAGAAACAAGAGATCGTAGAGGAATGAAAAGTTTGTTAGCCATATGTCCTTCCAGCCATGGGGCAAGGACCTCCCAGCTGAGCCAGAGGTCTTCTGGAATCTGATACTGAGCTGTGTGAGCTTTTTGCTGAGTTTGTTTTTGTTGTCCCATTTTCTAAAATGCTAGGCTTCTTGTCACTTCCACTGTACTGTGTTTCCTTTGCGTTCAGCTTCCAACACATGAGCTTTCGCCAAGTTGTTCTTTTTCTTTGCTTGGTCTCTGCCTCACTGGGGCCAACCTGAGGTTGTTTCAGCCAGGCTAAACTCAAGTCACAGCACCAGATATGTTGGGGGAGTAGGTAATTTCCTTCATTCTGTCTCACTGCAACAAAGATTTGAAACTGTGGACCAGTGTTATAGCTCTGTTACAGCTCAGTTTTATTTGGCAAGCACAGGATAGTACACCCTCCAGGCATGAGGGCAGGCTGACCCAAAAGGGAGAGGCTCAGTCTTGGCTTCTCTTTTTATATACTTTGTCTCCTTCCCCTGAACCTAACCTATGTAAATTGGGCTAGCCAGGAGGGCTGTTTGTTTCACCTGAGGTTCTCATTCCAGTCCTTGGATTTTCTTTTTGTTCCATTTTCACAGGCTTTTCCCTTTCTTTGTCTTTTAGCCATCGCCAGTTTGGACTTCTTTTCCTATTCTAACCACCTAACAATATGGAAAGCATTTAGAATAGCCTGATACCTAACAAACACTTGGTAAAAGTTTGTTATCTGTTTTACTTAGCATGTATCCTAAAATAGAGCTTTGCACAAAGTAGATGTTCAATTAATATCTATTGCCAGAACCAATACAGTGAATGAATGGACGGCCCAAAATAAAATCTTAAATTAGAGAAAATTTAAGATATATTTGCCTCTAATTAAATCAAATAGACCTTTTTCAGTATCATTAAAAAAAAATACGACACTTTTCAGTCACTTGCCATATCTACTCAAGGACTCCTATAACCACTAAAATCAAACATTTTGGCTATGTGTTATATACATCCTAACTGGCTCTAATGTAATAATCTACCAAAATTTTCTCTAAGAAGTAAAATATAAATTTTCACCTTTATAGGACTTTTTCCATTTAAAAAAGAGTTATGTAACTTTTTCTACCCCTAAAGTGAAGACAGGTAGCAGAAACGAATTGAAATGTTGGATATGTCAATCAAGAGTATCTTACACACAAACACACGGTAACTTATACAATGGTTAGATGCTTGAAGAATCAATTGTGAGGAGGGCAGTGAGATACTATAACTGGTGACCACCTACTAGATTCATGACTATAGTAGGTGGGAAAATCATTTTCTGATATCAAGGGAGTGAAAGTAATCATACTGAAAGTTTGGAAGAACAAAAGGCTTCTGGGCAAACAGAATAAAAATATATATCTACTAATTATAATTCAACTACGAAAGGCATGGAACTTTGACAGATTCATTCAAGATTTCATTTGTGTATTTGTAGACTTTGCCATGAACAATTAATATTCTAGGACCTGACAAACAAATATAAGTAAAACTTGAGCAAAGGCACAAAGAAGATGAAAACACAGAAACTTTATTTTTTTCTCTTTACAACTGTATTGCAGAGGAAATTTAAACCCCATTTGTCTTTGGTTAGATATGCAATAATTTTTCATGATGTTTCTTCAAGGATACCTACTGTAATCAACTGGTGTCAGATGGCTTGGAATTGATGATAGTATCACGAAAGGTACTCAACTATATTAACTATATGAGAATTCTTAAATTCAAAGAAAAAATAGTTTAAAAACTGATTGAAGCTTAAAAGACTGAGTAGAATTGGCTTATAAAGATCCAATAACTTAACAAAGGGAAAAATAATAGGTTGGAGTTGCTAGAAACATCTAGTAATTTATTAATTCATTTCTTAAAATTTGCTTTTGGTTATTTTATTTTGTCCCATTTTATTGAGGTGTAATTGTCTCTAGTAATTTATTTTTATTTTTGGACTATTCCAATACTTTTATTGTTGCTGTTGTTTAGTCTCCAAGTTGTGATGGACTCTTTGTGACTCCTTGGACTGTAGCCCTCCAGGCTCCTGTGTCCATGGGATTTCCCAGGCAAGAGTACTGGAGTGGGTTGCCATTTTCTACTCCAGGGGATTTTCCCAACCCAGAGATTGAACCTGTGACTCCTGCTATGGCAGGCAGATTCTTTACCACCGAGCCATAAGGGAAGAAGTCTGGACTCCAATATTTACTGGGTTATATTTGAATTTTGCAAAATCTCAAAGTATATTTATAAATATTTTTGAAAACCCTGTAGGTCATCTCAGATATCAGTAACAAAAATTCCACAGGTATAATAGCTTAAATGATAGAAAGTCATTTCTTACAGTTTTGGAGGTTAGAAAGTCTAAGATTAAAGATTCTGGTCATTTTGGTTCCTGTTGAGTGTTATCTTCTTAGCTTGTGAATGACTGTCTTCACTGTGTGTGCTCTAATGGTCTTCCCTCACTGCAAAAGAAAAGGAGAAAGCTACCTAGTTCTTTTTGTTTAAGGACACTAATAGCATCATGAGGATCCCACCTTCATGACCTCATCTACCCCTACTTATGTCCTAAAGTTTCCATCTCTAAATGCCATCACACTGAGGGTTGGTGCTTTGATATATGAATTTTGAAGGAAAACAACATTCAGTCTCCATAACAGGGACTCTATGTGTGCTAACATCACTTTGAGAGATGAATAATGTGTTGGGTGATATTAGAAAGGCTTTCTTAGAAGGAAATTGCTGATAAATAAAGCTCTCTAATTAAATTGAACTGACATTTTAAGGAAGATACTGGGTCCATGAAACAAGAGGCTAACACATGCCTTAAGAGCCCATTTCCATTTTCTCCAGTATATACAGTCATTTTGTGCATTGATTCTTTGTCAGATTCAAAGCAAAATGTAAGGGGTTTATAGATGGGAGTTGTTTTCAGCAACCCCATGGACGGCAACAGGCCAGGCTTCCCTGTCCTTCACTATCTCCTGGAGTTTGTTCAAACTCATGTCCATTGAGTTGGTGATGCCATACAACCATTTCATCCTCTGTTACCCGCTTCTCCCCTTGTCCTTAATGTTTCTTAGCATCAGAAGCTAAGACAGTTAATGGAATAAAGGACCAAAGAAGTTGAACAAAGAAAAAGTAAGTCTTAAAAGATCAAACTAGACGTTGTCTATTTAGCTATGTTTGTGTGTTCACTGAAATTAATTATTTACAAATGGTACAACTTCTTCATCATTTGATCAGAAAAAAATAAAAAATTGAACACAGAAAGAAGAGATTATCTAAAGTTCTATACTATAGAGATAGGAATTATGAAAGTTTCTGTAGTCTTATCAGACCAAGGTTTATGTAGATAATGAGGATGAGATCTGTCTGCTCCTATGAGAAGAAATGATAGTGATTCAAATAGTTTTGGTAGGTTATGAGTTTATATGATTTATGGGGAAAACATTTATTGAGGCTTAAAACTCATTGGTCAGGTGATTATAGGGAATAAAATTTGGGTGTCATTTTAACTGACCTGAGGGAATCTCAACAAGATATATATAATATATTTGAAAATTAAGTAATGGAAAGGAAAAAAGTGTCATAAAGCAGAGAAAGTCTTGAGAAGATTTTGTTTCAGAAATTGAGTTCTGGAGAGGAAGGAAGCTTTATAAATCTGATCTAATTATATCCTCAAAATTTGGTGCTACTTGACTAGAACTCAAACACTGAAATAATTTGTGGTTATTCACTCAGGGAGAGATTTTTATTATGTTAACATAAATTAAATCAGAATTGTATATTATGAAATCCTAGAATACCAGGCCAAAAAAAGAAAAAAAGAAAGAAAGAAAGAAAATAGTATAGAGTTCAGAGTACTTGAAAATATAAAAAGTGTAACACAGTACAGCTTTCTAGCAATTTCAGTAGCATGAATACATATTTCTGTTCAGTATTCAATTAGTAAGAATAATCCAGAGTGTAGAAGATCAGAGGCAAATGCTTATGGGCAGTCAGTGATCTGTAATTAATGAAAACTATTTTGCCTCTCATTTCTTTACAGAAGTGTCCTTCTATAATGAGTCAAGTGGTTTTTACCCCAGAACTATTTTGGCTTGTAATCACTGAAACTTGATCTCTTGTGTATAATCCTCTTTCTACCTGGCACAAGGGTCAAAAAATAGGATATTTCTGGAAAGGAAATATCTTTAATAATGACCAACCCTTGATGTGAACAAATTACTTATGACAATGTTATAATTATGGGTGTATTGTAGGATAGAGCGAGTGCACATGAAATAAGTATTTTGGTAATATTGGCTGTGTAACTGATTAACATTGGTAACTTGAAATGATACACTCTAGCTTTACAAAATGTAGAAAGCAATTGTCCAAGTTACACATGGTTGAAGATAAAGTCACAAATCAGCAAATCAATCTAGTTTTAAAAGAAATACATGTTCTTACAAAAAGGTGAAGAACAAATTATTCAGTTGATTAGACAAAATGAAACTCTGTCAAGGAGAATAGTAAACTCTAGTTTATTGACCTACTACTATTTCCCCCAAACTAATTACCCCATTGGATAATTCATGTATGTATTGACATAGTAATAAAATATGTTTGGAATGTTAAAAGGGATATTGTCTTTATTGTAGAAAGCTTATAAATAAAAGGCTGATGAATTAAAGTGGTAACTATAGAAAATTGTAAGCCAAGGGATGTGTTTGAGAGTTGAATTTCAAGGGGCAAGAAATCCTAGTTATGAAAGAGCTTCAGGGAAAACCACTGGGCCAGCCACCTACAACCCAATTTAGCCTAAACTACTTGTTTAAGTGCCGTGGCTGTCACAAGTTGGGGGTGATCAGAGGGTTGGAGATTTGGGGGCAAAAGCTTTTTTCCAAGAAAAAGTTAAATGATACACCATTGAAATCCTGACTCTGGTAATCTCCATTAAAATATATTTTTGAAATATCTAAGTATATTGTATCCAGAAGTAGAAACTGTAGTCAGGAAAAAGATCAGAAAACTTTTAACTCCCTCCTTTTTGTGGGGAGTGGGTGGTACACCAAGCAGCATGTGGGATCTTGGTTCCCAGACGAGGGATGGAGCTTGCACCCCTTCAGTGGAAGTGCAAAATCTTAACCTTTGGACCCCCAGGAAATTCCCTTAACTCCTTCTAATTTAGTTAGTTCAACATTGAGTTTTTCTGTGCCAGCACGAGAGGTGGAGGGAGTCAGGGGGGAAGTCCGACAACCCCAAATTACTCGTAAAGAGCATTTTTCTTCCTACCCATAGGCTCTTTTGGAGAAGGGAATGGCAATCCACTCCAGTATTCTTGCCTGGAGAATCCCATGGACAGAGAAGCCTAGTGAGCCACAGTCTATGGGGTTGCAAAGAGTTGGACATGACTGAGCGACTAACGGTAATGGTACCTGTTTAGTACTTTACAGACAGATTTATATGGTGTTTAGCAGCAGCAGTCACTCAGTTGTGTCTGACTCTTTGTGACCCCGTGGACTGTAGACCACTAGGCTCCTCTGTCCATGAGATTTCCCAGGTGAGAATACTGGAGTGGGTAGCCAATCCCTTCTCCAGGGGATGTTCATGATAGGGATGGTACCTGGGTCTCCTGCTTTGCAGGCAGATTCTTTACTGCTGAGCCACCAAGGAAGCCCACAGACAGGTTACCATGCTTATAAGAGTAATGAATGTGAATGTTTATACAGAAAGATATATTCACATTAAATGCTTGTAATTGACATATGACATATGACTGACTGAGCAGGCACATATTGGCTGGAATGGCTCTGTGCCATCAATTGCTTGGGAGTGGCCACAAAGATTTAACCCTCTCTTTTTATTCCACTGATCAAAGACCCTGAGTAGGTCACTTTTATGAACTCCTAAATTTGACATTTGACTTCCCAGGGGATGCATAACATCATGATCCACAGTCTGGCTGTTCATAAGATGAATAAGGTGAATTATTGTACATTTTGTACTTATTAAAGACTCTTGTTTAATTTATCTCTCAATGTATTCTCATCAGTCATCATCACCTTTGTGATAACAATTTAGATGCATAAAGAAAAAATGTGACTGCTGGCCCAGAAAAGGAAAAACTTAGAGAAGACCACAAGGAAACTTTTAAGGCAGCCTAACAGTTGAAGCAACTGAATTCATAAGGCAATCAAAGGCATATTATAGAGAGTAGAAAATTTTATTAGGTTACAACAGCCATAGTAGCTATGAGCTAAAATTATTGAGACCATGCTTTTGCCAAGCAGGATTATTCATGTTTACCTGTATTAGGTAAATTAATCCTTATATATTAGACATACTCTCCCTGAGTCTCTTAATCTTACTAAGTCACAGGTTTACATAATCTCCTTGCCTTTATGGCAAGATTCCATCTTAGGAGACAGGAATAAAAGATTCTCCAGCTAGCCTTTAATAAGTACGTTACTATATTATCAGACGGCCTGTGAGAGAGCTTCCAATAACTGAGAACAGTTTCAGAGAGTCAGCAAGGAAACAAGGACTTTACTCTTACAAACCTAAGGCAGTAAATTAGCTAACCATCACATGAGGTTTGAAGAGGGCATCAAACTCCAGAAAGGAACGCAACTAGACCAAAATCTTGATTGTAGCCTATGCGATCCTGAACATAAGAATTTTGTCCTAACTCCTGACGTACAGAAACTACCAGATAATAAATACATTTGTTTCAATCTGCTAAATTTATAATAATTTGTTGCAAAACAATAATTAATACATTTGAAAAGAATCTTATGAATTCAGTATTATTATTTTTTATTATTTCAGATATTACTGAAGTATAGCTTAAATAACTTCATTAAGTTTACATAGCTAGTAAGTGGTAGAACTATCATAGGACCTGAACCCAAGTGACATCTGGACAAAGAAAAGATGAAAATAAGTGTCTATGATCTTGAATTAACACAGAGAAAGCTAGAACATTTACTATTAAATAATCAGAACTGCTATTAGGCTACAAATATATTATGTCCTCTAAAGGTGAATTATTTCCTAATTCTCAACAAGACTGTTAAGAATATTTTCTTATTTTTTATATCTCCATATATAGTCACAATAAGTTCCTTTTAATTAGGTTCACCAGACATTTTTTCCCCTTTTCCTTTTTTTTTTCCACCTCAGTGAGTTAGGAACATCTATGGAAAGGTATATTTATATTTTGCCCATTGCTCATTACAACTGTAAGAAACACCTTGGATAAAGTGAAGGAATTCACACATTGTATATGGAATTACAGGGCATCTTAATCATCTAGGGATTTCATTTCGCCCCTCAGCTTCTCAGATCCACTCCTACTATGATGGCTAAATAGCACAATATGATTTAATTTTAAGACCTAGTTTGTGTGTGCTCAGTTGCTTAGTTGTGTCCAACACTTTGTCCATTGGGTTTTAGGTGAAGCTAACATTTTAATACGAGCATAGTAAGAGCCAAATTACTACAGGTTTAAATACCCACTTAACACATTTTTCAACTAAACTGACACAATGTTAAATAGTCACAAAGCTAAAATTTTGACAGAAGTTTTGCAAATTTTCACTATAATATTTAATTATAATTGGGATCACTGGCAGTTTTATTGAATCTTAAAGGGGAAAATTCAGACTAAATTGTTTTATTTTATTAATAATAAACATTTGAGAGGATTTTTATCATAGTATTTGGCTACTCACTTCAAAATGTGCCCCCAACTTTGAGATTTAGAAGATGCTGAGAAGATTGAAGCATGTATAATATCATATATGTAAAGAGTTGCCAGTCCAGGTTTGATGCACGATACTGGATGCTTGGGGCTGGTGCACTGGGATGACCCAGAGGGATGGTATGGGGAGGGAGGAGGAAGGAGGGTTCAGGATGGGGAACACAGGTATACCTGTGGCGGATTCATTTCGATATTTGGCAAAACTAACACAATATTGTAAAGTTTAAAAATAAAATAAAATTAAAAAAAAATAATCTGCCTGCAGTGCAAGAGATATGGGTTTGATCCCTGGGTTGGGGAAATTCCCTGGATAAGGAAATTACAACCAACTCCAGTATTCTTGCCTGGAAAATCCTATGGACAGAGGAGCCTGGAGGGCTACAGTTCATGGGTTCTCAAGAGTCAGACATGACTTGTTGACTAAACCACCACCACAAGTCTAAAGAGAAAAGGCAGTTCCTGTGGAAATCATCTATAGTTCTTGAAATGGCTGGAAACAAAGCTAGTTCATACAACCTAAGTATATGTTTTAGAATTAGCTAATGATGCGAAGAGCCAACTCTTTGAAAAAGACCCTCATACTAGGAAAGATTGAAGGCAGGAGGAGAAGGGGACGACAGAGGAAGAGATGGTTGGATTGCATGGCCAAAGCAATGGACATAACTGCCGGGAGCCGGCGAGAGACATTCCACTCGTAACAAAGGTCATGAGGAAGGAGGCTCGGCATACGCAAAGGTGGGATCGAGCCTCAGGAGTCCCCCCGGATATTCTCAAGCATCTACCCCCAAAAAACCAGAGTCTGCCTACTTTATTGCTTTGTGCTCTCACCTCTGACTTTACTGGGGGCTGTCCCCTACCACCATCTCACTCTCTTTGTCAAAGAGTTAACTTACAGCTCCAATTAAAGGAGTGTTTAAATCCAAACCCCTCAGGTGGCTCTCACCTCACCTGACAAATTTACCCGGACTCCTACAGCTATGCATACTATTGTTTACAGTCTCCCAGCCTTGAGAGGCACGGGAAGCTTAAGATGTTCAAATAGCTTAGAGCCTCTCAGAGAGTTAGAAACTGTCAGAATAAAACTGGTAAAAGATTTCATTGATGAGCCAATGCTTGCTGCCAAGTTTTCACATCCCCTGAATTGTATCCTTGAATGTGTATTAATTAATATAGTTGGTATGTAGAAAAAATAAGTAGTGGCCTTGGTGTTAGTAACTTTAGACCCTTAAGGTAATAAATTCTTTCCTTTGTTGTAAACCCATTACACATCCACCCTATAGGAATGCAATTTTATCTTCGGAAGATGGCGCCAAACCTTAAAATAATTACTCTTAGAGAAAATAAGTCTTATGGTTGATTAGTCTTTGTCAAGAGCCATAAAATGTTAATAGGCCTTCTGGCCAGAAGATGATATAAATCACCTAAACCATTTGTATACGATAAATTTGCAGGAAAGAAACCCTGGTTTTTGATAAGGATCAAAGACTGCTGACTTTGCATCCCCTATTATCCTCTATGTGTAACTTAGGGTATAAAAGCCCCTGTTGAAAATAAAGCTACGGGCCATGCTCACCAAAGCTTGGTCTCCCCATGTCATTCTTCCCCTCAATTTCCAGCTGAGTCTCCATCTGGAGCGCGGATATCCTCTGTGACCATTTATTTGCCTGGGCTTCTAAGACTCACTCGAGAAGGTGTCTAAGGTGGGGCACCTTCCGCTATTCGAGAGGGCGCCTGCGGCCTCCGTGGTCAGAGCTAACCTTGTATCACGGGTTATATTGATTTTCCGCGTAAACCAAGCTACTCAGCTTCTTGTCTCCACTGAATTTTCCTACTGAGCTATCCTCATTCTATTATTCTTTATATCTTTGATGAATAAATAAATAAATAGTCACTGACGCCATCTCCCTTTTGAATACCCTGGATCAGCCAGGGCTGGACCTCGGCACATAACATTGAGCAAACTCCAGGAGATTGTGAGAGACTGGGAAGCCTGACATGCAGGTCATGGGGTTGCAAAGAGTTGGACATGACTGAATAACAACAAACCCCACTCCAGTACTCTTGCCTGGAAAATCCCATGGACAGAGGAGCCTGGTAGGCTGCAGTCCATGGGAACGTGAAGAGTCGGACACGACTGAGCGACTTCACTTTCACTTTTCACTTTCATGCACTGGAGAAGGAAATGGCAACCCACTCCAGTGTTCTTGCCTGGAGAATCCCAGGGACAGAGGAGCCTGGTGGGCTGCTGTCTATGGGGTCGCACAGAGTCGGACACGACTGAAGCAACTTAGCAGCAGCAGCAGCAGCATGTTCATAGAATTTAAAATATTATAATAATAGCATAGATGGGAAGGGAAATAATCATATCACTCATTGCCAACATTCCATTATGTCTTCTGCCCTCTTAGCTAAAAATCTGGAATAATAAATTTTTAAATATAATTTATTACCTTCCGTTACAATCATCTCTGATAGAATACAAAATAAGTCACCTCATAAAATGTGATGTATTATCCATTTAAAGCTTATTAATAAATATTTGATATGTCTATATAAACTGGAAGGTACACTTACAGTATGCAGTACAGTAATAAAACTCTCTCTTGTGTCAGTACTATACCTTAGAAAATAAACCCCAATTTTCCAATGCTTTAAGACTGTGTGTTTGTGTGTGTGTGTGAGCGCGCGTGCACATGCACACACACACTCAGTTGTATCCAACTCTTTGTGACTTGATGAACTTTAGCCCACCAGACTCCTCTGTCTATGGAATTTTCTATGGAAGAATACTGGAGTGGGTAGCCATTCCCTTTCCAGGGGATCTTTCCAACCCAGGGATTGAACCCTGGTCTCCTGCATTTCCTGCATTGGCACAATACTAGTTACTATTCATTTAGTTCTAACTACTTCCCAAATGTTTTACTAATTATTTGGTGTTTATAATCCTAACACTAATACCAGGAAATATCAGAAAGATCTAGTAATTTGCCTGAACGAGTACACTGTACAGCTGGAATTAAAACTCTAGCCTGGGTTACTTCAGATTAAGGCCTTTGCTCTGAATGCATGAACGTGAAAGTGTTAGTCACTCAGTCTTGCCTGACTCTTTAGGACCCCATGGACTGTAGCCCTCCAGACTCCTGTGTCCATGGAATTCTTCAGGCAGGAGTACTGGAGTGGGTTGTCATCCCCTTCTCCAGGGGATTTTCCCGATCCAAGGATAGAAGCTGGGTCTCCCACATACCAGGCGAAATTTTTACCATCTGAGCCACAGTAGAGTAAAAATAGCTATAATCACAACAACACAAGTTGTGTAATAAAATTAGAGCATATTAAGATTGTCTGCTTTGGAGAGAGTCAAAATTACTTTACTCAACTTCATTTCATCTATTTGGGGATAATTCTTTTTTAAAAAAGTGCTTTAAGATTTTGCTGTTTATTTGAAATTTAAGAAATACTTCAGGAAGCGAACTAGTTATTTTCATGCACACAATGCATTTAATTTTATTTTCTGTTTATGCATTTTTATATATATTTGATTCTTAGAGGCCTAGATAGAACAAAGTCTCCTTCAAAACATATTTTTTTGTGTGTAATAATTTTAATTCATTACTTTATTTGGTGTAAAGTAATGAAAAGTAATCTGGTGATGTCCATCTGTAGAGTCTTCTCTTGTGTTTTTGGAAGAGGGTGTTTGCTATGACCAGTGAGTTCTCTTGGCAAAACTCTATTACCCTTTGCCCTGCTTCATTCCGTATTCCAAGGCCAAATTTGCCTGCTACTCCAGGTGTTTCTTGACTTCCTAATTTAGCTTTCCAGTGCCCTATAATGAAAAGGACATCTTTTTTGAGTGTTAGTTCTAAAAGGTCTTGTAGGTCTTCATAGAACCATTCAACTTCAGCTTCTTCAGCGTTACTGGTTGGGGCATAGACTTGGATTTCTGTGATATTGAATGGTTTGCCTTGGAAACGAACAGAGATCATTCTGTTGTTTTTGAGATTGCATCCAAGTACTGCATTTCAGACTCTTCTGTTGACCATGATGGCTCCTCCATTTCTTCTAAGGGATTCCTGCCCGAAGTAGTAGATATAATGGTCATCTGAGTTAAATTCACCCATTCCAGTCCATTTTAGTTCACTGATTCCTAGAATGTGCACGTTCACTCTTGCCATCTCCTGTTTGAACACTTCCAATTTGCCTTGATTCATGGACCTAATATTCCAGGTTCCTAAGCAATATTGCTCTTTAGAGCATTGGATCTTGCTTCTATCATCAGTCACATACACAACTGGGTATTGTTTTTGCTTTGGCTCCATCCCTTCATTCTTTCTGGAGTTACATCTCCACTGATCTCCTGTAGCATATTGGGCACCTACCTACCTCTGAATGTTGAGCTTTAAGCCAACCTTTTCACTCTCTTCTTTCACTTTCATCAAGAGGCTTTTTAGTTCCTCTTCACTTTCTGCCATAAGGGTGGTGTCATCTGCATATCTGAGGTTATTGATATTTCTCCTGGTAATCTTGATTCCAGCTTGTGCTTCTTCCAGTCCAGCGTTTCTCATGAAAGGGGAGTTCCTCTTTCAATATCCTATCATTTTGCCTTTTCATACTGTTCATGGGGTTCTCAAGGCAAGAATACTGAAGTGGTTTGCCATTCCCTTCTCCAGTGGACCATATTCTCTCAGACCTCTCCACCATGACCTGTCTGTCTTGGGTGGCCCCACATGTCATGGCTTAGTTTCACTGAGTTAGACAAGGCTGCGGTCTGTGTGATCAGATTGGCTAGTTTTCTGTGATTATGGTTTCAGTGTGTCTGACCTCTGATATCCTCTTGCAACACCTACCATCTCACTTGGATTTCTCTTACCTTGGACGTCGGGTATCTCTTCACGACTGCTCCAGCAAAGCGCAGCCGCTGCTCCTTACAATGGACAAGGTCGCTCCTCCCAACCTTGAATTTGGAGTAGCTCCTCTCGGCCCTCCTGCACCCGTGCAGCCGCTGCTCCTTGGACATGGGGATGCTCCTCTCAGCCGCCGTCCCTGACCTCAGGCATAGGGTAGCTCCTCTCGGCCTCGCTTCTGCGCGGTCCCTTGCAGCCAGCATGCTTCTGCATTGTCCTTAGAAAAGGCAGAGGAACCAGAGATCAAATTGCCAACATCCACTGGATCATCAAAAAATCAAGAGAGTTCCAGAAAAACATCTATTTCTGCTTTATTGACTATGCCAAAGCCTTTGACTGTTTGGATCACAATAAATGGTGGAAAATTCTGAAAGAGATGGGAATACCAGACCACCTGACCTGCCTCTTGAGAAACCTATATGCAGGTCAGGAAGCAACAGTTAGAACTGGACATGGAACCACAGACTGGTTCCAAATAGGAAAAGGAGTACGTCAAGGCTATATATTGTCACTCTGCTTATTTAACTTACATGCAGAGTACATCATGAGAAACGCTGGACTGGAAGAAGCACAAGCTGGAATCAAGATTGCCAGGAGAAATATCAATAACCTCAGGTATGCAGATGACACCACCCTTATGGCAGAAAGTGAAGAGGAACTCAAAAGCCTCTTGATGAAAGTGAAAGAGGAGAGTGAAAAAGTTGGCTTCAAGCTCAACATTCAGAAAACAAAGATCATGGCAACTGGTCCCATCACTTCATGGGAAATAGATGGGGAAACAGTGGAAACAGTATCAGACTTTATTTTTGGGGGCTCCAAAATCACTGCAGATGGGGATTGCAGCCATGAAATTAAAAGACGCTTATTCCTTGGAAGGAAAGTTATGACCAACCTAGATAGCATATTGAAAAAACAGAGACACTACTTTGCCAACAAAGGTCCATCTAGTCAAGGTTATGGTTTTTCCTGTGGTCATGTATGGGTGTGAGAGTTGGACTGTGAAGAAAGCTGAGTGCCGAAGAATTGATGCTTTTGAACTGTGGTGTTGGAGAAGACTCTTGAGAGTCCCTGGGACTGCAAGGAGATTCAACCAGTCCATCCTAAAGGAGACCAGTCCTGGGTGTTCATTGGAAGGACTGATGCTGAGGCTGAAACTTCAATACTTTGGCCAGCTCATGAGAAGAGTTGACTCATTGGAAAAGACCCTGATGCTGGGAGGGACTGGGGGGCAGAAGGAGAAGGGGATGACAGAGGATGAGATGGCTGGATGGCATCACTGACTCGATGGACATGAGTCTGAGTGAACTCCTGGGGTTGGTGATGGACAGGGAGGCCTGGAGTGCTGAGATTCATGGGGTCGCAAAGAGTCGGACACAACTGAGCAACTGAACTGAACTGAACTGAATGAAAAGTAAAGTCATATAAAGCAATTTTAATTCATGGTCGTGTTCTTCCATCTTTTGCTTTTAATTATCTGTATCTTTTTATTTAAAATAGACTGATTTATTTCACTTAGCACAGTGCCCTGAAGATTCATACCTATCATGCAAATGTCAACATTTACTCTTTATCCATGGTTAAGTAGTAGGGTCTTACTTTGTTATTCAGCCTGACACTCTTCCATTTAACTGAGACATTTTGTCCATTTAACTTAACATTATTATTTATATAGGTATCAGATGTTTCAATGCTAAAGAATCTACCTGCCAATGCAGGAGACATAGAAGATGCAGGTTCAATCCCTGGGTCAGGAAAATTCCCCTAGAGGAGGAAATGGCAACCCCCTCCAGTATTCTTACCTGAATAAGATAATCCCATGGATAGAGGAGCCTGGTGAGCTATAGTCCATGGGGTTGCAAAGAGTCGGACATGACTGAGCAAACACAGAAGGAAATATTTATATGTACCACATTTCTGTTAGTTTTACTTTTCTGTCATCTGTTTCTGCTTCTCCTTTTCCTACTTTTAATGCTTTTTTTTTGATTAATCAAGGATGTTTTAATAATTGTCTTTGCTTTCAATGTTGACTTAATAGATATAATTTTTGTTGTATTGTTTTTGGTCATTACTTTAGCATTGATAAAATGCTTATCTTAGCCCAGGACATGTAGAGTACAATTTACCACTTCAGATGTAGTACTTAAATAGTATCTTTCAATATCCACCTTGCCACTCTTTGTACTATTGTTGTGTAATTTATTTCTCACTATATTGTGAACTCTACAACATATATATTATTTTTTGTTTGCTTTGAAACTTTAAAAGATAATTTTAGGGGGACTTCCCTGGTGGTCCAGTGGTTAAGACTCTCTACCTCCACTGCAGGGGTGCAGATTCAAGCTCTGGTCAAGGATCTAAGATTCTCATATGCTACACACCACCCTCCCACCAAAAAAAAGATAATGTTAGAATTTTTTAAAAAATAGATTTTCTCTGCTGACTCAGGTGTGTTTTGAAAGGTCTATTAAGTTTGCAGAAATGTAGAAGTGACACATTTATATATAAAATGCTGTAGAAAAAGCACTCCTAGCATTTTTAAGGGACTAAAATTGGGTGGCTCCGATTTAAACTCTTCATTTCTTTGTATTAATTCAGATTTCCATGTAGTGTCATTTTTCTTCCCTGAATGACATAATCTAATATTCATTTATACATATATATATATTTATATATATATACAATATATATAGTATATAATATAAAAAAATATATAGTATATATTGCATATACAATACAATATACAATATTATATACAATATATACAGTATATATATATGCAATATATATGTGTGTGTGTGTATATATATAGGTCTGCTTCTGGTAAATTCTTTCAGTTTTTGAAAAGCTGGAAAATGCTTTATTTAATATTTTTGGAGGGGACAGAGAGGATTTTTATGATAGTTTTATTAAGGTATAATTCACATATAATAAAATTTACCTTTTTAAAGTGTACAGTTCATTAGTTTTTAGGATACTGAATTGTGAAAGCATCATAGCTAATTTTGGAGTATTTTCATTACTATGAAAAGAAACTCCATACTCAAGCCATCAGACCTGATACTCTTCTTACCCCAGTTGATGACAACCATTAATCTACTTTGTGTTTCTGTAGACTTACTTATTAAGGACACAATGCATAAATTGTATCATATGTGATTTTTTTCAATTATTGTCTTTTTTGGTAGTTGTAGCATTTTCAAGGGTCATTTATGCTACAGTATTTATCAATATGCTGCTCCATTTAGTTGCAAATAATCTATTGTATGGATATATTCCATTTTGTCTATCCATTTAACTATTGATGAATATTTAGGTTATATCCTATTTGGGGCTACTATGAATAATACTCGTGGCTCAGATCATAAAGCATCTGCCTGCAATGCAGGAGACCCAAGTTTTATCCCTGGGTCAGGATGATCTCCTGGAGAAGGGAATGGCTACCCATTCCAGTATTCTTGACTGGAAGATTCTATGGACAGAGGAGCCTCAGAAATATTGCCCATTGGGCTGCAAAGAGTTGGGCACGACTGAGCGACTAACACTTTCACTTTTTATTTTTCATGAATAATTCATACACAAGTTTTTCTGTGAACATATAGATCCTCTCTGTTTTTGTTTACCCATGAATGCCTAATTTCCCCTTCATATTAGTATGATAGTTTGGCTGGGTTAAAATCTCAGTTGAAAATCTTTCTCCTTCAATACTTTGAATATCTCATCCTTCTGCCTCTATGGTTTCTAATAAGGGGGGGGTGGTTTAGTTGCTAAGTTGTGTCTGACTCTTGCAACCCCATGGACTGCTGTCTGCCAGGCTCCTGTGTCCATGGGATTCTGCAGGCAAGAATACTGGAGTGAGTTGCCATTTCCTTCTCCAGGGGATCTTCCCAACAGAAGAATTGAACTCTGGTCTCCTGCATTGCAGGTAGATTCTTTACCAACTGAGCTACAAGGGAAGCCCTCTAATAAGGGACAAATAGTTAATCTTACTGAGGATTCATTGTATGTGATTGTTTTTCTGTTTCTATTTTTAGACTATTTTTTGACTTTAGCTTTCTACATTTATCTATGATATACCTAGATGTGACTTTCTTGGAGTTTCTTAAGCTTCCTGGGTGTTAAGATAATGTTTGCCATTGAATTTGGATGGTGGTTTAGCCATTATATCTCTTCCATGGACTGAATGTTGTCTCCCCTAAAATTCATGTGTTGAAACCTAATCCACAATGTGATGGTATTTTGAAATGAAGTCTTTGGCCAGTGATTAAATATAAAATCAGAGCCCTCATGAGTAGGGTTAGTGCCCTTATAAAAGATCCCAGATAGCACACTTGTCCCTTCTACCATTTGAGGATACAGTGAGAAGATGACTGTCTACAAACTAAGGAAGATTGTCACCAGACAAAAAATCTCCTAGTACTTTGTTCTTGAACATTTCAGCCTCCAGAACTATGAGAAGATAAATTTCTATTGTATATAAGCTACTGAGTCTATGGTATTTGGTAATAATAGCCCAGAGTAAGACAATCTTCACATATTTTTATTTCTCCTTTCTCTCCTCTCCTTCATGGACTCCCATTATGTCTATATTGATAAATTTATTAATGTCCTACAGGTTTCATGTTCTGTTCATTTTTTTCCCCTGTTGTTCTCTTTTATTTTTGTTTCTCAGTCTGAATTTTATCAGTTGGCCTATCGTTAAGTTTGCTGATTTTCTTTTTCTACCAGCTCATGCCTATGCTTGAACTCCTCTACTGAACTTTATAAAAATTTATATAATATTCCTTTTTAATTCCAGAATTATTACCTGCTGCTGCTAAGTCGCTTCAGTCGTGTCCGACTCTGTACGACTCCATAGACGGCAGCCCACCAGGCTCCCCCGTCCCTGGGATTCTCCAGGCAAGAACACTGGAGTTGGTTGCCATTTCCTTCTCCAATGCATAAAGTGAAAAGTGAAAGTGAAGTCGCTCAGTCGTGTCCAACTCTTAGCGACCCCATGGACTGCAGCCTACCAGGCTCTGCAGTCCATGGGATTTTCCAGGCAAGAGTACTGGAGTGGGGTGCCATTGCCTTCTCCGAATTATTACCTAGTATATTTTTATAATTTATGTGTCTTTATTGGTATTCTATATTTGTTTCCATCTTGTTTTCATGAATCCTTTTAATTCTTTAGTCATGGTCTCCTTTAATTCTTGGAACATATAGTATATATAATCATTTAAAAAATTAAATTCATCATATTTGCCTCTTTATGGACCACTTATATAGAGTGTTTTTCTTTTTTTCACTGTGTGTGGGTCATATTTTCTTCTTTCTATGTGTATCTCATAACCTGTCTTATTGTTGAAAGCTGGAAATTTACAAAGTACAATGTGGTAACTCTGAAAGTTAGATTTGCCCCACCTCTCTTCTTCTTCCCCATTAATGTACTTATTAGTTTTATTGTTTTATTTTCTGTGTGTTGCTGTTTTTTGATTATTTAATGACTTTTCTGGCCCTTTTTTTGTTGTTTGTTTGTATTCATTTATTACCTGTGGTTGCAAAATCTCAACTTCATTTGTGCTAATGATCATGTAATGATTTTCCAGAGATTTTATGAAATGCCTTAAACTGAAGGATTTACTGTCTTCTCTCCCTGGATTCCTACCTTGATCTTCTCATCTTTAGGGAAAATCCCAGGCTTGGCTTAATTTCCCTTTGCTCATAGTAGGACATGGATACTTCTCAATGTAGTAAGATATGGGCATTCCTATGGTTTAGCTCTTTAATATCTCCTTGTTCAGAGATCAGTGTCCTGTACTGCCTATGGTGCCAATATCTAAAACTCATTCCTTTAAGTATTTTAACCAGATATTTATTTATCTCAAATAAGAGGATAAATCACTTATTACCATTTTGGGCAGAAACAAACATCTTTTCCATACCGTTGTATTTTTATCTAAATTTTTATTCCTTTAAAATATTTTTAATATCTGTGAATTGTCTAATAATTTGGTATTTAACATAGAAAATTGTTGGGCAATATAAAATTGTGTTTCTCAGATTTTCTTATCAGGTGTTAACTAACTAGGCTGATCTGGTTCAGTTTATGAGGGGAAGCAGGTTCTTTAGGTTAATTGGATATTATATAGTTTAAAAGATAGTACATTACTATAATTATTTAATCAATGAATTATATCTTGTTAATTTGATAAAGTTATTATTTCTTGCTGATTTATATCTTCTTCAGTGACATATTCCCAAGAATTGAGTAAAACATTACATGTTCTTGCTACATGAACTTAGTGTAGGTGACCTAGAAGTGAAAAATTGGTGTCCATCTGCTGGTCTTCAAAACAACTATGCCCCTGTCTGAACAGTTTGTAATATCAAAAGATTGATAGATGTGTATATACCTTTGTTTACTTTTTTCTCTCTGGGTTTTTGTGTGTCAAAAGGTTGTGACAAACATTTTGAGAGAAAACAGTTTTCATTGAACTTGAGGAAGGGGAAAAAAAAAAAAAAGCCCTGTCAACTTATACAAGCCAGTTCACACAAGTGGAATAAAGCATACAGGGATAAATGAGTTGATTATTGATGTAAAAATCTCATTTTAACAGGATTTTTATGTTTTTAGTATTCCAACAGGATCAAAACTGAAATAATATATTTTCTAATCTTGATGATCATATATGAAGTAAATTTATGAAATGTCCACACATATGTCAAAAGCTGCTCTTCCCCACTCCCTTTGTTCTTATTGATATGAAGATTTTAATTCAACTATTATGTTTATAGATATTTAATTATATTTATGCTGCTTTTACTTTTAACAAAAGTTTTATTATAAAAGATGATCTAATAAATTATGGATTTCTCTAATTCAGAATCATTATTTTGCAAAAGACAGATATCTATTCAACAATCCCAAATGTAAATGAAAGATAGCAATTTGTTTTCAGTTACAGTAGGAGTTCTTAAGACTAGACCTAGAAACTATAAATCGAGCATGTAAGTCTCACAAGCTGGAGATACTTTAAATTCTATCAAATCATTACTCTAGTCCTCTATGAATGCTAGTTTCAGGTCTGAAACATTACCATATAAACTATTCTGTTCATATCTTTACTTGTGAAAAGTATAAAGAGTATGAACTTAAATAATGCAGCTAACCAGAATTTTGTAGAGATTTTACAAGTTTCTTTCTGGAAAATGGCTTAAAAGATCAAGCTTAAATAAAATATTTCAGGCATATTTTATACCTAGAATTGTACAAGAGTTTCTCTCAATGGTAAATTTTACTGTTCATTATTTTTTATGTTTATTCATTCTCTAGCTGTGTTTCTCTCTAACCACTTTGAGTCTGATCTAGTTTCAACTATAGTGTTTTACATGGATTTGAAAAAATACTGAGATAATATATTTGCAGGAATCCTAAAATTTAATTTCTCCAGTAATTTCACTAAGTCAGGGATTTCATAATGTGACTTGTGATTCCCCAGTTTTTCATATCTAAAAATTGCATAATATCTCACGGGATTAATGTTCCTTAAATATGATTTGGTCTATAAGCCTCCATTTCTGCTTAAAATAGAGTCAACTTTTTTCTTCCAAATCATGTTAGTTTATTGAACATCCTTCCAACACACAAAAATATCAAGCTAATTTCCTCTTAAAATGCAAAGCTGGATTTCTCAGGAAAACATGAAACAAGATGAGCTATTGAGTTTTAGTACTGTTTTTCCACTATTAGTTCTCTTTATCACTTCAAGGAAATGGTGCAAGATAATAGTTTTCAGTGGATATTTGTTCAGAAATAGAATTAGAAAAAGGAAGCATTTGTGAGCTAAATTATATTAGTCCATTAAAAAAACTTTATCTATTGATACTTTTATAAATGTTACACATTAATTTATTATTATTATATGTAACTAATTTTTTCACAAGTTGAATTCTTTTTAATGTTGTAAATCAGGAATAATTTTAGGTGGCCTTTTATATTTTTATTACTCCCTTTTTACTTCAATTCCATCTTAGAGTCTGCTCACCACAATAGCACTATTTTAGGTATGCCATAGAAGATGTGATCTACTCATTACCAAACGGCCTAACATAGTAACCCACTGGAATTATGTGTTAGAATTTAGAACCCAAAAATATTGCCTGGATCTAACAATCTATTCTAGATACATCATAGGCAATGTATCTTTGATCTAATTATGCTTCTTTCTCTTTCTATTAGGAAGTTCAAAGCTTACTCTGCATTTGATTTTTAGCAATTGTAGAGGGTGTTATGGCAAATATTTGCACACTTAAATCAGCTTGATTTCTATTCATTTTGTACTCATTTATAATCCCTTTGCACCTCTATTCCTCTGTCTTTGGAATTTTCTAGGCAAGAATATTGGAGTGGGAGGTCATTCCCTTCTCCAGGGGATCTTTCCAGCCAGGGATTGAACCCTGGTTTCTTGGGTCTCCTGAATTGGCATGATACTAGTTACTATTCATTTAGTTCTAGCTATTTCCCAAATGTTTTGCTAACTATTTGACACACCAATCTCTTCATGTGCTTTTTTATGTCATATTGCTATATATCTTTTACTTTCCCTGGAGACTCAAATAGTAAAGAATCTGCCTACAATGCAGGAGACCTGGGTTTGATCCCTGGGTTGGAAAGATCCCCTGGAGAAGGGGATAACTACCTACTCCAGTATTCTTGCCTGGAGAATTCCATGGACAGAGGAACCTGGTGGGCTACTGTCCATGGGGTCTCACAGAGTGAGACATGACTGAGCAACTAAAACTTTACACTCTTGGTTGATGAGGGTTGTAAAAAACAGTTCAAGAAATAAACATTCCTATGTTTTAAGGGGCTTCCCTGGTAGCTCAGTGGTAAGGAACCCACCTGCCAATGCATGAGATATGAGTTCAATCCCTGGGTCCAAAAGATCTCCTGGATAAGGAGATAGCAACCCACTCCAATATTCTTGCCTGGAAAATCTCTGGACAGAGGAGTCTGGTGGGCTACAGTCCATGTGGTTGCAAAAGAGTCAGAAAAAACTTAGCAACTAAACAACAACAACTTTAATGTTTTTTTCCAATTGATCTTTAGTTTTTATTTTGCCTTGTTAGACTACATATCTATAATTTTGTAAGCTTACTTTATATGATTTGTTTATATACATACATACACATAAGGCTGTGTAATACCCATTGAATCTAGAATACAGAATTTTTTATTCTATTGAAAATCATATAAAATATTGGCTAACTTACTTTTTAAAGTGCTTCCAGTTGTAATATTTGTAGAATCTCTATAATATTCTTTGATAAAATGTTGAAAAAGTTTTTTAGGTACATACTTTAAA
Source organism: Bos indicus x Bos taurus (assembly GCF_003369695.1). Classification (NCBI taxonomy): domain Eukaryota; kingdom Metazoa; phylum Chordata; class Mammalia; order Artiodactyla; family Bovidae; genus Bos; species Bos indicus x Bos taurus. The sequence goes on from NC_040080.1 coordinate 103,912,738, forward strand.
AAGTCATATTTCAAGACTATGCTTTTTGACAGCTGTGAAATAACAATGTAATTGCATCATAACTGTGAAATACAACCTTTTATTCCTTGTAGAAAGTAGATATTTTGCCAATTCTGACATGTATACAACAACTTTGGAGCATCTCATATTTCCCAACTAAGTCTCACTACCCACCTTGTCAGAATCATTGCCACCATATCGAAACATTAAGATAAGCCGATTAAACATATAAAATAAATGAAAATAATTGAAAAATACAGATCTAATTTCTTTTGTGATTATACATTTAGAGATACCATATATATGAAATATACATTAAGTAATTTTAATTTTCAACAATTTTAATCAACAGGAGAGATTTTATATTAATTGATAGAATCATTTTCAAATATTAGTTTAAAAGCATTCAATTATCCCTGAGTGACTCTTTTAATTTAGAAATATTACTGTGGAAGTTCACATTATTAACTTATATATCAATTACAGTTAAAAAGATTATATAATTAATCCTTTTAGAGAAAAATGAACTTCAGTTACAAATCATGTAGTAATATTTGGTCAGGTATTATGAAGGAAATGTAAATGCATTGATTCATAAAATCTAATTCATTTGATAAACACTTTAGATTAAAAAAGAGAACGTTAGTTACAGCAGGATTTGTAGTTTTATAACAGCTTTGTAGAATTTTAACGCAATAAGAGATAGTGATTTTTGTGAGAATTTCTCCTACAATTAAACTTTTCTTCTCAAAAAAAGTTTGATTTTTTTTTCTGATATCTACCATTTTAATTCAGTCTTTTTTAGAACATTTGATTCAGTCTTCTTTAGAACATAAAGAGTAAGTCTTTGTTCTTGACCTCAAAAACTAAGGAGTAGGATAAATATATAGCAGACATCTATGGAGCATGAAGAATGGAAGAGAACGTGCAGCCAGCTAGGGTAAGGGATAGTTAAGCCAAGGCTTTGTGTATGTGTGTGACTTAACCAGGTTGAGGAAGAAGAAGGCTAATTGGGAACATTCTAGTGTTACTAACACTAAAGAGTAACATAACTAATGAAACGCAGATGTGAGGTATAATAAGGCTTTCAGATAACTCTGCAATCTCTTCAGTATTAATATGGGATAAAATATGAAATAGTAGATCAGATTAACTGGAGGAGTGGATAAAGGCTTTAAGATGAGATGTTTAAAAGTTTGAAAGTATCCTAAAGTGAAACTCCCTAAAATTTAAGAGCTCCTCCAAGTTGCCAAAGACCTTTAAACCAATAATGACAGCATTTTCCCTGTCAATTTCCCACATAAGTCCAAAATAACAAATTAATTTCTTAATGATTTAAAAATATCTATGTATGTATCAAACTATCATCATAATAACACATAAAGAATATAACATTTTGAGCTTTTGGTATCTGAAGATTAATATGGTCATCAAAAATTGCACTCAAAATACTTCACTTTACATATGATTCTGTAATACAAAATTTATACTTTTGAATTATAAAGTACTATAAATAAAATATAATAATTTATTGAGAGGATTCAGAAAATTCAATTGAAAGTGATTTTTTATATCAAACAATTATTAATTGAGATTAATAGTGAAAAAAATGCCATAGTAGAAGCAAGGAGTATTGACTGAGTCAGTGGATGAATCGCTGAAGGTGACATGCAGAGAAAGTAGATGATGAAGGGGAAACTTCAGGCAAATATTAGACCCAGATAACTGACACAGTTTCCCTATGCTTTTCCTACTATATATGTTGCTGCTGTAGAGATGACAGAACAGCAAGCTTCATGCTGCTTCTCACCCATGAGTGTGCACAGCAAGGGTACTTACCAGCCTCAGCCATTTCTGACCACGTACAGTGCCTCCAACAGGAAATCTCTGCTCTGTGACTCCTCTACTCATCAGCTGCCCAAGGCTTTCTCAGAGTCTGAAACTGTGCCTGCTCAGTCTTCCTTCCTTTTCTTCCTCTTCCTCATCACACATATAAGACCTGCATTGTGGTCTGAAGGTACTACCTAACCAAGCATGCATCCCCATCCCTTGACTTTCACAGTTGTTTCAATAAATGTGTTGCTCTCCAGGAAGCAGAATCTGAACTATCGTCCTGAGAGACATCATACAATATTTTAAAGAGGACTTTTCATTTTCTAGCTGACACATTTAGGATTATTGGTTAGCATTATATTTGTGTGACCTACATATTTTGTCACAGTACATATATGTCACCTGTGGTTTGACTGCACCTCTTAAAATTGTCATCACTCCATCTTCTTCAAATGAGGGTCATACGCTGAACAAGTGTGGCTGTTAATTTCCCTGCATGAGATTTCAAGAACTCTCCAGCTTCTTTTTCATCAACCTCTTCAAAGTTAACATCCCTCTTCAGAAACAATAATTTTCACTCTATCCTCAACCACTTTGACAAAACCTTTTAAATCAACCACAAAGTGTGGCGTTAGTATCTTATTATATCTCTTGGCATTGATTTAGAAAAAAAAATGCCATATTCAGTTGATAAGTTATAAAACCTTTTTGTATGTCAAAATTTTCCAAAACATTTTAGTAAAGCTTCTTGCTTGACATCTGTACCCTGGACCATGTTTTGCATAGATTATTGAGAATAATAACTTTTGATGACTGTGAAAATCCCATAGATACTAAACATATCGTCCATGGGTTATAGATGCAATTTTATATTTTGAGGGGAGAAAAACTATGTGTATAGTAGGGTTGCATTCCACATTCCTGGCTGAATGTTAAGAGGTCAAAAATGTTTAGTACCTTGTTTGTAAGATTTGTTAAACTTAAGGGGCAGAGATAAGCTTGTACATAATTCTCAAAGACTCTCCCTTATCAAGTAGGCTTTGAAAATTTACAGACAATTTTCTTTTGGTTATTCCTTTGAGTAAATGCATTTTTTAGAATACATGATAGACTTATTTAACATAATATTATTAACACAAGTACCTATATAAGTAGAGCCAGCCAACTGGAACACTTCATAACCATATAAAGATGGTTATCTTCTCCTAAAAGATAAACCTACCAGAGAATACTGCTACATCAGTATTGAATACTCATCAACAACAACATTTTTGTTTATTTTGATTATTTTTTAATAGAGCAGGAAAATAGCATTTCTTCACAGAGAGATAAATGTGGCTTCCACTGTTTTTTTTTTGTTTGTTTGTTTGTTTGTTTGTTTTATGAGCTGTCTCAGGCTGCTATAACACAATATCATAGATCATAAGACTTAATCAAAAGACATTTGTTTCTCACAGTTCTGGAGGATGAGAAGTCCAAGGCAAGATCAAAATGCCAGGAGATTTGATTTTTAGTGATGGCCTTCTTCCTGACTCATGGACAGCCTACATCTTATATGACTTTCTTTGTATACACAAAATGAGGGAGAGAGTGTTCTGATCTCTCATCTTCTTTACAAGGACACTTATCCCATCATGAGGGTACCACCCGCATATCTTCATCTAACCCTAATTCTCTTGAGAGTCCTTTGGACTGCAAGGAGATCCAACCAGTCCATCCTAAAGGAAATCAGTCCTGAATTGTCATTGGAAGGACTGATGTTGAAGCTGAAACTCCAATATTTTGGCCACCTGATGCGAAGAGCTGACTCATTTGAAAAGACCCTGATGCTGGGAAACATTGAAAGCAGGAGGAGGAGGGGAGACAGAAGATGAGATGGTTGGATGGCATCACGGACTCACTGGACATGAATTTGAGTAAACTCGGGGAGTTGGTGATGGACAGGGAGGCCTGGCATGCTTTGGTTCATGGGGTCGCAAAGAGTCAGACACGGCTGAGCAACTGAACTGAATTGAATTACTTCCCAAAGCTCCAGTTCCAAAAACTGTCACCTTTGGGCTTAAGCCTCCAAAATATAAAATTTGGGCAGATACAAAGAGTCCATCCATAACATGAGCATAGCTTGCTTGAATCTTGATTTTGTGAAGCTTCTCAGGCTTGCTTTGAAAGACAACTGTTTTGCCAGCTCATTTTCTTCTGACGTTTCCTTCATCTTGAACTTCTCTGACATTGTTATTGTCATCGGAATCAACAATACTAAAGAATCTTAACTCTTGAGTAATCTGTCTATCAATTTTGCCAATTATTTTGCATGCTTTTCCAATGAGGAATACTATATTCTTGTCACTTCATACATGTGAATGCTAATTCAAAATTTTGTTGTGTTATTTTATTGTTACCATTATGGTGCACATCCTGAAACTGTGTTCTTCAGCATGAGTGCAATTTAAGATTTCCAACTGTTTTCTGATTCATCATACAGCAGTAGATGAAAACAAAAGCTAAAAATAGAATACACTGTGGAAAAGTATTTGAGAGGAGTAGAAAGCCCAGTGAAGTCTCATACCAAGGGCAGCGTCCTGATACCTTTATTGTTCCTTTCAACATCAGAACAGTTAAAGCACATTTCAAATAGTCTTCACATAATTATGAAATTCTTCCAATTGTACTGGGAATGTAATTCAAGTTGGGTTTTTTCCCCACAAATTGTTTTATTAAAATATGGCATTTAATTTAGTGGAGTAAAGTTTTTTCCTCTATAAAGTTTAGGAAGAGTTTTGAGAGAGATATATACTGCTAAAATACAGGCACATTTTGATAGCTTAAAAGATTACATTTTATTTATCCTTTTAATTTTTCCTGTCATTTTAGATCTTTTTATAAAATTTCCTTACCTCATACACCTCCTTTGCATCTCTTTCCATTATTTGATTTTATTATATGATGTGATAATTAAGTTCCCATATTTGTCTTTTCATCAGTTATTAATAAATTGAAGGTAGGGATTACGTTTGCATCGTATTTTCAGTTTTCATCTAACATAGAAAATTATAGAAGACATATTAACCTCAAATTAATATCTCCTGAACTGAATATAGAATCCATAGTAAAGTATTGATGGTTTGTGAGTATAGAATAGGTGCTACAACTCAATCTACTTTAGTAAGCTTCAATATCAGGGAGAATTCATAGATTGAGAAAGAGCATCCAAGAGAAGTTAGAATGATGGATCATATCAAACAAAAATGCTGCTATGCTAAGTCACTTCAGTCGTGTCCGACTCTGTGCGATCCCATAGACGGCAGCCCACCAGGCTCCCCCATCCCTGGGATTCTCCAGGCAAGAACAAAAATAGATCATGTCAAATAAAAATCTACTTAAGTAGGTTTTCAAAGACTATCTCTTCTTCTAATTTCACCCTTCTGTTTTTTTTTTCTTTCTAATCATATCCTTTGCATAATAGAGGATACAGATGTTCGTAAATTTGATTTAGCATATTTCAGCACCACCATTCACATTGTTTTCTGAACATGAAATAAATTTGTGCATAGAAGAAATCTTGTGTGGCTAAGAATAATGTCTTGCTAGTGTAAATTTTGTTACTAACATGACAAAGGGAGGTACAAACTCCAAAGAGAGGCAGGAGATATTCGCCATATTTTTTAAGCAAGACTGAATTTAATTCAGGATGTCATACATACTCTAACATGAATTTTTAATGATGAGAGAATTCAGCTTAAATATTTAGCAGTATTTTAATGCTTATTTTTGTATTCATTGCCTAATATCTATTGGGCCAAGATTAGTTCAAAAAAGTGATGGTTAAAATGATTTAAAAAATAGCCACTGTGGGGTGGGAATGAGCATGACTAGGTGGAGCACAGAGCAGTGAAAATATACCATATAATGATAAACACAAGTCATTATACATTTGTCCAAACTCAGAATAAAGAACAGGAAAAGTGAACATTAATGTAAACTATAGACATTGGGTGTCATGTAAGTTCATCCTTGATTTAAAAAAAATGTACCATTTGGAAGAGGGATGTTGATAATGAGGGATGCAGTGCATGTATGGAGGCAGGAGGCATATAAGAAAGCTCAGTATTTTTCTCTCCATTTTACTGTGAACTTTTAAAATCTGCTCTAAAAGGAAATAAAGTATTTAAAATAACAAGAACACATTGTATATCTAGTAGAAGAAAATATAAGAGAACATTGTTATAATCTTGTGGTACAGAAGATCTTCTTAACCAAGTACATCAGGAACTATAAATGAAAAGACTAACAGAACTGACGATGTAAATTTTTCAAACTTCTGAAATGGAGAAAATCCACACTGGCAAAATAAAGAAAATTGAAATAAAAAAAAAGTTAAACATTATTGCATATACAAAATGTCTACATAATTTATAAAATATTCTAAAAACTAAAATGTCATCATAAATATTAATAATAAAATAGGCTTCTGTGTATCCATAATACAATTTATAGAATAGAGGTCATAAATCTTTTAAGGTTCCTGTATATTCTGCTGCTGCTGCTGCTAAGTCACTTGTCGTCTCTGACTCTGTGCAACCCCATAGATGGCAGCCCACCAGGCTCCGCCATCCCTGGGATTCTCCAGGCAAGAACACTGGAGTGGGTTGCCAGTTCCTTCTCCAATGCATGCAAGTGAAAAGTGAAAGTGAAGTCGCTCAGTCATGTCTGACTCTTTGCGACACCATGGACTGCAGCCTACCAGGCTCCTCCATCCATGGGATTCTCCAGGCAAGAGTACTGGAGTAGGGTGCCATTGCCTTCTCCCCTGTATATTCTACCTCAACTTTATCTACTTTGCCCCCATAGAGATAGCTATTATCTTGAATTCCTTTAATTTTGTTACAAGGTTGCCAAATGAATTTTCCCCAACATACTTTATTATTTAAAACTATTCAGTCCAGTTCAGTCGCTCAGTGGTGTCCAACTCTTTGTGACCCCATGGACTGCAGCATGCCAGGCCTCTCTATCCATCACCAACTCCCGGAGTTCACCCAACCTCATGTCCATTGAGTCAGTGATGCCATCCAATCATTTCATCCTCTGTCGTCCCCTTCTCCTCCCACCTCCAATCTTTCCCAGCATCAGAGTCTTTTCAAATGAGTCAGCTCTTCACATCAGGTGGCCAAAAGTATTGGAGTTTCAGCTTCAGCATCAGTCCTTCCAGTGAACACCCAGGACTGATCTCCTTTAGGATGGACTGGTTGGATCTCCTTGCAGTCCAAGGGACTCTCAAGAGTCTTCTCCAACACCACAGTTCAAAATCATCAATTCTTCTGTGCTCAGCTTTCTTCACAGTCCAATTCTCACACCCATACATGACCACTGGAAAAACCATAGCCTTGACTAGATGGACCTTTGTTGGCAAAGTAATGTCTCTGCTTTTTAATATGCTGTCTAGGTTGGTCATAACTTTCCTTCCAAGGAGTAAGTGTCTTATAATTTCATAGCTTCAGTCACCATCTGCAAAGATTTTGGAACCCTCCCAAAAAAATACAGTCAGCCACTATTTCCACTGTTAAAGCTATTAGGTAAATAAAATCATTTCTATTAATATAGAAAAACTACTATCATTTGTATTAAAGCCCTTGTTGTTGTTCAGTCCCTAAGTTGTGTTTGATTCTTTGAGACCCCAAGGACTGCAAATGCCAGGCTCCCCTGTCCTTCACTATCTCCTTGAGTTTGCTCAAACTCATGTCCATTGAGTCCATGGTTGCAATGCAACCATCTCATCCTCTATCATCCCCTTCTCCTGTCTTCCATCTTTTCCAGTATCAGGATCTTTTCCAATGAGTCAGTTCTTCATATCAGGTGGCCAAAATTTTGGAGCTTCAGCTTCAACATCAGTCCTTCCAATGAATATTCAGAGTTGATTTCCTTTAGGACTGACTGGTTTGATGTCCTTGCTGTCCAGGGGACTCTTAAGAGTCTTCTCCAACATTGCAGTTCAAAAGCATAATGGGAACCCACTCCAGTACTCTTGCCTGAAAAATCCCATGGACGGAGGAGCCTGGTAGGCTGCAGTCCATGGGGTCGTGAAGAGTCGGACATGACTGTGTGACTTCACTTTCACTTTTCACTTTCATCATTGGAGAAGGAAATAGCAACCCACTCCAGTGTTCTTGCCTGGAGAGTCCCAGGGATGGAGGAGCCTGGTGGGCTGCCATCTATGGCGTCGCACAGAGTCGGACACGACTGAAGCGACTTAGCAGGAGCAGCAGCAGTAGCAGCCTTCTTATGGTCCAACACTCATATCCATACATGACTCCTGGAATAAACATAACTTTGACTATATGGAACTTTGTCGACAAAGTGATGTCTCTATTTTTAATACACTGCCTAGTTTTGTCATAGCTATTCTTCCAAGGACCAAGCATCTTTTAATTCCACGGCTGCTGTCACCGTCCATGTTGATTTTGGAGCCCAAGGAAATGAAACCTGACACTGTTTCCACATTTTCCCCATCTATTTGACATGAATTGATAGGACTGGGTGTCATGATCTTTGTTTTTTGAATGTTGAGTTTTAAGACAGCTTTTTTGCTCTCCTCTTTCATTTTCATCAAGAAACTATTTAGTTCCTCTTCACTTTCTACCATTAAAGTGGTAATGTCTGCATATCTGAGGTTGTTGACATTTCTCCCAGCAATCTTGATTCCAGCTTCATCCAGCCCAGCGTTTCTCATGATGTACTCTGCATAGAAGTTAAATAAGCAGGGTGACAATATACAGCCTTGACGTATTCTTTTCCCTATTTTGAACCAGTCTGTTGTTCAATGTCCAGTTCTAACTGTTGCTTCTTGTCCTGCATAGAGGTCCTGTATGATAATGTGGTCTGGTATTCCCATTTCATTAAGAATAGTTTGTGTGACATACACAGTTAGAAACTTTAGCATAGTCAGTGAAGCAGAAGTAGATGTTTCTTTGGAATTCCCTTGCTTTTTCTATGTTTGCAATTTGATCACTGGTTCCTCTGCCTTTTCTAAATCCAGCCTGTATATCTGGTAGTTCTTTGTTCATGTACTACTGAAGAATTTTGAGCATAATCTTGCTAGCATGTGAAATGAGTGCAATTGTATGGTAATTTGAACATTCTTTGACATTTCCTTTCTTTGTGATGGAATGAAAACTGACTTTAACCAGTCCTGTGACCACTGTTGAGTTTTCCAAATTTGCTGGCATAATGAGTGCAGCACTTAACTTTATACATGTATATATGTATAAAGCCACATATGCATCATAAGTGAGGAAATCAGTCTAGAAACCATGTGTCAGAGTGATCTTCAAGTGAACAGAGATTCAGTGCCTAAAGGTTTGCTTCATCTAAAGTAATTTATTTTTTTCTTTCTTTCTGGCAATGCTGGTAGTTGTTTGCTTTTTATCACGTAACACTGAATTCCAATGAAGGTAATAACTGTTAAAATGCATCTTTTTTGAGGCAGACATTCTGAGGTAACATGCACAGCTGTGTTTTCTGAGTGAGCTAGTAGGACTCTAGTGCAAAAAGTGAACAGAAACTAGCCTCTTGACGAAAGTGAATGAGGAGAGTAAAAAAGCTAGTTTAAAACTCAACACTCATAAAAACTAAGATCATGGCATCTGGTCCCATCATCTCATGGAAAATAGAAGAGGAAAAAGTGGAAGCAGTGACAGATTTTATTTTCTTGGGCTTCAAAATCATTGTGGATGGTAACTATAACCATGAAATTAAAAGCCACTTGTTGCTTGGAAGGAATGCTGTGACCAACCTAGACAGCATATTAAAAAGCAGAGGCATCACTTTGCTGACAAAAGTCTATATAGTGAAAGCTATGCCTTTTCCAATAGTCATGTACTGATGTGAGATTTGGACCATAAAGAAGGCTAAGCACCTAAGAATTGATGTTTTTGAACTGTCGTGCTGGAGAAGACTCTTGAGAGTCCCTTGGATAGCAAAGAGATTAAACCAGTCAATCCTAAATGAAATCAACATTGAATATTCACCTGAAGGGCTGTTGCTGAAGCTGAAGTGCCAACACTTTGACCACATAATGTGAATGGCTGACTCATTGGAAAAACCCTAATGCTGGAAAAGATTGAAGGCAAAAGGAGAGGGGAGCAACAGAGGATGGGATGATTAGGTAGCATCACTGACTCAATGGACATGAATTTGAGAAAACTCTAGGAGATAGTGAAGGACAGGCAAGCCTGGCATGCTGCAATCTATGGGAATCACAAAGAGTCAGACACGACTTAGGGACTGAGCAACAGCAACAGCAGGCACTGAGCTGCTCTCATTTGGCAGCACAAACTGCTTATACTCAGCTCTACCTTGTGAGGGGAACCGCACAAGCCAAATGAAATCCCCAATATCTGGCACTCTATTTAGTTCACTGATAATTAGAAAGGAGTGACAGAAAAGGATGGGAATCTATGTTTTTGTTTTTCTTTTACAGATCTGCATACCCTAAGGCATTTAAGGTGATATGAAAGAAAAATAATGACTTAAAGTTTATAAAATGGAAGTATGTTTCCTCTGTGCCACATTGTACTAATTCCAGTGGTACAGAAATGCAGATTAAAGACACTAATATTCAGGGTTCCTATTTTTCTCATGTCTACATATAGTACACAGTTGCCATGCTTTTACTCAAAAAGGACTTCCTTCAAGTGGTCAAGTGGTCAGAACTTCCAGAAGTACTTATCTTTATCCAGTTTTCCTACATGTATAGCCCTAATCCAAGAACTGTATTACATTCAGGATAACAATAGTTAAATATAAATGACTTTTTGGGAGATAGTTCAAATTAAAAATTGAGTCAGTTCTAGAAATGGATTCTCAGAAAAACTCAGAGACTAGAAATATTTTTGATTGGTTCAAAATATTTTTGAAGGTTATCATAATAATAACTTTATGGTCAGTATAATCAATTCAGTAAATGGCAGTGATCATGTGTAAATATCAAAAAATTAAGTACTTATTAAATAGGTGAAAAATATTGATCACAATTTATAGATTAAGAAAATCGTGATTTTAATAGCAAAAACCTCCCATCCCTGAAACTGACCAAGATATGTGTCTGTACAAAAGTTAGGAACCAGCTTCATAAGTATCAACTCTTCTTACCAACCTCATTTAATCCAAAAGCATCTAACCTTATACAATAGAATGAAACATTGAAAATTCAACTAAATTGTCAGTTAAAAGCAAACCACACCTTGTGAGGATTGACAGGTATTTTTCAGGATTCAGAATATCCTTTGAAACAATGTCCCTTAATCAAAATAAATGGGCCAGAATCCATGTAGTAATATGTTTTAGCATCAGAATTAATAGTCCATAAAGTTTAATTCTTATACTGGTACTATACAGTTAGCTAACGGTCTTAGAAAGGAATCCCCCAAAGAGAAATACTTCTACCCCTGTCAACTGAAATAAGAGCTGAAGGCAAAGAAGTTGGGAAGGGAACTTATGGTTTTGTGACACTGGCATACATTACGACAAAATGGTTTTTGTTTGCTCAATTTGAGAAATTTTTCCATGTTGAATAAAATAGTACATATTTTATGCATTTATTCTTCTCATTTTTATTATATAATACAGACAAGGTGTTAAATTTTTCTTTTTAAAGTTTTTGAATATTGAGATGGAATTTGAGGACAGTTGGCTCTACTGGATAATTTAAAGGCACACTATGTCCTCTCTAACTAGAGTAGCTGACTGTTGACTTCCATTTACCTCCTCTTTTGTCGAAGAACAGTGCCTATGTAGAATGGTCGAATTGTGTTAGGCAGCTACATTTTGGATAGAGGAGAATAACTAGAGAGGGGTGTGTATGTGTGTGTGTGTGCACAAGTATGCGCGTGTATGTGAACAACCTCTATATGGCAGAATGTAGGAGATGCCAATTGGGTTGAAGTTCTGTCATATAGAAATTCCCCATTCTCTGAAAAGGGCCCCAATTCAAAGACTCAGGCCTCATTTAAAGTCTTGTATCTCCAGCCCTAGCTGAATGATCCAGGGGTATACCAAAGCCAGGACATTAGATTATCTCTCCTGATAATTTTAAACCTTGAATGGAGAGACCTGGCAAGGAAATACAGTTGAGTTTTGATAAAAGCAGCACTGAAGGGAGGTCTCCCATCCGCAGTGATTGTGGTTCCTTCAGCTTTCATCATTTTGACTCAATCCAGCTGGAGTGTATTTTCTTAATTGTTTCTGGGATTCTGTGTTGAGCTAGATTATTTTTCCAATAATTTTTTTTCCTTATAGTTTCTGTCGTTTATAACTACTGCAATCTTCATTAAGTCAACTCATTACAAGTAGTAAAGTAATACCAAAGAACTATTTCTCTTAATTAAGAACTTGAAGAAGTTTTCCTGGTGCTGAAAACCTCATTTGCTGTCCACAAATGTGAGAAGGAAGATTGTTAGGGAGACATAATATTAGAGGTTCAAATGACAGGAAAAATATTTCCAACAGAATTTGAATAATTTGGGGGTCTTGTGAAGAGCCATGATATTTACTGGTTAAGAGTTCAAAGAGTAGGACATTACTTAGCAGCTGAACAACAACAAAGAGCTCAGGGGCCAGAGATGGGGTATTGGAGATGCCAGCCCAGTGCCAGTACTTCTCTAGCCTTGTGACCTGTACAAGTTATTTCTCTCTGCTGGTATTCTCATCTGCAAAATGTCTATAGATACAGTGAGGTCTGGGAAGAGATATATTAACGGACATGTAAATAAAGTATGATCTTGGCATGAAGCGTTTCCTTGTTATTGGCTATTATTCTTTCTTTTCCCTATTAGCATTACTTATCTCTAGGATGGCCGTCCTTTTGTGCCAACTGCCCTGCAGTAATTACTGAGAGTCCCTTCTATCTCTCTCAAAAGTATGCCTGTTTCGATGATAAATTATATATTGCCTTTGCCATCTCAATTTAAGTCCTCTTCATGTCATGGCTCTATTTTTTACCATGTGCCCCAATCAGTAAATGGCATTATCCTCAAATTAAAAAAAAAAAATAGTAGTCATTACTCATTCTTCCCCTTTCCTCATTCCATAACTCCAAGTCCATGGAGATAGTCTGTCAATGTTTCCTCCTAAGCATCTCTCTCTTTTATTTACCTCTCTCCACTTCATCTAACCTCACCCCTGATCCTAGTCCAGGTCAGAAACAAATCTAACACTCAAAAGAACCTCAAAAATCTCCTGAATAAATTTCTCCACTAACATTCTTTTATGGCTCATGTAGTTTCTCTTCAAAATAGCCTTTTTATAAGGTAAATGAGGTCATGTCATTGTCCTGTTTAAAAACATTAACTGGCCTCCATCAAATTGAAAATAAAATCATAATTTCTCACTGTCATTGATCTGCTACACTTCCAACCTGCTCCCCCAGGCTCAGTCTGGGCCCCTCTCTCCAGTCTCATCATTATGTTAGCAGGCATTCAGTTGTTTGACAGTAGCCAGTATATATCCCAACACAAAGCTCTTCTCATAACTATCTGTCTTGGTCTGAAATGTTCTCCTTGCTTGTCCTCCTTTGTCTCCTTCTCATCCATATCTTAGCTTAAATTTCACCTCTAGCTGGTAACATTCCTTTATTGTCCCCTCTAGAGCAAGTAAAGTTCCATTTACCCCATCTGTGCCCCTTTTTGCTTGGCAACTTGTTTGCTGCTTTCTTTAAACTCATCACGTACAGAATGATATGAATTTAGTTTGCTTTATTGTGTATCTCCTGCACTACTGTAAGCTCAGAGAGGAAAGAAACCCTGTCTGTGTTGCTGTCCACAGCGACAGAGAGGGCTGAGCCCATGGAAAAGTGCCCAGTCCTTGGTATTTACCTTTGAATGAATATATTTAGAAGACCTTATGTAAAACTATTAGTTTCCCTTTATTTCTCTCCAAAGTTACTGTCTGCTATTTTTAATTCTGTATTTCTAAAACTAACAATATTCTGTTATGGGAAGAACCAACTTCTTTATCTGTGAACTTAGAATGTCATTTAACTTCTTTTTGTCCCAGTCTTCTAATATCTACTCCAACCCCCCTTGCCTTGAGCTCAATGTGACACTGAACTTTAAACTCTAAAGCACTATAACAATATAAGTTCCCACTATTTGACAAATAGCAACAATTAGCAACCACACTTGTCTCACTTATCATTATTAATTTTTCAAGCTCAGTCACAATATTCATAATGGTTTAAAATATTTGATCTCATTTGGGTTCAGTTATCATACATTTGTAGATAGGTATTTATTTCAGCAAATGAGGTACTTTTCCATTGAAGAACTAGAATTGAAATTACAGTATTCATATGTAGCAAAAAGAAAATCATAATAATAGCCAGCAGTTTTAAATTCACATAATGTGCCAGGCACTATGTGAATAAATTTACATACTCTACCTATATTAATTTAGTCAACTCTCTGGGAAATACATATTTTTATTTGTATTTTACAGGTGAGAAAATAGACTGACAGAATCTATGGGTCTTGCCCAAGTTTCCAAGGCTACTAAGTATAACTTGATTTCAAGACTAGGTATATTGACATAAATAGAAAGATAACCCTCACCTCTTGCTACTTTTAGCAGTTTGTATGCAGTGAAGAAGGAAAAGTATATTTATACTGTTTTTATATACTGTATTTTCTTCAAGAGAAACATATCTGCTTTCCCACTATTCACAGATTCTTTCATCTGTCAGCAGATATTTATTTACTTACTTCAATGTGTCTAGTATTCCTTGGGTAAACAAAATGTACACAAAATGTATGATGCTTATTTTATTGTGTTAATATATTTGAAAATGACAATAAAAACCCAAGAGATAATCATTAGGCCTTTCCCCACAGGGAATTTAGGTTTTATCCACTACATACCATGGAGGCATTGAACTAAACAAGGCACTAAACAAGAGTTTTAGTCTTATTAGGAAAAGGATTAAATTTTGTTATTTTGGAAATATCATTCTGTGCTGCTGCTGCTGCTAAGTTGCTTCAGTCGTGTCCGACTTGTGAGACCCCATAGACGGCAGCCCACCAGGCTTCCCCGTCCCTGGGATTCTCCAGGCAAGAATACTGGAGTGGGTTGCCATTTCCTTCTCCAATGCATGAAAGTGAAAAGTGAAATTGAAGTCTCTCAGTCGTGTCCGACTCTTAGCGACCCCATGGACTTCGGCCCACCAGGATCCTCCGTCCATGGGATTTTCCAGGCAAGAGTGCTGGAGTGGGGTGCCATTGACTTCTCCAATTTAGAATGGTTTAGGGAGAGTTAAAGAAAATAAATTTACTTAATAAGCTTATATGATAGTCATAACATACATGTAAAGAATTGCTATACAACCTGCTTAAATTTTGTGATATAAAGAAACTTTTGACAATTTTTACCATAATAATTTAAAAGAAGGGTAGTTTTGTTCTTTATTAAGTCTTAAAGACTAGCTCTTCCTAGTTTTATCAGGATATAAGGAAGTATAATTCATGGCTAATTTATAACAAATAGACTTTGTATTTATATATTATTAACCTGAAATAAATAGACTGCCAGTTATTTCGCAAGCAAATATGAGTTTATTTGGGATAAGCAGAAAATTGCAATTCAGGGTCTGTAACCATGGCAAGTAATGTGCAAGTTCTCCTGTAGCAAAGGAAGGAGAAAATTTTACAGTGGGAAATAAGGTGTTGATACGTAAATACTTATTATTGCCATCTTAGGAATCGTTTCCTGTTTGTTTGTTTTCGTTTATTCCTCTTACTGTCTTCCTTTGTGACTTGGTGATTTTCTGTAGTTTCACACATTGATATCTTTTTCTTTTGTGCATTTACTGTAGGTATTTGGTTTGTGGTCACTGTGAAGCTTACATAAAATATTGTTGTAACATTCTATTTTAAGCTGCTACTAATTTGTGTGTGTGTGTGTGTGAATGTGTGTACTTAGTCACTCAGTCCTGTCCAACTCTTTGCAACCCCATGGACTATAGCTTGCCAGGCTACGTGGGTGCTCTGTCAATGGGATTCTACAAGCAAGACCACTGGCGTGGGTAGCCATTCTTTCTCCAGGGTTTCTTCCTGACCCAGGGGTCAAACCTGTGTCTCATGCATTGCAGGTGGATTCTTTACCATTTGAGCCACCAGGGAAACCTGATAATAATTTAATCACCAACAAAATCTGTACCCTGTTAATCCTCCCTATTTGTATTTTTTATATTATAATTTACATATTATTTTGTGTATCTATTAATAAATTATTATAGCTATAGCAATTTTCATACCATTATCTTTTAACATTTGTAGTTGAGTTCAGTGATCTACATATTACCATACTATTATGGTATTAGAATATTCTAAATTTGACCATATATATAACCTAATAACCCAATCTAGTGTATTTTATATGTCCATATGTTTTCATGTGGGTAATTATCATTTCATTTCAGATTAAAGAACTCTTTTTAGTATTTCTTATAGGACAAGAGGTCTAGTGGTGATTAACTCTCTTTCCTCTGTTTGTCTTGAAAAGTTTTCTCTCATTTTGTAGGACACTTTTGCCAGGTAAAGTATTCTTAGTTGGCAAGCTGTTTGTTTGTTTTTTTTTTTTTTTTCCATTTAGCACTTTGAATATATCATCCCACTGTCTCTTGATTTGCAAAATTTTGCCTGAGAAATCTATTGATAGCTGTTTGAAATTCCATTGTATGGAATAAGGTTTTTCTTTCTTTCTTTTTTTCTCTTGCTGAATTCAAAATTCTCACTTTGTCTTTGATTTTGAACAATTTTATTATAATGCATCTCAGAGAAGTCCTCCGTTGGTCAAACCTGTATGGGGTGTTATGTTTTTGTGTACCTGAATTACCATATCTTTCTCCAGCTTTCAGAAGTATTTGGCCATTGTTTCTTTAAATAACTGTTCTGCCAATTTTCTCTATGTACTCTTTTTGGGATGCCATAATAAGAATATCATTTCTTGTGATGATGTCCTATAACTAACCTGCTTTTTATTTGTTTGTTTGTTTTACTTTTTAAAATTCTCTTACACTCTTCTTCTCTGAAAAATTTCAAACGTCCTATCTTCAAGTTGATAGAATCTCTCTCCTGCTTGTTCAAGTCTGCTGTCGATGCTCTCTATTGCATTTTTCAGTTCTTAAGTTGTATTTTTTATGTGGAATTTTTGTTTTTTGATTATTGTCTCTGTTGAATCTCATTTTGTTCATATAATATTTTCTTGATTTTTTTTATGTGGGTATTCTTTTACCTTTCTGAGTTTCCTTAAGACAATCATTTTAAGCTTTCTTCCTTCAACTCATAAGCCTCCATTTTTGAGGGATTAGGTACATTTATAATATTCATTTGGTAGTGTCATGTTTCCTTTACTTTTTGTGTTTCTTGAAGTCTTTCATTTGCTGTCTTCACATTTGAAGAAGAGGTTAACTCCTCCAGTTATTACTTTCTGGCTTCAGAAGAGAGTTACCTTCACCTGTTTCTCTATCTAGGGGTTTTGAGACTTCCACAGATCTTTTCCAAGAATATGCCTGCCCCACACTTCTTGTTCCCTCTTGAGTCAGGAATGGTGGTGGTGGTGGTAGTGGGATTCTTAAGATTGTATGCCTTCTCTCAATCTCACAAATTCAGGCCAGGTGTTGTGAGTCTGTTGTTTATTCTTTCCTAGGCTTTGTATCTTTTAACCCCAGAGAGCTAGTCTGCCTTTCTGCATTTGCTTACTAGCCATCTGCAAAGGCTCACTCTGGTGTCCACAGGAGCTCAGGATGGCAGCCAGCCATTAAGGAGTAGAAGAGGCATGTGAGATGTTAGTATGCCCATGGGCCAGTTAAGGAGTCCACAGGTAGATGTCTCCAGTAGCCTATGGTAGGCTCTTTAGTAGTGTCCCAAGTACATTATTTTTAATTCTATCACATCAATCTGAGTATTTAAAGACAGGATATTTTTAAAAATCCTTGATAATACTTTATTATTGGTAATAATTTAGATTGTGCCTCACAGTATAAAATTTCAAAATAAAAAGTCATGTCTCTTTTTCTGGTGGTAGACCTGGTTGTCATGACTGCTATATTAAAAACTACAGATGAAAATATGCAAAATACAAATGTTTACGAAGTATCAGACTCTGTGGGCTTACAGAAGATGAAGAGACACTTATTTAAGGAAATCTAAATTTGATTGAGAATGTGATTCTGTGGTATTTGAACTAAGACCCATACCATCTCTATTTATCACAGCTTAGTGATATGTAACTCCACTCCAAGTTAACATAATCAAAAATCCAGGGCTTTCTCTCTCCCTGACTCCTGGTTAGTAAAGCTGTTTTCTCAGGAAAGCAGGACATAATAATTTCTCATCCTTCCCCTAGCTACCTATTCCTGAGGCTAAGTTCTGGGTGAATAGAGCTGAGAGGTGGGGATACCCTTCTATTGCTCAGTCCTTAATCATGGGACAGAAGATCTATGTTGGATGTGGCACTGCTGAATAATCTGGAGCCCCAAATACCCTTGTTCCAGCTTTGGTGGTGGGGGATTCATGCTGAGAAAGGCAAACCTAGAAGATCTGTAGATGCCACCTCCTCATGTACCAAGCTCTCACTACCTTATAGTGAAAGTATCCCTCAGAGAGAAGCAGGCCGTTCTTCCCACCTTCATCCACCTCAGCTCCACAGACTTTACCCCAGAGAGAGAAGCAGAGTATGGAACAGAGACTTCAAATTCCTATCAAATAGACCTAGTGAAAATTTATAGACTATACTATCCAACAAGAGCCAAATGCATGTTCTTATCAACAACACATGGAACATTCACCAAGAGATACCATGTACTAAAACAAACAAACAAACAAAAAACACATTTAAATATTTTTAAAAGGGTAGAAATTATTTTAAAAGTGTAGTGCCTGATATGGAGAAGGCAATAGCACCCCACTCCAGTACTCTTGCCTGGAAAATCCCATTGATGGAGGAGCCTGGTAGGCTGCAGTCCACGGGGTCGCTAAGAGTCGGGAACGACTAAGCGACTTCACTTTCACTTTTCACTTTCATGCACTGGAGGAGGAAATGGCAACCCACTCCAGTGTTCTTGCCTGGAGAATCCCAGGGCCGGGGGAGCCTGGTGGGCTGCCATCTATGGGGTCGCACAGAGTCGGACACGACTGAAGAGACTTAGCAGCAGCAGCAGTGCCTGATAATAGTAGTATGAAACTAAAACTAAATTATTAGAAATAAATTTGGGAATCTTACAAATATGTGGAAATCAAATAACATACTCCCAAACAGATGGATCAAAGAATAAATCACAAATGAAATTAGAAAATATTTTGAGATTGATGAAAATGAAGACACAGTGCAAAAAAAAAAAAACAACAACAACAACAAAAACTTTTAGAGTGCAGTTAAAGCAGTGCTTAGAGGGAAATTTATAGCTCTAAATGTCTATGTTAGAAAAGGAAGGTATCAAATCAAATCCTAAACTTCAACCTGACATTAAAAAGAAGAGAAAGTTAAAGCCAGCAGAGGATGTAAAGGATAAAAATTAGAGTTATCTTAATGAAATATGGCAACCTACTCCAGTATTCTTGCCTGAAAAATCCCCTAGGCAGGGGAGGCTGGTGGGCTACAATCCATGTGGTCACAAAGAGTCAGACATGACTGAAGTGACTGAGCATGCACGTGTAAGGAATGAAATAGAAAAACAATAGAGAAAAATCAGTAAAATCAAAAGCTCATTTTTTTTTGATTTTTCAAAATATTACCTTGTATGTTTATTGTGTTGAAATTTATTAAAATGATAACACTGTGTCTTTTCTAAATATTTGATTTTGATTGAAATGTTAGATACAAATGATAAATAAACATTCTTTACTGATTATGACAAATATCTTTACCCAACTAAATTATCTTTCAATTTTAATGCCATTTTATGAACACATTATTGTGTTAATGTAATCAAATCTATTTATTCCTTTATGCTTAGAAATTTTTTTAATTTTATTTTATTTTTAAACTTTACATAATTGTATTAGTTTTTCCAAATATCAAAATGAATCCATCACAGGTATACATGTGTTCCCCATCCTGAACCCTCCTCCCTCCTCCCTCCCCATACCATCCCTCTGGGTCGTCCCAGTGCACTAGCCCCAAGCATCCAGTATCGTTCATTGAACCTGGACTGGCATCTTGTGTCATACATGATATTTTACATGTTTCAATAAAAGCTTATTTTTGTAAAGATTTTTGAAAAATTGACAAACCTGTAGCTGGATTCTCTAAGAAACAGAGAAGACTTAAGCTCCTAGAACCAGGAATGAGAGAAGAAACATTACTATAGCTTCGCTGAAATAAAAAGTGTTATAAAAAAATACTAAGAATACTATGAGCAATTGTATGCCAATAAATTAGATAACTTAGAGGCAATGAAAAAATTTCTAGAAAATCAAGGAAACTAGATTTACACACACACTCACAAAGGAACCTATGTTGAGAATTAAAAGAGCACAGGAAGAAGTTAACTTCACCATGGAAAGTTTATGAAAATACAAGGTTAATGAAGAGTTGTATTATGTAATTAAAATCTTCTCAATATTGCTGGTTACTTTGTTTTCATAAATGACTACTATGCATGCCCCGAGTCACCAATAGTGGATATAGACATTGTTTGGCCAGAAGAGAAGTCATTCAACATATTTTAGATAAAAGTATTAAAGCATTGAAAAGAATCACAATATATAATCTTTGGAAAAACTAAGGAATCAGAAATTGTGATGGAGTCAGGGAAGTTTGAGAGAGAGTTAAGAAAAAAGATATCAGCCATTTATGTCATCTCTTCTACTTTCCAAATCTTGACCATGTGCCTGCCATTGACAGATTGGAGTAGAAACCTATAGTAAGTAGATTCTGAGAACCCTGCAGGAACTTCAGATTGTGGTGATAGTGATGCCCTCAAAAAAAAGGCGGGGCAGAATAAAATGATGCAATACTTAACATTTTTATCTACATAACAGTTTATTAGAATAAAACATACCTTAAATTATTTTATTAAACCAGATTCCAAATTTAACTCCTTTCCAAATAGGAGTTAAGTTATAATAAAAATGCTTTTTGAGTATGAAAACACTTCTCTATCCTTATTTTGAAAGGATTATGGACATCTTTTAATAAAACTACTGACACATCTATCACTGTAATTTAATATACTCAAGAGAGATAGATACAAAATTATTAATAAAAATGTGCAACCTATTTTACTCTACTAGCTATAAACTCTCTGATGCATTTCTAGGTACTAAAAATTAGCTTCCTTCATGCATTTCAGAAATAAATCCTTTGTATCTGATTAAAATGCAGATGAGCATCATAAACTATTGTAATTTGAAAGGACTGAACTCATGATGCAATCTGCCTCCATCTGCTTTCAGGTGTAAAGCAGGAGGGAGTTTTGCTGAAAGTATCACTGAATCCAATTTAGGTTAAAACTCAGGGAATTAAACATGCCAGTCTGACTCCCCTCAGTTTTTTTGTTTGTTTGTTTCTACATTTATGTCACTTTGTTGTGTGCCTGTGTAGGTTTAGGCCATCTGCATAATCATATTGCTGTTAATTATAACAAAGCATGTTTAAAATTCTTTTCACAAATATGTATGGGGGAAAACAGCTAAATTATTGGCAGGATTTTGAAAGAGCTTTGGAATTAACATGGAATGCCATAGGCTCATTTCTTCACTAAGGTGGTTCTCCCTTCTAACATTTTTCAGCCAATATGAAAGAAGTGAAATGAAGCCATATGTAGTGAGCAGGAACAGGTAAATAGTAGATACCTGAAAGTCATTGCCACAGGGCTGGGAGCAGAGACTGGGGTTTGATAAAGATGCACTTAAGTATGAAACTGAAGTCTGCCTAATAATGCTGCAGTTGTTAATATTTCTCTGAGTTTAAATTTCATCTTTGGTAAATGATTATGATTAATGTGCATCTGTAAGATTTATGAGAATCAAGTTTACAGATCCCCTAGCAGAATGTCTGCATATTGCTAGTGAAATAGACACGTCAGCCAGTTTTTCTTCTGTACAGCTGTACTGTAGACTTTTCTTAAAGGTAATGAAAAAGATGGCATGGTCGTGCACATAGAGTCAGACATCCTGTAAGTAAAATCAAGTGGGCCTTCAGTTCAGTTCAGTTCAGTCGCTCAGTCATATCTGACTCTTCGTGACCCCATGAATTGCAGCATGCCAGGCCTCCCTGTCCATCACCAACTCCCGGAGTTCACTCAAACTCACATCCATCAAGTTGGTGATGCCATCCAGCCATCTCATCCTCTGTAATCCCCTTCTCCTCCTACCCCCAATCCCTCCCAGCATCGGGGTCTTTTCCAATGAGTCAACTTTTCTCATGAGGTGGCCAAAGTACTGGAGTTTCAGCTTTAGCATCATTCCTTCCAAAGAACACCCAGGACTGATCTCCGTTAGAATGGACTGGTTGGATCTCCTTGCAGCCCAAGGGACTCTCAAGAGTCTTCTCCAACACCACAGTTCAAAAACATCAATTCTTCAGTGCTCAGCCTTCTTCACAGTCCAACTCTCACATCCATACATGACCACAGGAAAAACCATAGCCTTGACTAGACGGACCTTTGTTGGCAATGTCTCTGCTTTTCAATATGCTATCTAGGTTGGTCATAACGATCCTTCCAAGGAGTAAGCATCTTTTAATTTCATGGCTGCAGTCACCATCTGCAGTGATTTTGGAGCCCAGAAAAATAAAGTCTGTCACTGTTTCCACTGTTTCCCCATCTATTTCCCATGAAGTGATGGGACCAGATGCCATGATCTTTGTTTTCTGAATGTTGAGTTGTAAGCCAACTTTTTCACTCTCCTCTTTCACCTTCATCAAGAGGCTTTTTAGTTCCTCTTCACTTTCTGCCATAAGGGTGGTTTCATCTGCATATCTGAGGTTATTGATATTTCTGCCAGCAATCTTGATTCCAGCTTGTGCTTCTTCCAGCCTAGTGTTTCTCATGATGTACTCTGCATAAAAGTTAAATAAGCAGGGTGACAATATACAGCCTTGACATACTCCTTTTCCTATTTGGAACTAGTCTGTGGTTCCATGTCCAGTTCTAACTGTTGCTTCCTGACCTGCATACAGGTTTCTCAAGAGGCAGGTCAGGTGGTCTGGTATTCCCATCTCTTTCAGAATTTTCCACAGTTTATTGTGATCCACACAGTCAAAGGCTTTGGCATAGTCAATAAAGCAGAAATAGATGTTTTTCTGGAACTCTCTTGCTTTTTCCATGATCCAGTGGATGTTGGCAATTTGATCTCTGGTTCCTCTGCCTTTTCTAAAACCAGCTTGAACATCTGGAAGTTCACAGTTCACATATTGCTGAAGCCTGGCTTGGGGAATTTTAAGCATTACTTTACTAACGTGTGAGATGAGTGCAATTGTGCAGTAGTTTGAGCATTCTTTGGCATTGCCTTTCTTAGGGATTGGAATGAAAACTGACCTTTTCCAGTCATGTGGCCACTGCTGAGTTTTCAAAATTTGCTGGCGTATTGAATGTAGCACTTTCACAGCATGATCTTTCAGGATATGAAATAGCTCAACTGGAATTCCATTATCTCCACTAGCTTTGTTTATACTGATGCTTTCTAAGGCCCACTTGACTTCACATTCCAGGATGTCTTATGGAAGCCTTATTACAAACAAAGCCAGTGGATGTGATGGAATTCCAGCTGAGCTATTTCAAATACTAAATGCAGATGCTGTTAAAGTGCTGCACTCACTATGCCAGCAAATTTGGAAAACTCAGCAGTGGCCACAGGACTGGAAAAGGTCTGTTTTCATTCCAGTCCCAAAGAAGGGCAATGCCAAAGAATGTTCTGACTGCCATACAACAGCATTCATTTGACTTGCTAGCATGGCAGTGCTCAAAAATCCTTCAAGCTAGGCTTCAACAGTATGTTAGCAGAGAACTTCCAGTTATACAACCTGGATTTAGAAAAAGCTGAGCAACCAGAGATTAAGTTGCCAACATCCATTGGACCATGGAAAAAGCAGGGGAATTCCAAACAAACAAACAAAAAATCTACTTCTGTTTTACTGACTATAAGAAGGCCATTGACTGTGAGAATCACAACAAATTGGAGAATTCTTAAAGAGATGGAATTATCAGACAACCTTACCTGCCTCCTGAGAAACCTGTATGCAGGTCAAGAAGCAACAGTTAGAAATGGACAGGGAACAGACTGGTTCAAAATTGGAAAAGGAGCGTGTCAGTGCTGTATATTGTCACCCTGCTTATTTAACTTATATGCAGAGTACATTGTACAAAATTCTGGGCTGGGTGAATCACAACCTGGAATCAGGATTGCCAGGAGAAATATCAACAACTTCAGATATTCAGATAATACCACTTTAATAACAGAAAGCAAAGAGGAACTAAAGAGCCTCTTGATGAAGGTGAAGGAGGAGAGAGAAAAACCTGGCTTAAAACTCTACATTCAAAACACTAAAATCATGGCATACAGTTCCATCACTTCATAGCAAATAGATGGGGAAAATGTAGAAATAGTGACAGACTTCATTTTAGGGGCTTTCAAAATCTGCAGATGGTGACTGTGGCTACGAAATTAAAAGACACTTGTTCCTTAGAAGACAAGCTATGACAAACCTAGACAGTGTATTTAAAAGCAGAAACATTGCTTTGCTGACAAAGGTCTGTCTAGTCAAAGCTATGGTTTTTCCAGTAATTATGTTCGGATGTGAAAGTTGGGACCTTGAAGAAGACTAAGCGTGGAATTGATGCTTTTGAACTGTGGAGTTGGAGAAGACTCTTGAGAGTCCCTTGGACTGCAAGGAGATCAAACCAGTCAATACTAAAGGAACTCAGTCCTGAATATTCATTGGAAGGACTGATGCTGAAGCTGAAGCTCCAATACTTTGGCCACCTGATGCAAAGAGCTGACTCATTAGAAAAGACCCTAATGCTGGGAAAGATTGAAGGCAAGAGGAGTACGGGATGACAGAGGATGAGATCATTGGATGGCATCGCTGACTCAATGCACATGAGTTTGAGCAAGTCCAGGAGATGATGAAGGACATGGAAGTTTTGCATTCTGCAGTCTATGGGTTCACAGAGTCAGACATGACTTAATGACTGAACAACAATTAAGAGGCAACTCAACACAAAAAGAAAAAAAAAAGTAGGTTTTTAGAATTATAGAAAATATAAATATATATTATGAAAACTGGTTTTATATTTTGCATTCTTATGTGAAATATTACAAGTGCTGCATTGACTGTTTCCTTTTAACCTCACTTCTTGTTCTCCTCTATGATGGCCGTATTAATCTTTTGTACAGTTTTATCAAATGCTACTTCAGTGAGCCTAGGGGTCAGACCTCAGTCATTTTATTTCATGAAAGCTACCACAATAATTAATAGCAAACAAATACACAAAAATTGAAATCAAATTGCCAACATCCGTTGGATCATAGCAAAAGCAAAAATTCCAGAAAAACATCTACTTCATTGACTATGCTAAAGCCTTTGACTATGTGGATCACAATGTGACTTAGCAACTGCAAAACAATGAGAAAGAAGCCTGTGCATAAGTGTTCTACAGTGTTCCCTGAGCTTATTTCCATGTTTTTAGAAGTTCTCTACAATAAATTTCTCATTTTGTATCTTTTGTTCCAATATGAACAATAAAATAGAGAAACGTTCTGAATCACTGAATAACCATCTCATTTTGGACAATTGTTTACACTTGGAAACATGTTATTTCCATATAGTGTTATTTTAAAACAGGAGACTGTTGAAAAGTCATGGAGATGGTCTTCATGAAGCCATACAGACAAGTGACTGTGATAGCACAGGATTCTGTAGATTGAGTATAGGTTCCATAAGCCAAAGAAGCTGAGAATAGGGCCATTACATGATCCATGGAATTATGAAGAAGACAGTTCCATAAGAAAAGGAGGTATAGTCATCAGTATCATCTTACCACTGCAAATGGTACTTTAACTTAAGACCAAATCATCATTTAGCATATATAATTAATGTGGTTTGTGCTAACCGTATGGTATTTTAAAATTTCAACTTAGTGATCGTTTTGCATTTCACAATATATAGAAGTTTTAATCATAAGAAAAGTAAAACAAAACTTATTTATTCAAATTATATTTCGATAATTTCTAAATGTTAAATTAACTCTAGAACCATGAAAGAATTATTGATTAGAATCATTTTTCCAGTTCTGTAGATAAGTTGAAATTTATTAATAGTGAATTAACTTTGAAGAACTAAAAACAGCCATCTCTTTGAAAGAAAGAAAAAAGTCCCATTTAATACTATATATGAAGCTTAAACTATTATAGTATTATGTATTATATTAAATACATTTAATTTTAATATTATAATAATATTTTAAAACCATTCATTGAAATGAAAGTTGTTTAGTTGTGTCTGACTCTTTGCGACTCCATGAATTGTACAATCCATGGAGTTCTCCAGGTCAGAATACTAGAGTGGGTAGCCTTTCCCTTCTCCAGAGAATCTTCCCAACCAAGGGATCAAATCCAGGTCCCCATATTGTAGGCTGATTCTTTACCATCTGAGCCACCAGGGAAGCCCATTTAAAAATTATTATATTTTATATTTATATATAAATATTATATTTAAAACTATAATAGTATTAAACATAAATGTAATATTAACATTAAAGTACAGATTACATAATATTGCATATTTGTGTGGTAAAGAAACTATAAGCAAAGACAAATGACAGAATCATAGACTAAAATAAAATATTTGAGTAAACTGTACTTGATCACATTTGGTAGATCAAATATTGTCACAAATTGACAAATGCATATGGTTTAACTTTATATTTGTGATATTTAATACATAAAAATTTAATATTTCTACTTTACACCCAAACTTATGCACATTAATGAAATAAAGTAACTGCCACAAGAAAAGCTAGCATGGAATATAGTTAGGAAATTCACAGAAGAAAAAATACAAATGGGCTTCTGATGAAAATATGTTCCACTTCACTAATCATCAAGGACAAGGTGACTGAAACACTGAAAACTTAAAAAAAAATTAGGATGATAGAAATATGAAAGGTTGATTATAATCAGTGCAGCCAAGGATGTGGCACAACTATTAGCTCTACCCAGGGGAACTGGACATCACTTCAAACTTTGTGGAATTTGTCTAGCAGCGTTTTTAAACATTAAAGTGTACACACTCATCAAACCACTATATGGGCCTTATCCAGTAGAAATTGAGGGTGTCATTACACAGAAATAATGTGGTAAATGGATTTATATTATACAATACTTTATTTGAAATAAGTAGAAAAAAAATCCCAATATCCATCAGTAGAAAAGCAGAAAAATCCCAATATCCATCAGTATAATATTTTTATATTAAAAATATATAAATTTTTATATATTTATTTTGAGAAAAATGCATTGCTAAGTAAGAAAAGCAAAGTATAGAACACTGTTTTTCTATTTTTATTTCTTTAAAAAAAGTGTTGTGCTTCTATAAAAAATTGAATAGCATATCTTCCAAATTGTTACTCTGCTTTTAGTAAGAAATGGAATTTAAATAGAAGAGAATTTTCTCATACCTCATATTTCTGTATTGTTGGCATTGGTACAATGTGCTACTATTACAGAAATTAAATGTATAGATACACCAATTTAAGAATATGAAAGAAAAATTGCAAGGACCTTCCTACTTTTACCTGTCTTTACAAAATTTGGTAATTTATCTTCATTGAAAAATGTCTAAGATTGTGAATGCTGAGTGAAAGAAGACATAATTAAATGTTTAATTACATGGCCACATTCCATTAAAAATATTGTAGCATTTTGTAATGTAATTCCTATTGAGATTTCTGAATTCCCCGTTGCAGTTGTGTCTTACTTTTTTTTTCTATTCTAATAAGCAAGACACTATTCCTCTGTGTCTTGTTTCTGTTTCATCTGTTTTATAAATACATGTTATTCAATCCATTAATGGATATCTGTTGAATTTTTAAGTAATTCATAAAATATTTGAGTTTAATATTTTTCTCTTTTGATTATCTATTACATGAACCAAGTTATCTACTGAGAATGCTTGACTTGTATTTTTTTTTCATCTCAAAATGATACATATTAAACCCATATTGCTCTTTTGTTGGTAGTATAAGGTAAAGAAATCTTATTTGAAATCTAGTTGCTAAATTGGAGAAGGAAATGGCAACCCACTCCACTATTCTTGCCTGGAGAATCTTGTGGACAGGGGAACCTGGTGGGCTGCTGTCCATGGGGTCACACAGAGTCAGACACAACTGAAGCTACGTAGCATACATGCATGCATTGGGGAAGGAAATGGCAACCCACTCCAGTGTTCTTGCCTGGAGAATCCCAGGGACAGAGGAGCCTGGTGGGCTGCCGTTTATGGGATCGCACAGAGTCAGACACGACTGATGCAACTTAGCAGCAGCAGAAGCTGCTAAATAATTTTAAATGCCCTCTGAATATTGAAGATTGAATACATTAAGAAAGTCTAAGAGTTTTCTAAGAATATAACAAATGTCTTTTAAATATAGTTTCCACATTGGAGAATAGTAAACCACTTTATGCACATAATTTTATGTTAATTTTAATTCTTGACTTTTTGAACTATTCATGAAGGATAATTGAACACATGTACAGAGTATATTTTCACAGAAAGAATGCTTAAATAAGCTAAAATGGCTTACAAAATTAAATGAAGGAATAGTTAAGCTTTTTAGTACTAAGTACAGTGTTAAACTTGCCAAATGCAAAGCTTGAAAGCTGATGTTAGTATTTATTAGCACATATGTTGACCCTGATGAATATATTTCAGTTATTCAATGGCAGATAGCATCACTGATATAAAGAGAGAAAAAACAAAGAGCTTGGGCTGGAAGGAGTTTTATCTTTGAAATGGGGTACTGCTGCCAATGGTTTTCTTTATTACTTTTGTTATTGAGAGAAAAGTTATTGAATATTTCATTTGCTTTCTTTTCAGTAGATATTTTGATAGCCCGAACATCCCTTTATTGGAAACTCACTTCCTCAAAAAACATTTTAAACTAAATCTATGAGATCTGAAGTCCCCAGGGGTCTTTTACTTTGTTCTCTAGTTTCTTAGTATTTCATGTGAAATATATAGTCCTGGAGGCATAATGCTTTTAAAACATAAACTTTCTGGAAACTTGTTAGAAAGGAAATATTCTGATTTTGATTTTCTAAAATTTTGTATGAAAGAAGCCATTGAATATTTGAAATAGTTTGTATAACTCAGAGGCAATTTAATACAATTTTATTGTCCTTATTTTCCCTTTCATATTCTTGCCCAGTTTATGCCATTTTCTTATCTGTGTTTATATGCCAAGAGAAGTAGTATGTTATTATTTATGTAGTTTTTAACTGTAAAAAAAGTTCTAAACTTCAAATGCCTCATTTTAATTGATTTGTTTGATTAACTTCTCAGAATTGGACTGCCGTTGGGGTCACATTTGTTAGTTCTGCCATCGTCAGTTATAGTCAGGGAATCATTTGCTCTGTGTTCTTGGGACTTCATTTATTAAGCATAATTTAATCAGCAGTTTAGGTATCAAGAGGATCGAGAATACTCTACTAGATTGTCTATCTCAGATATTTGCTTTGCTGCTGCTGCTAAGTCGCTTCAGTCGTGTCCGACTCTGTGCGACCCCATAGGCAGCAGCCCAGGAGGTTCACCTGTCCCTGGGATTCTCCAGGCAAGAACAATGGAGTGGGTTGCCATTTCCTTCTCCAGTGCATGAAAGTGAAAATTGAAAGTGAAGTCGCTCAGTCGTGTCCGACTTTTAGCGACCCATGGACTGCAGCCTATCAGGCTCCTCCGTCCATGGGATTTTCCAGGCAAGAGTACTGGAGTGGGGTGCCATTGCCTTCTCTGGATATTTGCTTTAGTACATAGTAAATATTCCAGTATCAGCAGAGTTACCTTCTGGGATAAAAGACTAGAGAGAAGTTTAATTCACTATACTTTTTATTGATGTTTATTGAAACAACTAGCCTGAAAACAAAATTAAAATCTTCCAAATTCTACCATTCTATGAAATCAACTGCAGTGACATTTCTGTTCCCTTCCAACTGCTGTCTGTTTGAATTCATGAATTTTGCATATTCGTAATCAGAGTATAGGCATAAATGGATTTCATTCAATCTTGAAGCCAAACAATTTGGCCCAAAACAGCTTTGTTTTCCTGACTCTGGAATCTTAGCATAAACTGTAATACGTTCTCATTGGCTCAGCTTCACCTAAGGCTGAAATATTTTACTGAATTATTGAATTGCTAAAGTTTTGCTCATTTTACATCACTATGAATCACAAAAATATAAACTGTTTCTTGAAGACTCATTTCTATCCACAGATGCAACATTTTTCTCACCCATGAAAATCTGAAAACATTGTATATGATCTATTTTTACTTCAATCTTATACTATAGTTAACAAATAATGCTCTCTGAGCATCTCTTATATAAACAAAAGCAAATACATATATTGGCTTATGAAAAGACCTTAATTAATTTGCATTATGATGACCTAAGAACTTGAGGATATAAGCAAAAGTTCCTATTTATCATAGATACTTACCCCAGAAAACCTATTAAGATACTGATCCTATTATTTCCCATTAATAAAGGGGTGGCCTGAGGTAACTACTAATTAAAGATTGTTCCTATGGACATATTATGCTGACTTTCTAGAAGGTGGGCATAGTTTTGTCTAGGCAACACAATGCATCCAGTTAATTGTTAACAACTTGGCTTAATTTGTAGTTTTGTATTTTGTACATCAGAAAAACTGTTTAGACAAGAATGCCCATGAACCTGTGTAGTTTTTTGATGTAATTTGACAGGTCATATATTTCTCCAGAAATATTTATTTGTAACAGCCATATCTGAAGTAAAACCTCCTGAGGGGCTACCGGTTAGAGAAAGTGATAATTCTTCTAGATCTACGACTGAAGTTAAGACATATTTCAACATTCATTAGTATACCATATGTTTAAGCAGATCAGCTAAGACCACTTATGAAAATATTGTACTTGCGTTAATTAGAGAAGCAACACTGTAAATTAGGAGGCCGTGTGGTACATCTTGGTTTGTTAGCTTTCAGTTGCAGGGAACAGCTGCCTAAGCAATTACTGGCAGAAAGAAATTTGATAAGAGAACTCAGATGTTTACTGATCACTCAAAGGGCCTCTAGGCCTAACACTCAGAGCTACTCTATGCAAAACTAGCTTGCTAGAGAGCTTTAATCTCTGTCTGACTTTAAGAAGATACTACCATGGCTAGAATCCAGGACCTGGAAGCCACCAGTGCAGTGCCTTCCTCTCAAGAACCACAGAAGGATTCTTCAATATACACATCAAACAATGTGATATGCCATATTAAAAAATTAAAAGATAAAAATCATATGATAATCTCAATAGATACAGAAAAAGCCTTTGACAAAATTCATCACCCATTTATGATTAAAGCTCTTCAAAAAATGGGCATAGAAGGAACCTAACTCAACATAGTAAAGGCCGTATATGATAAGCCTACAGCAAACATTATTCTCAGTGGTGAAGAACTGAAAGCATTCCCCCTAAGATCAGGAACAAGACAAGGGTGTCCACTTTCACCACTATTATTCAACATAGTTCTGGAAGTCCTAGCTACAGGAATCAGAGAAGAAAAAGAAATAAAAGGAATCCAGATCAGAAAAGAAGAAGTAAAGCCCTCACTGTTTGCAGATGGCATGATACTGTACATAGAAAACCCTAAAGATAATATCAGAAAATTAATTACTAGAGCTAATCAGTGAATTTAGCATGGTTGCAGGATACAAAATCAATACACAGAAATCATTTGAAGTTCTATATACTAACAGTTAAAAATCAGAAATAGAAATTAAAGAATCAATCCATTCACCATTGCAACAAAAATAATTAAATATCTAGGAATAAACTTACTTAAGGGATAAAAGTACTGTACACAGAAAATTATAAGACACTAAGGAAAGAAATCAAAGATGACTTAAACAGATAGAGAGATATTACATGTTCCTTGGTAGGAAAAATCAATATTGTGAACATGACTATACTATCAAACACAATCTGCAGATTCAATGTGATCCCTATCAAATTACCAATGGCATTTTTCACAGAACTAGAACAAAAAATTTCACAATTAATATGGAAACACAAAAGACCCTGAATAGAGAAAGCAGTCTTGAGAAAGAAGAATGTATCTGGAGGAATCAACCTTCCTGACTTCAGATTATACTACAAAGCTGCAGTCATCAAAACAGTATGGTGTTTTGGCACAAAAACAGAGATATAGACCACTGGAACAAGATAGAAAGCCCAGAAATAAACCCATGTACCTATGGGTGCCTTATTTTTGACAAAGGAGGCGAGAATATACAATGGGGATAAGACTCCTCTTCAATAAATGGTGCTGGGAAAACTGGATAGCCACATGTAAAAGAATGAAATTAGAACACTTCCTAACACCATTCACAAAGATAAACTCAAAATGGATTACAGACCTAAATGTAAGACCAGAAATTATAAAACTTTTAGAATAAAACATAGGCAGAACAATTGATGGCATAAATCAAAGCAACATCCTCTATGACCCAACTCCTAGAGTGATGGAAATAGAAATAAAAGTAAATAAGTGGGACCTGATTAAATTTAGAAGCTTTTGCACAGCAAAGGAAACTATAAGCAAGGTGAAAAGACAACCCTCATAATGGGAGAAAATAATAGCAAATGAAACAACTGACAAAGGGTTAATTTCCAAAATATACAAGCAGCTCATACAACTCAATACCAGAAAGTGAAAGTGAAGTTGCTCAGTCGTGCCCAACTCTTTGCGACCCAGTGGACTATGGGATTCTCCAGGCAAGAATACTGGAGTGGGTTGCCATTTCCTTCTCCAGGGGATCTTCCCAACCCAGGGATAGAACCTGGGTCTCCTGCCTTGCAGGCAGATGCTTTATCCTCTGAGCCACCAGGAAACAACAATAGCAGAAAAACAACCCAATTGAAAATGGGAAAAAGACCTGGGTAGACATTTCTCCAAAGAAGACATAAAGATGGCTGTCAAACACATGAAAAGATGCTCAACATCACTCATTATTAGAGAACTGCAAATCAAAGTGACGATGAGATATCAATTCACACCAGTCAGAATGGTCATCATCAAAAAGTCTGCAAACGACAAATTCTGGAGAGGATGTGGAGAAACGGGAACACTCTTGCACTGTTGGTGGGGATGTAAAGTGATACATCCACTATGGAAGACAGTATGGAGATTCCTTAAAAAGCTAGGAATACAACCACCATATGACCCAGCAATCCCACTCCTTGGCATATACCCTGAAGAAACCAAAATTGAAAAAGACACATGTATCCCATTGTTCATTGCAGCACTATTTACAATAGCTAGAACATGGAAGCAACCTAGATGTCCATCAGCAGATGAATGGATAAAGAAGTTGGGTACATATACACAATGGAATATTACTCAGCCATAAGAAGGACTGCCTTTGAGTTAGTTATGAGGTAGATGAACCTAGAACCTATTATACAGCGTGAAGTAAGTCAGAAAGAGAAAGATAAATATCATATTCTAATGCACATATACGGAGTCTAAGAAAATGGAACTGAAGAATTTATTTACAGGGCAGCAATGGAGAAATAGACATAGGGATACCTTTGTGGACATGGGGAGAGGGTGAGATGTATGGAGAGTAACATGGAAATTTACATTACCATATGTAAAGTGGATAGCTAGCAGGGATTTGCTGTATGGCTCAGGAAAATAAAACAAGGGCTCTGTGTTGATCTAGAGGGATTGGGTGGGCAGGAAGATGAGAGGGAGGTTCAGAAGAGAGGGGATATATATCTATATATACCTGTGGCTGATTCATGTTGAGGTTTGACAGAAAACAACAAAATTCTGTAAAGCAATTATCCTTCAATAAAAAATTAATTAATTAAAAAAAATAAATTAAAAAAGAAAAAAGAACCACAGAAGGAGTAGACACAGTCTTCTGCTGTGGGAGATCTCTACAATTCTGTGCTTCTCACAGGAACAACTAAAGGGAAGGAGAAATGATCTCTCCTATACTTCTGCCTTCTACATCTCACACTCTGCAGGTAACTGGCAAAACCTAATGCATGCTCAGAAACCTAAGTGAAAGAGAGTCTTAGGAAATGTATTTAGTTTTCCAGCCTCTGGACACAATGCAAATGACACCAAGTGCTAATCCACTAAGCCCAGCACACTTGATGTGCTTTGAATCCATTTTGATATCTGCATGTATGTCTTCCTATTAGGTAGACTACATTCTGTTTTGCTCGGAGCCATACTGATTTGTAGTTGTTATCCCACTATAATTATAAATAGTGCACCCTGTCATTCTTAATGAGTTCTGGTTTGGAAGATAAATTCCATTTTTGCTTTATCTTTACATATGTGTGTATTACCCTAACTGGGTGTAGGAAAGAAAGAGGGAAATGTCACTAACTGTACCCAAAATAAGGCTGTGAAGGAATTATTAGCATTTTAACTTAGCAGATACAAGCCTTGAAGATCATACTAACCAGCCCACCATGGTTGTATAGAAAATAAGAGATAAAAAAGATTTTAAATTTAAGTGTGTCTGACTGCTAAGGTCATATTATTGGTTAATTGTGTAGCTGCTATTTGTAATCAATTCTGTGCTGATAACTATTTCTTCTGTAAAATTTTATGGACTTTATGCATTTTGTTTGTACTTATTAATTAATTCTCAAGTATTATTTGAGCATCTACTCTGAGCCAAACATCGACCTTGCCATAAGAATATAGTGGTAGGCCAAACAGACAAAAATTTTTATCCATATGAAGCTATAATCTAGAGAAAGGACATATATATATATTTTTAGCAAAACGTATCTCATGATAAAAAGTGCTATGGATGAAAATACAGCAGATAAGCATAATAGTGGGGCTATTATGAAGATGGGGCTGCTCTTTAAATGCAGTCACTGATAAAATTTCATTAGATACTAAAATAGATCAAATTATCATGCAGATATCTATATGAGTAATTAAGGCTGAAAAATGTAAACCATGAGACAAGAGTGAGTCTGGAGAGTTTGAAGAAGGACAAAGAATCTACAGATGAATAGGGTACTATAGACGAATAGGGAATGGATAGGAGGAGATGAAGTCAGACAAATTGTGTGTGTGTATCATGTGTATGTTGTGTGTTGCTAAAGGAAAGATAAGGCTACCCTGGGTAGCCTAAGGCTATGGCTTTGGAGTGAGCTAGAAAGCCAATTTACCGATGCAGCACAATGGAATATTTCAAACACCTATAGATACTTTGTCACCTTAGTAACTAAGAGTGTTAATCAAAGATGAGATTTAGAAAAAAATGAGTAATATTATGCATATTGTCTAACTGATTTAATATTCAAATACCTCACCAATAAAAATAAGATAATAATAGAAAAGTGGCAAAGATTCAGTGCAATTATAAATACACTTGCCTAGTATACACTAATTGCTCAATGAAGGTAGTTATTATTAACTTAAATGAAGACAATTTTTAATCAAATAAGCAGCATATATGACTAACTGCATTCACTTCACTATTTATGAACCAAATAATATGATTACTAAGTCCTATGTGAGATTTAATCATGCATCTGTATTTATCTGTATATGTACATCACTAGCCTTAAATATTTTAGCATGCCCAAAAGAGGAATCCAGCAGGTTTCACACATAATGGCTGAAGATATTATTATAAGATTAAGAGGATAATTTCATTGTAAAGGAAATTAGGGAATTGTGGTTTGGGGTTAGAAAATGTATTCTGGAGTTTAGATCCAACAATAACTATTTGAATATCTGTGCTGTCTGAGGCCCTGTGTCAGGTGTTGACACTGCAAAAATCAGTAAGTATATGTCAATCAATAAGTATATTTCATCAATAATGATCATTTAATTATTAACCAGTTAGTAGCAGTTCATATGGTAGGTGATAAACTTGGAGTTGTCATTGGGTACTTTGGGAATCAAAGGAAATATCTTTTCCAGCTTTATCTGGAACAGAAGCTGTATGCATGGAGGTTTTCTGAGGAGGCAGATCCCAACTCTATCTATTATATCTATCTATCTATAGATATGGGCTTCCCAGGTGGCATAGTGGTAAAGAAGCCGCCTGCCACTGCAGAAGATGCAAGAGGCACAGTTTCAATTCCTGGGCCAGGAATATCCTCTGGCGTGGGAAATGGGACCCCTTCCAGTATTCTTGCCTGGAAATTCCATGGACAGAGGAGCCTAATGGTCCATGGGGTTGCAAAGAGTTGGACACCACTGAGCACATGCACACACATCTATAGAAATTCTGATACCTGTATTTCTCTACCCTAATTATGACTGGAAGATATGAGAAAAATCAGGGGTAGGGAAAAGAAGATATTAGACATGCTCATACATATATGGAACGAAAGTGAAAGTTGCTCAGTCATGTCCAACTCTTTGCAATCCCATGGACTATACAGTCTATAGAAGTCTCCTGGCCAGAATACTGGAGTGGGTAGCTGTTCCCTTCTCCAAGGGATCTTCCTGACCTAGGAATTGAACTTGGGTCTCCTGCATTGCAGGTGGTTTCTTTACCAGCTAAGCTACCAGGGAATAGCTGAGCTATAATATACAGCTAAGCATGTATATTATACATATACATATACATGCTCTATATGTATATTAGACATGCAAATACACACACACACACATACACACAATCACTGCAGATGGTAATTGCAGCAATGAAATTAAAAGACTCTTACTCCTTGGAAGAAAAGTTATGACCAACCTAGATAGCATATTGAAAAGCAGAGACATTACTTTGCCAACAAAGGTTCATCTAGTCAAGGCTATGGTTTTTCCAGTGGTCATGTATGGATATGAGATTTGGACTGTGAAGAAGGCTGAGCGCCGAAGAATTGATGCTTTTGAACTGTGGTGCTGGAGAAGACTCTTGAGAGTCCCTTGGACTGCAATGAGATCCCACCAGTCCATTCTGAAGATCAGCCCTGGGATTTCTTTGGAAGGAATGATGCTAAAGCTGAAACTCCAGTACTTTGGCCACCTCATGTGAAGAGTTGACTCATTGGAAAAGACTCTGATGCTGGGAGGGATTGGGGGCAGGAGAAGAAGGTGACGACAGAGGGTGGGATGGCTGGATGGCATTACTGATTCGATGGA
The DNA here is from genome assembly GCF_003369695.1 of Bos indicus x Bos taurus. NCBI lineage: Eukaryota > Metazoa > Chordata > Mammalia > Artiodactyla > Bovidae > Bos > Bos indicus x Bos taurus. Next base: position 103,949,928 of record NC_040080.1, read on the forward strand.
CGTGAGTCTGGGTGAACTGCAGGAGTTGGTGATGGACAGCGAGGCCTGGCGTGCTGCGATTCATGCGGTCGCAAAGAGTCAGACACGACTGTGCAACTGAAGTGAAGTGAACTGAACACACACATATATGAAGTGAAGTGAAAGTCATTCACTGGTGTTCAACTCTTTGTGACCCCATGGACTATACAGTCCATGGAATTTTCCAGGCCAGAATACTGGACTGTGTAGCCATTTTCTTCTCCAGGGGATCTTCCCAATCCTTGGATCAAACCCACATCTCCCACATTGTGGGCAGATTCTTTACCTTCTAAGCCACCAGGGAAGCCCAAGAATATTGGATTGGGTAACCTCTCCCTTCCAGTGGATCTTCCAGACCCAGGAATCGAACCAGGGTCTCCTGCATTGCAGGCAGATTCTTTTCCAGCTGAGCTAACAAATGTATGAGAGTGCATAAAATCCATAGATTACTCAAAAAAATGGACCCTAGTTCTCTTTCATAACCCTGAACTGCAGAATCATAGGCAAATTACTTAACTCCACTGTGCCTTGGTTTTCTTATAGATAAAAATGAAAAAAAAAATGCTCAACTTTCAATAACGCTTTTAGTTCTTTGTCATTCTGTAATTGTATTTTGTGTATAAAAATTACATGTAATAGTATAACTGGATAATAAAATAGAATTTCTTTCACACTTACCATGTATCAAACTGTGTGATATTTTATTTATTCTATCAGTCTGACAAGTTAGGTATCTCTAGGGTACTAATAAAGAAACAGGTGTATGTAAAAGATCTCCATGACCCAGATAATCACGATGGTGTGATCACTCACCTAGAGCCAGACATCCTGGAATGTGAAGTCAAGTGGGCCTTAGAAAGCATCGCTACAAACAAAGCTAGTGGAGGTGATGGAATTCCAGTTAAGCTACTTCAAATCCTGAAAGATGATGCTGTGAAAGTGCTGCACTCAATATGCCAGCAAATTTGGAAAACTCAGCAGTGGCCACAGGACTGGAAAAGGTCAGTTTTCATTCCAATCCTATAGAAAGGTAATATCAAAAAATGCTCAAACTACCACACAATTGCACTCATCCCACACGCTAGTAAAGTAATGCTCAAAATTCTCCAAGCCAGGCTTCAGCAATACGTGAACTGTGAACTTCAAGATGTTCAAGCTGGTTTTAGAAAAGGCAGAGGAACCAGAGATCAAACTGCCAACATCTGCTGGATCATTGATAAAGCAAGAGAGTTCCAGAAAAACATCTATTTCTGCTTTATTGACTATGCCAAAGCCTTTGACTGTGTGGATCACAATAAACTGTGGAAAATTCTTCAAGAGATCAGAATACCAGACCACCTGACCTGCCTCTTGAGAACTGGACATGGAACAACAGACTGGTTCCAAATAGGAAAAGGAGTACATCAAGCCTGTATATTCTCACCCTGCTTATTTAACATATGCAGAGTACATCATGAGAAACACTGGGCTGGAAGAAGCACAAGCTGGAATCAAGATTGCCGGGAGAAATATCAATAACCTCAGATATGCAGATGACACCACCCTTATGGCAGAAAGTGAAGAGGAACTAAAAAGGTTCTTCATGAAAGTGAAAGAGGAGAGTGAAAAGGTTGGCTTAAAGCTCAACAACATTCAGAAAATGAAGATCATGACATCTGGTCCCATCACTTCATGGGAAATAGATGGGGAAACAGTGGAAACAGTGTCAGACTTTATTTTTGGGGGCTCCAAAATCACTGAAGATGGTAATTTCAGCCATGAAATTAAAAGACACTTACTCCTTGGAAGGAAAGTTATGACCAACCTAGATAGCATGTTTGTTTGTTTGTTCTTCAGATAGCATGTTAAAAAGCAGAGATATTACTTTGCCAACAAAGGTCCATCTAGTGAAGGCCGTGGTTTTTCCAGTGGTCATATATGGATGTGAGAGTTGGACTGTGAAGAAAACTGAGCACCGAAGAATTGATTTTCTTTTGAGCTGTGGTGTTGGAGAAAACTCTTGAGAGTCCCTTGGACTCCAAGGAGATCCAACCAGTCCATTCTAAGGGAGACCAGTCCTGGGTGTTCATTGGAAGGACTGATGCTGAAGCTGAAACTCCAATACTTTGGCCACCTCATGTGAAGAGTTGACTCATTGGAAAAGACCCTGATGCTGGGAGGGATTGGGGGCAGGAGGAGAAGGGGACGACAGAGGATGAGATGGCTGGATGGCATCACCGACTCGATGCATCTGAGTTTGGGTGAACCCCAGGAGTTGGTGACGGACAGGGAGTCCTGGCTTGCTGCGATTCATGGGGTCGCAAGGAGTCAGACACAACTGAGTGACTGAACTGAACTGAACTGAAGTTGTTATTATAGCCTCTGTTCTTATGAGGTTAGAGACTATGTTTGGGGGAAGATATATATAAAAAACTAAGATTCTAAAAAAAAAAAAAAGCTAGCATTATTTTTTGGATGCTGACATGTATTTGATATCTATATATCATGCTTTTGATGGTTAAATTAGGAAATATGCAAATCTTTTCCCTCAAGTGTTCACTGTTCTTGGGAGAGATAGAGCAAGGAGGGGACAGAGAGAGATTGAGATTGAGATATGATTTGTTAATACACATGAGGAAGAGCACAGAACACTACTTGACTACATGTGGGAGAGCCAGTGTCAACCTAAGAGTGGAGCTGACATTGAGCTATTCTGCACAATAATTAGAGTTTATGCAAGGAAATAAAACAAGCTGGGGGGAAGACATTATAAGTAAAGAGATGGTCTACTAAAAGAATAGGGCCACTTGGGTGAGCAGGGCATAGTGGAGGAGAGAAAGTAGTTCAGGATGTCTGCATAGGATACATATGAGCAAGTTGTGGGAGATGCAAATATAAAGGTGGACAGATACAAAAGTAAAAAGTGTGTCCTTCAATGGCATTCTTAAAACGTTTTGAACAATGGAGCGATATAATCAGAATCATACAGTAATAAGAAAAACAGTAAAGGTGTAGAGCAAAATTTGGGGAATATATTGCTTATAGAAACGACATAGTTGTATGACTGATTCAAACAAAAGGAATAGGATGTGAAGGAGAGGAAGTAGATAAAGCTTATTCCCAGAAGTTGTGAAAGTATTTACAAGTAAAAAATTGACTAATTTGATTTACATTTTTTATTTTGAACCAAGAGTATGTATGTATATTATTTTAAAATGTCACCCTGAATTTATTTTAGTCTACACATTGTTCAAGTTGTAGAAACTAATATTTAAAATAAAAGTATTCTTCAAGTTCAGAAAGTCTCTTTATCTACTTTAATGTGGGGAACAAGGAAAAAGTATCCATTCTTGCTCTGTGCAGTAAGGTATGATTGAAATGGCATTATGGAATACCAAAAATTATCACTGTAAGTTTTTAAAAGGGCCATGGTTTTATTGATAAAAGTAAAAAAAATCTACAGATAATATAAAACTTAAAGTGAGTTATTTTAAATAGGATTTATAACTGCACATTTAATGGAACTGTCTGCTTGAAAGGGCCTCTGAAAATCTAGGTAGAAATGTAAGTGTTTCATCTTTATTTTATCTCTTTGACCTTAAACTTACAGAAGAACATTTAACATTTTAGCAGAAATGAGGAGATAATCTGAGTTTCTTATTTAGCTAAAATTAAAGCTTTTAATAGTTAACTCAGTTTTTTTTTCATTCCTACGTACAATTAAATGTGATAACACAAATAATACATGTGTGTTCACACACATTCATATGCACAAACACACACATTCTATTTAGGAAGAATTTACCACATAATCCTAATCTATCCAAGGATTTTTTCAGAGAGTAGGTAGGCAACACTCCATCACAAGTTCAATTATTTTGATTTCCAATTTTGATACCTCTTCAAGTTTTTATTTAATGCATGTTTTAATATGTATGCCTTTCTTGTACTTAATACACTATTGGCAAAAGGACAGTGCATCACAAATATATTTTGTATATAAAATGTGTACAAAATATAAATTTATATACATTTATATAATGTATATATATATAAAATGTATTTTAAAATTAAAAATTATTTCCATTTAAAATACAGTGAAAAATAAAACTAACATACCAAATTGATGGATCAATGAATATTACTAATAAAATGAAGATAGAAAAGAGTGATTCAAATTAAAGGAAATTATTAAGCAAATAACTTTGAAGTAATATATGGATATGGCTAAAATTGGAGCTATTGTATATGGACTAAAGTTTATACTGCATTTAAACAAGTTCTATTATATGGAAATGATGTGTTTTGAGATAGAGTTTTGAAGCTGTGTACGTCTTCCTGCTAAGACATGCCTATAGGTGTAGAAAGTTTTATTCTGTAAAAACTCACTTGAAAAATATTTTATCATGTTAGTCAATAAGAATTCAATTCAGGTATCAAAACTATTATTATTATTTTTTGCCTGGGAAAACTTGTTTGCTTCTAGGAAAACAATATTTATAACAAAGAACTCAACTCCTGAGTCTTTAACTTTATTTTGCTCTAATTTTATTTCCATTGGTTTTCCTCTCGTTTTCCATTTATCTGTTTCTAAACTGATTTTCTTTTTAGGAGAATACTTACTAAAATAAAGCTAATTGAAGAGCTGGAAATATGAAGATCTCACTAGTGCAACTTGAAATATTTATTCTTGAATAGTTGAACTTTGTTCTTTTTTTTATTTACCTGGAATCAATTGTTATTCATTCACAGGGAAACAGTGAGGTATATCAGAAAAATATCACCTTAATTAAGAGTAGAAGCATTGCTCTTAGTTTGTGCAGTGGGTTAAAATAAAAACAGTAGGTTTATTACAATTCTAAAATCATGATAAACTGATGAAAAAATAATTGGTATTAAAGAAATAATGTTGGTTATAATTAAAGTGTACATTAGGGCTATTTTTTATTTTGAAAATTTAATATCATTTTTGTCAACTTTGTCCACTTGAAAGTAACTTACACTAAATGGAAATTCAATGACTAGATAGTATGAACCAATAGAGATACAGAAACAATATTGTGACTGGACTTAGAATTTTTCCTTTGGTTTCAAAAGCTTTTTTGGTTAAGAGATTTTTCTACTTTTTTAAGTACACAAATAATAAGCATAACAAAACCTCTAAAGCATAGTAAACCTAATGGAGATGGTGCTTGTAAAACACCATGTCCTCTTATAGTCCAAGTAGAAGACAGCAAAAATGTCATTAGTATTCTATCATAACCTCTGCTATGAACCAAACAACAAAAGTAAGTTTTAAAGAATTGATAGACTGAACATTAGGGCCTAAACTTTCCTAAACAAGGAAAGTTTAGGAAAAGCAACAACTGCATGAGACCTAGAAGACAATTCAGAAAAAATAAAATAAAGCAGACTGTAGTGAAGTCAGGAACAATGCTTAGAAATGTATTGTGATAATCCGGGTGAGGGGAAAGGAAAGTCAGTGGTGAAGAGTAAGGAGATAGGAATGACAGCACCTGGTGACCACTGATCCCCCCTGTGCAGGGAAAATGTTAAGATGAACTTCCAGGTTCCTACTTCAGAATTGGGTAGATGACGGTTCATGTCACTGACTTATGAAGAGAAAGGAGGAAAAAGGTTTAAGGTAGTGATTTTCAGCTGGGCACAATTTGGTCCCACATGATTTGATAACACCTGGAAACATTTTGGGTTGTCATAGCTAGGGAAGGGTGCTACTAATATCTTAAACAGAAGACAGGGATGCTATTGAACATTCTGTAATGCACACAATGCCCTCTTATCCCTAACCCAATGACGAAGAATTGTCAGTCAAGCTATCTCTGAAGTTGAGAAACACTGGTATATGGTAGAATCCGTTTAAAAAAATAACAATAGTTATAATAATATAAATAAATATTTAGGTTTCTGTTTTGGATATTGTAGCTAGCAGAGTAATGGTTCCAAAATATCCTTTGTTCTAATCCCCGGACTTGTGAATATGTTACTTTACATGGCACAAGGGATTTTGCATGTGTGATTAATGATATCAAAATTAACATATTTATATTGAATTTTAAAGACAATGGGACGGTTAGATAATATCACTAATTCAATGGACATGAATTTGGGCAAACTCCAGGAGGCATTGGAGGACAGGGGAGCCTAATATGCTGCAGTTAATGGGATCTCAAAGAGTCACACATGACTTAGTGACTAAACAACAACAATAACATTAAGGTGGGATATAATGTAATAACAGGGGCATTTAGAAGAGAAAAAGGAAGGCTGTAAAGTCAAATAAAAATATGACAATAGCATCAGATCAGATAAAGATAGAAATTTAAAGATGTTTCACTTCTGGCTTTGAAGATAGAGGAAGGAGCCATAAACCAAGGAATTCAGGTTGTCTCCAAAAGCAGGAAAAGACAAGAAAAGACATTCTCTGCCAATACCTACAAAAGAGATACAGAGTTTAGAATTTTAAGAGAAGTATGATTTGAACCACTGAGTTTGTGACAATTTATTGCAATAGCAGTAGGAAACTAATATAGAAATGTCAAGTTTGATTTGGACAGTGAGGAGAGGTATCTTGGGGTGAAGAAGAGAATTTGGCTAGCAACATTGTTTGAGAGTGCTCAGTACATGTGATGAAACTACACAAATTAATAAGATCTTCCCCAGGTGAAAGCTGAAAAGGAGGTAGAATCACGTAGAATTTCTGGAAATATCCATGATTAATAAGGAACTTGGTGGGCTATATTCCATGGGGTCACAAAAGAGTGAGACATGACTAAACAATAGCAACAAAATGTGAGGTAACAGAAGAAGATACACATCATGAAAAAGGATAGAAAGATAGGATGGTGAGAATTAGGGGTGAAAGGCATTATGGCATACAAAGGAGGAGAGATTCCCAAACAGGAAGAAGTAACAAATATTAAGTGTTAACCTTTAGAGGAAAAGGTTTGTTGAATTTAACAGATAGGCGATTGCTTGAGAGCTCATTCAAAGCAATTTCAGTGGTATATCAGAGACAGAGAACATGCAGCAGTGGCTCAGAGATGATCTAAGGATCAGCAATGGAAGCAAAGATAGTTTTACTTTTTAAAAATACATAATAAAAATATTTGATAGAGAGGGTCATTGGGTTGCCTCAACATTTGGCATTTTTGTGTGTTTGTGTGTTTATGTGCATTGAGTTTTTAAGATAAGAGAGCCTTGGCTCTGTTGAAGGTAGAGAGAAAGAGGTTGAAAAACACAAAAAACAGGGAAGAAACAAATTGAAGTTCCTTGAGATGTGAGTTACATTAAGTAGAAGAGGTATTTAATGCTGAGATGGAAAGAAGGAGTGGAAGAATGGGTATGAACAGGAAGTGTTCTATGAATGAGTAGGGCACAAAGAAATTCTGGATATTTCTCACTGGCTGGCTGTGTTTATTTTCTTGTTAACCTGGAGGCCAGTGATCTCAAATAAATTTATGTTTAGATGAATGAAATTATAAAGGATGATACAACTGGAAGACAAGCTTCAAATGAACATTTCTTAAAGTGAGCTTGTTAAGCAGTAATGCTTTAGTTTGAGAGAGCTAGCTGGCATTGTGAAACTCTATTATCAAAGTTCTTTTGAAGAGGGAATTCATAGGGCCTGGACTCCATCTTAGGCCTGTTCATGCTGATCATGCTCAGCCACCTCTCCAATGGACTCTGAACTCTGTGTTTAGTGCTTATGGAAATGACAACAGAAGGATAAGACCCCCTCCAGACAGGCCATAAATTTTTCCGTACCTATCGGAGAGTAACCTCGGGCTTACTGATTATTGGCCAATTGTTTAACTGTTTCAGCACATAACACGTGAATGATGGGGTTATTGGGATTGTATTTTCCTTGGTTTATGTAAGTCTCAAGGAATTTGGAGTGGTGGGTTCAGACACGTACACAAGGGGTATAAAAGATTTTCACAAATGCTGGTCGGGGTCCTTGGCTAAGAGGAGATTCTGCCTTGGGCCCGCCGGTGTAATAAACTGCACTCCACTATCTGCATTGTCCTTCTGAGTGAGTTTGTTTCCCAGAATGTGTGGCTACAACACTGTCAGTGAAAATATAAGTGAGCTTATATTAAGGGAGCTTAAAGGAGCTGGTGTTGTCAGGAAGAAGCAAGTTTTCAGGTTAAGTAAAGAATTTTGTTAAACTGTAATATGTAAAATACAATTTTAAAAATATAGAGAATAATAAACAAGGTTTTAGGAGCATGTGAAACTAATTCTATGGAAATAATAAAAAAGTGGTGTTTTTCAACCTCTTTCTACCTTCAGCATAGCCAAAACTCTCTTATCTTAAAAACAAAACACAGAAACACACACAAATGTGTAAATGTTTGGTTTAGTTATACGCTTTAGAGGTTTATGCTGGAGTCTTACAAAACTTGATAAATACAAGATAATTTTATTTTCCTTTTGTTTAGAATTTAAGGTATGTGTGAGTTTAAATATTTAAAGTCAAAATGACTCATATATCTTATTGGTCACATGGTTGCCCCTTAAAGGAAATGGTCCAAGGTCAGTTAGAGAATATTGAATCACACTTTCATTAAGTCTGCAACAATTAGAATTAATGGAATTTTCTGAACGGAATAAAGGTCATGCCAAGGTTTTGCTGACTGGACGGCAACTTTATTGCCATGGATTAGATATAAAAATAACCTTAAGTGATTTTTCCTGATAATTATGTACTGGTATGCAAGCTTTCAAATTACTTTATAGAAGTACTAACCTAGATAATATGATATGTAAAAAAGCAAATGTTTAGTATTTTAGTATTCTTTATCACTAAGAAAAAAGATTATGGCTAATATTAAACAAGAATATGCATCGTACTAGTACATATTTTTTAAGCAACTCATTAAAATCAAGAGAAGTGTTTATGCAATTTTCTCCACAATGGTTGCCTAGCAACCTTCTAGAAATCAATAACTTATTTTACAAAGACTTTAATTTATATCTCCCTTCATATTCTTTTTTCATTTTTTATACCTACCCTATTTTAACTTGAAGTTGCCATTCATCATCTAAATTTCTAGCTAGAAGTAATGTTAAAATTTTTTGTAATAAGGGAAAAAAGAATATAGTTTTTCCAGTAGGGAAATAAAGCATCATCAAATCTAAAATTGTAATGAATGGACTTTAAAGTAGCCTCTTCAGATTAACAAGAAAGTCTCATCATACTTCCAACCATAAGCCAACTGGTGCAAATGGCAATTGAACTTAATAACTAAATGAATTTGAAAGGAATCTAGTAAGATACATTAATGAATAAATGTATGATTCTTTCTAATGAAACATTGGCAGTCAGAAAAGTTTCATGTACAAATATTTCCTTTTTTATCTAGAAATAAAAGGTTTTAAAAGTATTCATAAAGTCAAAAATAAAAATTGACCAGTAATCTTACCACACTACCCTTCAAACTTTGCCATGTATTTTTGATGCCTTTCTAGGATCAAGAGCAGCAGCACTATCAAAATAGCTCACTTTTTAAGAGTGTCACTATGTACTTGGCACTGTTTTAGTAGCTTTCATATAGTAATTAATAAAATCCCTATGAAGTAGGCAGCATTACTATAATATCAAATTCACAGATAAACTAAGATAAACAGAAGTTTAAAAACTTGAAACTGTTATTAATGTATAGATAATATAGTAGAGCCAGGTTATAAGATGGTCAGACTTCTCCCTCAGAATTAACTTCCTCCAGTCTTTTTCTAGAAGTTTCCTTCTTGGAGTATAAATTTAAAAGTAATAGATACCGTTGTTCTTGTTCAGTGCCTCAGTCGTGTCCAACTCTTTGCAATCCCATGGACTGCAGTACACCAAGCATCCCTGTCCTTCACCATCTCCTGGAGTTCACTCAAACTCATGTCCATTGAGTCAGTGAGGCCATCTACCATCTTATCCCCCATCTTCCCTTTCTCCTCCTGCCTTCAATCTTTCCCAGCATCAGGGTATTTTTCAATGAGTTGGCTCTTCAAGTCAGGTGGCCAAAGTATTGGAGCTTCAGATTCAGCATCATTCCTTCCAATGAAAATTCAGAGTTGATTTCCTTTAGGATGGACTGGTTGATCTCCTTGCAGTCCAAGGCACTCTCAACAGTCTTGTTTAGCACCACAGTTTGAAAGTATCAGTTCTTCAGAGCTAGCCTTCTTTATGGTCCAATACTCACATCCATACTACTGGAAAAGCCATAGCTTTGATAAGGGCCTTTGTAGATAAAGTAATGTCTCTGCTTTTTTAGTATGCTGTATATAGGTTTGTCATAGCTTTTCCTTTGGGAACAAGCTTCTTTTAATTTCATTGTTGCAGTCACCATCCACAGTGATTTTGGAGCCCAAGAAAATAAAGTCTGTCACTGTTTGCATTTTCTCCCCACCTATTTGCCATGAAGTGATGGAACAACATGCCATGATTGTTTTTTCAGTGTTGAGTTTTAAGTCAGCTTTTTCACTCTACTCTTTCACCTTCATCAAGATGCTCTTTAGTTCCTCTTTGCCTTCTGCAATACGGGTGATGCCATCTGCATATCTGAGTTTATTGATATTTCTACCAGCAATCTTGATTCCAGCTTGAGCATTTCGTTCAGCCTGGCATTTCACATGATAAACTCTGCATAGATGTTAAATAAACAGGGTGAAAATATACAGCCTTGATGTATGCTTTTCCAAATTTGGAAACAGTCCATTGTTCCATGATTGATTCTAACTCTTCTTCTTTCCCTGCATGCGGATTTCTCAGGAATCAGATAAAGTGTTCTGGTCTTCCCATTCCTTGAAGAATATTTCATAGTTTCTTGTGATCCACACAGTCAAAGGCTTTATTAATACATTTATCTATATCAGTTCAGTCCCTCACTCGTGTCCAATTCTTTGTGACCCCATGGACTGCAGCATGCCAGGCTGACCTTTCCATCACCAACTCCTGGTTCAGTTCAGATCAGTCGCTCAGTCATGTACGACTCTTTGCGACCCCATGAATCACAACACGCCAGGCCTCCCTGTCCATCACTACTCCTGGAGTTCACTCAAACTCAGGTCTATCGAGTGGGTGATGCCATCCACATATCTCATCCTCTGTCAACCCCTTTTCCTCCTGCCCCCAATCCCTCCGAGCATCAAGGTCTTTTCCAATGACTCAACTCTTCACATGAGGTGGCCAAAGTATTGGAGTTTTAGCCTCAGCATCAGTACTTCCAATGAACACCCAAGACTGATCTCCTTTAGAATGGACTGGTTGGACCTCCTTGCAGTCCAAGGGACTCTCAAGAGTCTTCTCCAACACCACAGTTCAAAAGCATCAATTCTTCAGTGCTCAGCTTTCTTCACAGTCCAACTCTCACATCCATACATGCCCACTGGAAAAACCATAGCCTTGACTAGATGGACCTTTGTTGGCAAAGTAATACCTCTGCTTTTGAATATGCTATCTAGGTTGGTCATAAATTTCCTTCCAAGGAGTAAGCGTCTTTTAATTTCATGGCTGCAATCACCATCTGAAGTGATTTTGGAGACCCCCAAAATAAAGTCTGTCACTGTTTCCACTGTTTCCCCATCTATTTGCCCTGAAGTGATGGGACCAGATGCTATGATCTTCATTTTCTGAATGTTGAGGTTTAAGCCAACTTTTTCACTCTCCTCTTTCACTTTCCTCAAGAGGCTTTTTAGTTCCTCTTCACTGTCTGATATAAGTGTGGTATCATCTGCATATCTGAGGTTATTGATATTTCTCCTGGCAATCTTGATTCCAGCTTGTGCTTCTTCCAACCCAGCATTTCTCATGATGTACTCTGCATATAAGTTAATAAACAGGGTGACCATATATAGCCTTGATGTACTTCTTTTCCTATTTGGAACCAGTCTGTGGTTCCATGTCCAGTTCAAACTGTTGCTTCCTGACCTGCATATAGATTTCTCAAGAGGCAGGTCAGGTGGTCTGGTATTCCCATCTGTTTCAGAATTTTACATAGTTTGTTGTGATCCATACCATCAAAGGCTTTGGCATAGTCAATAAAGCAGAAATAGATGTTTTTCTGGAACTCTCTTGCTTTTTTTGATGATCCAGGGGATGTTGGCAATTTGATCTCTGGTTCCTCTGCCTTTTGTAAAACTAGCTTGAACATCTGGAAGTTCACGATTCATGTACTGCTGAAGCCTAGCTTGGAGAAATTAAGCACTACTTTGCTAGCCTGTGAGATGAGTTCAATTGTGGAGTAGTTTGAGCATTCTTTGCCATTGTCTTTCTTTGGGATTGCAATGAAAACTGATCTTTTCAAGTCCTGTGCCCACTGCTGAGTTTTCCAAATTTGCTGGCATATTGAGTACAGCACTTACACAGCATCACCTTTTAGAATTTGAAATAGTTCAACTGGAATTCCATCACCTCCACTAGCTTTGTTCATAGTGATGCTTCCTAAGGCCCACTTGACTTCACATTCCAGGATGTCTGGCTCTGGGTGAGTGATCACACCATCGTGATTATATGGGTCATGAAGATCTTTTTTGTACAGTTCCGTGTATTCTTGCCACCTCTTCTTAATATCTTCTGCTTCTGTGAGGTCCATACCATTTCTGTCCTTTATTGAGCCCATCTTTGCATGAAGTGTTCCCTTGGTATCTCTAATTTTCTTGAAGAGATCTCTAGTCTTTCCCATTCTGTTGTTTTCCTCTATTTCTTTGCATTGATCACTGAGGAAGGCTTTCTTATCTCTCCTTGCTATTCTTTGGAAGTCTGGATTCAAATGGGTATATGTTTCCTTTTCTTCTTTGCTTTCGCTTCCCTTCTTTTCACAACTATTTGTAAGGCCTCCTCGGATAGCCATTTTGCTTTTTTGCATTTCTTTTTCTTGATGATGGTCTTGATTTCTGTCTCCTATAAAATATCACAAACCTCCTTCCATAGTTCATCAGGCACTCTGTCTATCAGATCTAATCCCTCACTTCCCCTAGTATAATTGTAAAGGATTTGATTTAGGTCATACCTGAATGGTCTAGTGGTTTTCCCTACTTTCTTCAATTTAAGTCTGAATGTTGCAATAAGGAGTTCATGATCTGAGCCACAGTCAGTTCCCAGTCTTGTTTTTGCTGACTGTATAGAGCTTCTCCATCTTTGGCTGCAAAGAATATAATCAATCTGATTTTGGTGTTGGCCATTTTGTGATGTACATGTGTAGAGTCTTGTGTTGTTGGAAGAGGGTGTTTTTTGTGACCAGTGAGATCTTGGCAAAACTCTACTAGCTTTTTCCCTGCTTCATTCTGTACTTGAAGGCCAAATTTGCCTGTTACTCCAGGTGTTTCTTGACTTCCTACTTTTGCATTCCAGTCCCCTATAATGAACAGGATATCTTTTTGGGTGTTAGTTCTAAAAGGTCTTGTAGGTCTTCATAGAACCGTTCAACTTCAGCTTCTCAACATTATTGATCTGGGCATAGATTTGGATTACTGTGATATTGAATGGTTTGCCTTGGAAATGAAGAGTTCATTATATCGTTTTTGAGATTGCATCATAGTACTGCATTTCAGACTCCTGTTGACTGTGATGGCTACTCCATTTCTTCTAAGGGATTCTTGCCCACAGTAGTAGATATAATGGTCATCTGAGTTACCATTTTAGTTCACTGATTCCTAATATGTCAATGTTCACTCTTGCCATCTCCTGTTTGACCTCTTCCAATTTGCCTTGATTCATGGACCTAACATTCCAGGTTCCTATGCAATATTGCTCTGTACAGCATTGGACTTTACTTCTATCACCAGTCACATCCGCAGCTGGGTGTTGTTTTCACTTTGGCTCCATCTCTTCATTCTTTCTTGAGTTATTTCTCCACTCATCTCCAGTAGCTTATTGGGCACCTACCGACCTGGGGTACATCTTTAAGTGTCCTATATTTTTACCTTTTCATACAGTTCATGAGTTCTCAAGGCAAGAATACTGAGGTGGTTTGCCATTCCCTTCTCTAGTGGAGCACATTTTGTCAGAACTCTCCACCATGACCTGTCCTTCTTTGGAGGCTCTACATGGTATAGCTTAGTTTCATTGAGTTAGACAAGGCTGTGGTCCATGTGATTAGATTGGTTAGTTTTCTGTGATTGTGCTTTCAGTCTTTCTGCCCTCTGATGCCCTCTCTCCATACTTACCATCTTCCTGGGATTTCTCTTACCTTGGATGTGAGGTATCTCTTCATGGCTGCTCCAGCAAAGCACAGCCACTGCTCCTTACCTTGGACATGGGGTATCTCCTCATGGCCGCTGCTACCAACTATCTATAAAGTTCCCCACCAGGGAAGCCCCATAAAGTTACTTAATATTCACTAAATATGTATGAGTAGCTACTATAACATTTTACAGAGAAGACTATGGTACAACATGTGACCAAATTAAGTTGCTGAAAATTTTATATCTAATGATAGGAGGGGCACTTACCATGTGGTGCTAGTGGTAAAGAACCCACCTGCCAATGTGGTAGACATAGGAGACATAAGAGATGATAGTTCGATTCCTTGGTCAGGAAGACCCCTGGACGAGGGCATGGCAACCCAGTCCAGTATTCTCTCCTGGAGAATCCCCATGGACAGAGGAGCTTGGTGGGCTATAGTCCATAGGATTGCAAAGAGTCTGACATGACTAAAGTGACTTAGTACATATGCACCCATGCGATGATAGTAAGAGCCAGGATTTGAATTAAACTCAATGTGGCTGATTTGATCCCTGTGTTGGGAAGATCCCCTGGAGAAGGGAAAGTTTACTCATTCCAGTATTCTGGCCTGGAGAATTCCATGGGCTGAATAGTCCATGGGGTCACAAAGGGTCAGACACGACTGAGTGACTTTCACTTTCAACGTTGGTGCAGGATTTGCTTTTTATGCGTTATCTATCGGAAAGATTGAGGGTAGAAGGCAACGAGGGCAACAGAGGATAAGATCGTTGGATGGCATCTCTGATGCAACGCACATGTTTGAGCAAACTCCAGGAGATAGCAAAGGACAGGGAAACCTGTTGTACTGCAGTTCACGGTGTCACAAAGATTCAGACACGACTTAGCAACTGAACAACAACATACCTTGATTTAGATCTTGACTAAGTTTTCAACTGGCTGATGCTCTTTATTTCACATTCTCCACAGTAGACCATTAAGATAGGCTGCAATTCATTCCATGATCCAGACATAATTATTTGGGGGTTTGCTGTAGCTTTAGAGAATTGCAGGCCAACGAAAGGCAATTAAGAGAAAGAAGGATAAACTTTTAATTAGGAAGTTATTATATTTTTACCCAAGAGAAATATACCAAAGAAATAGACCCCCTTAAGAGATGATACTATTGGGGGCCTCTTGATTCAAACCAATAAATATTAGTTGAGTACCTTCTACATTGTTAGCATCAAAGGAAAAATAGCTCATTAAAGACAACTTCACCAGTGTGGAGCTTGTTTCAACTTAAGTGTGCTTTCTTCACTTTCTTACCATAATTTCATTTGACCATCCATTATATAGATGCTGAGGATACAACCAAAATAAGCAGAAAATGATTCTGTACGACCTTCATAATTTTAACTTGTAGATGCCATGATCTTTGTTTACTGTATGTTGAGGTTTAAGCCAACTTTTTCTTTCTCCACTTTCACTTTCATCAAGAGGCTTTTGAGTTCCTCTTCACTTTCTGCCATAAGGGTGGTGTCATCTGCATACCTGAGGTTATTGATATTTCTCCTGGCAATCTTGATTCCAGCTTGTTTCTTCCAGTCCAGCGTTTCTCATGATGTACTCTGCATATAAGTTAAATAAACAGGGTGACAATATACAGCCTTGACAAACTCCTTTTCCTATGGAACCAGTCTGTTGTTCCATGTCCAGTTCTAACTGTTGCTTCCTGACCTGCATACACATTTCTCAAGAGGCAGATCAGGTGGTCTGGTATTCCCATCTCTTTCAGAATTTTCCACAGTTTATTGTGATCCACACAGTCAAAGGCTTGGGCATAGTCAATAAAGCAGAAATAGATGTTTTTCTGGAACTCTCTTGCTTTTTCTATGATCCAGCAGATGTTGGCAATTTGATCTCTGGTTCCTCTGCCTTTTCTAAAACCAGCTTGAACATCAAGAAGTTCATGGTTCACACATTGCTGAAGCCTGGCTTGGAGAATTTTGAGCATTACTTTACTAGAGTGTGAGATGAGTGCAATTGTGCGGTAGTTTGAGCATTCTTTGGCATTCCCTTTCTTTGGGATTGCAAAGAAAACTGACCTTTTCCAGTCCTGTGGCCACTGCTGAGTTTTCCAAATTTGCTGGCATATTGAGTGCAACACTTTCACAGCATCATCTTTCAGGATTTGGAATAGCTCAACTAGAATGCCATCACCTCCACTAGCTTTGTTTGTAGTGATGCTTTCTAAGGCCCACTTGGCTTCACATTCCAGGACGTCTGGCTCTAGGTCAGTGATCACACCATTTAGATTATCTGGGTCATGAAGATCTTTTTTCTACAGTGAAGAGGAACTCAAAAGCCTCTTGATGAAAGTGAAAGTGGAGAGTGAAAAAATTGGCTTAAAGCTCAACATACAGAAAACAAAGATCATGGCATCCGGTCCCACCACTTCATGGGAAATAGATGGGGAAACAGTGGAAACAGTGTCAGACTTTATTTTTCTATGCTCCAAAGTCACTACAGATGGTGACTGCAGCCATGAAATTAAAAGATGCTTACTCCTTGGAAGGAAAGTTATGACCAACCTAGGTAGCATATTCAAAAGCAGAGACATTACTTTGCCAACAAAGGTTTGTCTAGTCAAGGCTATGTTTTTTTCCAGTGGTCATGTATGGATGGAGAGTTGGACTGTGAAGGCTGAGCGCCGAAGAATTGATGGTTTTGAACTGTGGTGTTGGAGAAGACTCTTGAGAGTCCCTTGAACTGCAAGGAGATCCAACCAGTCCATTCTGAAGGAGATCAGCCCTGGAATTTCTTTGGAAGGAATGATGCTAAAGCTGAAACTCCAGTACTTTGGCCACCTCATTCGAAGAGTTGACTCATTGGAAAAGACTCTGATGCTGGGAGGGGTTGGGGGCAGGAGGAGAAGGGGATGACAGAGGATGAGATGGCTAGATGGCATCACTGATTCAATGGACATGTGTCTGAGTGAACTCCGGGAGTTGGTGATGGACAGGGAGGCCTGGCATGCTGCGATTCATGGGGTCGCAAAGAGTCGGACACAACTGAGCAACTGATCTGATCTGATCTGTGGAAGACATCACTATAAACCAAACATACACATGTGTGCATGTATAAGTATCTGTGCACATTTATTAATATAGTAATCTGAAGATATCAAGTAATGGAAAATAAAAAGGAAGTTGGAAATTTCTTTATTTGGGAAAATGAGAATAGAATTCTCTCAAAATTGGCATTTGAACTGAGATCTGAAGTACAAGAAAAAGTCAACCAAAGTATTGTATAGGGAGCACTTTCAGCAGAGAAAGTGTCCTGTCCTATGAAGCATCTTAATGTATTCTGAAATATGTGATAAATACATTCTTCCCCCAGAAAACAGGGAAAGTCATATATTCATTTCTCTTTCTGGTTAGATTGGCCTATTCAGACGTGCCTTAGCAAAACTTAGGGTGTTTTCACCCTAGTGAGTTTAATCCACTACTTTGTGGTATTTTACCTGTATTGTGTTTCAGATTAACTCTGCTCTAAAACATAGATAAAAATTATCAAATATTTATTTAACTTTGTGGGGAAATAACATGAAACTGACACAAGTTTAAACTGTACACTGTCATATATGGTATGTAATTGAAATTTGCTGAATAGCTTTAACTGCTTTCTGTGACAGACATTTATAGAAGCAGAAGCAACTAAGTCATTGGACAAAGTGTCCATAAATTCCTGCCCTAATAGAGATTATAATTTCTTGTAACATTTTTATTTGTTAGAAATGAGTCAGGAATATTGGACTTGATAAGAATAAAAGGACAGAAGAGAGAGCAGAGGATAGGAAGATAATGAAGAGGAAATAGAAGGAAAAGCAGCCTCACTTCGGCAAAGGCTATAGTTATAAAAATTTGACATAAGCAAGAAAAAAATACTGATATATGAAATTTTATACTAAAATTGACAAAGAAAGATATTGACCCTGATGAAAATCATTATAGTAAACTGAAAATAAAATGAAAAATAGAAAATTGTGGTTTATGGAAAATCAATCAAAAACTGCATTTTCTTATTTAATATCCTTGGGTAAAGTTAATTTTTAGCAAATAAATCAGTGATGACCAAATGCCTTTTATTGCTTGAAATGTGTTCACAATTTCTTGTTAAAATTGCAGAAATATTGCCATATACTCAGTCTGCTCTGTTTTCCTCACGCCTTTTCTCCAGCATCTCTAATTTTTTTTTGATTTTTAAATTAATTTTTATTGGAGTATAATTGATTTACAATGTTCTGTTAGTTTCTGCTGTACAGCAAAATGAATGAATTATGCATATATGTCCATTGGCAGATGAATGGATAAAGAAGATGTAGTACATATATACTGTGGAACATTAGTCATAAAAAAGAATGAAATGATGGTATTTGCAGCAATATGATGGACTTTGTGATTGTCATACTGAGTGAATTAAGTCAGACAGAGAAAGGCAATATTATATGGTATCACTTATATGTGGAATCTGAAAAAATGGTACAAATGAACTTATTGACAAAACAGAGTCACAGATGGTGAGAACAAACTTATTGTTACCAAGCCTGGGTGATGAGAAGGGTTAACTTGGAATTGACATATATGCACTACCATATATAAAATAACATTTCTGTTCTTAGCATATCATTTTCATGTGGCCTCTAGACACTGACTTTTTAGGGATGCCTTCTTAGCTATGAGTATCCCCATCCATTATTTTGGAAGGCTTCTGTGATATTTCAGTTTCTGAATCCAGAATTTCTTTTCAGATAAATGTACATGTGTCCATGTATTTACAAATTAGAGAAAAAGGAATTTTTTTTAAAGTTTTATAGTAAATAGACTTTCACAGAAGGTAGTCATTAATCATATAAATTTTTTCCTAAAATATATTTTTTATTTGTCTTTGCTTAATTTTCTGACTTTTAAGTCAAAGGCTAGCATGACTTGAAAACTATAAAAGAAGCATTTTGTATATTCAAGAATGTTCAGAAAAACATTTTCAAAATGGTTCCATTTTTTTCCTTCACCGAAAAATAAAAAAACCTGCTCTTATAATGTTTGTGCTCATGCAGAGATGCAATTAAAAAACCAAGCATTCCCCTCCTTATCCCATATCTATGGCTATTAGATATATGAAATAATATATGAATATTTAAACATTTTTTCTTTTCCACTTTAAGATACAGTGATTAATGGTGATAAAACTGTTTCACAATTTAGGCAAGAAAAAAAATGTAAAGAGTTCTTTTTAAGGAACAATGATGGAAACTACTGAGTACTAGATACAATATGGAAGAAGAAAGCCAAGTACATAAACAAGCTTCAAACTTAAGTACAGTTAGATTATACTATTCCAGAATTCTGTACTTCGGATATGATCAAAATAGGAATATAACCCTGATTCAAAGAGGTCACTGTCATGAGCACTGGGATCTATTCCTTTAATTAATTTCATTGTAGAAAACATGGCATAGATCTTAAGATATCTCTGACAATTTTATATTATGCATTGAGAAAAAAGAAAGCCCTCTGAAAACTGTTTTTTTAATGAAAGCAGTTTGAAGCTTCCAGTATCGTTGCTGTACACTGACACTTTCATAAAAGAAACAGAAATGTTCTTCTGGTGACACTGTTCTTACTACCTTTATTTTTTTATATTAATTGTGTGCCTAAATGTTTTTTCAAGTACATTTCATTTTTCTCTGGTCAAAATACTATAATTCTATTCTATCAAGCTGAGATTTAAAGATCATTTTTCATCTACTTTCTAGCATTTGTGCTTTCAAATATTACCAAAATAAAGGTTTATTTTATTTGATTGCTTTCAGGAAAAGGCTACACTGTTTCTAAAATCCTAAATAAACATTTAGAAACATATGGTAACTGAAGAGTCATAATCTGGCACTACAGTAACAGCCTGTTTATATAAGAGGATTTTGTGATTTGAATATTGCTTGTCATCTGATCTGGCAAGAAGATGTACTATCAAATATGTGCTTTATTTAGAAAAGACACAGCCTGTGGTTATGTAAAATTATTCAAACAATATTGTACTGTAGACCAAGTTATAGTTGAAATAAATATTTTGTGATATAGCATCTACCTTGATTATCAAAGTTACCATATCATATAAACCATTTTAGAAAAAAATCATAATATATTATCCAATTATCACTGCACCTATTTGAGAAAAATGGATTGATATTTAATGAGGTTTGCAATTCAGTCTTCATGTCAATAAGTTGTATTACTCTTTAGGCAAGTGTATAAATCATCATTTATAAACCAATTTATATTTTAATATGACAGAGGATGGCTATTGGAAAGAATATTGTGACAAAGAGATATGTAAATTAAATGATCATTACCTAATTTATCCTTTTAGATCCAGATAGAAAGATGTTTATTAATCTTTCTAAGTTCAAAGCACATTCTAGATCTGGAATTTTTGGAGACTCACTAGAAAAAATTAACAGGCTTAAAATGAGTTGAAACAAGTTAACAGTAATTATAAAGCAATCATTGTTAAATACAAAAAGAGTTGCATGGTGAATATAAAAGTAGAAACAGGTGCTTCCCCGGTGGTCCAGTGGCTAAGACTCTATGCTCCCAATTTAGGGGTCCTGGGTTCTATCCCTTGTCAGGGGATTTTGCATGCTGTGACTAAAGAGCCCAAATGTGACAACTAAGACCCAGCAAAGCCAAATAAATCAACAATATAAAAAGTAAAAGTAGAAACAGATAATATACCTGTGTGAATATAACAGTTATCTGATAATGTGATGCTATTCACTAATAAGGTAATCTGTTTCCAAGTTTCAGTAAATAAGCATTTGTCTTCCTTCTCCATAATGCTGTACTAAGACTTTTATGTCTTCTTCACATCAAGTTGTGTTCTGCTTTCAAACATTGATTTGACTGGCCAAGTGATGCTCTATTTAATATATGGTGTTCTAACTCTACTCTTACTGTACTTGGTATAGCAAAAATACATTGTATACATCAGAAATAAAGCACTGAAAGGTTTTCATGTTATACTATGTTCTCAAGCATACTGACTGACCACCAACCAAAACGTTTATATAGGGGATATATTTTAATCAACAATTGTTTTGACTATAGAATGGTTTTCACTCCCCAATTACTATTTTTCATAAACTTTTGGAAACATATGACAATCCTTATGAAAATGAAGTATACAATATTATAGAAAAATAAATTAGGGTCCAAATCATTTAACTAAGAAAGTATGTCAGCATAAGTTTTGTAAATTTTTATTAAAATGTAAATGAATAGATTAAACATATTTTTGAGTAATTATATATGTCTCCAAACAAATAATTATCAAAATTTAGTCTCCTTCCATGAGTATATTGGATGTCTTCTCAGTTATACATCCAGGAATTTAATTGTATCTTGAGTATGTGCAATTGAAATTATTTGGATAAAAACACAATTCAGACCTTATTCTAAAAACTAGAAAGTGTCTCCTTTCTTTTCTAGGCTCTGCCATATGACATAATTACAATCATTCCGAGTTTAATGTGTTCTTTATGTCAATGAGATCTCAAACATGATGCAGGCAGAAGTTGAAAAGCATGTACTGGGGCTTGCTCTCTTTTTGAACTTGGAATTCTGATATAATCACATGAACAGCCTGAGCCAGCCTGATGGAAAGTCCATGTAAAAAAGAAAGAACTGACGCACTGTGGTTGATGGCCAACGGCTGGGCCTGTGAGTGAGGTTTATACTATGCTGTGCGGAGTCAGGCAAGCCACCAACTGACAATAGAGATGAGCTAGAATCTAGAATCCAGCCTAGACTGAAAGAACCATCAGTGACACATATGATGGAATTGTAGAAAGTATCGAATGTTGACTGTTCTAAGGCACTAGAGTTATTGCACAGAAAGAAATAACTCATCTGTTAGAGGAATCAAATAGACTTAAGTAAATTTCTTAGATGTAAAACATACTGATGACTTCACCTTAGACAAATTACCGATATTTTCAGACACTTATTTTCCTGTATTATAAAAAGGGAGGATTAAAAATTATTTCGGAACATTATAAAGTGCTTAATATTATGCCTGGCCAAACAACATACTTTTAGTCCCATTACTTTATTTCTAAAATCCTATAAATTGGATAACATATCTTTTAAAATAATAAAGAAGAACAAAATAAGGAAACATCTCAAATTTTATGATAATTTC
Organism: Bos indicus x Bos taurus; assembly: GCF_003369695.1. Taxonomy (NCBI): domain Eukaryota; kingdom Metazoa; phylum Chordata; class Mammalia; order Artiodactyla; family Bovidae; genus Bos; species Bos indicus x Bos taurus. Next base: position 103,972,360 of record NC_040080.1, read on the forward strand.
TCTTACATCTGTTTGCAGTCAGAGCCTTCTGTCTATGTGTTAATCAGGGAGGCTTCAAGGCTTATAAAAAAGTAGAAACGTGAAATTTGTCAGGGTCAGGTCAGAATTTTAGAAAGAAATCACATAAAGGGGCAAAACTATTTCAGTACGTATAAATCACTAAATATCTATAACTTTAATTTTTTTTAATGTAAAGGAAAAGTTAAGACAGAGAAAAGTAGTCTCAATAAATTAGCAAAATTTTTAATTGACCCAAAATTTGTTGAATTCCCACCACGTGTCCAATACAATAATAGTTCAGAAGAACTCAGTGAAAAGTGAGACAGACAAGCCAAGCATTTATTCACCTCATTTGTTCCTTCATTCCACACATATTTATTCTGTCTACAATGCTGTTGTTTTTCAGTTGCTCAGTCGTCTCTGACCCTTTGCAACCCCATGGACTGTAGCACACCAGCCTTCCCTGTCCTTCACTATTTCTCAGAGTAGGCTCAAACTCATGTCCATTGAGTCGGTGATGCCATCCAACCATCTAATCCACTGTTATTGCTCTCAGTCTTTCTTACCATCAGGGTCTTTTCTAGTGAGTCAGCTCTTCGCATCAGGTGGCCAAAGGATTGGAGCTTCAGCTACAGCATCAGTCTTTCCAATGTATATTCTGGTGTGATTTCCTTTAGGATGAACTGGTTCAATCATCTTGCTGTCCAAGGAACTTTCAAAGGTCTTCTCCAAAACCACAGTTCAAAAGCATCAATTCATCAGCACTCAGCCTGCTTTATGGTCCAACTCTCACATCCATATGTGACTACTGAAAAAACTATAGCTTTGACTATACAGACCTTTGTCCGGGAAGTGATATCTATGCTTTTTATTACACAGTTTAGATTTATCACAGCTTTTCTTCCAAGGAGGAAGCATCTTTTAATTTCATGGCTGTAGTCACTTTCCACCATGCTTTTGAAGCCCAAGAAAATAAAGTCTGTCATGTTTCCATTTTTTCCCCTTCTATTTGTCATGAAGTGGTGGGACTGGATGCCATGATCTTTGTTTTTTTGAATATTGATTTTTAAGCCAGCTTTTTCACTCTCCTCTTTCACTTTAATCAAGAATTTCTTTAGTTCCTCTTCACTTTCTGCCATAGGGGTGGTGTCGTCTGCATATCTGAGGTTATTGATGTTTGTCCCAGCAATCTTGATTCCAGCTTGTACTTCATCCAGCCTGGCATTTCGTGAGATAAACTCTGTGTATAAGTTGAATAAGTAGGGTGATAATATACAGCCTTGATATACTCATTTCCCATTTGAACCAGTCCATTGTTCCATGTCCAGGTCTAGCTGTTGCTTCTTGACCTGCACACAGCTTTCTCAGGAATCAGTTAAGGTATTCTGGTATTCCCATCTCTTTAAGAATTTTCTGCAACATATCAGGCACTAATCTAGTTTCCAGATACTTGATATAAAGAAAAAAGACAGGGACACTGCTCTGAATAAACTGTGGGAGGAAAAATATATATATTAAATAATAAGACACACAAAAATGTATATCACACTCCTTTAAGTTTTGTGGAAAAAAATAGAGATAACTAAATGGCCAAGAATAAAGTGTGGTAAGGGAAGGACCCCTTCATAGGGACACAGGAAAGGAGCATTGAAGATATTTTGGGGTATTGAGAAGAAAGATAATGAGCTGTCTGTTTGAACATACCTGCAGCAAAAATCAAGTTAAGGTTTAAAAACTAAAATTTGATTAAAATTATTAGATTGTTTCATGATGCAACAGAGGTCTTTGGTCATTGTTTTAATAAAGTTTTCTTAAGCTTGTGTGAGTCTCTGGCATGTAAGACATTAGGTTTGCCTTTATTCTTACTTGGCTTCCCTGGTGGCTCAGTGGTAAACAATCTGCCTGCCAATACAGAAGACACAGGTTTGATCCCTGGTTCAGGAACATCTCCTGGACAAGGAAATGGCAGCCCACTCCAGTATTCTTACCTGGGAAATCACAGGGACATTGTGGCTGGAGTAAAAGTTTCTGTATTTCTGAATTTCTGAGCCAAAACGTCTTCCTATTTATTTCTGGAATGTAAGATTTTCTTTTCTTTTTTTTTTTTTTTGCCAACAAGCATTAATAGCTTTGATTGTGTACAGTATTGTTGTTGTTTCAATGTTCTCATTTGTACTCAATCTTTACCATTTTTTGAACCACATGGATGACTTTTTCAAAGATTGCTGAGGCCTCTCTATGAGGTTTCACATTCTGTATGTCTAGATTGGGGTCCAGCAGTTTACATTCACAACAGATGCCCAGGTAATGCTAGTGCTGGTGGTTCAGAGACCACACTTTGAGAACTCTGTTCTAGTTAGTGAAAATCCCCCTCAGACACTTGCAAAGGTTTAAAGGTCATGTTTTTATGAAAAAAAATATTGATTTTGTTTTTTTTTAATCTATATCATTAGGGATATTTCAATAAAAATTTGGGTTACCTACACGGTAATGAAATCTCTACAAAAACTTAAACCAAAAGCAACTATAGTAATTGCATTGCCTGAAAGACCCATATTGATTTGTCTTTAAAGAGTTAAAGATCATAAAACTTAAGATGAGAGTGAAAATCTGGTTGGGGAATGAATCAGTTAGCATCCATTGTTGACATCCATTGCTGAAACATATTTTTAAACCATTACAAATATATGCCTTTCAAAGGCTATCATTAACTTACTATCATTTATAATAGCTGTTGACAGAGTGACATATAGCTTAAAATATAATTTGACTTACATAAAATTATATTAATGTATAGTTTCACTGGGTTTGTTATAACTCTTTCATAAAATTTAGACTTCTTGAGCAATTGATCAATGTACTTTAATTTCTCATTAAAGCTGCCTATTTTATAAGTTGAAAATACAGTAGTGTTTACATATGGACTGCTTCAAGTTAAATGAATAGCAATAAAATCAATGAATTTGTTTGGGAAATATGGAGAAGGCAATGGCACCCCACTCCAGTACTCTTGTCTGGAAAATCCCATGGACGGAGAAGCCTGGTAGGCTGAAGTCCATGGGGTCGCTAAGAGTCGGACACGACTGAGCGACTTCACTTTCACTCATTTGGGAAATAATTTTGAACTTTTTAACCAGTTTTTGAACTCTTGCATAATCCACCATCTAGTGTTTAATAGTCATCAATAAGCTCAATTGATTGCAGTACACAAATTACGTGATGCTCAAATTCTGGCTGTCTTTTATAAATTTAGTCTAATTTTATGTGAACTGATAATTCACATAATTTTAGAATTTTCCAGTTGGAGAATTTTTTGGAAGCATTTTCCCCTACACTGTAATGGTTTATCTCCCTATTGAGAAAAGCATGAAGGATTGGGAAGATTAAGTATATTTATTTTATTTTCAAATATCCTATGTCAGTCGTTCCCAGTGTTTGGGCTCCTTTGCAAAGAGCTGCTGCTGCTGCTGCTGCTAAGTCGCTTTAATAGTGTCCGACTCTGTGCGACCCCATAGACAGCAGCCCACCAGGCTCCCCCTTCCCTGGGATTCTCCAGGGAAGAACACCGGAGTGGATTGCCATTTCCTTCTCCAATGCATGAAAGTGAAAAGTGAAAGTGAAGTCGCTCAGTTGTGTCCGACTCTTTAGCAACCGCATGGACTGCAGCCTACCAGGCTCCTCCATCCATGAGATTTTCCAGGCAAGAGTACTGGAGTGGGGTGCCATTGCCTTCTCCATGCCAAGAGCTAATTCACTAGAAAACACCCTGATTCTGGGAAAGATTGAGGGCAGGAAGAGAATGGAGCAACAGAGGATAAGATGGTTGGATGGCCTCACCAACTTAGTGGACATGAGTTTGAGCAAACTCTGGGAGACAGTGAAGGACAGGGAAGCCTGGAGTGCTGCACTTCACAGGATTGCAAAGAGCGGGACATGACTTAGCAACTGAATGTCAATGACAGTTGACTCGACTAGTACACTTAGTGGAGTCATGCTGCTGCTGCTGCTGCTAAGTCGCTTCAGTCATGTCCGACTCTGTGGGACCCCATAGATGGCAGCCCACCAGGCTCCCCCGTCCCTGGGATTCTCCAGGCAAGAACACCGGAATGGGTTGCCATTTCCTTCTCTAATGCATGAAAGTGAAAAGTGAAAGTGAAGTCGCTCAGTTGTGTCTGACTCTTAGCGACCCCATGGACTGTGGCCCACCAGGCTCCTCTATCCATGGGATTTTCCAGGCAAGAGTACTAGAGTGGGGTGCCATTGCCTTCTCCAAGTGGAGTCATAGACAGATTCAATTAAAAATGCCTTAGAAAGCAACTCTATGATAGCTTTTGTATTTCAACCTTGAAATCTTAGTTTCCATATTTATGGTGAAAATAGACCAAAGAAAAATATGACTGCTTAAATATTTTTGATGTTCCTCCCTACCCCAGTGTGCTTCTAAATGGATGTTTTACTTATTATTTATGTATTATTTATTGCTGCCTAAAAAATTACCTCAAAATGTAGTTTAAAAGAGCAATAAACATTTATCACTCCATGGTTTCTCAGTGTCACAAATTTAAGAATAATTTAGCTAAGTAATTCTAGCTCTGAGTTTCTCATGAGGGCCAGTCAAGATGTTGGCATGGATGCAGTCATATGATAATTAACTTGCACTGGTATGTCTGCTTCCTATATGGCTCGCTTACTTGCCTGGCAAATGAGCGCTAATTGTTGGTAGGAAATCTCAAGTTCCTCATTATGTTTAGTGTAGCTGGTTTCCTCAGAGTGAGTCATCCAAAAGAAAGCCTGGGGGAAGCTACGATCACCTTAAGGACCTAGATTCAGAAGTCATACTCTGTTATTCCTATAATGTCCTGTTTGTTCCACAAGTCAATTCTCTTCAGTAGAGAACTACTCAAGGAAATGGATACCAGATGGAAAAAATAATTGGAAATCATCTTGGAGGATAGTTATCACAGATTATAAGCAAAACCCTAGGCAGTTCTCTTATTTATCTTAATTTTGTGGGAATAGGGCAGGATATTGAAAAATCATAGAATCTCATCCATTTTACTTACTTTTGTTCAGAATGGAGATAGGTTTTCTTATGCTTACCTTTATCTCTCCCCAGAAGAGCTCATCTTACATTTATTATGCACACCTAAAAATTACTTATTTCATATTAAGGTCAAACCTATTTTTTTATTAGGTAATATTTTATTAGGCCAATAAATTAATTTGTGGTCATGTGTTAATAAATTCCACCAGGCATATAAACACACAAACTTTCTGGAGGAAATAATTTTATCATGAATATTTCACAGTAGGAATAAGACATCTGGCAATCAGCAGAGATCGATGACATAAATATTACCACAATGATGTTTTGATTCAGGTCAGTTGAGTTGGTTTACATGGGCCACTAAATCCATCAGGAATTCTAAGATCTCATATTTGCTGACAGAAATTAATTTTTCTTCTTTAATAATGATACTGCTTTTCCTAAGTGAATGAAATTTATCTTCCAAAAGTATGGATTCAACTGCCTTCTGTACACTATGTTGACTCAACCTATATTTCTTGGCGAATCAGTCCTGAGCTTGCAATTCAACTTTCAATTGCCAGTTGGAGAGCCTGACGTACTGAAAATAGAATGCAGTCTGGAATTAGACATGAATTTAAATACTAGTTTCATAACTCTATTGGATTTGCAGCATTAGCCACATTATCTAGTTATTTCTGATCCTCAAATTCTCATTTATATAATGATAATGAAATTTTCCTAGCAAATCTGTTATGAAGATTAAAGACAATGATATATGACTAGCTATCAACCAGAAACTTTTCTTCACCTGGAGGACATTTACAATGCTTAGAAACCTTTTGTTGTTGTTTTGTTGTCACATCTGAGTAAGAGGAGTATTTAGAGGCTAGAGTTGATGCCAAACATCCTCCAACACATAAGAAAACCTTCTGCAGTGTAATGGTTAATATTATGTGTAAGTGTCACTGGGCCACAGGGTGCCCAATTATTTAATCAAAATTCAATTTGTGAAGAGTTCAGGAATAAGATTAACATTTAAAATGGTAAACTAAATAAAGCTGTCCCTATAGTGTATGGCCTTAATTCAGTCAGTTAAAGGTCTATCACGAACCTCAAGGCCTGATCCTCCTCCAATAAAAGAGAACTCCTACCCAATGGCCTTCAAACTGAGACTCTAGCTTTTTCGTGCCTTTGAATTTGCACTAAAATATTAGTTCCTGCTGTCCTCCGAACTGAAAATACACACTATCAGCTCTCCTGGGTCTCTGACTTGCCAACTCGTCCTGAAGATTGCACACCCACACTTTACTCATGTCATCAAACAAAGATATAGAAAACAATAATGAATAAACCAACCAACTAACTTAAAAACAAACAAAACAAAACAAAAACTAGAAATTCACAAAAGTGAAGATTAAGACTATCAAAACATCAGGAAATCAAAATTTTATAAATGATGTAATTATAAAAATCTACGTATGCATTTGATGGTAATTGTCAGTTCAGTTCAGTCACTCAGTCGTGTCTGACTCTTTGCCACCCCATTGACTGCAGCATGCCAGGCTTTGCTGGCCATCAACCAACACTCAGAACTTACTCAAACTCAAGTCCATTGAGTCAGTGATGCCATCCAACCATCTCATCCTCTCTCATGCCCTTCTCCTCCTGCCTTCAATCTTTCCCAGCATTAGGGAGTCAGTTCTTTGCATGAGGTGGCCAAAGTTTTGGAGTTTCAGCTTCAGCATCAGTCCTTCCAATGAATATTCAGGATTGATTTCTTTCAGGATGGACTGGTTGGATCTTCTTGCAGTCCAAGGGACTCTCAAGAGTCTTGTCCAACACCACAGTTCAAAAGCATCAGTTCTTTGGTGTTCAGCTTTCTTTATAGTCCAACTCTCACATCCATATGTGACTACTGGAAAAACCAAAGCTTTGACTAGATGGACCTTTGTTGGCAAAGTAATGTCTCTGGTTTTTAATATGCTGTCTAGGTTGGTCATAGCTTTTCTTCCAAGGAGCAAGTGTCTTTTAATTTCATGGCTACAGTCACCATCTGCAGTGATTTTGGAGCCCAAAAAAATAAAGTCTCTCACTGTTTCCATTGTTTCCCCATCTATTTACCATGAAGTGATGGGACCAGATGCCATGATCTTAGTTTTCTGAATCTTGAGTTTTAAGCCAACATTTCACTCTCCTCTTTAGTTCTTCATTACTGCTCCATAAGGGTGGTATCATCTGCATATCTAAGGTTACTGATACTTCTGGAAATCTTGATTCCAGCCTGTGCTTCATCCAGCCTGGTATTTTGCATGATGTACTCTGCATATAAGTTAAATAAGCAGGGTGACAATATGCAGCCTTGATATACTCCTTTCCTGATTTGGAACCAATCTGCTCTTCCACATCTAGTTCTAACTGTTGCTTCCTGACCTGCATACAGATTTCTCAGGAGATAGCTCTGGTGGTCTGGTATTCCCATCTCTTTCAGAATTCTCCACAGTTTTTTGTGATCTATACAGTCAAAGGCTTTGGCATAGTCAATAAAGCAGAAATAGATGTTTTTCTGGAACTCTCTTGCTTTTTCCATGATCCAACAGATGTTGGCAATTTGATCTCTGGTTCCTCTGCCTTTTCTAAACCTACCTTAAACATCTGAAAGTTCATAGTTCACATACTGTTGAAGCCTGGTTTGGAGAATTTTGAGTATTACTTTGCTAGTGTGTGAGATAAATACAGTTGTGTGGTAGTTTGAATATTCTTTGACATTGCCTTTCTTTGGGATTGGAATGAAAACTGACCTTTTCCAGTCCGGTGCCCACTTCTGAGTTTTCCAGATTTGCTGGCATATTGAGTACAGCGCTTTCACAGCATCATCTTTTAGGATTTGAAATAGCTCAACTGGAATTCCATCACCTCCACTAGCTTTGTTCATAGTGATGCTTTCTAAGGCCCACTTGACTTCAATTCCAGGATGTCTGACTTTAGGTGAGTGATCAACACCATCGTCATTATCTGGGTCATGAATATCTTTTTTGTATAGTTCTTCTGTGTATTCTTGCCACTTCTTAATATCTTCTGCTTCTGTTAGGTCTGTACAATTTCTGTAAATTATTATAAATGTTATTTTATAGTGGTTTCATCACTTTCACCTATAATCTTAGGCATTGTATTGAAATATAGATTTGTATTAAACAATGTTATTTTTAACAAAGCAGTTGACTTGATTTTCCAGTACAGACTATAGGTACTTTCATTCATTGCCATTTATTTTTCAATTAAAAAATTTGTTGATGTATAGACACTTTTATCAATGTTTTTAAGACAGCCACCAAGGACATCTGGGGCAAAACAGTTATTTAATTCTTTGTTGTGTGTATTAGTTAGGATTTTCCAGAAATCAGCAGGCTATAGGGGTGTGTGTGTGTGTGCACACATGTGCATGTGTGTGTGTGTGCATGTATGCAGGGGGCTAGTTTCTGTGCTCAGATGAACAGCATTATTTCCAGTAATGAAAAAGTAACTTCATTTATTATGAGTTATACAGATCTCTATTTTTATTGACAAAATTTATGGCTGTCGATCTCTTAATGAGAGTTAGCAATATACTGTCTCATTTACTATTACAGGAACATTCATTTTCTTAACCATGATAACATTAAGAAAACTTTCATTGTTGATTCCCTTTTATCTTGTGTCTATATACTATATATATATAAATAATATTTGAATATTTCATTTTGATTTTACTGTCAAGAAAAAGGCACATGGGTGATGTATTTTCTATAAATTTGTCTGTGAATGACAACGTTGTTGGGTAGGAAATTATTGAATCACCATATTTTCAGGTGGAAACTCTCTAGAGATTGTTACATTGTCTATTGTCCTCAGTTAGGTTTTATTTCTCTAGTAGTAACCCATTCTTGTTGCCCAAATATTTAAAGTTTTCTTATTTTACTTCTAATCTTCAGTATACATGGTTCATCATTCTTTTTTTCAAGTTGTGTTTATAGAAATATAGTTGATTTACGATGTTGTGTTAGTTTCAAGCAAAATAGTACAGTTATTCAGTTACATATCTATTTATTCTTTTTCAGGTTCTTGTTATACATTGTTGCAAAATATTGGATATAGTTCTCTGTTCTGTACTGTAGGTCCTTGTTGGTTATTTATTATATATAGTAGTGTGTATATGTTAATCCCAAACTCCTAATTTATCCTTCTTTACCATTTCTCCTATGGTAACTCTAATTTTGTTTTCTATGTCTGTGGATCCATTTCTGTTTCTTACATAAGTTCATTTGTATGATTTTGCGGGGAGGATTTCACATGTAAGCTATATCATATGATATTTGTCTTTGTCTGGCTTTCTACACTTGGTATGATAAACTTTAGCTCCATCTATATTGCTGTGAATGGCATTATTTCATGCTTTTTAATGGATTAGTAATATTCCATTGTGTATACGTGTGTCATGTATCATATCTCCTTTTTCCATTTATCTGTCAATGGATATTTAGGTTGATTCCATGTCTTAGCTATTGTAAATAGTGCTGCTATGAATATTGGTATGTATGTATCTTTTTAAAATTATGTTATTCTCCAAATATAGGCACAAGAGTGGAATTACAGGATCATAGAGTAGCTTTATATTCTTATTTTTGTTTCAGTTCAGTTCAGTTCAGTTCAGTTGCTCAGTCGTGTCCAACTCTTTGTGACCCCATGAATTGCAGCATGCCAGGCCTCCCTGTCCATCACCAACTCCCGGAGTTCACTCAAACTCACGTCCATCGAGTCAGTGATGCCATCCAGCCATCTCATCCTCTGTCGTCCTCTTTTCCTCCTGCCCCCAATCCCTCCCAGCATGAGTCTTTTGCAATATTTTTGTTTAATATACAGTAAATTCTCAACTAAAGACTCACTTCCAATTGAATAATTTTTATTCACTCCCAATTGAATAATTTTATGTTACTATAGCTTATAAAATATTATTTTCTTTTTTTCAAAACAGATATTGATAACCTATGATCAGGTTACTATGCTTCCACTAAGGATTATGTTTTAACAAGCATACCTGTCACTTGTACTTCCAAAGGTTAGACCCAAGAACTATGTCCTTTATGAACTTGGGAATTCATATTAGCTGTATAATGAATTGTAATAGTCATGTATGTTGCAGTATCTAGTAATATGTTTTCCTTTTTCTTTGCATAACACAATTTCCTCATTGGAAGGCAGCATTGATGGTATTAAACAGTGCATGCTTTAAAAAAAATTTGTTTATATTTCGGCCACACTGGATCTTTGTTGCCTGGATTTTTCAGCTGCAGCTTTGGGGCAGCTCTTCACTGCAAGGTACAGGCTTCTCATTGTGATGGCTTCTCTTATTGTGGAGTACATGCTGTAGGGTGCCCGGACTTCAGTACTTGTGGTGCATGGGCTTAGTTACCCCACAGAGAATCTTCCTGAACCAGGGAATTGAACCTGTGTCTCCTGTACTGGCAGGCAGATTCTCAACCACTGGACCACCAGAGAAGTTCCAAATGGTACATTCTTAACATGGTAAATAAATTAAAGATCAGTTTGCCAATTCCATGAGATTGTGTACACTTGACATGGATGGTCCTTTTAATGTAGTCAGATAATTTTTGCTTTTCATGTATATGCTGCTCATTATTTTTTTTCAGTTTTCAAATATTTATTTGTAGTTATATTTCTGTAAATTCCATTTTTATTAAGAATATGACTTCATAGGCATTTCCTCAAAGAAAAATTCCAAGAAGATTAACAATGAAATATCTAAAATAACTTTATGTTTATTTTATTATATGATTTTATTTTTACACCACTCTTTAAAATTCCAACTTTAAATAAAGGCTTAAGGAAATGTAATTATTAATGAAACTAACTGTTCTTAAGGATAGAGAAAGAAATGTGGCAATCCCAAGCTTGAATTCACAAAAGAATAATTAATGTGTGCATTTGCCTTTCTGGGTAGCTTATTAGTGATTTCAGTGGAATGCTTCAGAAGGATTAATTGCTTGGATTTGCAGAAGTTCTTTATTTATCATCATTAAAAGGCCTGTTGAAGGAGGATTTTTATGGTGTAATGTATCACTCACTAAAATTCTTTTTTGGCAAACTGACAAAAAAGTATCTCAAATGTTATGTAGTCTGATTACATGGCTTGAATCTAACAATTATTTCTAATTTGTTGGCCTTAAGATATGGGGATGAAGAAGCTGAGTGAATCAAATGTTACATCTTCTTGCATGAGAGCTATACCTACGTGTTATGAACAAAGAATCTTAAGAACTTTAATATATAATGGGTTGACACTGATGCTGAAAATCAGATTGAATTATCCTTTTATGAGACAACTATTGATAAAGAAAATTATGACCTAATATAATCACTTTAAGTTAATTCATAATTCAGTTCAGTTCAGTCGCTCAGTCGTGTCCGACTATTTGCGACCCCATGAATCTCAACATGCCAGGCCTCCCTGACCATCACCAACTCCTGGAGTTCACTCAGACTCACATCCATTGAGTCAGTGATGCCATCCAGCCATTTCATCATCTGTTGTCCCCTTCTCCTCCTGCCCCCAATCCCTCCCAGCATCAGAGTCTTTTCCAGTGAGTCAACTCTTCGCATGAAGTGGCCAAAGTACTGAAGTTTCAGCTTCAGCATCATTCCTTCCAAAGAAATCCTAGGGCTGATCTCCTTCAGAATGGACTGGTTGGATCTCCTTGCAGTCCAAGGGACTCTCAAGAGTCTTCTCCAACACCACAGTTCAAAAGCATCAATTCTTTGGTGCTCAGCTTTCTTCACAGTCCAACTCTCACATCCATACATGACCACAGGAAAAACCATAGCCTTGACTAGACGGACCTTTGTTGGCAAAGTAATATCTCTGTTTTTCAATATGCTATCTAGGTTGGTCATAACTTTCCTTCCAAGGAGTAAGCGTCTTTTAATTTCATGGCTGCAGTCATCATCTGCAGTGATTTTGGAGCCCAGAAAAATAAAGTCTGACACTGTTTCCATTGTTTCCCCATCTATTTGCCATGAAGTGATGGGACCAGATACCATGATCTTTTTTTTCTGAATGTTGAGCTTTAAGCCAATTTTTTCACTCTCCACTTTCACTTTCATCTTACGAGTCATAAAATAATAACAATAATGCATGACATAAATATTGGTTAAAATTCCATAATGTTTCATGTTTCCTTTATTGAGTTAAAATAAGTCATTCCCCTATGCATTAAATAAATGGGCAATTGGCAAGTGATATTAGTTTAAACAAACATATTAAAGATGTTTCCAAGGCAACCTAATTACTATGATATGAATAATTAGACTAAAAATATGTCCCCTGTAAATTATGTATTTAGAATATTTCCTCATTTGATTTTTGCCTTGTTTTCACAGTGTCCTTTTAGTTCAGGGTTGATTGCATAATATTTAGAACTTATTCTACATAAATCTTTCCTAATTATTCCCTTCATATGGGTTTTACTCTCGAAGATAAGAAAGAGAAATCAATTTGACTGAAGAATTTATTTGAATGGTCATATTTCAATTGAGGAGTCAGAGCTAGCTTAAGTTATTTGCACACCTAAAGCAGAATATAAACAAATTGCTAGATCAAGGAAACTATTTAAGTTCATAAAAATAATGCTAAAATATAGGCAGTACAGCTAAAAATAGAAAATGAATGGGAATTATAAATACATCTATTGTAAATCAAAATTTATTGTTATAAATTGGTAAGAATTACATTCTAGGGTGAAATGGATTTGGAGTCAGAAGATATAGGTACCTTCTGAGTTCTGCCATTTATTTGTTCTATAGCCATTGTCCAATTATTTAATTTCTCTTAGCCTTTCTAAAGAAGATAATAAAATATACTTCATATAATTATGGTGAAGAATAAATGAGATAATATTTATGGAATAAAGCTTTTGCCTAGTATATTGCAGATCCTCAGCAAATGTTAAGAGAGCCTGAAATGAGAAAAGTCCTCCTTCAGGTTAAAAGAGATGGCCTAGGATACTCTGAAGAGAGGTGCAAGTAGACCAAAAATAATTATGAAAAATAACTTTTGAACAGTTCAACTAACTCTTTCTCCACTGAATGAGCCACACTTGGAACTAGTGAGACCTTCAGTGAGTAGTTGTTTGAGGATTGGGTGACAACCTTGTTGTGATTACAACAACACAACCTTGTTGTGTATTAGACTTGAGACTGGAACATGTCAAGGTCTTCTCCAACCCCAAGATTCAATGGTTAATGAATATGTTCATCTGACTATTTTGCATACATTTATTCTACCAGAACTAGGAGCAATAGAACAAGATGTTTAAAAGTTGAAACTCTGGAATCTAAACTGACTGTGTTCATATTCTGACACAATCTCACATGATTATATGAATTTGGGAAAATTATATGACCCCTCTGAGGTTCAGATTTCTTATCTATGCTATGCTAAGTCACTTCAGTCATGTCCGACTCTGTGTGACCCCATAGACGGCAGCCACCAGGCTCCTCCGTCCCTGGGATTCTCCAGGCAAGAACACTGGAGTGGGTTGCCATTTCCTTCTCCAATGCATGAAAGTGAAAAGTGAAAGCGAAGTCGCTTAGTCGTGTCTGACTCTTAGCAACCCCATGGATTGCAGCCTACCAGGCTCCTCCATCCATGGGATTTTACAGGCAAAAGTATTGGAGTGGGGTGCCATTGCCTTCTCCATTCTTATCTATACATGATATTAATCATTTCTATTCGATGTGAAAATAAAATTAAATAGTGCATGTTAAAGGCTTAGCCTACAACTTAGTAATGGATCTCCATAATTACCAATGTTGCATCATTTATTAATCTACCAACTTGATGGAACTGATAGACCAAGGCCAACTCTATCTAAATCACTATGTGAGGAAACTTGAGAAAACAAGGTTTAGAAATACAATGACTATTTTAATAATGAAACAGGATCAAGCAGTAAGTTGTTTACAAGAAACAAATGCATAAAATATCATCCATATTAATCAAAATATGGTAATCCAAAGATAGTCAGCTTTTATGATGCAGCTTTATTAGGAGTGTACCCAATGTGTAGTTATCAAGTCCATACTATTGCTTAAATTTACAAATATCTACATTGCTGAACTCTTAAAGTTACAAGCATTTTAGTGTACAACCCAATCTACAGGTACAATCAATATTACTGCTGGTTATTGCAGTTCTCTTCCCTTAAATATACTTTTTAGCTTCTTTTCCTTCTTGCTGCTGCTGCTGCTAAGTTGCTTCAGTCGTGTCCTACTCTTTGCGACCCCATAGATGGCAGCCCACCAGGCTCTGCCATCCCTGGGATTCTCCAGGCAAGAACACTGGAGTGGGTTGCCATTTCCTTCTCCAATGCATGAAAGTGAAAAGTGAAAGTGAAATTGAAGTCACTCAGCCATGTCCAACTCTTTGGGACCCCACGGACTGCTGCCTACCAGACTCCTCCATCCATGGGATTTTCCAGACAAGAGTACTGGAGTGGGATGCCATGGCCTTCTCCACTTTTTCTTCTTAGGCTCATCTAAAGTACAGAGACTTCAGTTCCTTACTGTAATGGCTAAAAATTTATCCTATTCTAAGTTAAAGAAACCATAAAAGTAACATTATTTTTTTCTAAGTAGAAGTTCAAGCGTTAATAAAATTATGTTGATTTGCCATTCACCAATTAGATGGTTGTATAGGGCTGTATCGGAGAAGGCGATGGCACCCCACTCCAGTACTCTTGCCTGGAAAATCCCATGGAAGACAGAGCTTGGTAGGCTGCAGTCCATGGGGTCACTAAGAGTCCGACACGACTGAGCAACTTCCCTTTCACTTTTCACTTTCATTGGAGAAGGAAATGGCAACCCACTCCAGTGTTCTTGCCTAGATAATTGCAGGGATGGGGGAGCCTGGTGGGTTTCTGTCTATGGGGTTGCACAGAGTTGGACACGACTGAGGCAACTTAGCAGCAGCAGCAGCATAGGGCCGAATAATCCATTTAACAATTTATGAAGCTAGTTGTTCAAGTTCTGTTAACTGGTATGCCAGGACACTGTGAATTTCACATTTGTCAGAAAATTTATTATTTGTCTTAATTTGAAAGTTTGAGCTGCTACCAAAAGCTATAAGAGCAAAACTCTTAATAAATATTAACTGAAACATTTAATTTCAAAAGTAATTAAAATAAAAAATGATGTGAGTGAAATATTTTCCCTATTATGGTACCTGAAGGAAGAAATCTGCAAAAGAAAGGCAAGAGGAAAAACCAAAACAACAAAAAATCTTCTCTTCTGAGTTCCACAATTCTGTAATGGGGTAGAATGTTTGAAAAAAAGTGTCTTGAATATGAAAATCTTAAACTTGAGTAGTTTGAGAGTTAAATTTTAAACCTTCAATTGATTGTCTTCCTTGTCTTAACTGTGAATGAAGGAAAGGGCAATCAGTAAACAGTGAAGCCCTTTACATACACCGCATTTATAACTGCAGGCAATACCTCCTATCTCACTGGGAAGCAAATTGGTAGTCATTGGAGACTGCTGTGCCTGGGTGAGATATTCCCTGAGGCTAAAACCAGTCAGCAGTCAGGCTATTCTAAACCCCATGAAGCCTAAGAGTGGTTTCCAGGGGTAACCTCTTTGAGAGCACATTTGAATAATCTAATTTAGAATGTTAAAAGTGGGGGAAATGGTGGACAAATCTCATGCTAACTGGCAGCATCCGTCAAATTGCAATAGAAGGATTCTCAGGTCTGAAATAGTTTATAAGGCATGTTTGCAACAAAACCAATGTCGCACGAGTCATTTGATATTGTAGGGAAAAAAAAAATTCATTCTTAGTGCTCTTTTTTTTTCTCTGAAGATGAATTTACTTCTTCCCTGAGTACTTAAAAGGTGACCCTCTCTCTTTGAAAATCATGAAGGGGAAGTTATCATTATCCCTAATAGCATTAAAGAGATTTCAGAAATTAGAAGATTGAAAATTTGCAAACTCTTATGCATTAATTATGTTAGGACTTGGATGTTTCTATTTGTATAAACAATATGTATCACGTGCTACATATTGTGTCTAGTTAGCATGGTTATAGCCCTCATAGAATGCATATTATTTTCTTCAAGAAGATTGAAAAGCAAGTGATATTGAAACCATTAACAGAGCGATGATTCCTCTTCCAAAGGACTCATTCACAAAAGGGGAAAAGTGAGCAAAATTCTTGTTATGTGAAACTGTTCAGGCTATTAAAATGCCTATTGAAAGATGAATGCTTTTTTAAACTGATATATGCTTTTAAAAACCCACCAAGAACCACCAGAACTTACACAGGACTGGGGAAACAGGTTCTTGGAGGGCACAAACAAAACCTTGTGCACACCAGGACCCAAGAGAAAGGAGCAGTGACCCCACAAGATACTGACCCAGACATGCACATGAGTGTCCTGGAGTCTTCCATGGAGGCATGGGTCAGTGGAGGCCTGCTTCAGGGTCAGAGGCACTGAGTGCAGCAGTGTGTCCATGGGACCTTTTGAAGGAGGTCATTATTGCCTTCATTAACTCCACCATAGTTTGGCCTCAGGTCAAGCAACAGGGAGCGAACACAACCCTGCCCATCAGGAGAAAAATGGATTAAAGATTTACTGAACTCATCAGAACACTCATCAGAACAAGACAGTTTCCCCTTCAATCAGTCTCTCCCATCAGGAAACTTCCATAAACCTCTTATCCTTATCCATCAGAGGGCAAACAGAATGAAAACCACAATAAGAGAAAACTAACCAAACTGATCACATGGATCACAGCTTTGTCTAGTTCAGTGAAACTATGAGCCATGCTGTGTAGGGCCACCCAAGACGGATGGGTCATGGAGGACAGTTCTGACAAAACATGGTCCAACTGGAGAAGGGAATGGCAAACCACTTCAGTATTCTTGCCTTGAGAACCCCATGAAAAATATAAGGCAAAAAGGTTTGACACTGAAAGATAAACTCCTCAGGTCAGTAGGTGCCCAATGTGCTACTGAAGAAGAGTGGAGAAATAACTCCAGAAAGAATGAAGAGATGGAGCTAAAGCAAAAACAAAACCCAGTAGTGGATGTTACAGGTGGTGGAAGTAAAATCCAATGCTATAAAGAGCAATATTGCCTAGGAACTGGGAATGTTAGGTCCATGGATCAAGGCAAATTGGAACTGGTCAAACAGGAGATGGCAAGAGTGAACATTGACATATTAGGAATCAGTGAACTAAAATTGACTGGAATGGGTGAATTTAATTCAGATGAACATTATATCTACTACTGTGGCCAAGAGTCCCTTAGAAGAAATGGAGTAGCCATTATAGTCAACAAAAGAGTCCAAAATGCAGTACTTGGATGCAATCTCAAAAACGACAGAATGATCTCTGTTCATTTCCAAGGCAAACCATTCAATATCACAGTAATCCAAGTCTATGCCCTGATCAGTAATGCTGAAGAAGCTGAACAGTTCTATGAAGACCTACAAGACCTTTTAGAACTAACACCCAAAAAAGATGTCCTCTTCATTATAGGGGACTGGAATGCAAAAGTAGGAAGTCAAGAGATATTGTAGTAACCAGTAAATTTGGCCGTGGAGTACAAAACAAAGCAGGACAAAGGCTAACAGAGTTTTGCCAAGAGAATGCACTGGTCATAACAAACACCCTTTCCAACAACACAAGAGAAGACTCTACACAGGGACATCACCAGATGGTCAACACCGAAATCAGATTGATTATATTCTTTGCAGCCAAAGATGGAGAAGCTCTATACTAACTTGTTTTTGACCAACAAAAACAAGACCAGGAGCTGACTGTGGCTCAGATCATGAACTCCTTATTGTCAAGTTCAGACTTAAATTGAAGAAAGAAGGGAAAACCACTAGACCATTAAAGTATGACCTAAACCAAATCCCTTATGATTATACAGTAGAAGTGGCAAATAGATTCAAGGGATTAGATCTGATAAACAGAGTGCCTGGAGAACTATGGACAGAGGTTTGTGACATTGTACAGGAGGCAGGGATCAAGACCATCCCCAAGAGAAAGAAATGCAAAAAGGCAAAGTGGTTGTCTGAGGTGGCCTTACAAATAGTTTTGAAACTAAGAGAAGCAAAAGGCAAAGGAAAAAAGGAAAGATATACCCATTTGAATGCAGAGTTCCAAAGAATAGCAGGGAGAGATAAGAAAGCCTTCCTCAGCAATCAGTGCAAAGACATTAAGGAAAACAATAGAATGGGAAAGACTAGAGATCTCTTCAAGAAAATTAGAGATACCAAGGGAACATTTCATGCAAAGATGAGCACCATAATGGACTGACATGGTATGGACTTTACAGAAGAAGAAGATTAAGACAAGGAGGCAAGAATACATAGAAGAACTGTACAAAAAAGATGTCCACGACCCAGATAATCACAATGATGTGATCACTCACCTACAGCCAGACACCCTGTAATGTGAAGTCAAGTGGGCCTTAGGAAGCATCACTACAAACAAAGCTAATGGAGGTGATGGAATTCCAGTTGAGCTATTTCAAATCCTAAAAGATGATGCTGTGAAAGTACTGCACTCAATGTGCCAGCAATTTGGAACACTCAAAGCAGTGGCCACAAGACTGGAAATGGTCAGTTTTCATTCCAATCCCAAAGAAAGGCAATGAAAAAGAATGCTTAAACTGCTGCATAATTGTACTCATCTCACAACACTAGTAAAGTAATGCTCAAAATTCTCCAAGCCAAGCTTCAACAGTACGTGAACCATGAACTTCCAGATGTTTAAGCTGGATTTAGAAAAGGCAGAGGAATCAGAGATAAAATTGCCAACATCTGTTGGATTATCAGAAAAGCAAGAGAGTTCCAGAAAAGTATCTACTTCTGCTTTATTGACTACATCAAAGCCTTTGACTGTGTGGATGACAACAAACTGGAAAATTTTTCAAGAGATGGGAACATCAAACCACCTGACCTGACTCTTGAGAAATGTGTATTCAGGTCAAGAAGTAACAGTTAGAACTGGACAGGGAACAACAGACTGGTTCCAAATCAGGAAAGGAGTATGTCAAGGCTGTATATTTTCACCCTGCTTATTTAACTGATATGTAGACTACATCATAGGAAATGCTGGGCAGGATAAAGCACAAGCTGGAATCAAGATTGCCAGGAGAAACATCAATAACCTCAGAAATACAGATGACACCACCCTTATGCTAGAAAATGAAGAACTAAAGAACCTCCTAATGAAAGTGAAGGAGGAGACTGAAAAAGCTAGCTTAAAACTCAACATTCAAACAACTAAAATCATGGCATCCAGTCCTATCACTTCATGGAAAATGGATAGGGAAACAATGGAAACAGTGACAGACTTTATTTTCTTGGGTTCCAAAATCACTGCAGATAGTGACTTCAGCCAGAAAATTAAAAGACACTGACTCCTTGGAAGAAAATCTATGACCAACATAGACTGCATATTAAAAAGAAGAGACATTACTGTGTCTACAAAGGGCCGTCTAGTCAAAGCTATGGTTTTTCCAGTAACATGTATGGATGTGAGAGTTGGACCAAAAAGAATACAGAACACTGAAGAATTAATGCTTTTGAACTGTGGTGTTGAAGACTCTTGAGTCCCTTGAACTACAAGGAGATCAAACCCGTCCATCCTAAAGGAAATCAACTCTGAATATTCATTGGAAGGAATGATGCTGAATCTGAAGCTCCAATACTTTGGCCACCTGATGGGAAGAACTGACTCACTGGAAAAGACGCTGATCCTGGGAAAGATTGAAGCCAGGAGGAGACGGGGACAACAGAGGATGAGATGGTTGGATGGCACCACCGACTTGATGGACAGAAGTATGAGCAAGCTCTGGGAGTTGGTGATGGACAGGGAAGCCTGGCATGCTGCAGTCCATGGGGTCACAAAGCACAGGACACAACTGAGCGACTGAACTGAACCAGAGTTCTTGCCTGGGAAATCCCGTGGAAGGAGTATCCTGGAGGACTGCAATCCGTGGTGTTGCAAAGAGTCAAGACACAATTTAGCGACTAAACAACAACAAAGTAGGAATTAAAAGAGCTTAGGTTTCAGGACAGGTCTCTAGACTTAAAAAAAAAAAAAAAAAAATGGAGATAGCACAATAATGACCAGTGCTTTAAAAAAGGTTGCATTTCAATAGACAGCTATATAGTTCTATATGTATTCCAAATATTTATAGTTCAATATGTATTCCAAAAATATGTATTTTTCTGTGCAAAGAGAAAACTAAAATAAATGTTTATGCTCTTTAATTTGAAAAGGTCTGCCATAGAATAATACAAAAAGAAGCCAGTTAGGGGACCGTTAAGTCAAGGTAGGTGGTGAAATGATAAGAGGCAACAAAACAAATGATGTGCACTAGAACTGAGGTATCATTTAAGTGGTGGTTGATAGTGCAACTGACTTGGTGCTAAGGTAATTAATCATTGCTTTTATGGTCCTTAAATCTTCTCCCAAAGGAAAATGACTTTTTGCCAGATATTGGAACAAGGCTGATGTCTGGCAACATGCATTAAATAGGCAAGAAATTCGTTACCTAAGAATATATTGTATTACCCTTCATGTCCTGAGAGAAAAGGAGAAGGTGGACTGCTCCTGCATCTCAGTAATAATGGTATGCTCCTTAGGTACAGCAAATTGCTTTCTATCTGAACAGAGCAATGGTATTTATCCCTAAAGCAGATTTTATTCAACTGCACGCAAACTTCATGAGTGGAGACATTTCTCCCTAAGCACATTCAGGAATTGAAAACAATATTTTATGGAGCCAAGTGCAAGTTTGTATATCTAATGCACTTGTCCCTTTGGATCATGATCAAGCCTAGCAAACCAAAGAAGAAAAATAATGTGTTTCCTACTCTAACACTGGTCTGTTTATCTTATCAAACTTGAAGAGAGTTTTGTTTTTATACTGAAATTCCTTGTAATATGAATGTTGCTCACATTGCTTTCATGTAATAGCTTCCATTAATAGTTGTCAAAAACAGAATCACAAGTTAATAAAGAGTTAAGTGAGTAGTGAAAAGGAAAATAAATATGTGAATAAAATGACTGAAGGATATTAGTATTAGGACCAGGTCTTAGGACTAGGGATGGAATATTTATGATGATATTTCTCCAAGAATGATAAATATATTTCCCATAGTAATAGGTTTTGTTTAATTTTTGTAAGTTGAAGTTATTAATGAAATTATTTTCCTACCACTCATCAGCAAAATGAATAACAATTTAATAGCAATAGGATGCACAATAAAATGTATTTTCAATAAATTTTCTAAGCTAAAGACAATTTACATTTTAATACTGTGTATTCTTATTTAGCATGAATACCTAGAAAGAAACAAAAGATAATGTTTAAATCTGTCTTTTGAGCATTTATATTTCCTAGAAAGTCAAATACATATTTGACTTAAAGATCATTACATACTTTGTTGTTGCTAAAGTCACGTCCACCTCTGCAACCACTTGGACTAGAGCCCAACTGGCTCCTCTGTCCATGGGATTTCCCAGGCAAATATACTGGAATAGGTTACTATTTCCTTCTCCAGGGGATCTTCCCCACCCAGGGACTGAACCCAAGTCTCCTGCATTGGCAGACAGAATTTTTTTACCACTGAGTCACCCAGAAAGCCCTACTAAATACTTACAGATATAATATTTCCTGTTTCAGAAAAAAAGCATGAAATTGTCAGTACAATAAAGTTAGCAATTGGTTTGTTGGTCATGCATTCTTCAGGCTGTCACTATAATTTCCTTATTCACAATAATAATCTTGCTTTAATTTTGATCTCATAAAAAGATATACATTGATTATTCTATGTATTTTCAAAACCATTTCTTAAGTCTTATTCCCTTAGTAAGAGAGTAATATTTTATAGAAAATAAAATTATAGTATGTTGGGTGATGTCATCTTTAATAACTTAAGTGAGGTATAATTTTTATGTGGTCAAATATATTTTCAGTAAACATTTTGATGAGAGTCCCTTGTACTGCAAGGAGATCCAACCAGTCCTTTCTAAAGGAGATCAATCCTGGGTGTTTATTGGAAGGACTGATGCTAAAGCTGAAACTCCAATACTTTGGCCACCTTATGCAAAGAGTTGATTCTTTGGAAAAGACTCATGCTGGGAGGGATTGGAGGCAGGAGGAGAAGGGGATGACAGAGGATGCAATGGCTGGATGGCATCACCGACTCAATGGACATGGGTTTGGGTGAACTCCGGGAGTTGGTGATGGACTGGGAGGCCTGGCGTGCTGCAGTTCATGGGGCTGCAGTGCTGCATGCTGCAGTGCTGGGGTTGCAAAGAGTCGGACACAACTGAGCGACTGAACTGAACTGAACCAATTCACACACCTGAGTAAGCACAATTTATTTATAAAATATTTTCTTTAAATTAAAAAGTCTTTTGCTCAGATTGTAAAGATCTGCCTGCAATGTGGGAGACCTGGGTTCAATCCCTGGGTTGGGACGATCCCCTGGAGAAGGGAATGGCAACCCATTCCAGTATTATGGCTTGGAGAATCCCATGAACAGAGGAGCATGGCAAGTTACAGTCCATGGGATCCCAGAGTCGGACACAACTGAGCGACTAACACTTTCACTTTTATAACCAATTCATGTACCTGAGTAAGCACAATTTATTTATAAAACTTTTTCTTTTCATCAAAAAGTTTTGGTATTCTCTCACAAACAATACCTACCTTCTTTCCTGTTCCAAGATCAGCCAACTGTCTATTTACTTTCATGCTGTATTAGATTTGTCTTTTCTGAAATGTCAGATAAACTGGAATCATTAGGTATGTGCTCTTTTATATCTGGCTTATTGTGAGAAGCTTATTTCTTGATTCATCCATTTTGTTGTCTCTATCAATAGCTTATTTTTATTACTGAATAGGATTACATTGAATGAATAAAACACACTGAATTGCAAATTTACTTCTTGATGGATATTTGTTTCCAAGTGGGACCATACTGAATAAATTTGATATAAAAATTATTATGCAAGTTTCTGTGAGCAAATACGATTTAATTTCTCTTGGGTTAATGCTAAGATAGGTCAAAATGTAAGTATATCTTTAATTTTATTAGGAACTCCCAAATGATTTGCCAAATTGGCTGTGTCATTTCTCATTTCTTTCGTTAATGTTTGAGACTACCGGTGCTGCCTCTTCAGTACTTACTATTGAGTTTTTCTGATTTTAGCTAGTATGAAGGATGGACAGAGATATCTCATTGTTGTGTTAATTTTCATTTCACTCATGAAATGAGGTTGAGTATTTTTCATGTGACTACTAACTATTTGTATAGCTTCTTCTGTGAACCATTTATAATTGATCTATTTCTTAAAAAAATCAAACAAAGAAAGCCTCTGACCTATTTCTTTACTTATGTTGTCTTTTTATTGATTTATAAAAAGTATTTATTTTGGACAAGTTTATTAAATATATATTTAGAATTCCTAGTTTGTGACTTGAGTTTCATTTTCTTAGAAGTTTGTTTTGAAGAGCAAAAGTGTTTAAGCTTGATGAAGTGAACGCTGTCGATTTTTGTTCTTTTATTGAACCCATAGTGTGTGATCTAAAAGTCTTTATTCCAAGTGTAATGAAATTCTGACTCCATCATTTTATGTATGGTGATAATTTTTAAGTCATACTTCTTTAGCTCCCCATTTTGCTTCATATCTTAGCGAGTTGATAAGAAGGTCGAGATTCTCCTTTAGCAGCAACGAAAAGTTAAAACCCCATATGTAAGGGAACTCTACTCCTGACCCAGCTCTTTCTACTATAAAAACACCAAGTCAATCTCCTTTCCTGACTTTCTCAAGCTATTTTTGCACTGGATTAGTAAGCCTGTTCTGCTCTTCCATAATGTCTTATCTTATGATTAATAAACTGTTTACTTTCAAATTTTCTGAGTCCTTCAAATTAGCTATTGGACCTCTCCAGTGTATATTTCATTTCTACTTTTGTACTTTTAAACTCTAGTATTTCTATTTTTAAAATAATTGTTTCTCTTTATTGATATTCTTTAATTTGATAAATATCATCTTCATATTTTCCTTTAGTATCTTAAACATGGTTTCCTTTCATTATTGAACATATTTAAAATAGCTTATATAAAATATTTCCTAGTAACTCTAAAGTCTGGTTTTCTCAGGGATCGTTTGAGTTGACTGCTTTTTCTAGTGTATATGCTATACTTTCCTATTTCCTTGTATGTCTCAGAATTTTTAATTGAAAACTGGAGTTTAATAATAAGGTGGAAACTCTGGAAGTTACATTTCTCCTGCCCAGGGTTTTTGTTTTTGCTGTTTATTTATTTAATGACTTTGTTGAACTAATTCTATTAAGTCTTCTTTTTTTTTTTTTTGTCCTGTGTGCCCACAGAAGTCTCTGCTCAGTTAGCTTAGCGGTCAACTGGTAATTAGAAATTTCCTTAAATGCCTTGAACTAGTAATTCTCTTAATCTTGATTCCAGTGCCATGTGTGTATGTGTGGTGTATGCTTTCGGCACTCAGACAGCGGTTGACAATCTGCCTCAGCCTTTATTCTTGCTTGCACTTTCTGCATGTCACATGATGACAGTTTTCTAGGGATTTAGTTTTTGGAGACTTCAAACACTTTGTGTTCCCTCCAGTGATTCTGAAGCTGCTGGTTTTCCCGGCTACCATGATGGTAAAACGGTTGGTCTTCAAAGCTACTGTGAAGCTGAGCAAGATGGGAATAGGACTAATTAAAATGCCATAGAACTCACCTTTCTACCTTATTCTGATATTTTTCTTGATTGAACACTCCAAGAATCTAGTTCATTTACAGAATTTTTGGGGGAAAAACTGAGCATTTTTTCTAGTGTTTTTATTACTGTTATGAAGGAGTAGATTTAGACACCCTTCCTCTATCTTCTGGCCCAGTGGAGAAGGGAATGGCAAACCACTTCAGTATTCTTGCCTTGAGAACCTGATGAACTGTATGAAAAGGCAAAAAGATATGACACTGAAAGATGAACCCCCCACATCTGTAGGTGCCCAATATGCTACTGGAGAAAAATGGAGAAATAACTCCAGAAAGAATGAAGAGATGGAGCCAAAGCAAAAACAACACTCAGCAGTGGATGGAATTGGTGATGGAAGATGCTCTAAAGAATAATACTACATACAAGAGCTGGAATAATCTTCCTACTCATTAGCCCATGGACTTACCTGTAAAAACTGACCATGATATACTTTAAGACCTCTTCTGAGATGGCCCACAGTCTGTGGAGCGTGTTTCTCTGTAAATAAATCTACTTCTTATCTATCCCTTTGTCTCTCATTGAATCCTTCCTGCAATGAGACATCAAGAGCCTGAACTTCACTGAAGTCCTGAGACCATGAGTGTGATCTCAATTAAAGACTGTGGCGTCAAATCCCAATGTGGATTTTCACCAGGTTTGAGTCACAGTGTGTGGTTTCAAGTCCCAATCTGTGTTGCATGATTTCATTACTGTGATACAAATTTTACAGTTGGGGAACAACATTAATACAGTATTATTAAGTAAAGTTCATAGTTTAGAAGAAGGTTCACTTTTTGTGTTGTACTGGTTTATGGATTTTGTCAAATGTACACCATCATGTATCTGCCATTACAGTATCATACAGAATAGATTCACTGCCCTAAAACCCCCTGTGTTCCACCTATTGACCCTTCCTGCCCATCCCCAAACTTCTGGAAACCACTGATCCTTTACTGTCCCTATAGTTTTGCCTTGGAATTCTAGATGTCATATACTTGGAATCACAAAGTATTTAGCCTTTTCAGTCTGGCTTCTTTCACTTAACAATAACCATTTATATCCCTCCTAGTCTTTCTGTGGCTTAGTAGCTGATTGACTTTTATTGCTGAATAATATTCCATTCCAAAAAATGTCTACATCCATCAAGTGATAAACAGCCTGCTTATCCATTTACATATTGAAAGGTATCCTGTATGGATTATTTTTCATTATTTTAGTGGTATTTTTGTCAACCTTAATTTTAATTCCAATTTGTCAAATGGAATTCCAATATGACAAATTCCAATTTGTCATATCGTTTTATAATTATTGTTTTGTTTTCTGTTTATGACTTTTCCCCTCTATAACAATGTAATGAAGTTATTTTTCTATGTTAATAGAAGTTTTTCCCTCTCTTTTAAAAAGTTCTTTCTTATGCCATATAATTATAATCTATCTTTGTTTATGTGATGATGTAGAAATTAATATTATTTATTTTTTTCTGTATGAATAGACAAATAAATTCCATTTTTAAGAGACCATCCTTTCCACCACAGTACTATAACAAAGGTTATTCACAAATCTGGTGACTGCATAGGCCAGTTTCTTAACCCTATTCAAGGCAGTGTACAATAGACAAACATAAAAAAAAAGAAAGTCCTGAAAAAACCTGTGGAGATTTGTCTCTCAATTTAGACATTATTGTCTATTCCTGAAGTTATAAAACAAATATTCAATAGTACATCATTAAGTATAACATTTCTTTAAAGCTCATTTTTCCTAAGTAGACTTTTATATTAAGAAAGTACTGCCTATTTTTAATTTTCTAGTTATTTTAAAATTATTTAATTATAATAAGGATTTGAATTTTTAATCAAAAGACTTTTCTTCATCCATTTTTTTCTCTTTTATTCTTTCAATTTAATGACTTGCTTTGGCTCATTTTTCAAATGATAAATTAAATTTGCATTGAAGGAATAAATCTAATTTGAATGTAACATATTTTTACATTTTGTTCAATTCAGCTTATTAGTATTTGATATTTTTGTGTTTATATTCATACAAGATGCTGGCTTATAATTTTCATTTGTTGTAATGGCTCTATTCCGTGTCAATAAGTAGGTTCTACTGGCACCATTGATTGAAATAAAGTGTGTCTTACTTTTCTTATGTCTTAAAGAGTTTATATGATATTGATGGGTTCTTTCTTCCTCAACTGTTTGAGAAAATTAACGATAGAGCATTTTATTTGTGGAATTATTTGTATTAATGGATTACTTTCCTTAAAGATCCACCCATATCTTCTCTATTTTCTTGTGTCAGTTTTATTATGTTTTGTTTTTTAAAGGACTTTTTCCATTTCATATAAAATTTAAATTATTGGACTGATTTTTCATAATCTCTCTATAGTTAGGCTCTAGAACATTTATTTATGTGTTTTCTTTATCCCTAATGTTTATAATCTCTTCTCTGTTTGATTGATTTTGCTAGGAGTTTATTTATTATATACATCTTATCTTCAGTATTTCCTTCCTTCTAGATTTTTGGATTTAGTTTGCTGTGCTCATTCTATTTGGCACACAAACCCACATACACACACACACATATTTAAGCCTCTAAGCTTTAGAAGCACTGTGCAGGTTTTTATATGTTAATAAAAAGCAGACTGTTTTCTACTTGATCTCTAGGCCTTAGAAATTGGAAAGCCCTAATGGAAAAAAGAATAAAATTCCTACTTCTCTGTACTGGCAGAAGATGCTCTCTGGAGCAGTAAGTTTTCTTTTAGTCTATTTATTATATTCTCTACATGCTCATCAGTCAGTTCAGTCACTCAGTCGTGTCTGACTCTTTGCAACCCCATGAATTGCAGCACACCAGGCCTCCCTGTCCATCATCAACTCCCGGAGGTCACCCTGCTTATTTAACTAATATGCAGAATACATCATGAGAAACGCTGGACTGGAAGAAGCACAAGCTGGAATCAAGATTGCCGGGAGAAATATAAATAACCTCAGATATGCAGATGACACCACCCTTATGGCAGAAAGAGAAGTGATACTAAAAACCCTCTTGATGAAAGTGAAAGAGGAGAGTGAAAAAATTGGCTTAAAGCTCAACATTCAGAAAACGAAGATCATGGCATCTGGTCCCATCACTTCATGGGAAATAGATGGGGAAACAGTGGAAACAGTGTCAGACTTACTTTTTTGGGCTCCAAAATCACTGCAGATGGTGACTGCAGCCATGAAATTAAAAGACGCTTACTCCTTGGAAGGAAAGTTATGACCAACCTAGATAGCATATTCAAAAGCAGAGACATTACTTTGCCAACAAAGGTCTGTCTAGTCAAGGCTATGGTTTTTCCTGTGGTCATGTATGGATGTGAGAGTTGGACTGTGAAGAAAGCTGAGCGCTGAAGAATTGATGCTTTTGAACTGTGGTGTTGGAGAAGACTCTTGAGAGTCCCTTGGACTGCCAGGAGATCCAACAAGTCCATTCTAAAGGAGATCAGTCCTAGGTGTTCTTTGGAAGGAATGATGCTAAAACTGAAACTCCAGTACTTTGGCCACCTCATGCAAAGAATTGACTCATTGGAAAAGACCCTGATGCTGGGAGGGATTGGGGGCAGGAGGAGAAGGGGACAACAGATGAGATGGCTGGATGGCATCACCATGGATGTGAGTTTGCTCATAGGAGCATGTTATTTTAATAAAAGTTCTTGCATCATAGTCAAAAGCAGAAGTTCTGGTTTATAGTTGCTGTGTGAAATAAATTATTCTATGAATAGAAATGTGAGAATTATTAGGAAGCTGTTATATTAGTTAAGATATACATGGTATTGATTGACCATTTGGGTATAATGATGGCAAATAGTTATTTTTGGTATGTCTTTTAAGATGAGTCTGGCAGTAAGTTCCAGGATATTAAAAAAAAATGAAGATTGAAAATGACTTCAAATATTTTTGCCTTAAGAACAAGAGAGATTGTTTTTCTTACTTTGCTCAGTCTAAGACAGATTCTCCTATCATAGAAGCAATATGGCTGTGGAGGTTTGATTTTCTCTGTTTTCTGTGTTTTATATATATGTATATATATAACTCTGATTAGGTTGTCTGTCTACCCTAAGGTAATAGCCATGATGAGGGATTTTTAAAAATTCAAACCAGTTTGTACATAACATGCCCCAGAAAGTTATGGTGGTTTTGTACTAGAAAAAAGGAATGGATGCTTACAATGAAAATACAAAAAAAAAAAAAAGTTCTACTAGTGTAATGATGAATAAGACAATCACAGGAAAAGACCAAAATAGATTATTCAAAAACAGAAGATGATTTAATATTTACAAGCTGAGGATTTCATAAAGTGAAGTGAAAGTCACTGGGTCATATCCGACTCTTTGTGACCCCATGGGCTACACAGTCCATGGAATTCTCCAGGCCAGAATACTGGAGTAGGTAGCTTTTCCCTTCTCCAGGGGATCTTCCCAACCCAGGAACTGAACGCAGGTCTCCCACATTGCAGGTGGATTCTTTACCAGCTGAGCCACAAGGGAAGCCTAAGAATAGTGGAGTGAATACCCTATCCCTTCTCCAGAGGATCTTCCCAACCCAGGAATCAAACCAAGGTCTCATGCATTGCAGGCAGATTCTTTACCAGCTGAGGTATCAGGGAAGCCCGACGATTTCATAAGGAAATTAAAAACCTGCTAATGATGAAAGAGCTAGTTTTTTCATCACCGTGCTGATTAGGATTCAGTTCAGTTCAGTTCAGTTCAGTCGCTCAGTGGGTCACTATTAGATTAGACAGTAAAGAATCTGCCTGCAATTCAGGAGACCTGGGTTCCATCCCTGGGTTGGGAAGATTCCCACCCTAGTATTCTCACCGGAGAGTTCCCGTGGAGAGAGGAGCCTGGTGGACAGTCCATGGGGTCACAAAGAGTCGGACAGTAAGGAGTGACTAAGCACAGCACAGCACATTAAACTTCATGAAAAGGTATTTTGTGGAAAGAATATGAAATTTTACAGAAGAAACATAATTGTGCATCCTGGAAGCTCTATAAAGTTATTGATTATTATGAAAATGATTCCAGCATATTCTGGGGGTGTCCTGAAACTTATTGATATCTCTTACAGCTTCTAGTGTTACTATCTAGAGATAAAAGTGTTTAGTGTGATTTAGGACAGAGCATCAGAATCCATTCCTGGAAAAGAGGGATTTGAGTAGTTTCTGTGTACTGGAAGTAAATATTAGAAATATATTTAACAATGAAAATAATAAATATTTCCATTAAATTCTATTAAATATTTTTATTCAGTTGCTGTTACACAAAACATTGATAAAGGCAGTTTTTATATTCACTTTCTCTTCTCCTGGTCAAAGCAAAAACCTGGCTGCTCTAATTTTGAAATAACATGGTTCATAGGTATATATTCCTAAGAGGCAAATGTATCAAAGCTTAATTCTTTGGATTATTTCTTTAGTGGCAAGTTGGTTTTGTTAATGACATAAATAATGCAGGAAGGAATCAAGCAATTTAAAATCAATTATAAGAAAGTGTGCATTTTGAATTCAAAATAATTGCAGCTAACTAAATCCTCAGCAATTAAAGGCACCTGGATTTTCTCAGAAATACTTGAATTTTGGTAATAGCTGATATTTAAATAGCTATGCAGTATGTGTTTAAATTTTTAGTACCCTTAATTCAAGACGGTAAATGGAGGAGATAAAATTTGATAATTTTTTTCACTTTGAAAATAAACCTAATAATATATACTCAAATTAAATCTGTCTGCTAAGATTATTTTAAAAGCTTTATAAATATGATTTTATGAGAGACCCATACGGTAGCAGATACATTTTCTAGCATGAACTACAGTGCTTACAAAATTACTCAGAGCAATTACATGATTCATAAAATATTTAAAAGCATTTAATGATGAAAGTTTTTAAATGGCTAAATGGCGAACCCAATTACACTGAGCCAATTAGCTAAAGAAGTGTTTTTCCATAATCAGTGTTTACCTTTAAATAGAACTTCATATATATACAAATATTTATTGTGTGACTTTCTTGCAATCAGGTTTGTTAACCATTTTTCAAATACATAGCTTTCATTTCTTGAAAACACATTTTTAATGAATGAATAACAAAAAAACACATTTATCTTATTTTCACAGACATTTTTTAAAATCCTGAAAAAATGATATTTATTACCTCATAATTTTGTATATTGACACTCATATCTCTGTATCATGTACTTTACTATAAAAGCATTGAGCCTGCCTTATAAGGATCTGGTGGGCGGGGAGGGCGTGGGGTTTTCGCAGGTCGTGCAGGGGCACCTGTGCTGCTCACGCAGTCTTTCTGCACACCACTCGGGATCTCAGCGCCCTGCAGTCTGCTCACGCCTGTCCCCACCCTCACCTTCAACTGCTGCGCCTGCACGTGGCTCTCGTAGCCACAATAAAAGAAAAAAAAAAAAAAAAAAACATTGAGAAAGTGAATCTCAATATTTTCCTCAGAGAGTTCATTTTCTCTTTCAGGTGTATTGCCAGTAATCTAATTATTTTTATTATATGCATCCATTTATTGAATGGCTTTTATGAGAAATTACTAGGCAAGTAGCATAAGTAAAATAAGAAATAGTCTTGAATATCTGAGAGATCGAGTCAATTTAAAGTTTTCTTATTCATGTGGTAGTTAGAGAAGAGCATTCAAGGCTCCTTCCACTCTTGCCTTCACTGTGGATCATCATTAGCCAGAGAAGGAAACAATAGGAAATTTTTTAAGAACCGACTTGGAAGTGTTTCACATAATTTTTACTCACTTTCTGAAGCCTAGTTATACAGCCACACTTACACACAAGCAAGTTTGGGAAACTTGGCCTGTTTACCTAAAATGCCTAAAATAGAGAAAGGATCTACATTTATGAACAGTTATGTAAGCTTCACCATGCTAGGTAATACATTCAACTATGTATTTATATCGGAGAAGGCACTGGCACCCTACTCCAGTACTCTTGCCTGGAAAATCCCATGGACGGAGGAGCCTGGTAAGGCTGCAGTCCATGGGGTCTCTAAGAGTAGGACACGACTGAGCGACTTCACTTTCACTTTTCACTATCATGCATTGGAGAAGGAAATGGCAACCCACTCCAGTGTTCTTGCCTGGAGAATCTCAGGGATGGGGAGCCTGGTGGGCTGCCGTCTATGGGGTCACACAGAGTCGGACACGACTGAAGTGACTTAGCATAGCATAGCATAGCATGTATTTATATATAGGAACTACTTTCTACTATCAAGGAACTTGACTTAGTGATAGGAGACAGCGGAATTAGGTACTGGAACAAAGCAGTGTAAGTGATAAAATAAGAATAATGTGCACATGAATTTCTTTAAAAATAACAAGGTTAATAAGGGCCTACAACGGGAAGGGGAAGATGTTTCACAAAGCAATTCAGTTTTATTTTGAAAGATTAATATAAATTCAGACAGTAAATCTGTTAAAAAAAAAAGTGTATAAAATTATGAAAGATGTTGTAGCTTAATAACTAATTATACTATAGTTAATTTTAAAATTTGAAAGTAGTTTTAAAACACAGAAAAGCAAAAGAAAAGTAATATGGACACCCTCCCGCCCCCCACCAACCATCCCCAAACCAGGATGCATAAATATTGACATTTCTCACATTTGCTTCAAGTGTGGTAAATTTAATTATTGACTTCTATTTTTCAATTCTCCATTTAACTTTATCTTGTTCCATTGTGGTTGGGCCTGTCCTCTGTGCCTCTCGTCATCCCCATGAGAATTTCCTCTCCGTACCTCCGTGGGTCCCATTTCTTTTTTTCTTTTCTCAGGAAAAACTGATATGCAGATAATGGAGGCTTTAGATTTTTATTAAGTTGAGTTTAATAATTAAACTTCTAGTTTTACCTCTTAAGAGAATATCTGTTTCTTTATCTGTTGATATGTAAATATATAGTTTTTAAAGAAACCCTAGCATTTAGCCTGAGCATTTTTCATGAGTAACTTTAGTGCATATTATTAGCAGTATAATTACTAGAACATTAAATGTACATATATTCAAATTTATTAGAAACAGCTTGTATTTCCATCTTCACTCTCTCCAACTCTTGGTAATATTAGGCCTTTCAACTTTGTCCTCAGATGTTTATGCAGTCATTATCTTATTATTCCTTCCGGTTAAATTATCTCTAGTTAATGTAAATTTGAGTATAGTTTATACTTTCAAGGAATTCTTTATTTTCCTTCTGTGAACTGCTTGTTTTCATTGCTAACAATTTATTTAATTTCAATTTTCTTTTTGTTACTCCTATGTCAAAATAATTTATATTTTCTAAACTAAAGCTTTATGTTAAAATATTTTCTCCTTATCTTCACTTTTGTTTTAATTTTTAATTTTAAAATTCTTGTTCTTCCTATTATATTTTCTGATTTGTGCTATTTGTGTTTTCATTTTAAAA
The DNA here is from genome assembly GCF_003369695.1 of Bos indicus x Bos taurus. Classification (NCBI taxonomy): domain Eukaryota; kingdom Metazoa; phylum Chordata; class Mammalia; order Artiodactyla; family Bovidae; genus Bos; species Bos indicus x Bos taurus. Next base: position 104,005,708 of record NC_040080.1, read on the forward strand.
TATTTTCTATTCTCAGATGCCAAAAGTTTCTAAAATATCTTTTCTCTAATACTCTAATTTTTTAAATGATCAGTCTTTTGAAACAATTTGATAAGTGTGTATGAATTTAGTTTAATAAAACTAGAGATTGTGTACATGCTATAGAGAGGAAGAGATATGACTGAAAAGGCAAAAATGAAGTGAACCAAAATCTGAGAGTCTTATTTTAAATAAGTGTTTGGATTTTATTCTGTAGATCAGAGCTTCTAAATAAATATGTGAAAATTTCTAGAATTAGGTTAGGCAAAGTTTTTGTTTGTTTGTTTGAATATGACCCAAGCGGCCCAAATTATTACAGAACAAAATGGATAACTGCATATTATTAAAATTACTATTTTTGATCTTTGGATGACATAGTTTAAAAATAGGCAAACCTTTTGAAATAAAATATTTGCAAAGCATACCTGGCAAAGAGATTAAGGGGTTAGAGGGCATCCATGATTATAAAGAGGCACAAAGGTACTTTTTAACATGAATTAAATGTTTTATATCTTGATTGTAGTGGTGGTTACTATGGCTGTATAAATTTACCAAAATGTGTCAGTTTTATACTTACAGTGAATACATTTTATGGTATATCAAACACAACTCAAAAGCAGTATTAAAGTTTTCTGTAGCTAAACAAATTTTGTTCCATATATACAGATGCTAATTTGCAAATACATATTTATATTTTTGTTGCTAAAATACAATAAAAGTATCTTAGAATATTCCTAACTAAAATATTAAAGATTTTAATACCATGGAGGTATTTTAGAGTATTATTAAAGTATTTTAGAGAGTATCCATTTTAAGGTATTACTCATTTTATTATACTTTTTACAGTAGCTGGCATAGCTACATTTGTATGGAGTGGTAGACCTTGATATTTCTTAGTGTTAAAAACGGCTGTTATTTGAAAAAAGTGTGGAAAGAATGTTGTCACTGAGAGTAATATTCAAATGAGAGGTAACATGTTTCCTCGAGGATTTTAGAATGATGATTTGCATTAGGAGAAAAACATCAAAGGACTGGAGACAACTGAAACTTACCATATTATTGGAAATATAACTTCCGTATTAACTTCCATACTGTTGGAAATAAAATGTCTAAAATGTCAAGAAAAATTAAATTTTCTTACTTTGGGTATTTGGAGAAAGAAAAGTCTAGCGATTTGTGGGATTACTAATTTACATCATTCTGAAGTCACCATTGATTTCAAATAATTCTGTCATTCTTAATTTGTAGCCTATGAATTGTGACGGAGAAGGCAATGGCACCCCACTCCAGTACTTTTGCCTAGAAAATCTCATGGAGGGAGGAGCCGGGTAGGCTGCCGTCCATGGGATCGCTAGAGTCAGACACGACTGAGCGACTTCACTTTCACTTTTCACTTTGATGCATTGGAGAAGGAAATGGCAACCCACTCCAGTGTTCTTGCCTGGAGAATCCCGGGGACAGAGGAGCCTGATGGGCTGCCGTCTATGGGGTTGCACAGAGTCGGACACGACTGAAGCGACTTAGCAGCAGCAGCAGCACCATGAATTGTGAATTAAAGCAGGCATTATAATTATTTCAATTCTAAGTTCATTCCTAATGGATTTGTCTAATTTACAAATAATTTAATTGTTCAAAATATATTTGTTTTCATTTTCTAAAAATGTACTGTTGATTTAAAATAAATTTAGTCTTGATGCATATGTAAACAAAATGATCTCTATCCTTCTATCTAGTGAAATTAGAGAAATAAATATAAAATAAAGTAAATCTCAAAGGAAACTGCTCAGGAAATGATGATATTTAAAATAATACAGAAATCTTGATTTTCTTTGTTGTTTTGTTTGTAACTGTATTTGTACTTTCAACTGCCATAAAAGTCAAGTTACCTTAAAAATGACAAAATGTTAATTTATTGACATTTACTCTGAGGTAGTTTGAAACTAGAAAATCTTCAGATATTTCTTGTGCCACATATTAATGTAATCAGTTCTTGGAAAATTTAGAACTTCTGGACTGTAATGCTGGACATCACAATTCAGAAATAACTGTTTTGTAAATGTGATAATTTTTTGACAGCCAAAGTAAATAACCACTCTGAAACTTAAGAATAAGAAATAAAGACCATCTCCTGAGAGTTCAAGTAATGTAGAGAATGAAATCTGACACGCAGTGTCAACTTTTGAGGAAAAATAATTTCCAAGGCTGAGTAAGACCTAACTGGATCTATTCAAGGGATGAATACATGTATAAGAATGTAGAGTTGGGGGTGCAAAGGAAGAATTATGTCTCAGTATCTAATAATATCCTACTTAGGGACAAGAGTCCCTGAGATAACAGATCCCTTTCACAGAAGAGTGATCCCTTAAACAATGGAACCAACCAGCTGACACCAATTATTTTTTAAGAAATCATCATCTAATCATCCTACAGGGAGAGAAATCCCTGGCTGTGACACAGAAGTATTCCTGTCCTTCTGTCATAGTTCTTGTTATAAATTAAAACATGATCTGGAATCTCAGTTTATTCACAAGACTCTTGTGAGCATTTGATGATATTGGTCCTCCATCTGAGAGATGTGCCTATTTTAAATGTTAAAACTGTTTAGCTGAGGCCACACATCTGAAGATGGATTAATTCAGCACAGCTAGGCTCTTGGCAGGGACTCCTAGAGTCTACTCACTGGACTCAGTGAAAATAGTAACTTTAACTGGCTTTCTTTTAAATTTATAAAATTATATTAGAGGTCATAGTCTTAGCTTTAGGAAACTTTATTAGATTTCATAACTTAAACAATATTATACGATGAAAAATAAGGAATTTACTTTAGTGCTTTTTTATGTAGGATGGATATTTTAACATCTTAATTATTGACAATGTATCTGTGAATTTGTATTATTCCCATTATAAAGTAGCAAACATAAGTACTTATTCTCTAGCTATCAATTAGATCTGGGACAGATCTTCTGATTCCGAAGTATGTTATTCTTCTCTTACAAAGTTTCCTTCTTTCTTGTTTTTTTACTTGGAGCCCACAAACTTAGACTGCCTTTCATCCAGTAGTACTTTAGACCTATATTCTTTTAATTTTGATCTCTGTAAAAGGTCAAATAAATAAAGGTCAAATAATACGATGAGTTTGAGAATTATTGATCTACATTAGCAAATAAATGCAGTATTTTAAATTTGTTCTTTTTTCATTTAAAATGAAAAGCAGTATTTGATTGTACATTTTTTTTCTATTACAAACTACAACTTAAGTGCTTTTAATCTATCAAAAACTTATTAAAATTCTAGACTGATTGTGAGTACCAGAGCTACCGTTCTTAAACTATGGACCTTTTTCAGAGAATTTTAAGTGGGACTAGAAAGCAAGAGTCTAAGTTCCAGACACTATCCTAGGAGCTTTCAATATTTAGTCTGGTACTAATGTTTTAAGGAAATTCCAAGCACAGGGTCTTTGATAATTATGTTAATGATTTGTTTTCTTTTTTTACTTCAAATATTATGCTACAAACTATTTGACACAGACATATAAAGTGTCTTATTAATTGTTAAATTCCAGTGGGTTAGCATAGTGGCTGCCATATTCTCTGCACTTCTGAATGGATGAATGAATAAAGCATTTATAGCCTATGTATAGTTCTGAGTGACATGACACAGATTTAAATCGATCATTTATTCTTTAATATATTTTAGACCATCTTGTTCCTCTCCTTGTTTTTCATGGGGAAAAGGGAAGGAGAAATTACTCAGATATAATGAGTTGGACAAAGAGACTTTGGTAGAAAATAAGATTCTCCAAAATGCAGGGCTTTGTTGTTGGGCACATTAGCAATGTCATTTTAACCAGTTAGTGTAATGCTGGGGGACATTTTGGATGGATGGTGTTACATAGGATGCTATCATGAAGTAATAACTGAAATTAATTCACAATAAGTGTAAAGACAATAACCTAGTCACAACAGAAGTATGAGAAAAAATATCCCTTGAAAGAAAATCAGATAGAAAAATGGAAGATAAGTCAGCATGGCTACCATTTTGCAATTAATTCCTCTGTCTCATCAATTTCAAGTTAAGTTCTATCACAAAAAGCTTCTAACATTTTATTTTGTCTTTTTTATTCATATATTCAATATTATTGAGCATTTATTATCTAGAGCACTTACTATCTACAAATGTACAATTTACTGGGGAGTACAATGACATTCCAGACAAAAATCCACATTCTTGTATGAGAAATAGACAAGTATTGCTAAGCTGCTAAGTCGCTTCAGTCGTGTCCAACTCTGTGCGACCCCATAGACGGCAGTCCACCAGGCTCCCACATCCCTGGGATTCTCCAGGCAAGAACACTGGAGGGGGTTGCCATTTCCTTCTCCAGTGCATGAAAGGAAAAGTGAAAGTGAAGTTGCTCAGTCATATCTGACTCTTAGCGACCCCATGGACTGCGGCCCACCAGGCTCCTCCGTCCATGGGATTTTCCAGGCGAGAGTACTGGAGTGGGTTGCCATTGCCTTCTCCGAAATAGACAAGTAAATGACCAATTAAAATGACAAAGTTTACTTTTGAAGTGTAAAGAAAGTACTGTGGTAATATATGTAAATGAGTTGTTAATTGTTTTTAAATGAGGAGAAAGTTTAGAAATGGTTTCCAGAAGAAACAAAGTTTTACCCGAATCTTGAAAGAAGAATTGGTTGTCATAAGCAAATGAGAAAGTGAAGTGGAAAGGCTTTCTAAGTGTTGCAGACACATAAGGAACACTGATACGTTATGTTTATGAAACTACGGTATCCAATTTGTTTATAAGCATAGAGTGCATGGGAATGAGAGGTAAGCTGAGAAGAATAGACAGGACCACAAAGAGTGGATTTCATTCTGTGTTCAGGGAAAGACTATTTAGAATTTTAAGCACAGAAATGAATTTATTAGACTTACATTTCATAAGAGATCATTCATGAGACCATGGAAAAAGGTCAAAAAGGCATGGATGATTAAGGCAAAAAATAAACCATGCATGAGACTTACACTGTCTGCTAAAGATTGAAGTCGCTAAAATAAAAAAAGTACCATATGAGAATGAAGGAGTGGATTGATTCAGAAAATAAAAGAATCACTCTCAAAACTACCAATGAGTCCTTGTTGTCTGATGAAAAAAAGTACATTGTCCTGACTTTCACACTTGAAACCCTTAATTTTCTCCTCTCGATATATGACTAGCTGAAATGTACATTTTTAAGAACCCTGGGCTCCAAAACTCCTATTGATTTTTTTTCCTGAAGAATCTTAATTTTTAATTTAGAATATGAATACCACATAGTAATCAAATGATGCTTTTAACAAGTATTTTTTAAGCATATTTTTAAAATTAAACTTGAACTTCTGTTAATGGAGAATAATATTCTAATTATTTGTTCCATCTCAATCAAAGTAGACAAAATGTCTTCAACTTCTGTGTATCAATATATACATGAATATATTCAGATCACTAAATCAGTAGGTGCCCAATATGCTACTGGAGATCAGTGGAGAAATAACTCCAGAAAGAATGAAGAGATGGAGCCAAAGCAATAACAACACCCAGTTGTGGATGTGACTGGTGATAGAAGCAAGTTCTGATGCAGTAAAGAGCAACACTGCATAGGAACCTGGAATCTTAGGTCCATGAATCAAGGCCAATTGGAAGTGATCAAACAGGAGATGGCAAGAGTGAACATCGACATTTTAGGAATCAGCAAACTAAAATGGCCTGGAATAGGTAAATTTAATTCAGATGAACATTATATCTACTACTGTGGGGAAGAATCCCTTAGAAGAAATGGAGTAGCCATCATAGTCAAAAAAAGAGTCCAAAATGCAGTACTTGGATGCAATCTCAAAAATGACAGAATGATCTCTGTTCATTTCCAAGGCAAACCTCCATTCAATATCAGGGTAATCCAACTTTATGCCCCAACCAGTAATGCTGAAGTAGCTGAAGTTGAACGGTTCTATGAAGACCTACAAGACCTTTTAGAACTAACACCAAAAAGATGTCCTTTTCATTATAGGGGACTGGAATGCAAAAGTAGGAAGTCAAGAAATACCTGGAGAAACAGGCAAACTGGGACTTGGAGTAAGAATGAAGCAGGGCAAAGGCTAATAGAGTTTTGCCAAGAGAACGCACTGGTCATAGCAAACACCCTCTTCCAACAACACAAGAGAAGACTCTACACATGGACATCACCAGATGGTCAACAATGAAATCAGATTGATTATATTCTTTGAAGCCAAAGATGGAGAAGCTCTATACAGTCACCAAAAACATGACCAGGATCTGACTGTGGCTCAGATCATGAACTCCTCATTGTTAAATTCAGACTTAAATTGAAGAAAGTAGGGAAAACCACTACCATTCAGGTATGACCTAAATCAAATTCCTTATGATTACACAGTGGAAGTGAGAAATAGATTTAAGGGACTAGATCTGATAGATAGAGTGCCTGATGAACTATGGACAGAGGTTTGTGTCATTGTATAGGAGACAGGGATCAAGACCATCCTCAAGAAAAAGAAATGCAAAAAAGCAAAATGGCTTTCTGAGGAGGTCTTACAAATAGTTGTGAAAAGAAGAGAAATGAAAAGTAAAGGAGAAAAGGAAAGATACCCATTTGAATGCAGAGTTCCAAAGAATAGCAAGGAGAGAAAAGAAAGCCTTCCTCAGTGGTCAGTGCAAAGAAATAGAGGAAAACAACAGAATGGGAAAGACCAGAGATCTCTTCCAGAAAACTAGAGATACCAAAGGAATGTTTCATGCAAAGATGGGCTCAATAAAGGACAGAAATGGTATGGACATAATAGAAGCAGAAGATATTAAGAAGAGGTGGTAAGAATACACAGAAGAACTATACAAAAAAGATCTTCACAACCAAGATAATCATGATGGTGTGATCACTCACCTAGAGCCAGACATCCTGGAATGTGAAGTCAAGTGGACCTTAGGAAGCATCACTATGAACAAAGCTAGTGGAGGTGATGGAATTCCAGTTGAGCTATTTCAAATCCTAAAAGATGATGCTGTGAAAGTGCTGCACTCAATATGCCAGCAAATTTGGAAATCTCAGCAGTGGGCACAAGACTAGAAAAGGTCAGTTTTCATTCCAATCCCAAAGATAGGCAATGCCAAAGAATGCTCAAACTACTTCACAATTGCACTCATTTCACAGGCTAGCAAAGTAATGCTCAAAATTCTCCAAGCTAGGCTTCAGCAATACATGAACCGTAGACTTCCAGATGTGCAAGCTGGTTTTAGAGAAAGCAGAGGAACCAGATATCAAATCTCCAACATCTGTTGAATCATGGAAAAAGCAAGAGAGTTCCAGAAAAACATCTATTTCTGCTTTATTGACTATGTCAAAGCTTTTGACTGTGTGGATCACAATAAACGGTGGAAAATTCTGAAAGAGATGGGAATACCAGACCACTTGACCTGCCTCTTGAGAAATCTGTATGCAGGTCAGGAAGCAACAGTTAAAACTGGACATGGAACAACAGACTGAATAAAAATAGGAAAGGAGTACGTCAAGGCTATTTTAATTTGTATGCAGACAGAATACATCATGAGAAATGCTGGGCTAGATGAAGCACAAGCTGGAATCAAGATAGCCAGGAGAAATAACAGTAACCTCAGATAGGCAGATGACACCACCCTTATGGCAGAAAGTGAAGAACTAAAGAGCCTCTTGAAAGTGAAAGAGGAGAGTGAAAAACTTGGCTTAAAGCATAACATTCATAAAGCTAAGTTCATGACATCTGGTCCCATCACTTCATGGCAAATAGGTTGGGAAAGATTTGATACAGTGGCTGACTTTTGTTTTTTGGGGTGGGGGGCTCCAAAATCACTGAAAATGGTGACTGCAAGCATGAAATTAAAAGACGCTTACTCCTTGGCAAGAAAGTTATGACCAACATAGACAGCATATTAAAAAGCAGAGACATCACTTTGTCTATAAGGTCCATCTCCTCAAGTCTATTGTTTTTCTAGTAGTCATGTATAGATGTCAGAGTTGGTCTATAAAGAAAGCTGAGCACTGAAGAATTGATGCTTTTGAACTGTGATGTTGGAGAAGACTCTTGAGAGTCCCTTGGACTTCAAGGAGATCCAACCAGTCCTTTCTAAAGGAGATCAGTCCTTAGTCTTCATTGGAAGCACTGATGCTGAAGCTGAAACTCCAATTCTTTGGTCACCTGATGCGAAGAGCTGACTCATTTGAAAAGACCCTGATGCTGGGAAAGATTGAAGACAGGAGGAGAAGGGGATGACAGAGGATGAGATGGTTGGATGGCATCACCAACTCAATGGAGATGAGTTTTAGTAGACTCCAGGAGTTAGTGATGGACAGGGAAGCCTGACATGCTGTGGTCCATGGGGTCCCGAAGAGTCGGTCATGACAGTGACTGAGCAACAACAGCAAATGTACAAAAGTAACCCCTCAATTATAAACACGTCAATTATAAACATAATTGTATATGAAAAGCGGTTTATACAATTATTAAACCCCTGCCCTTCAAGTCCTAGGCTGATTAGGGAACCCCTGAAGCTGGCAGAGTAGGTGGCAGAAATTATAGCTTAAGACAATGATTCCCTGGATCTGAGGAAATGGTGTTGAGCATATACTATGAGGGTTAATACCTAAGATATACATGAATGAAACATTAGTATATGACCCTATTTTCTCCTTTCAAATTCCTAAACAAGTATAATTATCAAGATAAGCATCACAAATGTACATTCTCTAGCTAAAACATATATATATACACACACACACATACATAAAAGCTAAAATTGTAAATTCTGTGACATAACAAAAATATGAATTTCATACATTACTGTAACTTTACCAGACCTCTTTATTGGTCTCTGCAATCATCTCAACTAAATCAGTAAAAAGCTATAGGCTCTAAGAACCTGAGAAAATGGGTTTTGAAAATCTGATCCCTTCTAAATAAGAAAATGCTCTGAAAATCCTATATTTACAAACAATGCGTTTCTTCCTAGACCCTGTCTTGAGAATAAGTTTGGAATTCTTTTGAACATAGATATGAATCAAGAAGATAGAAATGGAAATCATTGTTATCATACTTATGTAAACTCAAATCCTTTGACTCTTCCATCATTTCTTATGAGATTATACTTATGCTGAGTTTATTTTAAATTTAAAAATATACATTCACTTGGTCAAGTTCATTACTGTAGAAAATGTTATAACTCTGACTATCTGCTAAGAATAAAGTACTGAACTGACAGAAGCATTTGGATTCTATTTTCAAAGGATTTTCACTGGAATGTGATAACATTTATAAATTTTCTCACTCTGGCATATTTGCAGATTGTAATTTTCATGAAGCTGATTAAAATTGTATATAAAATCAGAATAGCTTTGCTCTAATACTTATAAGTAAGAGTAGAAATATCCTAATAAAATCTGGTAATGACATAACAATTCTTTTGGAGTATAAATACAACTTTACATTTATTAATTCTGTTCCCTAAAAAGCAGATGTGTGTTTGTGTGTGTGTATGTGTGTGTGTGTGTGTGTGTGTAGTGAGAAACTTAAAATACAAATAATGAAAATCATTTCACTTACTAAGGGTGCCCTTAACTGGCTGGAGATTACTCATGACAGACAATGAATATTCTCTATCACCATAGTTATCTGCTAATCATTCCTCTTACCATCTAAATCAGATTTGGTAATAGTTATTATTGCTCAAAATACTTAAAGTATAAGAAAAAAATAAGGTTAACATAGTATGTGACCTTTGAGAAGATAAACAAATCAATGTGAATTTCTTTAGAATTTGTCTGTAACACTTCTGGCTTCCCTGGTGGCTCAGAGGTTAAAGCATCTGCTTGCATGTGGGAGACCAGGGTTTGATCCCTGGGTCGGGAAGATCCCCTGGAGAAGGAAATGGCAACCCACTGCAGTACTCTTGCCTGGAGAATACCATGGAGGGAGGAGCCTGGTAGGCTACATGGGGTTGCAAAGAGTCGGACACGACTGATTGGCTTCACTCACTCACTCACTCATAACATTTCTATTACTGTCCAAAGATTTCTGCAATTGCTGGTGGTCTAATAGTGTAAAAATCATGCAGTTACTTTACCACAGGTGGTTTTGTCCTTTTGTATTTTAGCATGCCTATTAAAGAGTTGTTGTTCAGCTACTCAGTCTTGTCCAACTCTCTGTGACCCTGTGGACTGCAGCATGCCAGGCTTCCCTGTCCTTCGCCATCTCCTGGAGTTTGCTCAGACTCATGTCTGTTGAGTCGGTGATGCCATCCAACCATCTCATCCTCCCTGATACCATCCAACCTTCTGCTCCTGCCTTCTATCTTTTGCAGCAGCAGGGTCTTTTAAAATAAGTCCACTCTTCACATCAGGTGGCAGAAGTATTGGAGCTTCAGCTTCAGCATTCAGTCATTCCAATGAATATTCAGGACTGATTTCCTTTAGGAAATCTGACTCGTTTGATCTCTTTGTTGTCCAAGGGACTCTCGAGTCTTCTTTACCACCAACCACAGTTTAAAAGAATCATCTTCAGCGCTCAGCCTTTTTTACTGTCCAGCTCTCACATTCATACATGACTAATGGAAAAACCATAACTCTGACTATACAGACCTTTATCAGCAAAGTAATGTCTCTGCTTTTTAATATACTGTATAGGTTTGTCATTGCTTTTCTTCCAAGAAGCAAGCATCTTCTAATTTCATGGCTGCAGTCATCATCTGCAGTGATTTTGGAGCCCAAGAAAATAAAGTCTGTCACTGTTTCCATTATTTCCACATCTATTTGCCACAAGGTGATGGAACCAGATGCTATGACCTTCATTTTTTGAATGTTGAGTTTTAAGTCAGCTTTTTCACTCAACTCTTTCAACTTCATCAAGAGGCTCTTTAGTTCCTCTTCATTTTTTGCCATAAGTGTGATGTCTTCTGCATTTCTTAGGTTATTGATATTTCTTCCAGCAATCTTGATTCCAGCCTGTGCTTCATCCAGTCCAACATTTTGCATAATGTACTCTGAATATAAGTTAAATAAGCAGGGCAACAGTATACAGCCTTGACATACTCCTTTGCTAATTTTGAACCAGTCTGTTGTTTCATGTCCAGTTCTAACTGTTGCTTCTTGACCTGCATACAGGTTTTCCAAGAGGCAGGTCAGATGGTCTGGTATTCCCATCTCTTTCAGAATTTTCCACAGTTTGTTGTGATCCACACAGTCAAAAGCTTTGGCATAGTCAATAAAGCAGAAGTAGATGCATTTTCTAAAATTATCTAGTTTTTTCTATGTTCCAATGGATGTTGGCAATTTGATCTCTGATTCCAATGCCTTTTGTAAATCCAGCTTGAACATCTGAAAATTCTCAATTCACATTCTGTTGAAGCCTAGCTTGAAGGATTTTGAGCATTACTTTTCTAGCATGTGAAATTAGTGCAAATGTGTGTTAGTTTAAATATTTTTGGTATTGCCCTTCTTTATGACTGGGATGAAAACACCTTTTCCAGTCCTGTGGCCATGGCTGAGTTTACAAATTTTCCTGGCATATTGAGTGCAGCACTTTCACAGCATCATCCTTTAGGATTTGAAATAGCTCAACTGGAATTCCATCACCTCCACTAATTTTGCTCCTGGTGAAGCTTCCTAAGGCCCACTTGACTTCACAGTCCTGAAAGTCCGGCTCTAGGTGAGTAATCAAACCACTGTGGCTCTCCAGGTCATTAAGATCTTTTTTCTGTACAGTTCTGTGTATTCTTACCACCTCTTCTTAATATCTTCTGCTTCTCTGAGGCCCATACTGTTTCTGTCCTTGATTGTGCCTATCTTTGCAAGAAATGTTCCCTTGGTATCTCTAACTTTTTTGAAGAAATATCTAGCCCTTCCCATTCTATTGTTTTCCTCTATTTCTTTGCACTGTTCACTTAAAACAAACAAACAAACAAACTTTCTTATTTCTCCTTGCTATTCTCTGTAAGTCTACATTCAGAAGAGTTTATCTTTCCTTTTTTCCTTTGCCTTTCACTTCTATCCTTTCTCAACTAATTGTAAGACGTCCTCAGAAAACCATTTTGCCTCTTTGCATTTCTTTCTCTTGGGGATGGTCTTGATCACTGCCTCCTGTACAATGTCATGAACCTCCTCCGTAGTTCTTCAGGCACTCTGTCAGATCTGATCCCTTGAATCTATTTATCACTTCCATTGTATAATCATAAGTTATTTGATTTAGATCATAATTGAATGGTCTAGTGGTTTTCACTACTTTCTTCAATTTAAGTCTGAATTTTGCAACAAGGAGTTCATGATCTGAGCCATAGTCAGCTCCTGGTCTTGTTTTTGCACTGTAGAGCTTTGCCATCTTTGGCTACAAAGAATATAATCTATCTGATTTTGCTATTGACCATCTGGTGATGTCTGCATCTAGACTTGTCTTGTGTTTTTGAAAGAGGGTGTTTGCTGTGACCAGCACATTCTCTTGGTAAAACTCTGTCATACTTTGCCTTTGTCCCACTTCATTTTGTACTGCTGACCAAACTTGCCTGTTACTCCAGGTATCTCTTGACTTCCTACTTTTGCCTTCAAATCTCCTATGATAACAAGGACATATTTTTTGGCATTAGTTCTAGAAGGTCTTGTATGTCTTCATAGAGCCAGTAAACTTCAACTTCTTGGGCTTCAAATTAGCAGTTGGGGCATAGACTTGGATTACTGTGATATGGAATGGTTTGCTTGGAAAGGAACCATGATCATTCTGTTGTTTTTGAAACTGTACCCAACTACTGAATTTCAGACTCTTTTTTTGACTGTGAGGGCTACTCCATTTCTTCTAAGAGATTCTTCCCACAGTAATAGATATAATTGTTATCTGAATTGCATTTGCCCATTCCTGTCCTCTTGAGAGATTTCCATAAAAGCAGTACCCAAAATATCAGTTCTCCAATTTCCTATCTGCTGCTTTTCTGTTCAAATAAAATGTTTAGAGCAACACTGAGCCATATATTTTAGAAAATAGATGTTTATTATTTAAAGAAATAGATCAGATCAGATCAGTCTCTCACGTGTCTGACTCTGCGACCCCATGAATCGCAGCATGCCAGGCCTCCCTGTACATCAACAACTCCCGGAGTTCACTGAGACTCACGTCCATCAAGTCAAAGATGCCATCCAGCCATCTCATCATCTGTCGTCCCCTTCTCCTCCTGCCCCCAATCCCTCCCAGCATCAGAGTCTTTTCCAAGGAGTCAACTCTTCTCATGAGGTGGCCAAAGTACTGGAGTTTCAGCTTCAGCATTATTTATTATTGACTGTCACAGAAAGCATTTATTACCAGAGGAAACCAGGAAATGCTGGAGCCCACGCAGGGCAGTGTGTGCGATCGGGGCGAGGGGACAGCAGGCGGGGACCCCATCACACATGGCCGGGTGGTCTCTGCCCAGTAGGTTTGCTCAGCCCACGAGACTCCAGCTGGGTTTGTGTTTGTGGAGCTCAGGGAGGTGAGTCTCAATAAGCAGGCTTTCTCCTGGACAAAACAAAGGACAGCTGGAACCAGGGCAACAGCAGCACAGACACCACCGTAAAATGGAAATCAAATTAGGCTCACTGTATCAGGAAGTGCATTTCACCCTGATCGTAAAACAAGGGGGAGAAGGGAGCGTGGGCTCTACGAGACAGCCTGTCTCTGAGATCAGATGCTTTTCGAAGTTAAACACTGGCAGGGCCTTTCCCCTTGCTAATCCAAGCAGCACACAATTTCCAAGCCAGCTTTAAAAGCTATTGTTATCTTTGTTATCTGTTGTTATTTGGATTTTGAACAAAATTGATGGAGTAGGAGCCAGGAGAGGAAATCCCAGGGCTGATCTCCTTCAGAATGGACTGGTTGGATCTCCTTGCAGCCCAAGGGACTCTCAAGAGTCTTCTCCAACACCACACTTCAAAAGCATCAATTCTTTGGCACACAGCCTTCTTCACAGTCCAACTCTCACATCCATACATGAGCACAGGAAAAACCATAGCCTTGACTAGATGAACTTTTGTTGGAAAAGTAATGCCTCTGCTTTTGAATATGCTATGTAGGTTGGTCATAACTTTCCATCCAAGGAGTAAGCGTCTTTTAATTTCATGGCTGCAGTCACCATCTGTAGTAATTTTGGAGCCCAGAAAAATAAAGTCTGACTCTGTTTCCACTGTTTCCCAATCTATTTCCCATGAAGTGGTGGGACCATGGATGCCATGATCTTTGTTTTCTGAATGTTGAGCTTTAAGCCAACGTTTTCACTCTCCACTTTCACTTTCATCAAGAGGCTTTTGAGTTCCTCTTCACTTTCTCCCATAAGGGTGGTGTCATCTGCATATCTGAGATTATTGATATTTCTCCCAGCAGTCTTGATTCCAGTTTGTGTTTCTTCCAGTCCAGCGTTTCTCATGATGTACTCTGCATATAAGTTAAATAAGCAGGGTGACAATATACAGCCTTGACGAACTCCATTTCCTATTTGGAACAAGTCTGTGGTTCCATGTCCAGTTCTAACTGTTGCTTCCTGACCGACATACAAATTTTTCAAGAGGCAGATAAGGTGGTCTGGTATTCACATCTCTTTCAGAATTTTTCACAGTTTATTGTGATCCACAGAGTCAAAGGCTTTGATGTAGTCAATAAAGCAGAAATAGATGTTTTTCTGGAACTCTCTTGCTTTTTCAATGATCCAGCAGATGTTGGCAATTTGATCTCTGGTTCCTCTGCCTTTTCTAAAACCAGCTTGAACATCAGCAAGTTCACGGTTCACATATTGCTGAAGCCTGGCTTGGAGAATTTTGAGCATTACTTTACTAGCGTGTGAGATGAGTGCAATTGTGCGGTAGTTTGAACATTCTTTGGCATTGCCTTTCTTTCGGATTGGAATGAAAACTGACCTTTTCCAGTCCTGTGGCCACTGCTGAGTTTTCCAAATTTGCTGGCATATTGAGTGCATCACTTTTACAGCATCATCTTTCAGGATTTGGAATAGCTCAACTGGAATTCCATCACCTCCACTAGCTTTGTTTGTAGTCATGCTTTCTAAGGCCCATTTGACTTCACATTCTAGGATGTCTGGCTCTAGGTCAGTGATCACATCCTTGTGATTATCTGGGTCGTGAAGATCTTTTTTGTACAGTTCTTCTGTGTATTCTTGCCATCTCTTCTTAATATCTTCTGCTTCTGTTAGGTCCATACCATTTCTGTCCTTTATCAAACTCATCTTTGCATGAAATATTCCTTTGGTATCTCTGATTTTCTTGAAGAGATCCCTAGTCTTTCCCATTCTGTTGTTTTCCTCTATTTCTTTGCATTGATCGCTGAAGAAGGGTTTCTTATCTCTTCTTGCTATTCTTTGGAACTCTGCATTCAGATGTTTATATCTTTCCTTTTCTCCTTTGCTTTTCACTTCTCTTCTTTTCACAGCTCTTTGTAAGGCCTCCCCAGACAGCCATTTTGCTTTTTTGCATTTCTTTTCCATGGGGATGGTCTTGATCCCTGTCTCCTGTACAGTGTCACAAACCTCATTCCATAGTTCATCAGGCACTCTATCTATCAGATCTAGGCCCTTAAATCTATTTCTCCCTTCCACTGTATAATCATAAGTGATTTGATTTAGGTCATACCTGAATGGACTAGTGGTTTTCCCTACTTTCTTCAATTTAAGTCTATATACAACCAGACAAATTTAAAAAAAAACTCTGCATACCTTTTTATAATATATAGACTCTGCCTCAGACAATATGCCTTCTTAAATAAATATTTTCAAGTTAATGAACAGCAATTTATTATTATATATATCATATGTAATATATACATAGTGTTGTATATACTCTATACTTGGAGAAGGAAATTCAGCCCACTGCCATATTCTTGCCTGAAAAATTCCGTGGACAGAGCAGCCTGGCAGGCTACAGTCCACATGGTCATAAGAGTTGGACGTGACTTAGCAACTAAACCATCAGCACCATATACTATATATTAATACATATATAGTCCATTTAATAAAAATGAATAGATTAAAATAACATATATATTTCATTATATATATTATATATGTGAAATTACACAGCCCAAATAGTCTAGTTATGTTTATGATAAGACATAAGTTTTATCAATTGATTGTTTATATATTTAGAAATTGAGGTAACTGATTTATAGCATCATATGTTTTATTTTTACAACTTTACATTCCCACTTTTTTGTATACCCTATACTGTGCTGACCACCAAAAGTTTATTTTCCATTTATCACCATAGGGTTGTTTCCCTTTAGTCACTTTGCACCCTCATCCTGGCCCCTCACCCTCTGGTAACCACTACCCTCTTCTCTTTGTGTGTGTGTGTGTGTGTGTTTTTTTTGTTTTGTTTTTTGCTTTTTTCAGTTTTTTCACTTACTTAGCTTTAGTTTGTTAGCTAATCAGTTGTTTTATATTCTACATGTGAATGAAATCATATGGTACCTGTCTTTCTCCATCTGACTCATTTCATTTAGCATAATACACTCAAGGTCTATCCTTATTGTTTCAAATGGCAAGATTTCAAGTCATCAATGTTATATTAAATTATTCTGTGAAAATTATTCTCTGTGAAGCTTAAATGTGGGTCCATTTTGAAGGAATATATAAATTCTTTTTTTATCATTATGTTTCCAGTACACCAAACAATTATTTTTCTGTGATTATTCTGTATCCAAATTCCATTTAGCAATGATTTATAGAACACATATTATGTCCTGAAGATTATGCCAAGTACTAACAAACCTTTGAGTTAGTGAATTTTATTCCCATTTTTCAGTTGAAGAAGCTGTTTTAACAAGTTTAACAATAGTTATATAGCAAGTATGATTACTAGAATTTAAAAACAAGCATTCTGACTTTGAGTTGGATTTTTAAGTTATTTTATTCCTGTTATATGGTTTATTATTTTTCAAAATGCATAGTAACACATATGCAATTAAAAGCTTAATTTCTAACTTTTCTTATTTTTATTGTTCTTTTAGGATGTTTGATCAGTTAATAGGTGTTTGAGGAAATGATTTTTATGTTGTATTTTAACTAATGACTAGTTAGAAATGAAAGAACCCACATTTTATTTAATTTCTGCAGTACAGGTAAAGAAACAACCACATTAATGAAGTAGTTCATATATCAGCAAAGTACAAAGATAAGGTGCAAAATATGCATAATTTTGAATTCAACATTAATCTGACCACATCCCCATATGTCTCTATGGGAGACCTTTCTGTTTACTATTAAACAATGGGCCTTCATGTTAGAAAAATAAATCTGAATAGCTACAGTGTGAATCTTCTTCACTAAAATGGAGAGTTTTTGTCAGTGAAGCAGTTCATAAAAGCAGTTTAACCTCCCCAGATATGAATGTGTATTTATAATTTAGATAATTACTTCCAGTCAAGAGGGAGGCTTAAACATTTCTGTCCCTGACTTTCTGTTTGCTAAAGAAAGAGATCTCATTATTATAGTCTATCCTGGAGAGACCCTGGGAGAAGATCAGAAGGGTATGATATTGTATAGCAGCACAGGGGAAAAAAAGCTATAGCACAATCTTGTTTTTCACTGTATCCATTGATAGAAATTTCTGGTTTCTGTTGAACAGTAGATCATTTTATATGAATTCTCCATAGGCTGAAACAGATTTTGTGAACTATCATGCTTCAGTATATTTGGTATGAAAAGGCCCATTGTCACATCTGAAATATCTAGTATTTCTTCCCACTTGTAATTATGTGTTAAAGGTAGACTTTATTCATTAAAACAGAAAGGAATGAGTATGCCTTTATCTTAGAAAAACAAATTAAGAATATATTAATGTAAAGTTCAATAATAAATGATGTAGTGAATGGAATTTCTAACCTTTTAAAAATAATACTGTTAAGGACTATTTTGTTCTTTTAATTAATCCTCCTAACACTGCTTTACAAAGTTTCTCAGTGCTCCTGAAGCCAGTAAATGGAAGATTCTTGGACTTCTTATTCCAAATTGTGTCTTTTTTAATGACAGGTTCAAGATTTTTTTTTAGTTATAACATTGTTGTCTCCATATCTCCCTCGAAGTGTCATCTTTGGAAAGTAAGTACCAGAAACATATGGCATGCATGAGCAAAGAATCTCTTTCTCAAATCTTGAGAGTTTTTGTTTTTCTCCCTTTTTTTCAGATTCTTTATATATATGTGTTAGCAGATTTTCTTCCATAGAAAAGGGGAAAGGGAAAGTTAGTCATACAGGCGTGTCTAACTGCGATCCTATGCACTGTAGCCTGCCAGGTCATCTCTCCATGGAATTCCCCAGGCAAGAGTACTGGAGTGGGTTGACATTTCCTTCTCCAGGGGATCTTCCCAACCCAAGGATTGAACCGGGGTCTCCTGCATTGCCACTGCTGAGTTTTTCAAATTTGCAGGCACATTGAGTGTATCACTTAAACAGCATCATCTTTCAGGATTTGAAATAGCTCAACTGGAATACCATCACCTCCACTAGCTTTGTTCATAGTGATGCTTTCTTTCTAAGGCCCACGTGACTTCACATTCCAGGATATCTGCTCTAGGTGAGTGACCATACCATCGTGATTATCTTGGTCATGAAGATCTTTTTTATACAGTTCTTCTGTGTCTTCTTGTCACCTCTTCTTAATACCTTCTGCTTCTGTTAGGTCCATACCATTTCTGTCCTTTATTGAACCCATCTTTGCATGAAATGTTCCCTTGGTATCTTTAATTTTCTTGAAGAGATCTCTACTCTTCCCAATTCTGTTATTTTCCTCTCTTTGCATTGATTGCTGAGGAGGGTTTTCTTATCTCTTCTTGCTATTCTTTGGAACTCTGCATTCAGATGCTTATATCTTTCCTTATCTCCTTTGCTTTTTGCTTCTCTTCTTTCACAGCTATTTATAAGGCCTCCCCAGACAGCTATTTTGCTTTTTTGCATTTCTTTTCCATGGGGATGGTCTTGATCCCTGTCTCCTGTACAATGTCACGAACCTCAGTCCATAGTTCATCAGGCACTCTATCAGATCTAGTCCCTTAAATCTATTTCTCACTTCCACTGTATAATATAAGGAATTTGATTTAGGTCATACCTGAATGGGCTAGTGGTTTTTCCCTACTTTCTTCCATTTAAGTCTGAATTTGGCAATAAGGAGCTCATGATCTGAGCCATAGTCAGCTCCCGGTCTTGTTTTTGCTGACTGTGTAGAGCTTCTCTATCTTTGACTGCAAAGAACATAATCAATCTGATTTCGGTGTTGACCATCTGGTGATGTCCATGTGTAGAGTCTTCTCTTGTGTTGTTGGAACAGGGTGTTTGCTATGACCAGTGCATTCTCTTGGCAAAACTCTATTAGCCTTCGCCCTGCTTCATTCTGTATTCCAAGACCAAATTTGCCTGTTACTCCAGGTGTTTCTTGACTTCCTACTTTTGATTTCCACTCCCCTATAATAAAAAGGACATCTTTTGGGGGTGATAGTTATTTCAAATCCTGAAAGATGATGCTGTGAAAGTGATGCACTCAATATGCCAGCAAATTTGGAAAACTCAGAAGTGGCCACAGGACTGGAAAAAGCTGTTTTCATTCCAATCCCAAAGAAAGGCAATGCCAAAGGATGCTCAAACTACTGCACAATTGCATTCATCTCACACGCTAATGAAGTAATGCTCAAAATTCTCCAAGTCAGCCTTCAGCCATACGTGAACCGTGAACTTCCAGATGTTCAAGCTGGTTTTAGAAAAGGCAGAGGAATCAGAAATCAAATTGCCAACATCTGCTGGATCATTGAAAAAGCTAGAGAGTTCCAGAAAAACATCTATTTCTGCTTTATTGACTATGCCCAAGCCTTTGACTGTGTGGATCACAATAAACTGTGGAAAATTCTGAAAGAGATGGGAATACCAGACCACCTGACCTGCCTCTTGAGAAACCTATATGCAGGTCAGGAAGCAGCAGTTAGAACTGGACATGGAACCACAGACTGGTTCTAAATAGGAAAAGGAACACGTCAAGGCTGTATATTGTCACCCTGCTTATTTAACTTATATACAGAGTACATCATGAGAAACGCTGGGCTGGAAGAAGCACAAGCGGAATCAAGATTGCCAGGAGAAATATGAATAACCTCAGATACGCAGATGACACCACCCTTATCGCAGAAAGTGAAGAAGAACTCAAAAGCCTCTTGATGAAAGTGAAAGAAGAGAGTGAAAAAGTTGGCTTAAGGCTCAACATTCAGAAAACGAAGATCATGGCATCTGGTACCATCACTTCATGGGAAATAGATGGGGAAACAGTGGAAACAGTGTCAGACTTTATTTTTCTGGGCTCCAAAATCACTACAGATGGTGACTGCAGCCATGAAATTAAAAGACGCTTACTCCTTGGAAGGAAAGTTTGACCAGCCTGGATAGGATATTGAAAAGTAGAGACATTACTTTGCCAACAAAGATCCGTCTAGTCAAGGCTATGGTTTTTCCAGTAGTCATATATGGATGTGAGAGTTGGACTGTGAAGAAAGCTGAGCACCAAAGAATTGATGCTTTTGAACTGTAGTGTTGGAGAAGACTCTTGAGAGTCCCTTGGACTGTAAGCAGATCCAACCAGTCCATTCTAAAGGAGATTATCCCTGGGATTTCTTTGGAAGGAATGATGCTAAAGCTGAAACTCCAGTACTTTGGCCACCTCTTGCAAAGAGTTGACTCATTGGAAAAGACTGTGATGCTGGGAAGGATTGGGGGCAGGAGGAGAAGGGGATGACAGAGGATGATATGGCTGGATGGCATCACCAACTCGATGGACATGAGTTTGAACTCTGGGAGTTGGTGATGGACAGGGAGGCCTGGCGTGCTGCGATTCATGGGATCGCAAAGAGTCAGACATGACTGAGAGACTGAACTGAATTGAACTCCTGCATTGCAGGCAGATTCTTTACAAACTCAGCTACTAGGGTAGCCTGTCTTCCATAGAAAAAGTGGATATATAAAGTGAGCATTGCTCAGGAACCTATATTTGTCATTTTACACTAGGAATCTTTCTATAAAAACTCATTTGAGGCAGAACTTCTTTTATAAGAGATGCATAGCATTTTATTTTTTGAATATCCCACCATGTATGAATCTAATCCACTAATGGGGGAAGTTAGTCTGAAGGTGGAGTTTGTTTTTTTTTTTTTTTTTTTTCAGTGTTACAGCTCTATTTTATTTAGAAGATGGCAGGAGAGAGAGAGAGAAAAGAGCGCACACACGTGGGAGAGAGAGTCCGAGAGAAAGCTCTTTGGCTCCTCCTTTTATGTTTTTTCCCTCCACCTGGCCTGCCCTTTGCAAATTGGGCTTAGCCAGGAGTGCTGTTTGTTCTGTTTGTTCTGCCTGAAGTCTTCACTCTGGTCCTTGGACCTTCCTTGTCTTTTAGCCACCGCCATTTTGGACTCCTTTTCCCTATTCTACCTACCTAACATTCCCCCCTCAAGAAATGGGAGGGCCAATTCCTTGGGAATAGGGGTGTCAAGATCTTTCTGGCTACTTCCTGCTGAACTGGGGTGGCGAGGGGTATTGGGCCTCCGCCTCTTGATAGTCTCAAGCCTCAGAGTCCTTATAGTGGTGTCCAAGGGTGTATGATATTTTCCGTGGTCAGCTGTAGTTTTATATCTTTGTTGAACTGGCACTGCATGTTGTAGCTGGTTGACCTGGGCAGAGACAAAACAGGTTAGACAATTGATAGTACATGGAATAATCATAAGCATCATCAATATAGCCTAACAAAGACTAGTAGTGACATTGATCAATTTTAAATTCACATTGCCAGGATAGCTCAAGTCCCTCCTTGTTCAGGGATCAGAAGATCTATCTCCTGTCTGTTTTGGAGTACAGTGTCTGTCAAGCTGTGTTGGCTCCTTAGAGTTATCCTGAGAAATTTTATCCCCAGAAACCAGACTTTGGGGGTGTTCATTAGAATGACACTCATTTGTAGTTCTTAATAGGTATCTGAGATCTCCCAGGGGCTCACAGGTGTATCAAGTGTCCTCTTGTTTTTTTCCATGGCTTGACTCATGAGTAGTGAATCCAGGAGTCATGTCCTGGTACCTTGACTGCTGTAGGGGTAGAAAGTATTACAGGGTAGGGGCCCTTCCATGTGGGCTGGAGTTGAGCCTTTGGGGGCCCATCTTTCCAGACTTTAATTAGGACTTGAGTTCCTGGAGCATATAGTGGTGACTCTTTAGAGTCTTTTGGGTCCTGGTTCATACCCCACAAGCGTATATCCTGTTGGAATTGCCCAATGGCCATGGTATAAGACTGGAGGGTCTGAACCTCTGGATCTAGGAAGAGGTCATTGACATAAACAAAAGGTCTCCCATATAGCATCTCATAAGGACTAAGACCAACCTGTTCCTTAGGGGCAATGCGAGTGCAGAGGAGAGCTATTGGTAAAGCCTCCTTCCATCCCATGGAGGTCTCCTGGGTTATCTTTTTTATCACTGATTTTAGGAATTGATTGGCTCTTTCTACTTTTCCTGAAGATTGAGGCCTCCAGGCACAATGGAGATAATAAGTAATGCCCAGTGCTTTCGAGACCCCTTGGGTGACCTTAGAAGTAAATGATGTCCCATTGTCACTTTGTAATGACCTGGGCAGACCAAATCTTGGAATGATTTCATGGAGCAGTTTTTTTACCACCTCCTTAGCCTTCTCAGTCCGGGTGGGAAAGCCTTCAGTCCCTCCTGTGAATATATCTATCATGACTAATAGGTATTTATACCCTTGAGAAACTGGCATCTGGGTGAAGTCCATCTGCCAGTCGTCTCCTGGGTAGGCCCCACGTCGTTGTATGGGCTGGGCTAGCTGGGGTCTTCGAGCTCCTTGGGGATTGTTTATTTGGCAAATGGGACAAGAGGAGACCACCTGTCTTATAGTTGTTTGGAGGCCTGTTCCTCTGAAGGACCTTTCTAGTAATCTTTGGAGGGCCTTTTCTCCTAAATGAGTAGTGGCATGTAAGGAGTTAACCAACTTCCATTGGAGGTTTCCAGGCAGAAAAAGGAGTCCCTCCTTTTGGAACCACCCCATATGATCTTTTTGAAAGCCCTCACTCTTAGCTTTAAGAGTCTCACCTTCAGTATATGAAGGAGTTTCTGGCAAATTAGTCTGTGGAACTAAGGTGGCAATCCCTATTAGGTCATGGTTCTGTAATGCTGCTCTCCTAGCTGCCTGATCAGCTGCTTGGTTCCCTCGTGCCACTTCCGTGTTCCCTTTTTGGTGTCCTTTATAGTGGAAGACTGAAACCTCAGTGGGCAGATGGAGTGCCTCCAAGAGTCGAAGAATATGATCACCATATTTGATTGGGGACCCTCAGGTGGTCAAGTGGCCCCTTTCTTTCCAAATAGCCGCATGTGCATGTAGCACCAGAAAGGCATACTTGGAGTCAGTGTAAATGGCTATCCTTTTTCCTTTTCCCAGCTCTAAAGCTCAAGTCAGGGCTATGAGCTCAGCTAATTGGGATGAAGTACCTGGTGGCAGAGGCTTAGCCTCTATGGTCTCAAAATTGAAGACTACTGCATACCCGGCTCTTCTTTTTCTATCCAAGACAAAGCTGCTTCCATCAGTGTACCAGATTTCCTCAGGATTGGTCCAAGGATCTTCAGACAATCCCTCTCGGGGTTTTGTCCAGTGGTCCAAGGTTTCTAGACAAGAGTGAAATGGGAGAGAGCCCTCAGGGGTAGGTAGGAGGGTGGCTGGGTTAAGAACCTCACAAGGGGATATAGTGAGGCCTGGGTTTTCCATCAGCATTACTTGATATCTGAGGAGTCTTTGATCAGACATCCATAAATGGCCTCTCTCATTTAGGAGTTGTTTTACTTGGTGGCTGGTAAAAATAGTTAGTTTGCCCCCAAAGGAGAGTTTTAAAGCATCTTCTATCATGATTGCAATAGCTGTGGAGTTTTAAATCTTAGGGAGTTTGATTTTCTGACCCAAGGTTACACAGCCACAGCCTTTTGCTTTATCTGGAAAATAAGCACTTTCTATGACATTGGCACTAAATTAAGTCTCCAGCTCTCAAGTCCTGACCTTTTGCCTCTTTTCTGAAAATAAGTTAAGGTACAGTCTATATTCAGATTACAGTATTGATTTACCCATAGTTTGTCATTGCCTCTTACATAGGTATCATCTCAGATTTTTTTGAGACTTTCTTTCATTCCTACTTATAGGAAAGCTTATTAATATCTACCTTCTTCTCCTCTCCCTCTTTTTCTCTTGGTTATAGCTACTTATCTACTAGCCAGTAGCACAATTTGTTTCATTGGAAAAGTCTTTCAGTTACTACTTTTTTCTCCATTTTAAACTGAGACCTGAATTATTTTTTGACTGAAAGCTTACCTTTGTGGATCCCTTAAGCAATGGTTATTTTACAAGACTATATAAAAATTACTTTCTAATAGAGAACTTGAAGCTTCAAAAATCTTAATCTGTACTAAAATTATTTGTTACAAGTTCATGTTCTCCAGAATATATCATATTAAAATTACTAGGTGTAGGACTCTTAGAACTTGTAACCAGGAAGAAAAATCTTTTTAAAATAGTTAGATTTTAGCTATGGAATAAAACATGAAAATAATTTACATATTGGTGGATGAAAAAAATTACAGCTTCATTTTTCTTATATGGGGTTTCATTAATGAATACAAAATGTTAATTGAGTTTAATACCACACTTAGCTGAAGATGAGACTTTCACAACGTTTGGTACCTGAGAAGCAATGGTGTATCCAGATATAAGGCAAAAAAGTCCTCTGACTACTCATGAACATAGTTGCTAAAGATCTTACACTTCCTTAGGCACTCGCCTTAAGCCAATTTACTGAAAATCCTATGTAAACAATGTTAAGTCTTTTCCTGAACCTGATGATTCAGTTTTCTAGAAAACCAGAATACTAGCAGTAATAGTTCAAGAATGCCTATTACTGCTGAAGGAATACACACAGAAAGAAAAGAGTGTAGAAGCAAAAGCTTTCGAGGTCATCACTTTATCCCAGCCCATTGTATCACTGGGGCTTCCCTGGTGGCTCAGATGGTAAAGAATCTGCCTGCAATGCTGGAGACCTGGGTTCGATCCCTGGGTTGAGAAGATCTCTTGGAGGAGGGCATGGCAATCTGCTCCAGTATTTTTGCCTGGACAATCCCCATGGACAGAGGGGCCAGGTGGGCTGCAGTCTATGGGGTCACACGACTGAGTGACTAAGCATAGCATAAGCATATTGTATCATTAGTTTTATTAATGGAATTTTTTTTAAATTAGAGAATTAATTTTACCAGGAAGCAAAGTCTGTTATATGAAACTTTCTGCAACATACAGAAAAATACAAAAAAAAATCATGTTACTTAAACATTATACTCCAAATGCTTGCAATGTAGAATACTATATTAAAAATTGGCTAATATTATAGTCATTAGAAATATCATAACTAAATTAGGTATCTGGAAAAAGCACTTCTATGATTCATAGCATTTTCGTAAATAGTAGATAAATTACAGTGCTTGTGAATAATAGTTAACAAAAGGCAGTATCCTGTTTGCTCACCATAATTTGCTGTCTCCCCAATTCAGCTTCTGTCTCCTACATTACGTTAAGGGCTCACTCATCTGCACTGAGGCTTCCATTCTGTGCCTGTCATAATTCCCTCCAAAATTTTCTTGCATCACTTGCTCATCTTCAAGTCCAGACTTTATGGTTTGTTATTTCAAATACTATATTTTGTACAGTGTATATTCTAATTTTACCCCTTGATTTTCCTTTTTTTCCTTTCTTATTTGAATATATTTAATTACTATTTTAAGTAATTATTGGCTTTTTAGCTTTTTAGCTTTGTATTTTTTCAGTTTCCTCTAGGAATTACAATATGCATATGTAAATTATCACAGTTTATCCAGAGTTAACAAAGTACTACCTCAATTAAACTTAGAAGACTTATAACCATATAGGTCACATTACCCTCCCCTATCGATCTAGGTTTCCATGATCATATATCAATCTAGGTTTCCGTGATCATATGTATGATGTGTGCATACATAGAAAATTCTACCCTATTTTTCTTTTCACTATTTATGTATATTTTAAAGAACCTCATAGTAGAAAAATAATTATTTTTATCCATATGCTTACCATTTCTATTGGTCGTCCTTCATTCATGGAGATTTAGATTTTCCTTTTGCCTGAGGAATTTCCTATAGCATTTCTTTTAGATTGGGTTTTCTGGAAATAAATACTTCAAGTTTTTCTTTATCTGAGATTCTCCTTATTTTTTCTTTATTTTCTGAAATATTTTTGTTGTTATTGAATATGGAACAAAAATGGTTCTTTTCTTTCAGAGCTTTAAAGATGATCTTCCATTATTTTCTGGCTGTCTTTAGTGTCTGAAGAGAAATCCATGTCATTTTAATAACGTTTTCCCTTCCCAAGAATTTAAGAATAATACAAATGAAATATGTGCATGTATTTGTTTATATTTGTATTTATGAGTGTGTGAATATACATACACAATTATACATATACATATGTAGGGAGATAAAGAAAGAAAAGTGAACTAAAGGTATGCTATTATTTTGATAAGAATATATGGATTTAAATGACAGGAAATTATTTTAATATATCATTATTTCAATAACAACTGTAATGCATATGTCATAAAAGAGAAAAGCTATAAAATTGCAAACATTCATAACATGATGTAAATTATGACTTTGACTATTGAATTAGGTCTAAATGGTCAGTGTATTTTCTGCATTGATCCCTAAAGTATTTAAATTAGATAGAGATATGATTCAGTTTAAAATAGGTACAGTTCATAAAGTGAAAAGCAAGTAAATCACATGAAAAAAATTTCTCTCACACTTATAAAAATTTGGCCACGGTTCATAGATCCACATTTAGTGGGGTGAAGGATAAGCTAGCTTACTTCATCTTCACCATGCAATTCCTTCCTCCTCAAGTTCAGCTGTCACCCAAGATGAAGTCCTGCTGTCATATCTGAACTTCAGAGAAGTAAAAAGAAAGAGACAATCAAAAGAGTTCAGTTCCCAATTGAGTCAGTTTTATTTAAGTACTTCTCCTGGGAGACACCTATTGGTCATCTCTAGATGTAAAGACTGGAAATTATGGTCCTTTAGTTAGTCTTGTAACTTTTTGGAGGAACTTATTTGGAGTTTGAAAGTGAAAATGCAAGTTGCTCAGTCTTGTCTGACTCTTTGCAACCCCATGGACTGTAGCCTACCGGGCTTCTTTGTCCATGGGATTTTCCAGGCAAGAATACTAGAGTGGGTAACCATTCCCTTCTCCAGGGGATCTTCCTAATTCAGAGATCGAACCCTGGGCTCTGCATTGCAGGCAGATTCGTCACCATCTGAGCCACCAGGAAATTATGGTCCTTTAGGTAGGCTTGTAGCTTTTTGGAGGAACTTAGTTTGAGTTTAATTAGTAAGAAAGCATGACTGATGGAGATAGGGCCAGTAAGTTGTAGTTATTTTTAATTTGCTTTAATTTCAATAATTGAGATATGTTTAGTGTTAGAAAAAAGCATTGAGAGATTATCCATGCGCTCTAGAATTTCACATCCTGGGGGCAGGAGGAGAAGGGGACGACAGAGGATGAGATGGCTGGATGGCATCACTGACTCAAAGGATGTGAGTCTGAGTGAACTCCGGGAGATGGACAAGGAGGCCTGGCGTGCTGCGATTCATGGGGTTGCAGAGAGTCGGACACGACTGAGGGACTGAACTGAACTGAACTGACTGAGAGATAATAGTTCTAAACATAGTTGCAAAGTCCTATAAAACCATAGATCTGGTATTAGGAAGGACTCCAAAGAGTAAGGAAACCAGATGCTCCTTGTTTAGATCAGGGAATAGAATTTCACAAAGATTTTGGATTGGCTAATCTCTCAGGGTCAGAGTGAGAAAACAGAATGCCATCTCTTTATTTAAGTTTGATTTTATGTCCGGAACACCGTACTTAATTGAAAAATCACTGCATTTTCTAAGAATGTACATGTGCTTTCTGAGGTAGGTCATAATTTAAATAGTGTTGTTCTTAAACTGTTGTTCAGAAGTATTATCTGATGTGCATTTCTTTTATAAAATTTTGTTAAATGATAAAGAGACGTTGAAAGTCAACTAATTGATCTGAATGCCAGTTGTAAATAGAGAATTACTTTAAAAGTAAGAAGAGGTGAGGCACGCTTGCATATGGCTACATATTTTGAGTATTTTATCACTAATGAAAGTCACCTTTGGAACCTTTAAAATGTTAGTCTGTCAGTCATGTCTGACTCATTGTGACCCCATGGACTGAAGCCTGCCAGGCTCCTCTGTCCATAGAATTCTCCAGGCCAGAATACTGAGTGGGTCACCATTCTCTTCTCCAGGGGATCTTCCCAACTCAGGATCAAACCTGGGTCTACGGCATTGAATGCAGATTGTTTACCATCTGAACCATCAGGGAAGCAAAGGACTATGAAAAGAGGGAAGTACTATAACTTAGCATAAGTTTTAAGTAGTATTTATGTTTTATATAATTTTTATACATGAGCAGCTAAAAGAGACAATAGAACACTGAAAATTTAAACACTATATTTAACTTTTAAGATTTATGTTTAGGTCTGATTAGCAGAAAAGCACAAGACAAGATGGTGGATATGAGTTGGCATTACCCTGATGTGGGTTAAAAGTTGAGGTATGCCTTCACTAGATAGAAACTTTACATTGGAAGAAAAACTAAACACTCTGTTTCCAAAGTTCCTATAGGACAATTTGGTCTTTATGCAAACATACATTTTCATGTTGAGAATTATTTTAGTAATTTACTCTTGTGTAACAATTAATCTCAAAGAATAGTGGTTTAAAAAAGCATTTTTTGTCTCACAGTTTCTATGGGTCAGGAATCCAGGTGTGTTCAAGTGGGCCATTAGGTTCCCATGATGATGCAGTCATATCAAGGCTCAACATGGAAAAATAATTTCTTATCTTATTTGCATGACCATTTCTTACCCCATTTGCATGGCAGGATTTCAGTTCCATGCTGATTGTTACAAGAGTCTAGTTGCTAATTGTTGGTCAGAGGACTCCTTCAGTTTCTTCCCATGGGTACCTCTCCACAGAGGATCACATAACATGGAACCTTAATACATCAGGGAAAGTAAGGAAGAGAGGACGAGAGAGGCCAATAAGATATAGAACACTAGCAAAACAGAAGGCACAATCACCTGTAACTTAATGACAGAAATGACGGTCCACCACATTGACATCTTCTATCCATTAAAACAAGTCCCTAAGTCCAGTCTGCACTTAAGGTGAGGGATTATACAAGGATGTAAGTATCAGAAAGCAGGTATCACTGGACACCATCTTAGAAACTGCCTACCACAAGATTCAGTTCAGTTCAGCTCAGTCGTTCAGTCGTGTCCGACTCTTTGCGACCCCATGAATTGCAGCACGCCAGGCCTCCCTGTCCATCACCAACTCCTGGAGTCTACCCAGACTCATGTCCATCGAGTCGATGCCATCGATGGCATGTCCATCATGCCATCCAGCCATCTCATCCTCTGTCGTCCCCTTCTCCTCCTGCCCCCAATCCCTCCCAGCATTAGAGTCTTTTCCAATGAGTCAACTCTTCGCATGAGGTGGCCAAAGTACTGGAGTTTCAGCTTTAGCATCAGTCCTTCCAAAGAACACCCAGGGCTGATCTCCTTCAGAATGGACTGGTTGGATCTCCTTGCAGTCCAAGGGACTCTCAAGAGTCTTCTCCAACACCACAGTTCAAAAGCATCAATTCTTCGGCTCTCAGCCTTCTTCACAGTCCAACTCTCATATCCATACATGACCACAGGAAAAACCATAGCCTTGACTAGACGGACCTTTGTTGGCAAAGTAATGTCTCTGCTTTTGAATATGCTATCTAGGTTGGTCATAACTTTCCTTCCAAGGAGTAAGTGTCTTTTAATTTCATGGCTGCAGTCACCATCTGCAGTGATTTTGGAGCCCCAAAAAAGTAAGTCTGACACTGTTTCCACTGTTTCCCCATCTATTTCCCATGAAGTGATGGGACCAGATGCCATGATCTCCATTTTCTGAATGTTGAGCTTTAAGCCAACATTTTCACTCTCCACTTTCACTTTCATCAAGAGGCTTTGTAGTTCCTCCTCACTTTCTGCCATAAGGGTGGTGTCATCTGCATATCTGAGGTTATTGATATTTCTCCTGGCAATCTTGATTCCAGATTGTGCTTCTTCCAGCCAAGTGTTTCTCATGATGTACTCTGCATATAAGTTAAATAAGCAGGGTGACAGTATACAGCCTTGACATACTCCATTTCCTATTTGGAACCAGTCTGTTTTTCCATGTCCAGTTCTAACTGTTGCTTCCTGAGCTGCATACAGATTTCTCAAGAGGCAGATCAGGTGGTCTGGTATTCCCATCTCTTTTAGAATTTTCCACAGTTTATTGTGATCCACACAGTCAAAGGCTTTGGCATAGTCAATAAAGCAGAAGTAAATGTTCCTCTGCCTTTTCTAAAACCAGCTTGAACATCAGGAAGTTCACAAGATTAACTGATATTATATACTTTAAATGAATATTACTATTACTCAAATGCATCAGGTGTTTAGTATTTCAATAAATATATTTTGGCGGATCCAGTGTGTCTGAGGTACATGAGACATGTCAGACAACAAACTAAACAAATCCCCTGACCATAAGAAAGAGAAAGGAAATAGACAATAAGTAATTAAAATGAATAATTAATTTTATACAAGAAGAGGATATTTGTTATGGAAAGAAGATGGAGAGAGTCTGGAATACAGATGGGAAGTTGGGGATGAATTATTGTATTAAGAACACTATTTATTGAAAGCATAACTTTCTAACAAATACTTGACAGGCTGAAGTAGGTAATGAAATAAGTATATGGGGAAAAGGCACACCAGACAGAGAAAAAGCTAGAGTAAAGCACTAACCTAACCCTAACCCTAATTTTTCTCGATGGGAGAAAGCACTAAGATGGGAGTGTGACTAAAGTATCTGTGAAACAGCAAGGAAGCCAGTGTGACTAGAACTTAGGACAGGGAAGATTTGTGGAAGAGGATATTGGAAAAATAGCAAGGGATATGGTTATATAAGGCCTTATAGATAAGGTATTTCAAGGACTTGGACTTTTAAATAAAGGGAGAAGCAATCATAGTATGTTGAACAGAGGAAATTAACATGATACAACTTACATTTTTGAAAGACATCACAGGTTCCTGAGTTTATGTGTGTGTGTTTATACATAATTTTATATATATGTAAAATATATACCTACATGAGAATGGGGACAGTTGTAGCAGAGAGATAAGTTATGAGGCTATGGAAGAAATCTAGGAAGGTGTGATGCCTTATTGAGCACAATGCTACGAAAGAAAATTGAATGATTGTATTCTAGAAAAGCACTTAAAATAGAGTTCCCTGGTGGTTCAGATGGAAAAGAATCTGCCTGCAATGCAGGAGACCCAGGTTCAATGCTTGGGTCGAAAAGATCCCCTGGAGAAGGGTATGGCAACCCATTCCAGTATTCTTGCCTGGGAGATTCCATGGACAGAGGAGCCTGGTGGGCTACAGTGCATGGGGTCACAAAGAGCCGTACAGGACTGAGCAACTGTCACCTTCGCTTTCAAGATAGGAGTATAGGATTAAGAGATAGAGACTACTCTATATAAAATAGATAAGCAAAAGGATATATTGTATACAATGGGGAAATATGCTGTTATTTTATAATAACTTTAAACTGAGTATAACCTATAAAATATTGGATCATTATTTGTACACATGAGACTAACATAATATTGTAAAGCAATCATACATCAATTTTTTAAAAAATAGAGGTAAGAAGGTTTTATGATAGACTAAACAGTCAGTATGAAGGAAAAGAAGACTAAAACAACCCCAATGTTTTTGGCTATACATTTCTTGAACAGTAAAACTATAAGGATGGGATCATCATTAGCTGCCATGAGGAAGGCTGTACGTGTAGCATGTTTTATTTTAGGGTGGAAGGATTTAGTATTCTAGCTTTGAATATGTTTAGTCAAAGTGTCAAGTAGACGATAGGGTATATGAATTTTGAGTTAAGGAAATACTTTATGGCTGTGCATATATATTTGAGACATGCCCCTGTATAGATAGAAAATAGAAATGAATATAGGTAGTGAATAGAAGAACTAGGAATGCAGAACTATTGGTCATTTAATAATGTGGAGAAACACAATAGCTTAAATTAAAGCTATTCTGAATTCTTAAATTATTGCTATTCTGATTAAATAGAAAACTAAGCTATGTTTTATTTAACTTAATTTGAGCTTTGCCAATCTTCCATGCATTCAGTTTTGGCTCAAGAGCTAGGGTACATTTAGATTTCCCTGAATTAAAAGAGACTATTTCCCTTTCTCTCTAATATTACAGAGAAGTCTGGAAACATTATTTAAATTGATAGTAGAAAAGATAAACATACCTGTACTGAATAGAAAGCTGTTTTCAGTTATTGTTTATTCATTTAGCTATCTATCTATCTAAAATATATATTTAGTTACAAAAAATATATTTAATTGTAAACATATGTTACAAAATAAAATTAAAGCATACAAAAATAGAATTCTGAATTAACTCTATTTTTGAATTATTACATATGTGTATGTAATAATTTAAATTATGGACTTGGAATGTTATTACAAAGGTCCAAACAGAACATTGATTATAAAATACAGAACTTATTTTACAGTGTGAAAGTATATATTGTAAAATTTCTCTAAAGGCTCATGTGCTCCTACTTCATCGTACTCTGTTGTACTGCCAACCTCAACATGGAACTTCCTTCTCTCAGCATAGAAGAGCTACTCTGACTCTCACAGCATGGACACACTAAGTCTTTGGGGAAGGGAAATAAAAAAAGGTTTTATTTTTCTTTTAAGGACATATATGGGAAGTTGAGCATGTTGCTTTCATTTACTTTCACTGACCCAGAGCTAGTCTTTGGTCAAGTGGGGCCTCAAGGAATAATGGGAAATAATCTGTAGTTGCGTTAATGAAATTAGGGGGAATTACCAGTTTTTATATCAGCTCAAAAAGCATTAGCCATAACAAAGCCTTGTTGCCCATATATGTGAATAAAATATATGAAAAAATATTGATGTCTTACAATTTGGTAAATTCATATAAATTTCTGCAGATTAGTGAAAACTGCACAACTTTGAATTTTGTAGAAATAAGTAGAAATAATATGACTTTTCAAATACTTAGCATCACATAGAAATGAAAGTATGTTTTCAGTAGAAAGAGTCCAGGTCCTTGATACAGAAAACCCAGAGCTGATCCTTCACTCCCTCAGTTACTAGCTACTTACCTTGTGCTAATCATCTTACTGTCATGAACCTCAGTTTGCTCACCTGCAGTACAAGGTAAACAGTAATTCCACTGCTTATATCAAAGAGTTGCTAAATGACCCAACAAAATATTGTGGACATTGAAGTGTTTTATATAGTACAATATATGTATAAATAAAATATATTATTCACATATGAATATTAAGCTGACCCAAATCAATCTTGTAGGTTTGCCAAGAGTTAAATAGTGTTTGTATTCAATAAATAATTAATCTGTATTTTTTCAATAAAAGGGGAGCAGTAATGTTCTTTACATGAATGTTGTTGTTGCTTAGTAGCTCAGTTGTGTCTGACTCTTTGCAATATAATGGACTGTAGTCCACCAGGTTCCTCTGTCCATGGGATTCTCCAGGCAAAAATACTGGAGTTGGTTGCCATTTCCTTCTCCAGGGGATATTCCCAACCCTTTAATCAAACTCAAGTCTCCTGCATTGGTAGGTGGATTCTTTAACACTAAGCCACCAGGGAAAGCCCAATATGAATGTTAATTCAGTATCAAGAACTTTACAGGATACATTCTCTATGTGGAGAAATTAATTGAGTAAACAAATAAGTACTTATTTTGAAAAAAAAAAAAAAACCAATATATTTGGAGAGATAGGCTTATTTTGCTTTTACAAATTTTAAAGGGTAATATCTTGAGGACTTATGTTCCTAAACATTTTCTCTAAGAACATCTGCAGAAAATTGAATGTACAATCATCAAAGTAAAATTTTAGTGCAAATGAATTAGGTGTATATTGAGTATAGATGGTTATTTGAAAGGCTGATGTTACAATCAAATATAAGCAGGTGCACATATTTAAATGATCATGACTTCCATATTCACTGTTTTTAATATAAAATCACTTTAAGAAGTACAGATGTAGTTTTCTCTATTCCCACTGCTTGTTTGTTCTTACTTAAATACTGCAAATGATTCTGTAATGTTTAAGTAAACAGTTTGCCTGTAACTTTAGAGAATTTCATTAGATTAGCAGAAGACTGAGCACCAGCCCTGTATGATATTCTATGGGGTTAAACTACTGCATATTCTCCAAATGACCTAATAAACTTTGCTCAAACTCATCAATGAGGTATCATGGAAAAAATAATGCAAAACTATCTCCCAGTCGTACCATCTTATAGTATGGCAACACCTGTGAATAAACTAGATGATGAACCAAGCTTAAAAAGTGCCCAGAGAGAAGGTTGGCTAAATTAAAAACTCATTAGCTCTGTGGTTCTGATTTCTTAAGCAACAAAACATTTCTGAAATAGCATAAAGAACTGGATATAATTAGTAAGTTACCAGAAAGATTATGATATACTGATTTAAATAAACTATTTTACTATGCATTTTATACCCTATGTTTTGCCTTTATTTCTACCTATCAATGTTGGCAGATCACTGTCCCAATACATACAGATACAAGAGAAAACTAGCCAAATAAGATAGCATTTAACTTAATCTAAGAGGGAGAGTATACAATGCTTTTCTTTTTTGCTATATCCATTAAGCACATAATTATTATGTTTGCATTCCTGCTACACATGGTGAATATTAAGCAAAGAATTAAAAACCAAGTAAGATGAGCATTCTTAGAGGAAAAACTTTCAATATGAAGGTGTTTCAGGTGAATCTAGCCTAATTTATGTCGGGGAAGATATACCTGAAAAAGTCAAGTACTGGTGGATAAATGGGCGCTTGCAAAGACTAAGTCCCAAAAGGATAATAGGGATGGGCTGTCCCTGGCAAGGGCAATACCACATAGAAAAACCTAGAAGCAAAGGAAATTCCAGAAGTATTCCAGGAACTATAGAAAACTGAATAAAACTTAAAGTGAAAGTGTTACTAGCTCAGTCGTGTCCAGCTCTTTGCAACCACATGGACTGTAGCCCACCAGGCTCCTCTGTCCTTGAAATTCTCCAGGCAAGATTCCTGGAGGGATCGCCCATGCCTTTCTCCATGGGATCTTCCCAACCCAGGGGTTGAAGCTGGGTCTGCCTCATTGCAGGCAGATTCTTT
Organism: Bos indicus x Bos taurus; assembly: GCF_003369695.1. Taxonomy (NCBI): domain Eukaryota; kingdom Metazoa; phylum Chordata; class Mammalia; order Artiodactyla; family Bovidae; genus Bos; species Bos indicus x Bos taurus. Next base: position 104,041,236 of record NC_040080.1, read on the forward strand.
ACCATCTGAGCCCCCAGAAAAACCCCAAATAAAACTTAAGCCTAGTTCAAAATTGTTGAAAAGATATGACAGAAATAATCTACTCCAGGCAAGATAAATGCAAGATAAGATCCCAAGAAAGATACTAATACAGATTTCCATTACATGAAAAGTTTTTATTTTTCAAATGTTTGTGTTTTATTTTTTAACTAATTTTTTTACATATTTTGATGAAAACTACATAGTGAATGCATGGCCATTAATTTCTTCTCAGTTGTCACTGTCTACAAAATAGAGCAAAATATCTCCTAGGCTCCTGACCTTATAGAGTTGGCTCGATGGCCAATTTGGAGCAACTATCAGAGTTGCAAGTCTAGATCCTGGAAGGCCTGAAAATGCCACAACTCCATTCACTGCATATAGAGGTGCTCCAGATGCTCTGTTTGTTGTCAGTGTTTTCTGTCTTCTGTCTGCATCCTTTCTACCAGATCATGATCTCATCATAAAGGCAGGGACCATGTCTTATTCACCTTTATAAGCAATTCATTTCTAAGCACAGTGCCTGAAAATAACAGATGCTCAGTAAATATTTATTGGATAAATGGCTACATTTTTTTTTAAGTTTGAAAACTCTTAGGAGTAAATCCTAACAGTGTATTTCCTCATGTAGAACAACTATTGCTGAAAACACATTATGTGTAATATATTCCAGAAAGTCACAAGCCCATTTTCTAGTGAACTAAACTTCTGTTATATTAAGGAATGCATGCAATACCAGTTATTTTAATGCTCATATTATTTTAAACTGAGCCTTTCACCATCTGTTCCAACTCTTAAGCTGTGGATACAAAAGAACACATTTCCCTATTACATTTGTAAAATGTAAATATAAATGATTTAAATACATTTATATACCCATGAAGTAATGCTGCATGCAGCTGGCATGGGGCTCCCTTATGTTGCAAAAAGAAATAATAAAGGAGAAAGCCTGCTTATCCCTGACAGAGAGTTTCACGCTCTGTGACTTTTTGTTATGGCACTGGAAGGTCAAGTCTTTACTATAAAAAATATTGATTTTTTTCAGTAATGAATTTCATTTACAAACTATAATTTCTCTTTTGTTCATTTTGTTGAACTGTTCTTGAATGGATTTTAATTTCTTTAAAGAAGTCACAAAATTCTATGAAGTCCAAAATAATGAATATTTGGGTCCCTAATAGAATTCTGAGTGCACTTTGTGAGCTTTTATTGATTTTGCTTTGGAGTCTTTGCATTGAGGCATAAAGTCCTACCAAAAGAATTGTTTACTGAGCCTAATTAAAGAATAGCCATCCATATAATCTTCGGCAAGAAGACACTTTAAAATTCAACAAACATGCCTTTTTTAACCTACCTGCATTGGGAAGTTACTGTGAAAATAATCAAAAAGAAACAAAATATGTGCTCTAGTGCTGCTTGTTACTCAATATCCATTCCCCATAATAAACACTTGAAAGGGCTTGGGACCTATAATTTTCTAGAGAGCTACATCCATATAAAGGATATGAGGCATAACAAATATGTATATTTTATATTCTAAGCGGTATAGGAAATGAGAAGTGACCAAAAAATATGCCAGAACTTTCCAACTCTTTTGCACTGTGTTAAAATAACGTTTATCCTCACCCTCTGAAAAGAATGAGACATAATTCTCATTAAAGTGTAGTTAGTAATGTGTGCTATTGCGGCCATCACCTTGTTTACTGATGTAATTTAGTGATAATATTTTTAAAAATGGCAAGGACAAAAAATTAACAGCTTAATATCCTTGAATTATACTGGTGGCTCCCAAAACCTTTATTCACAAAATACATTGCTCAAGGAAAGAAAAACCTAACAGATTATATTTTACTACTTATGTCTGAGTTATCTTCAGATATAGACAATCCATAATGTGCTATTTTCTATTATTAAAGATAAACATAAACCTTACACATACAAACACATATAGACACACACACTCACTATCCTGCAATGTGGCAAAAATATTATAAGACCACAGGAAGTAGTTCAAAAAAGGGGTCATAGAAATTCTACCAGAAAATCTACTAAGTATCAGGTTTAAAAATGTTATTTGTACATGTTTTAATGCCATTCTCCCAAATCATCCGCCCGCCTCCCTCTCCCACAGAGTCCAAAAGACTATTCTATATATCTGTGTCTCTTTTCCTGTCTTGCAACGAATCGCCAGTCCAGGTTCCATGCAGGATACAGGAAGCTTGGGGCTGGTGCACTGGGATGACCCAGAGGGATGGTATGGGGAGGAAGGTGGGAGGGGGGTTCAGGCTGGGGAACACGTGTACACCTGTGGCGGATGCATGTTGATGTATGGCAAAACCAATACAATATTGTAAAGTAAAAAATAAATAAACATGTTAAGTTTAAAAAAATAAAAGAATATATGAATTTTTGCAAAAAAAATGTTATTTGTAAAGTATTGTCTTCTATTTTTGTTTTAAACATGACAATTTAACTCCCTATACATTGGTGGTGTACTTCATTTTCTATATTCCATAATGAAACCCCCAAAAGTGTTGATCTATTCAATTAAGGCAGCATAGATTCAATATAGGATGTTTGCCTTTTTCTCCTGTTATCACTCCAGCCCAAGAGGTTGAAGTGTTTAGAAAACAGGTATATTTCATACAAATTCAGCTGCTTTATCGCTCACAATATTTCTAGGACTGAAGAACTAGAATTACAAGTCTTCAAAGTACAATGTCAGTATCTAAATAAATAAAGATGTCTAAAAATCATAAAATATAAAGAATAAACATTTTAAAGTAGGAAGCTTCTGAAGAGTAGGTTCTTTATATAATTGTTGGTGTTACATAGTATTTACTCAGTAAGTTATTAACCTCTCTAAGCCTCCATTTCCTTAGTATCCTGGGGTGAAAGTAGAGGAAGGGAGGACAAGCAAATGGGGTTTAAAGAAAAGAAAGCGAAGTTGCTCAGTTGTATCTGACTCTTTGCGACCCCATGGATGGTAGCCTACTAGGATTCTCCATCCATGGGATTTTCCAGGCAAGAGTACTGGAGTGGGTTGCCATTTCCTTCTCCAGGGGATCTTCCCAACCCAGGGATTGAACGAACCCTGGGATCAATCTCCATCATTGTAGGCAGACACATTACTGTCTGAGCCACCAGGGAAGTCCAAAGGGGGTTATTTATGTGGATAAAGTTGTGGATGCTTCTCCTTAACTCAAGTTAGATTTACTTAGACCCAGGAACCATGTGGGTCTTTATATATAGATGTAGGCTCTTCTGCTCAGGTGTTTTCAGGCTGACATGAAGGTATCAAGGTGCGGTTCTCATCTAGGGGCTTGAGATTTTCTTCAAACATAATTAGTTGTTTGCAGATTTCATTTCCTTGTGACTGTGTGAGTGAGGTCCTCATTTCCATTCTAACTGTTGGCCAGAGTCTGTTTTTAGCTCCTAGAGATCACCTGCATTTCCTTTAGATGGGGCAATTTGCTTTTGGATAAATTTACAACATGGCAATTTGCTTTCTCCAAATAATCAGGAGATAGTCTTGTGAGGGTTCACTTTCTTTTAAGGTATCATCTGAAGACCAACCGAGGATAATCTCCCTTTTGTTTAATTCAAAGTGAACTGATTTGCAACCTCAGCACTGCTGTGATGTTCCTGTCATAGTCATACTTAAGGGAAGGGAATGTTACATCAGGTACAGAATACTTAAGGCCCACTTTAGAAATATATCACCTTAATGATCACATAGAGCTATCTTTATTAATATTTGGCTTTAAAGTCTATCTTATTCTTCTAAAAGTTCCAGTTGTGTATTTATTTAAATGTATTATTAACATATTCTGTTAGTATAATAATTTATGATATAAATATGTTTTATGATATAGATTTATGTTTATATGATATATAGTTATGTAATTATAGATATATGTATATGTTGGGATATGTTTTCAAATATTGTACTATTTTTCTACTTCTCTAAGCATTTAGTGTGGTGATGAAGTTGTGGTGATATGTGAAAATATTTTTTTTAGAAAACCAAAAAGTCATTTGAAGTGGAATCTGAAAACATTCCTCACTGTTTTCATGACCATCTCTAAAACTGAAGCTAAAGTTAAATAGCCTGGCTTTGTTGTTCATACATTCCAAAAGTATTCTACACATTATTAAAAAATATTTTCTTAAATAACTTCCATAAAAAGAGAAGAAAAATTTGCCTGCAGGAATCAGTATATAAGATAATTACTGTTTTCCCATTTTTTACATTTTTCTCACTCTGAAAGAGCTCGCTGCTACTCATTACACATATATAGATCATACCTGTTTATGGCTTTTCCAGTCTTAAGTGTGTCCTTCCTGAGTCATGAAGAGGCGATTGAATGTGCATGAAATAATCTCACATACCGACACGCACATATTGTGCACCCAGTGAGTAACTGTTTTCTTCCTTCCTGTTCCATGCCCATAAGTGGAAATTTATGACTGCCCTCATGTATATAAATACTAAATGCAAATAAGACATAACAACAACAAGGTTGAGAGATTCATGATGATACCGTACTGAGAACTGGGCAACGGGGAATCTGACATTGCTAAGAAAGAGGCTGGTTGCATTTCTAAGAGATTTTAGGGAAGGAATGGCAAGGTCTATAGGGACACTCAGGCAATCAAGGCAGTAAAGACTAAAAATCTGGATGGGGATGTGGAATAAAATAAACACAAAAATGAGGCATGTTTTAGTTTCACAGTCTCTAATGATTGTAAGTATTTTTAAGCATATTCTAAAATGCATCTAAGGTAGCTGCTAAAATAGGTAGCAAATAGCATATGACTATACTATGGATTTTTCAGGCAAGAGTACTGGAGTGGGTTGCCATTGCCTTCTCCCATCCTATAAGGGTAATATTCTATTCAGAGCTTTATGAGTTATTTTCTGTGCTTCCTGTTAGTAATATTTTTTCTTTTAATTTTGTTCTTTGTTTTATATTGGTGTTAAAAAATCTAAGATTTTCTGACTTTAAAATTCTAGGTCTTTAAAATTACTATTTAAAAAATATTTTTATAGTATTATGGCAGTAGATATTCACCTAGGTTATTGCATACTGAATCTGTTATTTTCTTTATTATTTTTATTGTATTTTTCATATTTTGACAAAGTTCTGCTAAAACAGAACCTTGATTTTCCTAGAGATATCATTTAGCAGATGGGAATCGGAGTAATTGCTAACAGAATCATCATCAGCTATAGCCCCTACAGTCTAAGATCTGTGACCAGAATTCTTTCTGGCTGAATAAATTAACATGCTATTTTCTTTTCCTTTAAAGCTAGGATGACATTTCAACTAAACTATACTGAAAATGACTTTCCAAATCAAGCGATCTCCCACATATATATATTCTTTTTATCATGACCTGAAAGCAGATTGATAGCCATAAATCAGATTGCTTTTCTACCAGGGTTTGGTATGGCTTAACTGAAATAAATGTATTCAAAAGTAAAATTGACCACTTCATAGAGACAAGCAGAAAAATCTATTATTTTTAAATGATCATTTTAATCCTGGGCTTTATGTATTTTTCAAATAGGTCAGAAGGATTGAGTATTAATTTGCATTTCTCTTCCACTACTTAGTTATGTGCTTTGAGAAAGTAAGTAATGGAAGTTAAATAATGAAAACAGGTATGCTAAAATTGGGCAAGAAAGTGTTATAGTACTGTAAGTAGTATGCCAATTACGAAATTGTTTTATTTTCTTGAGATGAAATGATGGTCTATTAGATTTAATAATTCAAGGGAATTTTTTTTAATTGAATCTCTTCTAAAATTATAATCCTGTCTTAGTTTTCTATTATATATATATATATATTTAATATATTCTATAATTAACGACTGTCATAGTCACTTAAGTTCACTGAAATAGGGGTTTCCCAATATATTAATACTATATATACCTGAGATGCCAATACAATCAATCTGCAGTAGGATCTAGGAATCCAGGAATCTGAGTTTTGAAAATGCTCTCCAGCTGTTTCTTATGAAGGTAGCTGAATGCCTATTAATAGACTGATAGTGGAACCACTATTTTACCAGACTGTGGTAAAAGTTCTAACAGACATTTCTGATAGGGCATAAAATAAAGAGCTAAGATACTACAGGATTCTTAGAAGATTTTGCATTATGTAATTTTCAGATGTTCATTTTCTGCTTGATCTACTTAACTTCCCTCAAGTGTCATTCTAGTATCCTCTACCTGTGCAGGTGAATTTGCCTGCCCCCCAAGTTTTCCTCAGTAAAAAGATTAAATAGAAGTTGGCTGAAGTAGACATATTCTGAGTCAAAATTTTAAAACAAATTAAACTCTACCTCTGTTTTGTGAACTTTTTATCAGGATTATATTGCACTATCAAAACTCTTAATATGTAGAACTCAATTCATTATAAATCTTAGCTATTGTTGAAACATGTCCTTTCTGGCAGGGTGCTGAGGAAAAGAACAATGCCTGACTTTACCAATAAGGATAGGAATGTACCTGGGTGTCTGAAAGCTATATACTATTAATTTTAGACTTAAAAACACCATTTTAAGTTAATTTAATATGTAAAGTTATCCTCTTTTTTTTTGGCCTGCAAGCATGGATATGTGACTTTACTTGCATATTTGCAATGTTAAGATTATATGGTTTTGTGATTTTATATGGATGCATATTCAGTCCTTTCAAACGTAAAAGTGGGAACTTTTTTTTTAATTTTTTTTTAATTTTATTTTATTTTTAAACTTTACATAATTGTATTAGTTTTGCCAAATATCAAAATGAATCCGCCACAGGTATACATGTGTTCCCCATCCTGAACCCTCCTCCCTCTTCCCTCCTCCCTCCCCATACCATCCCTCTGGGTCGTCCCAGTGCACTAGCCCCAGGCATCCAGTATCGTGTAACGAACCTGGACTGGCAACTCGTTTCTTACATGATATTCTACATGTTTCAATGTCATTTTCCCAAATCTTGCCACCCTCTCCCTCTCCCACAGAGTCCATAAGACTGTTCTATACATCAGTGTCTCTTTTGCTGTCTCGTATACAGGGTTATTGTTACCATCTTTCTAAATTCCATATATATGCGTTAGTATACTGTATAGCCAGAAGGAAAAACATAAAAGTGGGAACTTTTAAATGATGCTTTTCATCTGATTATTTTCTAAAATCAGATTTTCAGAGAATTCTCTTTAGGAACAATTCATTGTTCCTATGAAGGAAGAGCCTTACTTTTGTGTGTGTTTTTTACTTTCAGAAATAGTTTCAGAAATAGTAAGAGGTTTAAAAAAAGTCCCGTTTCTCCAGTAAAATAATATGAAAGCAATAAAACTTTCAGTTTGGTAAAAGGAATTGAACCAGGGTCAACCTCATCCAGAGGAGCAAAACTTGTCTCAAATAAGTATTTCTCTCACAAAGAATGATTCAATTACTGTATTAGTATATATACCCTGGGTTGTTGGAAAGACAGAATTCTGTTGAATAGTTGGGACATGTCTTTGAAGGACATTCTGCTTTTGTGGCTGAGTTATTTGATAATCAAATATATCAGAAATTAATCCCTTTTCATTCAAACACATTTACTACTCCTTATTTTTAATTTTTTTCTGAAGCTGTAGATTTAAAAAATGATGAAAGGGTATTTTCAGTTAAATAATGGATAAGAGGACTCATAATCAGCCAAGCAGGTAATCTGAAAACAGCATTAAAGCCAGTGTAATAAAATAACTCAGTCATCAACTCAAAAACAGTGCCAGGCCCTTTGTACTGTTTATTGGTCTAGAAATATATAAGAAGAGATGTGTTAAGAGAGACAAGGGGATGCAGAAACATGTTGAGACAGAAACAACATAAAATGTATGAGATAAAATACCTCAATGTTAGAACTTGAACTTCCTTGTAATATATTTCACATGAATGCCTTCAGTCTTTGGAAAGTTCGTTCCTTTTATGAATTTGTGATTTTAGAAAACCAAACCACTACTGCCATTTTTAAATTGTTTTCCATGTCATTGAATTTCTTTGCTTACTGCCCTGGTGCTGAAAACACTTAGGTTCTCAGTGACTATTTTATTCATTTCACTGCTGATATTAAAAAAAAGAATATATATATATATATATATGTTCAAATTGTTGAGCCAATACAATCTATGTGGCATTTGTGTAGTAATATCTTCATCATCTGTCTCTTTGCTTATATGTAGTTACATAAATGAGTACATATATAAGTATGTACTTTTAGTATAAAGTATGATATATTCTGAAAGAGATGGGAATACCAGACCACCTGACCTGCCTCTTGAGAAATCTGTATGCAGTTTAGGAAGCAACAGTTAGAACTGGACATGGAACAACAGAATGGTTCCAAATAGGAAAAGGAGTACGTCAAGGCTGTATATTGTCACCCTGCTTATTTAACTTCTATGCAGAGTATATCATGAGAAACGCTGGGCTGGAAGAAGCACAATCTGGAATCAAGATTGCCAGGAGAAATATCAATAACCTCAGATATGCAGATGACACCACCCTTATGGCAGAAAGTGAAGAGGAACTCAAAAGCCTCTTGATGAAAGTGAAAGTAGAGAGTGAAAATGTTGGCTTAAAGCTCAACATTCAGAAAACAAAGATCATGGCATCCATGGTCCCATCACTTCCTGGGAAATAGATGGGGAAACAGTGGAAACAGTGTCAGACTTACTTTTTTTGGGCTCCAAAATCACTGCAGATGGTGACTGCAGCCATGAAATTAAAAGATGCTTACTCCTTGGAAGGAAAGTTATGACCAACCTAGATAGCATATTCAAAAGCAGAGGCATTACTTTGCCAACAAAGATTTGTCTACTCAAGGCTATGGTTTTTCCTGTGGTTATGTATGGAAGTGAGAGTTGGACTGTAAAGAAGGCTGAGCGCCGAAGAATTGATGCTTTCGAACTGTAGTGTTGGAGAAAACTCTTGAGAGTCCCTTGAACTGCAAGGAGATCCAACCAGTCCATTCTGAAGGAGATCAGCCCTGGGATTTCTTTGGAAGGAATGATGCTAAAGCTGAAACTCCAGTACTTTGGCTACCTCATGCGATGAGTTGACTCATTGGAGAAGACTCTGATGCTGGGAGGGATTAGGGGCAGGAGGAGAAGGGGACGACAGAGGATGACAAAAGAATGAGATTGAAGAAACTATAAATATCAAAAATGAGAAGAACCTCTAGCTACTTCATATAAAAACTCCTGAAAAAATGAACACAGAAAATCTTTGTAAGGAGCCCAAGGGAAAGGCATCTTCTTTTCAAAGGAACTAAATGAGATTGAGTTTGACAGCTGACTCACATTCTTTATAAAATCATCCGGTGTACAACAAATATAACCTCAATAAAGTAAAAATGAAAAAATGATGTTTTAAATATCTGCCACATTTTATTAAAATGCATATAATACATATATAACATGCATTATATATGGTGTTATTCCAGTATTAAAAGTTTCAAAAGCAGATGAAGTTAGTCTATGATAACAGAAGTAAAATTAGTGGTTACTGCAGGATCGTGGGGAAGATTGATGCCTGGAAAGGACCATAAGGCAAGATTTCATGCTCCTGGAAATATTCTATAATTTGATCTGTTAAAAACCAGATCAATAAATATGTTAAGTTTGTAAAAATTCATCAAGCTATATAGTTAAGAATTGTGCACATTCTTATGTGGTTTTATTTTTTAATTATCTTTTTCAAATTAAGATTTTATTTTTATAACAGTTTTATGATCACAAGAAAATTGAGTAGAAGGTACAGAGATTTTTCATATATGCTGTTTGTCCCCACATTTACTTAGCATCCTCCATTATCAACATCCCCCACTGGAGGTGTATATTTGTTACAACTGATGAAGCTACACTGATATAGCATTATCACCCCCAAATCCATCGTTTACACTGTGGCCATTCTTGGTGTTTTACATTCTGTGGGTTTGGAGAAATGTACAATGGCACATATTCATCAGTATGATATCATACAAAAAATTTTCTCTGCCCTAAAAATCCTTTGTGCTCACTTGTTCACCCTTTGGCCCTTCCCCTAAATACTGATCTTTTTTCTTTTTTTTCCCTAACTCTGTAGTTTCACAGTCTCAATGAATTTTCCAGAATGTCATATAATTGGAATTGGACAGTGTGTAGTTTTTTCAAATTGACTTATTTCACTTGGTAATATGCATTTAAAATTATGTCTTTTCATGGCTTAATTTTAGCACAATATGTTAATAACATTCTATTGCATGGATGTACCATGGTTTTATTTTTTTATCATACATTCAATTATTAAAGAACATTTTGGTTAATTCCAAGGTTTAGCAATTATAGTTAAAGGTGCTATAAATATCTGTGTGCAGGTTTTTGTTTGGACATAAGTTTTTAAATCCTTTAGATAAATACCAAGGAAGGTTGCTGGATTATATGCCAAGGGTATGTTTAGTTTTGTAAAATGCCATCTAACTGTCTTCCAACATTGCTGTACCATTTTGCATTTCTATCAGCAATATATGAGAACTCCTGTTGCTCTACATCCTTGCCAGTATTTGGTATTGTCAAATTTCTTTTAATTTGCATTTTCCGGATGTCGTATGATATGGAGCATCTTTTCCTATGCTTATTTGCCATCTGTCTATACTCTTTGTTTACATATTTGTTATTAAAGTTTTTTGCCTATTTTTTAATCCAGTTGGTTCTCTCTAGTGAATTTTAAGAGTTATTTGTATATTTTAGATAATAATCCTTTCTCAGAGGTGTCTTGTAAAAATATTTTCTCCCTGTTTTCTAGCTACTTGTCTTCTCATTGTCTTGACGTTTTCTTCTGAAGAGTTTATTTGTTAGATGTTACATGTGAAAGTTTATTGATATCCCAAAGTGTAACTGAAACTAAGGGAGATAAATTACTTTTAAAGTGAAAACTGAAGGACCTAATAAAGAATGAGATATACAGACGAAAGAAAGAAAATAACGTATTATACTGTGTAAAGCAGTCAAGCTAGCACCTGTCTAATCAGAAGGATTCAATAAATATTAGCTGCTACAGTAATGAGGAAAAGTAGACAGAAGAAAGAAGAAAATGCAGCAAGAAGAAGGATTTGATTGTGAGAGAAAAGTCAGAAGAAAAAAAGGGATTAAAAAAAGGAAAAAAGAAGCAGTATTAACTGTGACAATTGCCATTCAAATTCAGTATTCATTTATCTTTTTTTTTGCTTTCCACTTTTTAATGTTTTATTTTATAGTGATACTCAATGTTGTTACATACTATTATGTGTTTGTTTAAAAATCTTTAAAACTAATATGAAGACCAGCTTATTTATTTTGAAGGAGTTTATTATAGCTGATTAGAAAATCATTATCATAAGCTTTTTATACAAGTACAGTTTTGTACATACCTAGTTTAAATTTTGGAATCTATGCAAATGAGATAAAGGGAAAAGAGTGTGCATCTGACAAATGTTTCATAGAAAATATAGAGTTCTAAATGATATGAAAGAACAAAGTATGGCATAAAGGACCAGTGTGTTTCATAACTTCTTGTGCACCATTTCCATTTGTAAAAAGCAATTTTTTGGAGTTGTATACTACTACTGTGATCCATCTGAAATTCAACTTTTTTACTTTTTCTGGCCTAGCCCTGATAATTTTTCTTAGTATTAATAATTTTATTGAGATATGGTTTAAACAATAAAATATAAAATATAACCATTTCAAGTACATATTTAATGAGTTTTGACAAATGTATGCCACTGTATAACAACCTCCACATTTTGATACTTCATTTTAAGTTTCATTAAGTTTCTTCATTTTAAAATATGCCCTTTACAGTCAACACTTCTGTTCCGAATCCCTTTGCAGCATATTGTTAATCTACTACTCTCTGACATAATCTGGATTTTTTTTTTTAATTGTATGAAATATCACAAAAAAGTATTTTACTCTCAGGGAGAGGTAATACAATGTTAAATGACTTAACTATGAGATGATTAGTCATATACATATATTCTGAAATACTAAGTTGATATAATGTCATGGCATATATATATCATACCCCACAAAATTAGTAAAGACATAACCCTCAATGGAATTTTATTTATATATTTTTTTCTTACTCCTCACTGCTTTTATTTTTCTTATGTATTTTCTTTTTTCTCTCTTTTGTTTTTTCTTGGTCTTCTCACTATTTAAAGAGATCCCATTTTCTTCTAAGGACATTTTGAAGGAGACCAAGTCTGCTTAAAGCAAGAAGAGTTACAATGAACTCAGACTCTGGTCAATCCATGGGGTTATTGTTGAAAGCAATTCCATTAAACTTGTCTACTTTTTACCTATAACTGATTCTTGTGCAGTTTACTGACTTTGTGATTAATTTAGTAATTAATAATCTCAAATTTTATGACTCTATTGACACAGTTTTGTTATTTTAAGTTACGGCTGTGGTGTTTCCAGTTATTCTTTTTAACTTAGACCTAAGTGTTCAGTCACAATTGTATAAACAGAATTCTGCTTATTCAGAGAAAAGGTGCCCTTTGGAATACTGTTGTTGTTTTAGGGCCACTATTCTACACTATGTTCTCCTTGGTATTATTCATCTCTTTATTCATTTGTATCATTCTATTTCAAATTTATCTATTATGTAAAACACTAGTGATGCATAACCAAACAAGCCATCTTCTTACTAGTGTATGATCTGATAATGGTAAATGTTTAGATTGGAATTGAACTCGTAGGTTTGCATACAGTGCTTTCATTTCCAATATGTAAGGTCTGTTCTAGGCATTTCACAGTTTTTATTTTATTGTCTCTTTACAATCAATCAAGAAAATGAGTGCTACTATCTCCTTTTGATAGATGGGAAAAATTTAGCATAGAAAAAATATAAAACTCATAAAAATTTACATATAGTCAAACATATTTTGTTATCAGTGTGATAGACACACTTTTCCACCATAGCTAATTGCATTCATATATATCAGAAGAGTGAGTTACATGATTAACTTTAAGCCATGATAGCAGTTTTCATCTTATTGTGTCAATAGTAGATAATATAGAAAACAGTACATAAAGTTCAAATTAGTAACTTGAGGAAAAATCATCAAGATAATACAAACGATAAGGCACTGTTTTATGTTTCTCCTTTCTTCTAAGACATTGATTTTGTAAATCTGTCCACAAAAGCAAGTTTTTTCTCTGTCAGAATCTCAAGAAGTTTTATAAAAAGGTAATGAAAAATGAATACAGAGTAATATTTGTGCTATACTAGTATATTATTTTGAAAAAGTAAATGTATTATTTACCTTGACAATGTCATCTGTAACATCCTTCCAGGGATAAATATGATTATTCACATGGCTATTTTCCTACTGGAACATTTTAACCTTATCTGTATGATTGTTTTCATTATCAGGACAAAATGGCCTATATCTTAGCAGTGTGTTTTCACAACCTCTAAAATTCTAAAGAACATATATCATATGATTTTATTATATATTTCTGTATATGTATATATATATATATATATATACATATATACATATTTGTAAACACACATATATGTGTATATATATATATATATATATATATATAAATATTTTTGAAACACACATATCTAGAAAAGTACAAACTCTTAAGTTAATGACTCAGTAAATTTTCACAGGCACCATATCTCTATAAATATAAACAATTGCACTCATCTCACACGCTAGTAAAGTAATGTTCAAAATTCTCCAAGCCAGGCTTCAGCAATACGTGAACCGTGAACTTCCAGATGTTAAAGATGGTTTTAGAAAAGGCAGAGAAACCAGAGATCAAATTGGATCATCGAAAAAGCAAGAGAGTTCCAAAAAACATCTATTTCTGCTTTATTGACTATGCCAAAGCTTTTGACTGTGTGGACCATAATAAACTATGGAAAGTTCTGAAAGAGATGGGAATACCAGACCACCTGACCTGCCTCTTGAGAAACCTATAGGCAGGTCAGGAAGCAACAGTTAGAACTGGACATGGAACAACAGACTGGTTCCAAATAGGAAAAGGAGTACGTCAAGGCTGTATATTGTCACCCTGCTTATTTAATTTATATGCAGAGTACATCATGAGAAACACTGGACTGGAAGAAGCACAAGCTGGAATCAAGGTTGCAGGGAGAAATAACAATCACCTCAGATATGCAGATGACACCACCACCCTTATGGCAGAAAGTGAAGAGGAACTAAAAAGCCTCTTGATGAAAGTGAAAGTGAAGAGTGAAAAGGTTGGCTTAAAGCTCAACATTCAGAAAACGAAGATTATGGCATCTGGTCCCATCACTTCATGGCAAATAAATGGGGAAACAGTGGAAACAGTGTCAGACTTTATTTTGGGGGGCTCCAAAATCACTGCAGATGGTGACTGCAGCCATGAAATTAAAAGACGCTTACTCCTTGGAAGGAAAGTTATGACCAACCTAGATAGCATATTCAAAAGCAGAGACATTAAAAAAAAAAAAAAATCAGAGACATTACTTTGCCAACAAAGGTCCATCTAGTTAAGGCTATGGTTTTTCCAGTGGTCATGTATGGATGTGAGAGTTGGACTGTGAAGAAAGCTGAGCACCGAAGAATTGATGCTTTTGAACTGTGGTGTTGGAGAAGACTCTTGAGAGTCCCTTGGACTGCAAGGATATCCAACCAATCCATTCTGAAGGAGATCAGCCCTGGGTGTTCTTTGGAAGGAATGATGCTAAAGCTGAAACTCCAGTACTTTGGCCACCTCCTGCGAAGAGTTGACTCATTGGAAAAGACTTGATACTGGGAGGAATTGGGGGCAGGAGAAGGGGACGACAGAGGATGAGATGGCTGGATGGCATCACCGACTCAATGGACGTGAGTTTGAGTGGACTCTGGGAGTTGGTGATGGACAGGGAGGCCTGGCATGCTGCAATTCATGGGGTTGCAAAGAGTCAGACACGACTAAGTGACTTAACTGAACTGAACTGAATAGAAAAGAAAATATTACCAATATTTCAGTAAACCATTTCATACATCTTCCTAGTTATCTTTAGTTTAGCCACAAGATAACAAGTAAGCTGACCTCTATTACCATAAATTATTTTTGACCATTTCTGAAGCCTATATAAATGTAATTATAAAAGATAACACACTTTGTGTGTTACATCTTTTCTCAACATTATATTAAAGAGACTCACCTGTGTGGTCATGTATAGCAATAGTTACTTCTCATTGACAGATTTTATTATATTACATGAATATTCTGAAACACATTTATCTACTTTACTGCTGATGGACAAAGTTTGCATAGTTTTCAACTTTCTGCTATTGCAAAGAGTTCCTGCAAACAATATAATGTATACCTTCTGTTCCCATTTTCTTATATTTTTTTATTATGCAATTAGAATTGTGGTTATTGGGTTATAGGATAAATATATTTTCAGCTTCAGTGTATACTGACAGGTTTTCAAAGTACTTGAGCCAGTTTGCTAAACAATATCTTATATAAGAGTTCCACTTGTTTCACATTCTTCCCAAATCCTGAAATAATGTTTTAGATATTTTTTTCAATAAGGTGATCATGCATTTCCCTGATAAGAAATACTGTTGATCACACTTTCACTTGGTATTTGCTGTTTGGACATTGTTTTGCATGGAGTGCCTGTACAATTATTTTTGCCTTAAAGTATTAGATTGAATGTATTTTTCTTGTTAACTTCACGAGTTTTATGAATATGTTTACTATAAAGGTTATGCTATGCTATGCTAAGTCACTTCAGTCGTGTCCGACTCTGTGCGACCACATAGACGGCAGCCACCAGGCTCCCCCGTCAACGGGATTCTCCAGGCAAGAACACTGGAGTGGGTTGCCATTTCCTTCTCCAGTGCATGAAAGTGAAAAGTGAAAGCGAAGTCGCTCAGTCATGTCCAACTCTTAACGACCCCATGGACTGCAGCCTACCAGGCTCCTCCATCCGTGGGATTTTCCAGGCAAAAGTACTGGAGTGGGGTGCCATTGCCTTCTCCGACTATTAAGGTTATTGCAGCATAATTGCCATGAATTGCTCTATCCATATTTAAAGTGTGCAAGTTGATTAGTTTTTATGTATTTATAGGACTTCCCTGGTGGCTTAGATGGTAAAGCGTCTGCCTACAATGTGGGAGAGCCAGGTTCAGTCCCTGGGTCGGGAAGATCTCCTGATAGACTCATGAAACCATCAAGACAGTCAAGATAATGAACTCATCTTTTACCCACAAAAGGTTCCTTATGACCCTTGACTATTCCTAAGCTCTATTACCCCATTTCTAGTCTCCAGACAACAACTAATCTGCTTTCTGTCACTATGAATTAGTTTACATTTTTAGAATTTATATGAATTAAATCATGCAGTATGTACTCATTTCACTTCTTTCATTGAGTATAATTACTTAGAGATTGCTCTATATCATTGTATGTATCATGCCCATTGCTACTGGGGAGCTGTTGTTTACTGAACACAGAGTTTTGGTTTTGCAAGATGAAAAAAGTTCTAGAGATGGTTGTACAATAGTGTGAATATACTTAACACTATCAAACTTAAAAATGGTTAAGATGCTAAATTTTATGTTATGCATTTTTAACATAATAAAAATAAAATTAAAACTACCTTTTGTTTTTAGCTCAAACAATTGGTAAATTTTACAAATAAAAAACAACCAAACAAACTGGAGAGAGGCAACAACTGTGAAGCCATGGTAGAATCGATTGTTTTGTTTTGGTCATGTTGAATTTAAAAATACATGATAGAGAGGCAAGAATTGACATCAGTAAGCAGATGGAGAATCTCCTTTGGATTACAGTGGAGATGTCAGATGTAAGTTTGATAACCAAAAGGATATAGATAATAAAGCCATGGACCTGAATGAGAACACCTACAGGACAAGTATAGACTGAGAAGAAAATGTATTTCAGTATCAACAAAGTAGTAGTATTCAGGTAAAGGAGGACAAGCCAGCAAATGAACCTAAAATGGAAGGTCTGGAAATTGTGATAAACATCTCAAGCATATGGCATCTCACTAAAGCCAATAGGAAACAGAGCTTCCGTAAGGAGTTAGTAAACCAAGTTCAGAAACTATTGATTGATCAGGTAAAATGAGATTTATTTTAATGACTCATGAGTATGGGCTCTATAAGAGTTAATTGAGAAGGAATTGAAAAGTGAAAAATATCTTTTGAGATATTTTCAAATGAAGAACTATATTGACACAGGAGAGTTTGAGTATATTAAATTGAAGAAATACATTGTTGGTGGGAGGGTTTTATCTCTAAATACAGGAAAATGTTAAAACAGCTTTAAATGATGAGAATGATTCAGTTTAGAAGGGAGAAATGATGTGAATGAGAGATTAGCAAGCGAAAAGTTCTCTGAGCATCTAGAAGAGTTCATGGTTATAGTTCAGAGGAGTTTGGTAGATGGTTAGAGTGGATTAGGTGAATTGGAGAAGGCAATGGCTCCCCACTCCAGTACTCTTGCCTGGAAAATCCCATGGACGGGGGAGCCTGATGGGCTGCAGGCCATGGGGTCCCAAAAAGGGTCGGACATAACTGAGCGACTTCACTTTCACTTTTCACTTTCATGCACTGGAGAAGGAAATGGCAACCCACTCCAGTGTTCTTGCCTGGAGAATCCCGTTGACGGGGGAGCCTGGTGGGCTGCCGTCTATGTGGTCGCACAGAGTTGGACATGACTGAAGCAGCTTAGCAGCAGTAGCTGCATATAGTGATTACTATTTTCTCAGTGAGGACAACTTAGGTCAATTCTGTCCATTGTAATTAAGAAGATAGAAAGTGACATAAAGAAAGGGGACATACTTATCTTGTTCACTATTTTATCCTAAAAACTTAAAAAGGAATCTGTTACCTAGTAGATATTTAATAGGTAATTCTTAAATTTTTAAAAAAATGCTTAAATTAAATCACAAGAAATTATCTTTTCAATGTTCATTTGCTAATCATTTCCAAAGTCATTATGTACAGAAGAGACCTTTTGTTTCTTCAGTGTATTACAGCTGCAGAGACATTATAATTCTCCAAATGTTTCACATTTCACATCAGCAGGCTAAATCACATAAACTTTTTTATCTCATAAAATTTTTTTTTTTTTTTTTTAAGATCAAAACGTAGTTGACTTACAGAATTATATTAGTTTCAGGTGTACAACATAGTGATTTGATATTTTTGTAGACTATACTCCAATATTGGCTGTTTCCCTGTGTTGTATATTGTATCTCTGTAACATTTATTTTATATCTCATAGTTTGCACCTCTTGATCTCCTTCACCTATCCCCGCCTCCTCCCACACTTCTCCCCTTCGGTAACCACCTGGTTTGTTCTCTGTGAGTCTGTTTCTGTGTTGTTCCTTTTGTTCTTCTACTTTTTTTTAATTCCAGACATAAGTGAAAACATAACAATAGTTGCCTTTCTCCGATTTATTTCAATAAGTGCAACAGTATCCAGGTTCATCTGTTTTGTTGTAAACTGGAAAATTCCATTCTTTTTGTGGCTAATATTCTGTTGCGTATATATGTATATCTTTATCCCTTCATCTGTTTATTAGATTGCTTTCATAGCTTGGTTATTTTAAATAATGATACTATGAATATTGTAATGCATATATCTTTTTGAAGAGTGTCACCTCACACCTATCAGAATGGTTATTGTCAATAGGATAAGGAACAGCAGGTGTTGGCAAGGATTTGGTAAAAAGGGAATCCTAGTATACTATTAATGGGAATGTAAATTGGTACAGTCACTATAGAAAACAATCTGGATGCTCCTCAGAAAATTAAAATTAGAACTACCATATGATTCAGCAATTCCACTGGGAAAAAACTGAAAGCAAAAACTTTTTTTTTTTTAAATCTTGCAAATACTGTTTTAGAAAAAGTGGTTTAAGACTTAGTTGAACAACATCAGAAGATCCTATCTTTAAGAATTTACTAATTTGTCAAATCATTTCTTTTTTATGAACCTTATTTTTCTCATGTGTGAAATGGAGAAACTTAACGCCCTCTTCATTATTCTGATGAAAGAATTAAATGAGAATATGTTAGTGGAAAATTTTGTAAAGGCAAATGAGATAATTGTTCACAGATACGAACCTTAAAATAAGTATGAAGGGCTTCTTCCTCCACACTCTGCCTCCCTAAGTAACATAATGAGAAGATAAGCCGTCTGTGTTCTTGGAAGGGTAGTATATGTATATCCATCTGTAGTATTCTGAATTATAATTAAATTTTTAAATGGCACTGGTATCTACAGATAAAAATAAGGAATGTTCTGCTTTCAAGGGTTTAGGTTCCTTAAATTTAGTTAAAGATTTTACTTTTAAAGACTCAGAAATACATAGAATTTTACGCATGTAGAATATCTAGATTTTTACATAATTCTAGGAGACATATCTTATAAATTATCATTTGTAATTTTTAGACCTTTATACAATTATAATTTGTATAGTTGTAAATTATTTTGGTATACTTGTTTAATTTGTATGATGAAAAATAACCTTTCAAATATGAAAATGCAAAATAACCCTGCAACCTTCTATGCAGTTAATTCATATTTTTCAAAAGGTGGCACTGCTGATTGATTACTGTTAACCAGACCTTATACTCATGGGAAGAAAAGCAAAGATCACATACTCATGTAGTTGTAAGATTGATGTATGGCTCACATATTGTTAGAAATGATACAGTTTGAGACTGTTTTATATTGAGGCTTATTTTTTGATCTAGTGTTCACTTTTTCTTGGTAACAGATATATGCCACTCATAGTTACGATCAGTTAATGCTCCTATAAATGTTTAAATTTTTAAAAATAAGAAAAAAAGTCCAGGCTGTTTAACCCCTTCATTGCTATCATAAAAATTGAAGGATATGATTGTGTTTGGACCCCTTTGGAGGTCTCAGCAGAGGAATAGTGGGACATTTAACAAAACTTAAAAATCCAAGAGAGTTAGCCTCAGATTCTAAGGTAAATTGTATGCATTATCGGTATGGTTTCTGTGCAGAGCAGAGATGTGATAGGTCACTTGATTTTGATCAAATTGTGAATTATCAGATCAGATCAGATCAGATCAGTCGCCCAGTCATGTCCGACTCTTTGCGACCCCATGAATCGCAGCATGCCAGGCCTCCCTGTCCATCACCAACTCCCGGAGTTCACTCAGACTCACGTCCATCGAGTCAGTGATGCCATCCAGCCATTTCATCATCTGTCGTCCCCTTCTCCTCTTGCCCCCAGTCCCTCTCAGCATCAGAGAGTCTTTTCCAATGAGCCAACTCTTCGCATGAGGTGGCCAAAGTACTGGAGTTTCAGCTTTAGCATCATTCCTTCCAAAGAACACCCAGGGCTGATCTCCTTCAGAATGGACTGGTTGGATCTCCTTGCAGTCCAAGGGACTCTCAAGAGTCTTCTCCAACACCACAGTTCAAAAGCATCCATTCTTCGGTGCTCAGCCTTCTTCACAGTCCAACTCTCACATCCATAGAGACCTAATAATATTGGTTTCCCTTAACATATAAATAATAGACCGAATATTGTCCAATTTAAAATGAAGACATACCGATACCAAGTAAATTTATTTGTCGATGCCATATTGATTAAAAATGCTTTTTAAAAAAATCTTGAACCACATTTTCAGAACCCAAAGATATTGACATAGTATTAATAGTATAACTGACACTCATAATTTTATGGTTTCTTTAAAGACACTAATCTCAGCAATGAATAGAGGAAATCAAACAGCGAGTATTTGAAAGACGCAACATCAATTGGCCTGTTTAGAAAAAAGTCTACCAGGGTAACAGTGACTAGATTCAACATGCAAGTACCATCATCAGAAACATTTATAACACTTTTTTGAGAGATAGTTACACTGGTTTTTTGTGTTGTGTGTTGTGTGTGTGTGTGTGTGCAGAGACTGGAGATCACCCAGATCAGTCATATGCACAAAGGGGCTTTGGGTCTGTCTTTTCAAACACGAGCTGCAGAAAACGTTATAGCAAGGTTGAAGCTTTATTTCACTCTGGTAAAAGGAGCTTTCTTTTTCTTTGCAGTGGTGAGAGTTTGATAAGAAATCCTTTTAAACCATAATGTGGTCAGGGAGTGGAGAAGCTATTCTGTGTAACAAGTCATAAAATGTTTCCTTTTCTTTTGAACTGTTTTTTCATGATGCTTTTTGCCTGTATGTTATAGTGAAATAAAACTGGAACACTAAGTCATACTGCACATGTTAAATTTGTACTGGAGGTAGGGGAGTCTTAAAGTACTCGTTTGCAGAATGAAATGTGGTGTTATTTTGTGTTTTATACTCTAGATCTCCTGGTCAGGACAAAAGGAAAAAAGTCAGCACTCTGACACTGTGGCTGAGAGTGAATCCATATATAAAATTTCCCCTGACCAGTGTTGTTATTAATGCTCTGAAGCTCATCACCATAAAGCTTCAAGAACCCAACCAAATTGATGTCTGGGTTTACTTGCAAGCATTTCCAGCCCACTCTAACTTTTTTTTCATTTTAAAAATTGGAAAAACTGGGGATAGTAATGCTGGGTGAGTTTGTCTACTTATCGCATTATTCACTTTAGCTCTAAATAATATAAATGCACATATATGTACAGAATATAAGGTTTTGTTTTTAATAATAATTCCTTTTATCTGTAATGTGCTTTGGTATTTCCAGAAAAAAAAAAACTCCCTGTTATTAATTCTACTTGAATTCATGTCTGTCTAAAATGACAGGAAACAGTGGAGTATATCAATATATGCATATGCATATACACACATGAATATATACAAATATTTGATATATGCACTCTTAATTTAAGATAAGATAATGGCAGATTTATTCATTATAGTAATATGATTCCCACAGAAACTAATAATTCTAAGTTTGCATTCATGTAAATCATCATTTTCTTGGTAAGCATTTGTTCAGAAAAAGATGCATTAAATATCAAAAAGACTTTAAAACCAGTCAGCTGCATTGAATGCTAAATCTATGTTTTAAGGTGAACTTTGTAATTTCCAGTAGTTTGAATATATCTGTGACTATATAAGTACCCATGAAATATGAATATGAAATTTTTTAAGACTTTATTCCAGAGTTGTGCTCCCAGCTTCAAAGATGTAGCAACTGGTAATGTCACTATACAGTTAAAGTTCAGGCGCTCAGTCGTGTCGGACTGTTTTCAACCCCATGGACTGCAGCATACCAGGCTTCCCTATCTATCACAGATTCCTGGAGATTGCTCAAACTCATGTCCATCGAGTCAGTGGTGCCATCCAATCATCTCATCCTCTGTCATCCTCTTCTCCTCCCATGTTCAATCTTTCCCAGCATCAGCGTCTTTTCAAATGAGTCAGTTCTTCACATCAGGTGGCCAAAGGATTGGAGTTTCAGCTTCAGCATCAGTCCTTCCAATGAATATTCAGGACTGATTTCCTTAGGATGGACTGGTTGCATCTCCTTGCAGTCCAAGGGACTCTGAAGAGTCTTCTCCAACACCACAGTTCAAAAGCATCAATTCTTCAGTGCTCAGCTTTCTGTCTGTCACAAATTCCATTCTTTCCCTATCTATTCGACATGAAGTATTGGGAACAGATGCCATGATCTTAGTTTTCTGAATGTTGAGTTCTAAGCCAGCTTTTTCACTCTCTTCTTTCACCTTCATCAAGAGGCTTTTTAGTTCCTCTTCATTTTCTGCCATAAGGCAGAAATGAAAAATCAGAATTGAAAAATCAGATATATTATTTTCTTTGCAGCCGAAGAAGAAGAAGCTCTATACAGTCAGCAAAAACAAGACCAGGAGCTGACTGTGGCTCAGATCATGAACTCCTTATTGAAAACTTTAGACTTAAATGGAAGAAAGTAGGGAAAACCAGTAGACCATTCAGGTATGACCTAAATCAAATCCCTTACAGGTATACAGTGGAAGTGACAGTAGATTCAAGGGATTAGATCTGATAGGGTGCCTGAAAAACTATAAACAGAGACTCATGACATTGTACAGGGGGCAGTGATCAAGACCATCCCCAAGAAAGAAATGTAAAAAGACAAAATGGTTTTCTGAGGAGGTCTTAAAAATAGCTGAGAAAAGAAATGAAAGACAAAGGAGAAAAGGAAATATATACCCATCTGAATGCAGAGTTCCAAAGAATAACGAGGACAGATAAGAAAGTATTCCTCAGTGATCAATGCAAAGAAATAAAGGAAAACAATAGAATGGGAAAGACTAGAGATCTCTTCAAAAAAATTAGAGATACCAAGAGAACATTTCATGCAAGGACAGGCACAATAAAAGACAGAAAGAGTATCGACCTAAGAGAAGCAGAAGACATTGAGAAGAGGTGGCAAGAATGCACAGAACTATACAAAAAAGATCTTCATGATGCAGGTAACCACAATGGTGTGATCACTCACTTAGAGCAGACATCCTGGAATGCAAAGTCAAGTGGGCTTTAGGAAACATAGCTATGAACAAAGCTAGTGGAGGTGATGGAATTCCAATTCAGCTATTTCAAATCCTAAAAGAAGATACAATTAAAGTGTTGCACTCAATATGCCAGCAAATTTAGAAAACTCAGCAGTGGCCACAGGACTGGAAAAGGTCAGTTTTCATTCCAATCCAAAAGAAAGACAATGTTAAAGAATTTTCAAACTACTGCAAAATTACACTTATCTCACACACTAGCAAAGTAATGCTCAAAACTCCCAAGTGAGGCTTCAATAGTACATCTATCAAGAACTTCCAGATATTCAAGCTGGATTTAGAAAAGGCAGAGGAACCAGAGATCAAATTGTCAGCATCTGTTAGATCATAGAAAAAAGAAGAGAGTTCCGGAAAATAATCTACTTCTGCTTTATTGACTACACCAGAGCCTTTAACTGTGTGGATCATAGCAAACTGGAAAATTCTTAAAGAGATGAGAATACCATACCACCTTATCTGCCTCCTGAGAAATCTGTATGCAGGTCAAGAAGCTACATTTAGAACTGGACAAAGGAGTGTGTCAAGGCTGTATCTTGTCACCCTGTTTATTTAACTTACATGCAAAGTACATCATGTGAAATGCTGAATTGGGTGAATCACAAGTTGGAATCACAACAGCCAATAACCTCAGATATGCTAATGATACCACCCTTATTGCACATGTAGCTCTAATAAGTCACTAATAAATATTCATGTTCATTTGATCATTTTAATAAGTATTTATTGAATATCCACCTTCCTTAAGATCAAGGAGAATAAATATGCAGCTTATTAAAGAAATATAATGTATAACACATGTAGATTAAGAATGATTCAACAGATATACTTGAAAATAATTTGTATTGAGGTTTTATCATAGGAAAACTAAGTGAGAGTATTTTACATGCAGCATCAGGAAGAGTCAGGGACAACAATAAAGGCAATGAGAACTTTTCAGGTTAAAAAAGAATGTGAGCCTTTAATATATGATCCCAAACTACTGTTGCAATGCGATTTTCCCCTTTTATCCTCTTTTAAACTATGCATCTATTGAATACAACCCATTTTAAGTACTTGTGCTGTGTACATTGTAGTAAAAGAAATATAAAGCAGTCCTGCCCCTGAAAGAGAGTCTGGTCTAAAGGGGAGCTTAGGCCAAAGAAGAATTATATCACCATAGGTCCTTATAGTTAATAAAAGAATAACAATATCAATAATTCAGTTAACATTCTGTGGTTTCTGCCCTCTTAAAAAGTGTGTGTTGCCCTTAGGCACCTGCAACAGGCAACAACAACAGCAAAAAGTATATATATATATATATGTAAATATATATACAGAGAATTTCATTATTACCTTTACCTTTAGAAATTATATTTATCACACGCACACACTCAATTTCACAAGTCAGAAAAGAAAGCAAATATATGACACATGTACTCCCTGATGAGTATAGCACAGCAGGACGTCCCAGAATTTTTCACCTTTATCCCTTTACTTTTGCTATTTATGCCAATAACATGGCTTTTCTATTGTCTGGTGTCCAGGTTTTATGCATTCTTTATAGCTCAGAGGAGAGGCTACTTTGTATAGTGATGTCTTCCCAGCACAGCTCATGCTCACTTCAGGTAAAGTTATCCCTTCCCTCTTGAAATATTCTTTTTATTTTATTTTATTTTTTAACTTTACAATAATTGTATTGCTTTTGCCATGTATCAAAATGAATCTGCCACAGGTATACATGTGTTCCCCATCCTGAACCCTCCTCCCTCCTCCCTCCCCATACCGTCCCTCTGGGATATCCCAGTGCACCAGCTCTTATCAGTTTATTACTGTGGAGAAAGTTCAATTCAGTTCAGTCACTCAGTTGTGTCCGACTCTATGTGACCCCATGAATCGCAGCATGCCAGGCCTCCCTATCCATCACCAACTCCCGGGGTTTACTCTAACTCATGACCGACCATCGAGTCGGTGATGCCATCCAGCCACCTCATCCTCTGTCGTCTCCTTCTCCTCAGCCTTCAATCCCTCCCAGCATGAAAGTCTTTTCCAATGAGTCAACTCTTCACATGAGGTGGCCAAACTATTAGAGTTTCAGCTTTAGCATCATTCCTTCCAAAGATCACCCAGGACTGGTCTCCTTTAGAATGGACTGGTTGGATCTCCTTACAGTCCAAGGGACTCTCAAGAGTCTTCTCCAACACCACAGTTCAAAAGTATCAATTCTTTGGTGCTCAGCTTTCTTCATAGTCCAACTCTCACATCCACATGACCACTGAAAAAACCATAGCCTTGACTAGACGGACCTTTGTTGGCAAAGTAATGTCTCTGCTTTTGAATATGCTATCTAGGTTGGTCAAACTTTCCTTCCAAGGAGTAAGCGTCTTTTAATTTCTTGGAGACAATCACTATCTACAGTGATTTTGGAGCCCCCAAAATAAAGTCTGACACTATTTCCACTGTTTCCCCATCTATTTCCCATGAAGTGATGGGACCAGATGCCATGATCTTCGTTTTCTGAATGTTGAGCTTTAAGCCAACTTTTTCACTCTCCACTTTCACTTTCATCAAGAGGCTTTTGAGTTCCTCTTCACCCTCTGCCATAAGGGTGGTGTCATCTGCATATCTGAGGTTATTGATATTTTTCCCGGCAATCTTGATTCCAGCTTGTGCTTCTTCCAGCCCAGCATTTCTCATAATGTATTCTGCATAGAAGTTAAATAAGCAGGGTGAGAATATACAGCCTTGACGTACTCCTTTTCCTATTTGGAACCAGTCTGTTGTTCCATGTCTAGCTCTAACCGTTGCTTCCTGATCTGCATATAGGTTTCTCAAGAGGCAGGTCAGATGATCTGGTATCCCCATCTCTTTCAGAATTTTCCACAGTTTATTGTGATCCACAAAGTCAAAGGCTTTGGTATAGTCAATAAAGCCGAAATAGATGTTTTTTCTGGAACTCTTTTGCTTTTTCAATGATCCAGCAGATGTTGGCAATTTGATCTCTGGTTCCTCTGCCTTTTCTAAAACCATCTTGAACATCTGGAAGTTCACAGTTCACATATTGCTGAAGCCTGGCTTGGAGAATTTGAGCATTACTTTACTAGCATGTGCTATGCTAAGTCACTTCAGTCGTGTCCGATTCTGTGTGACCCCATAGATGGCAGCCCACCAGGCTCCCCCGTCCCTGGGATTCTCCAGGCAAGAACGCTGGAGTGGGTTGCCATTTCCTTCTCCAATGCGTGAAAGTGAAAAGTGAAAGTGAAGTCACTCAGTCGGGTCTGACTCTTAGCTACCCCATGGATTGCAGCCTAACAGGCTCCTCCGTCCATGGGATTTTCTAAGCAAGAGTCCTGGAGTGGGGTACCATTGCCTTCTCCGTACTAGCATGTGAGATGAGTGCATTTGTGCGGTAGTTTGAGCATTCTTTGGTATTGCCTTTCTTTGGGATTGGAATGAAAACTGACCTTTTTCAGTCCTGTGGCCACTGCTGAGTTTTCCAAATTGCAGGGAAAGGGTTGAAGTTTATGAACAGCATGCAAATGTCTTACTTCATATACACCTTTGTTACTCATTCTCTCCTTCCAGACATTGTTTTCAAAGTCTACTCTTTACTTGTTAGATATATCTTTCCCTTCTTTTCATTTCCTTCATATGACAGACTTTCCTTCTGTTTCACTGGGAAAGTAGATGTCATCTGGTTAGGGTCTCCTCATGTTCTTTTACCTCCAAATATAAACAGCTTACTTCAATCTATACCCATTCTTCTCTTTCCACTTTTCTTTTTTTTTTTTAATTTAAATTTATTTATTTTAATTAGAGGCTAATTACTTTACAATATTGTATTGGTTTTGCCATACATCAACATGAATCTGCCACGGGTGTACATGTGTTCCCAATCCTGGAAAGCCCTGAACTTCTATCAGTGTTCATCCTCTCCTCTGCTGCTGACTTCTGGGGTAGTCACCTCAGGCAAGTCAAGTCAAATCTCTTCTAATCATCAGTTTTATTTTCTCCATAAAATCCTTCCCACTGGAAGTCTGTGTTAACTCTCTATTGCTATGAATTCATGGCTGGGATGGCACATTCCCCTCTAACTGCACCCATATTTCTGCCTGTATTCACAAACTTCTCAAAGGGGTTTTTGTTTTTAGATACCACTTTCATGACCCACTCTACCTCCACTTCTCTTCAATCTCACTCTACCTTCATGCCTCTTCCAAACCTTCTCAGGTAGCCACTTGACTTTCTTGTTGATAAATCCACTGGACACTTTTCAGTTCTCATGTTGCTTTCCCACTAGTATATATAAAGGTTGACTATTCAGTCCTTTTTGAAACATATCAACCTTTAATTCTGTGATTCCACATTTTTATAAATGTATTTGATTTTCCTACTTTTTGGTGGTTTCTTTTTCTATTCTTTCTCTTTTACTGGACCATATGTTTAAAAGGGCTACAAAACTCAGTCATGGGCCTCATACACCTCTCCTTGTTTTCTCTTTCCCTCCCTCCCTTTCTCTATGACCTTCATCACTCACATTTAAACACATTTTGAAATATCAGCTATCTTACAGTGAATTGTACCAAGAGCTATGTTCACCCTTTGATGAAATGGAGACATACCCAACAAGCATATTATATTTTGGGTCAGCCAATAAAATACCCTCTATTGTAAACAATATTTAATTAAAATGTACCATGTTTCTATTTTTTATTTTACTACTGAACATCACTGTCTTGTTTCATATATTAACTATTTCTTTAGATAAACAAATTAATCAAAATAGAGAAAGCATATGAAGCAAGTAGAATAAACAGATTTTTTATTATCATATTAATAAGATATTCTTAACTTTTGACAAAATAAATAATACACAATGAGTCAACATATGAGAAATGGTGCAAATGCTGATGTGGTTATCTTTGTTTTGAGGTCTGTGAAATTCAAGCAAAGATTCCTGGTGGAGAATTTTTAACCAAATTGAGAAGCAACATCTGAAAAGAAATATATAGATATGGAAGTTATATCAATTAAGCTCTTTTGGGTTACAATAAACAGGGAGAAAAATTAATTGCTTCAACCATTATTCTAGGAATATATTTCAAAATAGAATTCACTTAAAAGCAAATATAACTTGCTTTTTAATATTAATAATTATAGAGTAAATACCTTCAGATATTACAGTATTTGGACATTTACCTAGAATAAAACATTACAGAGAAATAAGACTAGCGATAATGCAGATATGATGAGAAATTACTGGAAGGGGGATAGTGACTTGCAACTAATGAGTGAAAACAACCTACTCTGAAATAGTGAAAATTTCAGCATGGGAAATAAGAGGTCAAGGAAACTTTAATCAACTGCAGGTTAGAAGAAAGGAAGAGAAAGACACTGAGCACAGAGCTAAATCTGTCTCTAGAAGAAAATAAAAGGATTATATGATATATCAGTGAAAATAAAAAGGTTAGCATGAGTGCGTGTGTGTGTGTGTGTGTATAACATGTACTCTGATATTGAGATTGATCTCTATCCATCATAGACATGCTTTATATTGCTTTGACTTGACTTTTCTAGGTGCATAATTTCTGGTGTTAATACAAATATGATAATTCTAACTTTCCTTGTGTCTTTAAAATTCAGACTATATTCTAGGAATTATAAAGAGTTTTCCTTTTTTTTTTTTTTTCTGTATTTCTTTCAAATGTGGTTAACCCCATACAACAGATTCTTGACAGATAAATTTGTTATTATGTGTGATCCACTGATAGATAAACTTAAAAGTTTGTTAGCAGTTTTTATAGGATCAGATGAGCACAACTCAGGAAGATATAACAACTGATTTCTGTTCAAATGAGTTAAGCTGGATCATAGAGACCAAGAGAGGGATTCTAACATCTTTAGGAGTGTTTCTGATAGCAGGGAACATGGGGTGTTTTTTCTCTAGGACAGTTAATAAGCTGACAAATGATCTTTAGGTGTGCATAAGTAGGTTTGGCTTAAAATTTTTTAAGGCAGATATCCTTACTGAAAACTCCCTCATTTATCTATATACCTCAAATATCACCTCCTCAGAAAGATTGCTGTAGCTTCCCTCTCCTGTGGTCACTCTATATACCATCACCACACTTTCTCTACTTAATATTTTATTATTTACTTGATTATTTATTGTCTATTAGACTAAGGGACACTAGGTTTAACACAGTGCAGTAAGTGTGGGGTATTAACAGAAAAAACACTGCGATTATTCTACGTTGATAACCATGGCTATTCTTTTGCGGGATGGTCCATTATGTAATTATTGTGACATGTAAAAAACACTCATAACATTATTTAGTTAACATTGACACTTTATGTCCAACACTAACTGATACACACACACACACACACTCATACACACAGTATATTAAAGAAACCTATGACATTTAATAGAAAAGTTTTATAAAAGGCTGGAATTTTTATTCTCATTAATTCATGTATCTTTTGTGAGAAAATACTCTATATCATGACAAGAAAATAAAATTGATCTCTATAAGTAACTTGGAAATTGTTTTCATTTGTTACTTTCAATTCTTCAGGCAAGGCTGGTTGCTATGGTTGCAAGGTCCTGTGTTTGACAAACTTTATTTTAGTTCTTCCACCTCTATTTGTGAATTTAGGCAAGGAAGATAAACTCCCTCATCATTGTAATGAACATAACATTTCCATCTCTATAAAATGATTTAAGGTTAAAAAAAATAAATAAAAATAAAAATAAAATGATTTAAGGTTAAATAAGAAAAATAAATAATAGCTACAAGAATGCCTGGCACATATTACTACAAACAGGTTAGTCACTATTCTTTTGAAGTATTTTTTTATATTTCAGATATCCACTAACAATTGTCTTTATGTGATAATTCTCAGAAGGCAAGCGTATTTTCTTCCATTCCTAATATTTTTATTAGGTTACCATTGCACTAACCATTTTGCCACCATGATTTTAATAGCCATCATTCCCACTGTCAGTCTGTCCCTAAATATTATCATACTCTTTTCCTCTGTCTTGTATGACAGACATGCATTGGTGCTCAGCTGCTCAGTCATGTCCAACTCTTTGCTACCTCCTGGACTGCAGCCCATCAGGCTCCTCTGTCCATGGAATTTGCCAGGCAAGAATACTGGAGTGCATTGCCAGTTCCTTCTCCAGGAGACCTTCCCCGCCCAGGGATCAAACTAGCCTCTCATGAGTCTCCTGCATTGGCAGGCAGATTCTTTACCACGGAGCCACCTGGAAAGGCCCATATGACTGACATAGTGCCCTATAATCAACTGTTAAGTTATGCAATTTCTCTTTCTCAAGGTCTCTCACACCTGGTTCATTTTTTTCCATTTCCATAACATCCCTTTGATTAGAAATAGATTTGGAAAATATATTCAAAGAAGTTTTTGAAAAGAAGCAAGGGAAGCTTGTATATTTATAAAAGACTGTTTGCCTTAGGGAGTTTTGTATCAGAGAATGGAAAATGAAGACTACAAGCTAAAGATAACTGGAAATAGAACAAGAATCAGTGGTGGCAGATCCTTCATCAGAAACTGAACGGAGAGTAACACTCTGAAATCTATAGAGGGGACGTGGAATGGTATCAGTACTGTATGTGGACTTACCATTTTCACAATACACTATGTTTGAAGTCCCCCAGAGCAAATGTAACATTAGGAAAGAGCCATGCCTATTTTTTAAAATATATTTTCTCCTTAAAATATCTAAATTATGCTGGTATAACATAATTTTGGATTCATTAGTTTGTTGTTTCGGGATGAGAAAAACTTCAAAGCATTTGACTCATTAGGATGAAGTTTGTAAATAATTAGGAATGATATTGAGATTTTAAAAGCATCTTTTATTTTCACATGTAACTGTAGTACAATCTGAATATAGCCCCAAAAGCTTCATGGAACACTGTCTGAAAATCCCTATAGTTCTAGTATGCAAGACAGAGGATGTATTTCAAGGACCAAGAACATAAAGAAGCATCCAGAATAACAACTGGAGGTCAGGCTGAGGGTAACACTCAGTGAAGGCTGAAGCTGCTGGTCCTGGTGATGTTCATTTGTGGACACGGAGGTAAAGACTGAGAAGGGTTTCATGCTTTAGTCAGCAAGTCTTGGAAGCAGAGACAGAAGACTGTACTTTTTATACTAGACTCTATTTTTCACTCTTACTGATTTAGAAATCTTGATAAAATTACCTTAATTGATTGAACCTCAGTTTATTCAGTAGACAGATATAAAACAATTACTCTCTTATAGGTTACAGCAAAGATGGAGTAAAAAGTTTTAACAGTTATTTAAAAATGTTAGTAGGATTTTGAATGGAACTGTATGGAAAGTCAGAGAAATCATATGTGCAGATATTTGGAATTATAGATATTACAGTTGCAAGGAAATTATGACTTTTCTTTTAAGTAATGGTTAAAACTTAAATTTTGTTGAATACCAAGTACATCAAATCATCTCTTCTTTAACCTAGTTTAACCTGAAAAACCACATATAAATGTATGGATGATGACTTGAGGTGACCAAAAAGAGTTAGTCTAAAATAAATTATTCCTAAAAAAGAAAAAAATAGATCAGTAGTTGATGTAGGATTTAAAATCTCACATCCTATTTATCCTTCATTAATATATTTTTAAAATCCTAAATTTAACTTGGTCATGAATTAAATTATGTAGTTCATTGTTTGGAGCAGAAAAAGTCTGATGCCAAATATAGAACTTTATACTGTATTTAACTTTTATTTTATAGCTGATAATTACTTTTTAAGATTTAAAATGAAAATGTCCCAGTTATTTAATTGTACAAATACATATATAATAAACAGATTGCTGAGAGCTAGATGGGTAAATGGAGTCTCCTATATTAGATGTGTTAGATATTAGATATACTTTTGATAAAATGTTATTGATTTTATACTCTGAAAAGTAAATGACTGTAAAAACTTGAATTACTTCCCTCATTACTTGAATTACATTTACCATTAAATAAAAAAAATCAGGATGTTTTAGTACCAAGATCTTGATGCCTAGTTCTTTACTGTACCATCAAGATGACAGAAACAGGATTTTGCAACACTTTCTGAACAAGCAATGATGAAACTGAGACCTATCTTCAGAAATTCTTTTTTGTTATGCTCCAACTTGTTCTCTGTAGATGCGCAGTTAAAAACAAGTATGTGAGGATCAGGTAACCTTAGTTCAAATCCCAGTTGCAACACCCACCAGTTGTGAGAAACCGAACATGTTACCTAAACCCTTGACAACTACATTTCCTCTTCTCTAACATGGAGATAATAGCATCGATTTTTATAGAATTTAGTGAGATAATCAAAATTCAGTCATGAATTATGTATAATGCATACTTTTCCCATTTCTATGACCTAATGTAATTTGACATTGTGATTTTATAATATATTAGATTTAAATATTCTATATGGGCAAAAAGTTTCACTTTTGTGACATTTTAAAACATGTGTGAGGATCATGTATTTCACTTCCACCAATATAAATGGAACAAATTTTTCTATTATTTGACATCTAAAAATATGACTACTAATGATATGGGGGCAAGTGTGTAAGTGTGCATGTGTGTGTGTGTGTGTGTGTGTGTGTGTGTTAGGGGGCTGAGAGAACCAAATTTTTCTATAATTTAATTAGAAAAATACTTCAATTGGCCAAACACAGTCTCTGAGGTGTTAGAAACTCTTCATTTTGAAGGGATGGAAAGTGAAAAGCAGAAAATTATTTTAATATGTTGAAACATTGTCAGTGTATTGATATGGCATTATAATGATACAGTGTATAGTACTTCTTACCTTTCCAGTAGTGGATGATTCAAATCTTGAATATAAGTGTGGAGTACATGTCAATTTATACTGCTGCTGCTGCTGCTAAGTCGCATCAGTCATGCCAACTCTGTGCGACCCCATAAACGGCAGCTGACCAGGCTCCCCCGTCCCTGGGATTCTCCAGGCAAGAACACTGGAGGGGGTTGCCATTTCCTTCTCCAATGCATGAAAGTGAGAAGTCAAAGTGAAATCGCTCAGTCATGTCCAGCTCTTAGCGACCCCATGGACTGCAGCCCACCAGGCTCTTCCATCCATGGGATTTTCCAGGCAAGAGTACTGGAGTGGGGTGCCATTGCCTTCTCCATTTATACTGCATACCATTCCACAAAGAAATCTAGAACGAGAGCATCCAATCTCCACACCAAGGGATAAGGTGACACCTCCTTAGGAAACACACCCTCTTCTTTCCTAGAAATACACAGAACAAAGCTTTAAGAGTAGGATCCCAAAGCTGCCGTTTTCCTTTATTTCTCAATACCTTCAGCCCCCGTCAGCTGATATTAACAAGGCACAGAGCCATTAAATACATGCAGTTCTTTGCATGTCGGTTACATCTCAATAAAGCTGTTAATAAATAAATAAATAAGGCACAGATACTCAAATAGGACAATTACAGAAAAAGATATTTTTATTTACACCTTACAGGTATAGATATGTTTCCATACAGCACTGAAAGAAGTGCTTATTAGGAGCAGGGACTTAATCCCAGAACCGTTTCTGCTGCCGAGGTTAGCTGTTTAACCCTGGGCAGATTGCCTAAAATTCCTAAGCCTTTGTTTCCTTATCTGTGTTAAGGTAGTTGATACTTGTTTATTCTACATATGATCGTTATACTTTATATGTGAACATAGTCTGAAATGATATGCATATTTAATATAGTGCTTAGTGTCTTAACAAATGATCAATAAATCATAATTATTAGAATTTTATTGTGATGATATGTTTCCTCTTCTACTGTTCTCAATGTTTAGTAATAAGGCAACAGCCTTTGAGTCAAGGGGTGAAGGAGTGGCAGCATAAGGTTCTCCATCCTCTTCAGATGAAAATGTACACTAATACTCCAAGAAGACTGCTGAAATAGAAAATATCCAGAGAATCACTGGCAACGATGGAGCCCACATTCAGAGTAGTGAAGAGGCAGGTACTATATTACCTATCTAGATGAGCACTAAATAGGTGGTATCCCTCTAATATTGAATATATGGTAGTTTCAAAGTGAAAGATCCTCATTAGAATTTAAAAATGTGTATTACATTTACATAGCTTGCTTCTATTATGGAAAGAAGAAAAGGTTTTACCATCAAATAGAGTATATAGTTATTATTACGAGAGTGTGTGCTAAGTTGCTTCAGTCATGTCTGATTCTTTGAGACCCTTTGGACTGTAGCCCTCCAGGCTCCTCTGTCCGTGGAATTCTCCAGGCAGGAATACTGGAGTGGGTTGCTGTGACCTCCGTCAGGGGATTTTCCAACCCTAGGATCAAACCCACATCTCTTATGTCTCCTACATTAGCAGATGGTTCCTTGTCACTAGCGCCACCTGGGAAACCCCAGATATTGATATATGTGTAGATTATTACTCTCATTAGTGAGCATACTAAGAAATAGAGTATATAGTTATTGATATAGGTATAGATTATTACTTTTACAATCATTAACTTTATTAACACATTTAAATTATACAGAGACAGAAAATAAGTTGTTAAATCCCTCTACAATCAGAAGTAAACTCAGTTAAACAAAAGCAAATTTAATACCCTTCAACTGACCTTGCAAAACTCCAAGGTATTGATGAAGTTATATGCATCCAGTACTTTAATATTCTCATTGGCATAGGATCATCACATAATTTTCTTTGGTATTTGGTGCAAGACACTACAGATCTGAAAGAATGGACTCAGCACTACCTAAAGTGTGCCACAGTCAGGATCTAAATCATCAAAAACAGGTTTAATATTTGCAACAGGTTTGAAAGTACTGGGCTAGTGCATTTCTTATTCTTCTTAAAGTATGATAAAAGCGTGCTTGGTGTAATGTTCAAACCAAGACATTTGGAGCCACTGCTTTGTTGACTGAGCTTGAGTTCAGGTTTTAACCACTTAGTGGCTGCATCACTTTGAACAAGTTACTTTATCTCTACGTGCCCAGATGTATCATATGTGCAATGGATATGTGTTCAACAGTTATAAGAATTAAAAGATTTAATAAACATGATCTTTAGAATCTTGTGCTTGGCATAAGAGATTATACTGTATTTGTAATGATCATGATGATGTTCATACCTAGCCAGTATCACTCGTGAATCAGTTGACTTCAATGATTTAGGAACCTAGAACAATCAGATATTTCTTAGTTATGACTATCAAATATTAATTATTTGGTAAATCAATCATAATAAAGGAAAACTTGAAAAGAAAGTGAAAGTGAAGTCGCTCAGTCGTGTCCGACACTTTGCGACCCCATGGACTGTAGCCTACCAGCTCCTCCCTCCATGGGATTCTCCAGGCAAGAGTACCGAGTGGGTTGCCGTTTCCTTCTCCAGGGTATCTTCCCAACCCAGGGATTGAAGCCAGTCTCCCACATCCCAGGCAGACGCTTTAACCTCTGAGCCACCAGGGAAGCCCTAAAACTTGAAAGCTGATCCTCAAATGTAATAATATCAAACAAACCAGTCAATCCTAAAGGAAATAAACCCTGAATATTCATTGGAATGACTGTGTAGCCCCAGTACTTTGGCCACCTGATGCGAAGAGCCGACTCGTTGGAAAAGACCCTGATGCTGGGAAAGATTGAAGGCAGGAGGAGAAGGGGACGACAGAGAATGAGATGGTTGGATGGCATCACCGAATCGATGAACATGAATTTGAGCAAGCTCAGGGAGTTGGTGATGGACACGGAAGCCTGGCGTGTTGCCGTCCGTGGGGTCACAAAGAGTCAGACATGACTGAACTGAACTGAACTGATGTGTGCTGATAGAATTAAAAACAAATTTGTCTGCCTGATGTTTTCTGAAACTTCCCAAAGGTATTTTTTTAATTTAAATAGAATATTTTAGAATGATATAATGTTAAAACTATGGCTTAAATAATGTTATTTCAGGTTAAATGACAATGATAATAATAATGCTTTAAAGCTTTAAAAGTATTTGACATTTAAATATTACTTTATTTACCCCACTCTGACTACATAATACAATAAAACACATAACATTTGACACTAACTGGGAAATATTTGTGTAGTCTTAAAATGTTCATTAACTTACTAAAATAGTAAAATTAGGAGTAATTTACATTCAAGCAAACAGCAGTGGCAAAGAGAGAGCTGCAAAAAGAATCTCATAGAATACGGTAACTAATTTTTCTTGAATTTTTCTCATAACTGTGCTCTAAAAGGCCATTTATTTTGATGTTTGTGCTGATTACTCTCTGCCCATTTTCCACCTTTATCTCTGCACTGCACAAGAAAATGTATAGGTGATAGCTCTCAGCATTTCACACTGGTGGGAGAGATTAGCAGGAGTGATGACTTTGACAAATCAGATATATTAAGCCTTTGCTGGAGGGATCTACTGCAGAAAAGCTGGTCTGTCAATGTAACCAAGATCCTTTACTTTTTTCCCAAAAAAAGGCAACATTCTTCAGAATACCATAAAGAAACTGAACCTAATTGCCTGTACGTCAAATTATTGTTTTGCAATATCCTGGTAGAGCTTTGTAACATTAACCAACTACTGACCTGTATCATTTTATAAAGAGAAAATACAAATTTTATGTATCATTTCTAAATGGGAGTTACCATGGGCATAACATTTGATTTAAAAATACTACTTCTTGGACACAGAAGTTGCTCATTGGTCAGAATATTTAGGCTCTATTGCACTCTTACAACCAAAGCTATTGACATGTTTGTGTTTTTATATGCTACAGCAATTTTTAAGATTGTCAAGAGTTGAAAAATGATACTTTTCCAAATGCATGACTCTTTCAGAGATATTGATGTTCTTTTAACTGATCTGTGAGTAAGTCTGGAAAAGAAATTGGTTTCCCTTAAATTCCATTTTTAATGGTTAAGGCAGCTACCCAGGGCTTCTCACAGTTCCAAGGTTTTGAACATTAGCTATCTATCTGCTGATAGAATTTTGTACTTCAGTTAACTGTGTTTAAGCCAGCATGAGAGTAGGACAAAGGAGCGATAGGGATAGTTGAAAAGCAGATTTGAGAAGAGTGTTTAAATGGTAGAATATTTATTATAAAATCTGTCTCCATTTATCATAGTTCTGAGAGTCCTTGATTGTCATCATTCTGCCATTACGTGTCCTTCTATCTCTGAAAGAAATTCCAATTCTAAGCCTCCATTCAAGAAAAACCATATTTTGTACCTAACCTTTAGTAACCTTAGTGTTTTTCTCTGCACGAATCTTGTCCATATACTGTTATTTAAGAGTGATTCTTGTGAATGATTTACAGATTAAAACATGATTTCTGTGCATACTCTGTATTTACATGTTTCCTTAAATCTATGCCAGATACATTTGACATTATGGGATGTTATATGGGATATGCTGTATGGGGTTTATATTTTTTTCTCCTTAATTTTAGGTTTGGAAAAGGCTTCTTGATAAATTCTGAAATATGATTTTTGGAATAAAATCTCTCTAAAGGTCATTCAGAATAAAGTTACTACATGCAGAAAATAGATTTTGAGAACCAAGGTAATAACACTCAGTCGAATTCAAAATTTAAAGACTAATGATAGATTTGATAAATGTAACTAAGGGCCCAATATCAGGTCATCTAAATGTCCTAGTCACTACATCAGCAAGGGTATAGGTGATACTCTAATCACTGACATGTCCTAAACACTTTTTAGTATAATTGAGTATTTGATCATTAACAATACTTCATAAAAAGCTTTCTCCTATGTCAGCCATGGAGACACACTTAAAACAAGGACAAAGAAGACTCAAGTTTGAGATATGTTTTATCCAAAAGAGCTGTTCAGATTCTGACCCAAATTACATTTTGTCTGGTTCACTCGAAGGGGAAAAAAAAAATGAAATGTCTACCAAGTTGACGGTATATTCAGAGCTTTAACCTAACATTGAGTTGGCTGTGATTCAGATTTTACCAGAAACATTTATTATGTAAAGAATTATCCACAAGGCTAAATTGTTCAAGCTATAGGCCATGTGGCCTTGCATTATATTCCTAGAGCTGTTATAAACTATCAGTGATTTTGAATGCAAGTTGTTATATGGCACAAATTACAATGTGACTTGTAGGGTATTTTGAATGTTTTTATGGTTTATTTCTCAGAAAGGGAGAGACATAATGTTTGGAATTCATCTAGAGAGTGATTTCATATTGCTGCTGCTAAGTCGCTTCAATCGCGTCCGACTCTGCTCGACCCCATAGACGGCAGCCCACCAGGCTCCCCCATCCCTGGGATTCTCCAGGCAAGAACAGTGGAGTGGGTTGCCATTTCCTTCTCCAATGCATGAAAGTGAAAAGTGAAGGTGAAGTCGCTCAGTCGTGTCTGACTCTTCGTGACCCCATGGACTGCAGCCTACCAGGCTGCTCCGTCCATGGGATTTTCCAGGCAAGAGTACTGAAGTGGATTGCCATTCCTTTTTCCGATTTCATATTACAAACTGCTAAATCTTAGCCCAGCCTATTTTGTGGGACCATAAATTTTGCTCAAATTTAGAGAATTTATTGGGAGAAGGCAATGGCACCCCACTCCAGTACTCTTGCCTGGAAAATCCAATGGACGGAGGAGCCTGGTGGGCTGCAGTCCAAGGGGTCGTGAAGAGTCGGACACGACTGAGCAACTTCACTTTCACTTTTCACTTTCATGCATTGGAGAAGGAAATGGCAACCCACTCCAGTGTTCTTGCCTTGAGAATCCCAGGGACAGGGTAGCCTGGTGGGCTGCCATCTATGGGGTTGCACAGAGTCAGACACGACTGAAGCAACTTAGCAGCAGCAGCAGCAGAAAATTTATTAATAGGATTTGCTACCCAAAATTGTTGTCCAGTTGCTAAGTCATTTCCACCTCTTTGCAACCCTGTAGACCTTAGGCTCCTCTGTCCTTGGTTATCTCCCAGAGTTTGTTCAAATTCATGTCATTGAGTTGGTAATGCTATCTAACCATCTCATCTTCCACTTCCCCTTTCCCCTTCAGTCTTTCTCAGCATCAGGGAAAGATTGACTTTTTCAATGAGACACCTCTTCACATCAGGTTGAAGCTTCAGCTTCAGCATCAGTCCTTCTTATGAATATTCAGGGTTGATTTCCTTTAGGATTGAATGATTTGATCTTCTTGCAGTCCAAGTGACTCTCAAAAGTCTTCTCCAGCACTGCAATTTGAAAGCTTAGATTCTTCAGTGCTCATCCTTCTTTATGATCTAACTCTCACATTCATTGATGACTACTGGAAAAACCACTGTTGTTATATTTACATTAATCAAATCTATCCATCAGTTCAGTTCAGTTCATTTCAGTCGCTCAGTCATGTCCGACTCTTTGCGACCCCATGAATCACAACATGCCAGGCCTCCCTGTCCATCACCAACTCCCGGAGTTCACTCAGACTCACATCCATCGAGTCAGTGATGCCATCCAGCCATCTCATCCTCTGTCATCCCCTTCTCCTCCTGCCCCCAATCCCTCCCAGCATCACAGTATTTTTCCAATGAGTCAATTCTTCGCATGAGGTGGCCCAAGTACTGGAGTTTCAGCTTTAGCATCATTCCTTCCAAAGAAAGTCCAGGGCTGATCTTCAGAATGGACTCGTTGGATCTCCTTGCAGTCCAAGGGACTCCAAGAGTCTTCTCCAGCACCACAGTTCAAAAGCATCAATTCTTCAGCACTCAGCTTTCTTCACAGTCCAACTCTCACATCCATACATGACCACTGGAAAAACCATAGCCTTGACTAGACGGACCTTTGTTGGCAAGGTAATGTCTCTGCTTTTCAATATGCTATCTAGGTTGGTCATAACTTTTCTTCCAAGGAGTAAGCGTCTTTTAATTTCATGGCTGCAGTCACCATCTGCAGTGATTTTGGATCTATCATTAGGTTTTATCTTTTGAATTCAACTGAGGCTTATTATTTTGGTTCCTAAAATCTATCTTCTGCAGTAGTAATTTTATTTTGAATAGCCTTTTAAAAAATTTTATTCCAAAATAATATTTCCCAATTTGTCAAGAAGCCTGATACTTTTAGAAAGAACATAGTTTCAGTTCTAAGGAGAAAAAAATGTAAATCCCATACAATATGTCCCATATAACATCTCATCATGTCAAATATATCCAGCATATGTTGCTTTTTGTGACCCTGTAGCCTGCCGGGGTCCTCTGTCCACGGGGTTCTCCAGCCAAGAATAGTGGAGTGGGTTGCCATTTCCTACTCCAGAGGATTTTCCAGACTCAGGAACTGAACCCAGGTCTGTTGCGTTGCAGGCAGATTCTTTACCTTCTGAGCTATAGGGAAGTCACCTATGAATTAGGTTAAACAGTAAAATCTTACAAAGCATATTTTCATGAAGGCTACATGAATAATCCAGAGTTTCACAAGCAAACAAAACAGTTAACTTAAAAAAAAAAAATGTGGCTTTATTGGCAATTCCTTCACTAAAGGGAAGATATTTATATTTGTGTGAAGTACGGGCAACTTTTTCTATCACACTTGACTTCATATTTGCCTCTCCACTCAAGGCATACATACAAAGCAATCTCCAGTCCTGGTTTACCATGTCCTACAACAATTCCCTTAAGTGAAATGAAAGTTTCTTGGTTGTGTCTCAGTCGTGTCTAACTCTTCGCAACCTCATGGACTGTAGCCTACCAGGCTCCACTGTCCATGAAATTCTCCAGGCCAGAATACTGGACTGGGAATACTGGACTGGGAATGGGTAGCCATTCTCTTCTCCAGGGGTCTTCCCCAACCCATTGACTGAACCCAGGTCTCCCACATTGAAGGTGGATTCTTTACCATCTGAACCACCAGCAAGTCCAAGAATACTTGAGTGGGTAACCTATCCATTCTCCAGCAGATCTTCCTGACCCAGGAATTGAACTGGGGTCTCCTGAATTGTAGGCAGATTCTTTACCAGCTGAGCTACCAGGGAAGCCACCTGAATGAACTTTATTCCTTCCATACCACCACACACTATTACACTAGCACAATCACATTGATTCCTTGAGCATTCAGGGCTCATTTTCTTTTCTTTTTTTTTAATTAATCAACTACTGCAAGACAACTACATGAACTAAAATGGCTTTATCCATTCATCTCCACTTAAATTTATAAGTATTACCGATCATTGATCTGTGTGGATTCTGACTTTCCTATTCCCTGTGGTTCATTTCCTAAGACTAAAATGTCACCCTTATTCTCTTCTATTCTCCTTTAAAAATTCAGAATAAGGCTCTCACTTCATTCCTTGGTATAGGAAGCTGGAAAACTGGCTTAGCTGCAAAAGTGTTCATGTGACTTTATATAGTTTATATATGACTACATTTACATTATATATGTATACACACACACACAGAGAAGCTGAAAAAAATATATAGGTTTCTTTTGCTCCTTTATAATATTACTGGATCCAAGCCTTTGGGTTTGAAATGGAAGACTTTCAGTAGGGAATTTTAACAGACCTGTAAGGTTAAAGCCTTTCCAGGTGGCTCAGTGATAAAGAATCTCTGCTAATACAGGAGACGCTGATTTGATCCTTAGGTCAGGAAGATCCCCTAGAGAGGCAAATGGCAACCCACTGCAGTATTCTTGCCTGGAAAAATCTCTGAAGGGCAACAGTCCATGGGGTCACAAAGAGTCGGACATGACTTAGCAACTGAACAACAAAGAGGATTTGTACCTAAATCCTCTTAATTTAGGTACAAGAAATTGTACAATTTAATAAAATTCTGCATTTTTCCCATATTTAGATAGTAATTATGTAATAGATCATGAAGCTTTGAAATATGAATAAAAAATAGTTTTTGTTTCCCTCATGATTTCTATAAATACATTTGATTGAAATACAGTATCTAGTAAGTGCAATATTTTGAAAAAAAAAAAAAAAGACTGTTCTCTAATGTAAACCTTTTTGCAATAATCTTAACAACTCCTAAAACTAGAGAGATCTGACAATTGTTCTGATGGACAAAAAAATGGGATTTTCTGAAAAGTCATTTCAGCAGAAGATTTGGCCTCAACCTTCTATCAGCATTATTTTACAGAGTCATAAATAGTTTCTTGGCAAAATCCAATCAATTTTCTTCCTTTTCCCAGTTGTATTTACAATCTTTCTAATACCCTTTTCTTCATTATCTTACCTGAAGCTTTACTTTTTTTTTTTAATTTGTTTTTCTTTACTAGCTCTTCTTTTTATAATCAGTGTCTGATGTACTCAGTTCCTTGCAATATTCTCTAAATATTAAACATTTGTGAACTCATTTTTCTAAAAAAAAATGAATAATTATTCATTGTCTGTTTTGTGTTAAATACTGAGGCAATCCATCAACTATTCTCCTGGACTTAAGTTTGTTTATATTTATGGCTCACGAGTCATATGTTCTGATCAATCAGTCTGTCTCTAGTTACAAGTAGATTTGAAATGAGAAAATTAAGATCATAGAATATTTTATCAAAATCCTTTAAAATGGCTTCTTCTGTTTTAACAAAGGCAAGGAGTTAGTTCAGTGAATGTATGAGCTTTGACTATATAATTATGTAATTTTCTCAAATAGTATAGTGATTAATAATAAAAGTTCTGGGATGTGAATGGGCTACATAATATTTGCAGCAACTTCTAAGTTTTGTTTGTTTTACAGAAATAAATGAGAAAGTTCTTGTAAATTTTGTGATATAGTAAGCACTCTTTAAAGCCTGGGTCTAATAATGATCATCACAATTGCCTTTATAAGTGTTATCAAGAAATCCGTCTGTATTCCTCTCTGGACTATACATACTCTAAAGTGACAATAAAATTATCAATATCATATACTGTCTATAAATATGTCATTCAAATTATAGAATTATACAAATAATTAGTTATTTTCAGAGTCAAGCATTTATTAATCAAAAAATATGCACAAATACCCACATTTAAAGTCAGGATTTATTGCCTTTCAGATCCATTCTTGCTGCCCAGCCCCATCTCTGTTTTACATCACAGGGGACTTCTAGTTCCCAGCTTCCTCTGACAATTGGCTTCCAGGCAAGTTGTCAGTGAGTGGCTTTGGTAAAGACTGGGCAGGAGCAGTAGAAAAGTCAGGGAGCTTCTCCATCCCTAGCGTTGCCCTCAGATGGCATTTCTAGCAGTAGTCACCTC
This sequence comes from Bos indicus x Bos taurus, assembly GCF_003369695.1. Classification (NCBI taxonomy): domain Eukaryota; kingdom Metazoa; phylum Chordata; class Mammalia; order Artiodactyla; family Bovidae; genus Bos; species Bos indicus x Bos taurus. Next base: position 104,085,006 of record NC_040080.1, read on the forward strand.
CCTGCCAGAGTTCCAGCTCTCACTGGCAGTCTTCATCACAGTTCTATCTCCCACTGAGCAGCCCCACTCTTTGGGCTCAGGTAACACTATTTTCTCCCTGGATCCTTTCAGCTCTAGGAATAGTAACACCTTCCTACCATTACTAATCTCTGGGTTGGCTCACTGTCAGTTTAGGCTTCTTAGCCCTTAAACCATTACCAATCCATCTATTAAATTCCCTCTGTTAAAATATCCAATCTGGTTTTTGTTTTCTGTAGCAAAGACTGATACTCCATCCAAAAAAAAACACACCTTCCTGCCCCCAAATCTGGCAAAAGCCCTTCTTTTCTTTTGCACATATGTGACTATAGGGTTCTAGAGGCAATTTTGAAACTTTTAAGGCAGCTACCACTACCCAAGTGTAGTGTCAGTCTTCAACTGGGTAATCACTGCCATTCATCAGTAATTCTTGATATTATAGCTGGCCCCTCTTCTGGTCTCTCCTTAGTCATTTAAAAACCTTCAGCATTTTCTCTAAGTCCTCTACCATTTCAAGATAAGCTTAATTCATGATTAAATAAAATACTGGTTTGTAAAGGAAAATTTTAACCTCAGAAGGTAAATTCATCCACCCCCCCCCACCCCCCACAAGACAACTTATCCGGAAAAGCTATAACACATTTATTTCAACCCTAGAAGAATATCTATTTTTCTCTTCTAATAAGATATGCTTCCCACTGGTTTTATATCTGTTCTCTCGTGGTTCAAACAGTAAAGAGTCCACCTACATTGTAGGAGACTCTGGTTCAATTGCTAGGTTGGGAAGATCCCCTAGAGAAGGCAGTGGCAACTCACTCCAGTATTCTTGCCTGGAAAATTCTCTAGACAGAGGAGCCTGGCAGGCTACAGTCCATGGAGTAACAAAGAATTGGATACGACTGACCAGCTAACACTTTCACTTTTGATTAGCAATCTTGATTTAGTTAATATTATCTTTCTTAGTGCATTATCAATCTCTGTCTCTTTTGGATTTTTTTCCCTTAGCATAAATATTTGTGTACATATTCCTCAATACCAAAAAAAAAAAATCTTTCCTATGAGAGCCTGGGCTTCTCTAGTGGCTCACTTGGTAAAGAATATGCCAGCAATGCAAGAGACCCAGGTTCAATCCCTGGATTAAGAAGATCTCCTTGAGAAGAGAATGACAACCCATTCCACTATTCTTGCCTGGAGAATTCCATGGATAGAGATATCTGATGGGCTACGGTCCATGGGGTCACAAAGAGTCAGACAAAAGCAAATAACACCTTCATCTTTCATGGGATCCTAATTGTCCACTTTACTATTCTGTTTCATTTTCTTTCCTTGTTGTTGTTGTTTATTTGCTCAGTCACGTCCAGCTCTTTGCAGCCCCATGGACTGCAACATGCCAGCCTTCCCTGTCCTTCACCATTTCCCAGAATTTGCTCAAACTCATGTCTATTGATTCAATGATGCCATCCAATCATCTCTTCCTCTGTCTTTCATCTTATTCTTTATTAACTAATGTAACAGATTGCCTGCTTCAAAGGTTTGTATACTCATTAATCCTTTCACAGTTGTGCCAGGATGATTTTTCTAAAACTCAAATATTAAGATATCATTCCTTGGCTACTAAAATCTTCGGTTATTATGAACCATTATATTATATTATTATGAACCATTGTCTACTGGTAACAAACTCTAAACTTAGATTGCTATCAAGATCTTAAATACTATGCAGCTTGTCTACCACTCCAAACTCATGTTCCTTCACTTCTTAAAATATGCTATATGTGTATGTATTTATATGCCTGCAACCTTATTATCACCTCTCCCCATTTACCCCCTCTCCTCACAGGCATCATGTTGTACTTATCTTTTTATGTGTAGTTATTATCATAATATCTAGTGTACCATGGAGATTAATAAATGTAGAATGAGTGGTAATTAAGGAAAAGAAGTCTGATATCCATGTCATTCAAGAGGCCTTTCCAAATTTGCCCCCATTAGAACACCTGAAGGTGACTGTGCCCTCTTCTAGAAATCAGACTTTCTGATGTAGTGAAGTAATTTTTTCTTGATAGATTTGAAGCATAAACATTTCATCGGGGTCCAGTGTCACCGTGGCTTTCATCCATTTCTTTTCCTCCCCACAATTTTCACCTAGATTACTCATCCATCACTGCTGCTAGGGTGGGGACATAAAGAACAGATATCTTTGCCTAGTTTCCGTTTCACCAACTGAAACTCAAGATGCATCTTACCATAGATCATTGTTATAAATTCTTATGTGTGGCAGTACAACTAGAACTCAGTCACATTATGGGTTAAATTTGCTTTGTAGGGAGAAGGAGCATTTGGCCTATAAAATGAACAATCATTTTTTACACTGAATTCAGCTTCAAATAGCTACTACTTCTGCTGATTAAATTAGGGAAATGTCAGTTTGGGAAATGTAGCTTGAATTAATAAGCAGTTCTCCCCATCTGGTTCAAAGCGAGACAGCCCTATAACAAGTACACTTGTAGCACCTATTGAGCAGTCAGCCATTAAGGTACCTAGTCAGAAAAACCAGAAAAGACACCGTGATTAGGATTATAGATCTTCAACATGGACTAAATTTATTTTTGCTCAAAAAAGTGACTAATGGTTGTTTTCAAACATCTACGGTTAAGGAAATTTTGTTACAGCTCTAAAAAATGAGATTTTTTTTTTTGACAACTCATATATTGTCTAAATCAATAAAAAGTAGCTAATATGTGCCTAGCATTTTATAAAGGAGACTCTTGGGTTTGAAATTATTCTTATGAGAATAGGATTAACTTGCTACATTTTGCTGAACAAGTACAATATTGTAAACACTATGTTAGTGAGGGGAATAATGAAAAGCAAGAATCTATTTTTCTGTACAGTTTTTCGATTGATGCATATGATTTCCTGGTCTGAGAATTTGTCTAATGCTAATTAAAATCCATTCTTAGAAGCTCCAGATTTTCTCCCAATAGTCAATTTAGCTCAAGGTTTTGATTCTTAAAATTTATTTAGCTGCATGGAAATTAACAAATTATTTGTTTTACCTTTTTCTCTCTTCTCATATTCCATTCAAATTTTTCCTTAAATACTTGTAAAAGAAATTAAAACAAAAAAACTTTTGAATTTCACTGATCATTTTCTTGAAAAGTTTCCTCCTTGAAATGCTTTCTTATTTGAGACAGTTAAAACTGCTGTTAACTACCATTAATGTGCAGATCTGGTTAGTATAGACATTACTGAACAAAAATGTTTCTCTCTCTCTGTCTCTAAGTTTCTTTCTCTCCTGCCCTCCCTCTGCCCTCTTCCTCCTCCATTCCTCCTTCCTGTTCCTCACGACTTCTGTTATACTAACTTGGTCAAGTACCAACCAGGTTAAATCTAACCTTCATGACCAAATGGGGAACTGAAGGAGCAGAGAGAAATTGCACTTTCCTGACTGGTTTCATAATCAATTCATGAGCATAATTTAGATGGGCCCCTTGGTGTGACATGGTCTTACTGCATTTTCAAGAAAAATTACTCTCATAAATCTATTCTTTTATAACATCTCTGATCTGTTCAAATGTCCCACACCACCCCTGTCTCCTACCATTAAGCTGCCTCCTCTTTTTCCATTAATGCTGAAACAAAAACTCTCAGAAGAGAACTTGCACACCGTTTCAATCTACCATCCATACCTCTCAGGCTATAGATCTCATTCCTTCCCACCTAATTTAGAACATAATTCCAGCAATTTGTCATTTGCAAACTGGTGTTTCTAGCTATGAATGCTCTGCTGAGTTTCAAAAGCTTGTATTCAAATATTAGGCATTCTGTCTTCAGGTCTGACATTTCATTTTATTCTTTCGCCTATGAACAATCTTCTTTGCTTCTTGTTATCACCTTTTCACTTAGAGTTTTGGCCAAAATCTAGAAAAGTCAAGTCATTCTTCACTGTTTCCTCTTCTTCAACAGCACCTTCCACATTAATTTTAGTTCTATAATTATTTTGCAACCTCTCTATTCTTATTTCAAGTAGTTTTTTAATACTTGAACTTATATCTGGGATCTTACAGTGGCTCCACAACCCGTCTCTTTGCCTCCATACTAGATCTGAAATGCGTCTTGCACATCACTGTAAATGGTTATCAATCTAACAACAAAATAGGAACAGTCACATTTCATGACTAAAATGTTTTATACTAATTCATTATACTATGAAGTAAGATAAATTTATGAAATAGTTCTGCCATTCTGGGGTCTTTCTTAAAATTTTAAATGTTCATGCTCCTGTTTTCTTGCAAATTACGAATAAAAAGAATAACTTTTAAAGGCTTGTTTTAATGATCAAATGATATGATACATGTAAAAATCTTAAGTGCCCAGAATACACAAGCATTCTATAAATGCTAATTTGAATTATTATTATTAATCTTTTATCTTTGGATTTTTTAGTTTCTTCTATCATGGCATATTATTCGTGTTGTTATTGTTTCTAGAATTTAGTACAGTTGATAGAACACAGTATATTTGGTTGTCCCAGTGAATAAACTTCGAGTCATTCTTCATTAATATTTGCATTAACTAATTTCAAGAAATAAAGTGACCTAACGGAAACACAATAACCACAATAGTGTGATCACTCACTTAGAGCCAGACATCCTGAAATACAAAGTGGGCCTTAAAAGACATCACTATGAACAAAGCTAGTGGAGGTGATGGAAACCCAGTTGAGCTATTTCAAATCCTAAAAGATGATGCTGTGAAAGTGCTGCACTAAATATACCTTGGAAAACTCAGCAGTGGCCACAGGACTGGAAAGGGTCAGTTTTCATTCCAATCCTAAAGAAAGGCAATGCCAAAGAATGCTCAAACTACCTCATTATTGAACTCATCTCACACATTAGCAAAGTAATGCTCAAAATTCTCCAAGCTAGACTTCAACAGTACATGAACCATGAACTTCCAGATGTTCAAGCTGGATTTAGAAAAGGCAGAGGAACCAGAGATCAAATTGCAAACATCTACTGGATCATTAAAAAAGCAAGAGAGTTCCAGAAAAACATCTGCTTTATTGACTATGCCAAAGCCTTTGACTATGTGGATCACAACAAACTGTGGAAAATTCTTCAAGAGATGGGAATACCATACCACCTTGCCTGCCTCCTGAGAAATCTGTATGCAGGTCAAGAAGCAATAGTTAGAACTGGACGTGGAACAACAGACTGGTTCCAAATCGGGAAAGAAGTACATCAAGTCTGCATATTTTCACTCTGTATATTTAACTTATATGCAGAGTACATCATGAGAAATGCCAGGCTGGATGAAGCACAAGCTGGAATTGAGATTTCCAGGAGAAATATCAATAACCTGAGATATGCAGATGAGACCACCCTTATGGCAGAAAGCGAAGAACTAAAGTGCCTCTTGACGAAAGTGAAAGAGTAGAGTGAAAAAAATGGCTTAAAACTTAACATTCAGAAAACTAAGATCATGGCATCTGGTCCCATCACTTCATGGCAAATAGATGGGAAACAGTGGAAATAGTGGCAGATTTAATTTTGGGGGGCTCCAAAATCACTGCAGGTTGTGACCAACCTAGACAGCATATTAAAAGCAGAGATATTACTTTGCCAACAAAAGTCTGTGTAGTCAAAGCTATGGTTTTTCTAGTAGTCATGTGTGGATGTGAGAGGTGGACTATGAAGAAATTGAGTGCTAAAGAATTGATGCTTTTGAACTGTGGTGTCGGAGAAGACTCTTTAGAATCCCTTGGATTGCAAGGAGATCCAACCAGTCTATCCTAAAGGAAATCAGTTCTAAATATTCTTTGGAAGGACTGATGCTGAAGCTGAAACTCCAGTCCTTTGCCACCTGATGTGAAGATCTGAGTCATTTGAGAAGACCCTGATGCTGGGAAAGATTGAAGGCAGGAGAAGAAGGGGACAACCAAGGATGAGATGGTAGATGGCATCACTGACTTGATGGACATGAGTCTGAGTAAGCCCCGGGAGTTGGTGATGAACAGGGAAGCCTTGTGTGCTGCAGTCCATGGGGTCAACAAAGACCCAGACATGGCTGAGCAACTGAACTTAACTGAATGGAAACAGTAACGAGGCAGGCTACAGTTCATTGAGTCACAAGAATTGGATCTCACTTAGCAACTAAACAACAATAACAATGGAAACAGTATTGTAGAACTGAGTCCATGACGGAGCATGTAATGAAGTGGAATCCTTTGCTCTCACTCTTTCTTACATGTTAACTGTTCCTATTCATAAGCTTAGTCCTACTTTCTCTACTTCAGCTCTGCAGCCCAACTAGCAAACACACTTGTGGGCATCAAAGGAAAATATATTAGAAAGAAAATGTCTAAAGTCTTTTCCCAATCTTTATACAAATTCACTGACTGACTGAACCTAAAAAGTATATAAACCATTCTGGAAGAAGACTCTGAAACTTAAAAAAAAAATAGCTATATACTGTTTAGTGAAGTTGCTCAGTCATGTTCGACTCTGCAACACCATGGACTGTATCCCATCAAGCTCCTCCAGCCATAGGATTTTCCAGGCAAGAATATTGGAGTCAGTTGCCATTTTCTTCTCCAGATACTATTTAGATGACAGAAGAAATAATCAAGGGTCTAAAATGGGCATTTTATTCCAGGAAAATGGGGACTATAGTTTTATCTTTCAAATAACAGTGCAAATAGTGAGCTCAATTTAGGTGTTTCTTCAAAGAGGAAAAAGAAAAATAAATAGTTTAATAAGCTTGATTTGTTAAGAGTCAAATATTGTAGGATTTATTTTTGATATATCCCTACCTATCAAAATTTCTTATAATTCTTCTTTCAGTGATAGTCTATTCCAGAAAGAGAACCTAGCTATGATAGACCAATTAGGAAAGCAAAAAATAAATAAAATAAAAATAAAAAATAAATCTCAAATATGTAAGAAGTTTTGTGCATACCATTTCATATATTCCCCTTATATGAATGATTAGGAAAAAAAAGATTATTTCAGTTTGTTCAAGTTAATATTTTCTCTACCAAAATCTCCTAAAACAGTGATATAAATCCCCTAAGAACACTCACTTCTTCCCAGAAAATAAATGGTTTTACCCTTTAAATTTTGAGTGACTGAAAGTCTATGGATAGGTCATATATCTATTAAAGGCTCACCCCAAGGAGCATATATTTTATAAAACAATTTCATTTTGATGTCACCCACATATGTATTCAAATACATTTTATGGTCACAGTATTTGTTTTAATTTTATTTGTGTATTTATTTCTGGCTGCGCTGGGTCATTGTTGCTGTGTGGGCTTTTTTGTTTTCTAGTTGTGGTAGCAGGCAGCTACTCTCTAACTGCTGTGTGCAGCCTTCTCATGGCAGTAGCTTCTCTTTATGTGGAGCAAGGCTCTGGGGCAAGCAGGCTTCAGTAGTTGCAGCAGGTGGGCTGAATAGTTGGGACTCCTGGACTCTGGAGCAGAGGCTCAATAGTTGTGGTGCATGGACTTATTTGCTCTCCATGAGGGATCTTCACCAGATCAGGGATCAAATCCATAGCTCCTGCATTGGCAGGCAGATTCTTTACCACTTGAACCACCAGAGAAGCCTGGTCACACTATTTTTTAAAACATAAGAGTTTGGTCATTCCTGCAAGTGTGTGTGTGTGTGTGTGTGTGTGTGTGTGTGTATGTGTTTCTTGTTACCATCAACTTACAGGAAGTATTTTTAATCTATCCTGGGAAGTTGCCTGGCAACAACATTAAAGTCAATTGCATTGCAGGGTGCAATATGTACCCATGTTTGGATTGCTATTTATCTTCATTATAACTAAGTAATTTAGGCTGTCAAGTCTCTTGTGACTATTGGATATCTGTTAACTATACGTTTAATGCTTGACTACACTGTGCTTCCAAAAAAGAAAAAAAAGCAGCTATAAATTTCTGTGTTGGGTTTAAACCTTATGGCAGATATAATGCTACGATATGTCTTCATCTTCTTGGAAAAACATTGTCTTTCTACCAAGTGTGTACTAAATGGACCTTACAGAGTAGTGAGGGGTGTGATTTATTCACAAATTCATACAGAATAAACAGTTTTATGACACTGTATCCAATTGCACCTGAGGGGATTGTTAAACCAAATAGCAAAGTGACTAAACTTAAAAGGCAATATTCAAGTCTAGGAACCTCCACTGTAAAATGTTATTAATCTTACTGAATCAGAATGGAGTGCATTTTTAAGCAAATAAAAACTTTACCCAAACTTTTTTTTCTTCCTCAAGAATACTGAACTCTGCCTACTCAATATTCTCATAATATTTCACAGTAAATAAGAATAGTAAAATGTGAGGAAATTATTTCTTTACACCATTGAGTTATATCCTAAGAGCATTTATTATCTTAAATAGCATCTTCAATTGCAATCTGGTATATAACACCCAAAATTATAATAGTAAGAAAAGATGCTTTGTATATACCCTATAAACATGCTTTAATAAAGATATTAAATTCTATCACATTTTAAATCACAATATTAAATAAATTAGGTCTAAATTTGTTCTCTATAAGTAACATTTTCTTATACATAATAAAATTGATAGAAAATATGTGAATAAAATAAAAACTCTATTTTTAAGTGTTTGCATGTTGAATATATCATAAACAAAGAAAAAGATAATTTTATTTAAATAAATTAAATCACCTTTAAAATTTTGTGTAGTAATGTAAGTTACTTTGGTTTTTACATCTAATAAAATAGTACTAAGTACTATTTACTTGCAAATCTTAAGCACTAATGTCTTTGGTCATCATTAAACTATAAAATGCTAAATGTCAAGGTATGGTATATGGGAAAATAACATAAAAAAGAGTAGAGATATAACTGATTGACTTTGCTGTACACCTGAAACTGACAATGCTGAAAATCAGTTGATTTATACTCCAACAAAACTGCTTTAAAAATAAAAGTAAGTTATGGTAAATGAATTTGACAAAATGATAATAGTTTATAAACCTTTAGTTTGCTTTGAAATAAACTCATTAACTGTTACAAAACTATTTCAGCCTAGTGAAGTGCAGGTAAGTTTTTCTAATTAAAGATATGATTTTATGAGGTCAGCATCACTCTGAACCAGACCAAAAAAAAGAAAATTGTAAACCAGTATCACTGATGAACACAGATGCAAATATCCTTGACAAAATATTAGCAAACTGAATCAAACAATACATTAAGAGTATTGTACACCATAATCAAATGGCATTTTCCCAGGGATGCAAGGATTTTAAAATATTTGAAAATAAATCTATGATATACCATTTTAACAAATGAATAAAAATCATGATCATCTCAATAGATGCAGAAAAAGCTTTTGACAAAATTCAGCATCCACTTATGATAAAAACTCTCCATAAAGAGGGTTTAGAGGGAACATACTTCAACATAATAAAGTCCATATATGACATAGATACAGCTAACATCATTCTCATTGGTAAAAATCCAAAAGCATTCCCTCTAAGATCAAGAACAAGACAAAAATGCTCACTCATCATGACTTTTGGAAGTCCTCACAGTAGCAGTCAGAAAAGAATAAGAAAAGGAGTCGAAGTTGGAAAGGAATAAGTAAAACTGTTACTATTTACAGATAACATGATACTATACATAGGAAATTCTAAAAAGGCCACCAGAAAACTTTTAGAATTCATCAATAAATATGATAAAATTGTAGGATACAAAGTTACAGAAATATGTTGCATTTCTATACACTAATAGCAAGCTATCAGAAACTGAAATTAAGGAAATAATCTCATTTACCATTACATCAGAAAGAATAAAATATCTGGGAATAACCTGTCTAAGGCTTCCCTCATAGCTTAGTCAGTAAAGAGCCTGCCTGCAATGCAGGAGACTCAGGTTTGATTCCTGGGTCAGGAAGATCCCCCGGAAAAGGAAATGGTAACCCTCTCCAAAATTCTTGCCTGGAGAATGCCATGGACAGAGGAGCCTGGCAGGCTATAGTCTATGAGGTCTCAAGAGTCAGACATGGCTGTGCAACTAAGCACACATAAGGAGGAGAAAGACCTGCATTCCAAAAGCTATAAGACTCTGACTAAAGACAATGAAGATGACACAAAGATGGAAATTTATACCATGCTCTTGGATTGACAGAGTTAATATTGTTAAGATGACCATATTACCCAAGGCAAACTATAACCTCCATCAAAATACCAATAGCATTCTTACAAAGCTAGAACAATTAGTTTTTAAATTTGTATTGAAATGCAAAAGACCCTGAAAAAACAAAACAATCTTGAGAAAGTGGAAAAGAGCTGGAGGAATCATCATCCCTGACTTCAAACTATGCTACAACCCTGTAGCCATCAAAATAGTATCGTACTGACACAAAACGAGACACATGGATCAATGGTACAGGATAGAAAGTTGAGAAATAAACCCACACATCTGTCAACTAATCTATGACAAAGGAAGCAAGAAGATACAATGGAGAAAAGACAGTCTCTGCAATAGTGGTGCTGGGAAAACTGGACAGATGATACATGTAGAAGAATGAAATTAGAACATTCTCTAACAACATACACAAAAACAGCCTGAAAATGGATTAGACCTAAGTACAAGACCAGATACTCTAAAACTTCTAGAGAAAAACATAGGCAGAACAGTTTGGGACATAAATCACAGCAATATATTTTTGGATCTATGTCCTAAACCAGAGAAAATAAAAACAAAATAAAGAAATGGGACCTAATTAAACTTAACCACTGACAAAATGAAAAGATACCCTACAGAACAGTAGGAAATATTTGCAAATGATATATCCAATAAAGGGTTAATATGTCACTTTTATAAACAGCTCATGCACCTCAACATAAAAAAAAAAAAAAGAGAGAGAGACAGTAGAACTTAATAGACCATTTTTTTCCAAAGAGGAAATGAAAATGGCCAACAGCATGTAAACAGATGCTCAACATCAGTAATCAGCAGGGAAATGCAAATCAAAACCACAATGAGATATCACTTCACAACTCTCAGAATGGCTGTCATCAAAAAGAACACAAATCATGGACCACATCTGTTGAGCCTATACTCTGGACCCCCAAGAACCACAACTACTGAGCCCACGTGTCACAACTGCTGAAGGCCACGTGCCCTAGAGGCTGTGCTCTGCAACAAAAGGAGCCCACGCAGTGCAACAAAAAGTTCTGTTTTCTGTAACTAGAGAAAAGTCCATGCAGCAATGAAGACCCAGAATAGCCAAAAATAAAGAAAGTAAATTAAAAAAAAAAAAATTAGAAAGAACACAAATGAATAGAGTTGGAGAAGATGTGCAAAAATGGGATCCCTTGTATGCTGTTGGTGGATTGTGAACTGGTGCAGCCACTGTGGAAAACAGTATGGATGTTTCTCAAAAAGCTAAAACTAGAACTAACATATGACCCAGCAATTTCACTCCTGGTTATATACCTGCCACCCCCCCAAAAAAACCCAAAAAACTGATTTGAAAACCAACATGCACCCAAATGTTTATAACAGCATTATTTACAAGTGCTGAGATATGAATGCAACCTAAGTACCCTTCAACTAATGAATAAAGAAGACGGGGTGGAATACTACTCTGCTATAAAAAGAAATGACATTTAGCCATTTGTGGCAACAAGGAGGGACTTGGAGAACATTATGCTGAATGAAATAAGTCAGGGAAAGATAAATACTGCATGATATCACTTATAAGTGAAATCAAAAAATAAAACAAATTAATGAATATAACAAAAAGACACAGACACAGATACAGAGAGCAAACTAGTGGTGAAAAATGAGGAAAGGGAAGTGGTGAGGAGAAATATAGGGATAGGAGATCATAAGGTACAAGCTAGCAGGTGTAAAAATTGTACAAAAATATATTGTACAACATGAGGAATATATATATATATTGCATATATGTATAATACATATAGATAACTAATAAGGACCTACTGTATAGCACAGGGGACGCTACTCAATACTCTGTGATGAACTATATGAGAAAAGAATCTAAAAGAGACTGAATATTTGTATATATTTGTAATTGCTTCTGTTTGCTGTATAGCAGAAACTGACACATTATAATCAACTATACACCAATAAAATTATTAATAAAAAATAATTCACCTGAAAGGATTGTCAAAGTTTATACACAGTTGGTGTCCTTTCAGCTGTTTCAGGCTACACATTTTCTTTATAATGGACTATTTCTTCAAGACTCTAAAACCCTTTTTTATTTCAGTGTCAAACCTCTGATGCACTTTTCTTTAATTAAAAATTAATTTTGAGAAATTTAGATTTCATGGAGTTACATAGTAATAGAGAGAGATATCATGTATTGGTTGCCCAATTGTGACATCCTGAAAAAAATATCACAGTAGGGATATTACTTGGAGAAGGCAATGGCACCCCACTCCAGTACTCTTGCCTGGAAAATCCCATGGACGGAGGAGCCTGGTGGGCTGCAGTCCATGGGGTCGCTAAGGGTCAGACATGACTGAACGACTTCACTTTCACTTTTCACTTTCATGCATTGGAGAAGGAAATGGCAACCCACTCCACTGTTCTTGCCTGGAGAATCCCAGGGACCAGGGAGCCTGGTGGGCTGCCATCTATGGGGTCGCACAGAGTCGGACACGACTGAAGCAACTTAGCAGCAGCAGCAGCAGGGATATTACTATTGATAGCCAAATACACTTCCCTCTAATTCCCACTCTGGATTTATCCTATGATAAACACTGATCGGTTCTCAATGATATAATTTTTTCCTTTTAAGAATGTTGTATTAATATAAACTGAATAATGCAGTATATTTCCATTTGGAATTGACTTTTTAAATTCAGCATTAACTCCCTGGAGATTCAACAAGGTTGCTCCATGCATCAATAGTTTATTTTTTGTTGTTGCTAAGTACTCACATTAAAGGGCTTCCCAGGTAGCGATTAAAGAATGGTCCCCTTGCTCACATAACATACAGTCACATTGCTAAAGGATTATTTATAGTAGTTCTTTTTACCCAGTGTATTATTAATATGTCTGGCTTTTAAGAATAATTACAAGGTATACTAAAAAGTAAAATAAATAAAATTTTAATAAACACACATTTTGAAGAGGAAGAGCAAGCATCAAAACTAGACTCAGATATAGCAGGGATGTTGGAATTATCAGGCCAGGAATTTAAAATAACTGGTTAATACACTGTGCTTGCCAGTGCAGGAGACATAGGAGACGTGGGTTCCATCCCTGGGTTAGGAAGATTCCCAGGAAGAGGGCGCGGCAACCACTCCACTATTTTTGCCTGGAGAATCCCATGGACAGAGGAGCCTTGCAGGCTACAGTCCTTAGGGTCAGACATGACTGCAGCAACTTAGCATACATGCACACACTCACGTTAAAGCTATACCTTATTTGTTTACTTGCTTGTTTATAGATCCTGGATTAAAAATTATAAATAAATCTGATAACACATTCATGTAGAACTTATTTTTATAAACTTAGATCTTAATTTCTCTATTAAATGCATACGATTTAATTGCTTGGTGTGTGGTAGTTACCTGTCTAGTTTTTAAAGTAAATGCCAAACCAATTTCCAGATAGCCTGTACTGGTTTTTTCCTACCAACAATGTACGAATGATTAATTTTGCTGTATCCTCGCCAGCATTTGGTTCTGTTTTTTTTTGCATTTTAGCCATTCTGACAGGAATGTACTAATATAACTTGCTTTTCTCTAACTGCTAATGATATTGAGCATCATTAGCCTATTTGCTTATTTTACATGCTTATTTGCCGTTTGCATATAGTGTTCAGTGAAATGTCTCTTAGTGTCATTGGCTCGTATTCTGATAGGATTGCTTGTTTTTTACTACTGAGTTTTGAGAGTTCTATATATATTTTAGATACTATGGTTTTGTTGGATAGGTGCTTGGCATATATTTTCTTTCACTTTCAAATGTCTCTTCCTCTTAGTAAGTAATTTTACAGAGCAAAAGTATTTAATTTAGGTTAAGTCCAGTTTATCAATATTTTGTTTTGTTCATCATCCTTTTAGTGTCAAACCTAAGAACTTTTTGACTAGTCCTAGATTCCAAATATGCTTACCTACATTCTATTTTTTTTCTAAAGATTTTACAGTTTGTTTCATATCTTACATTTCCACGTAAAGTTAAATTTTTTTCAAGATATAAGACTTAGGTCAGAATTTAATTTTTGGGGGGGTAGGGGGCAGGAGGTGTCGGTGTATGTCAAGCTGTTCAACCATTTGTTGAAAAGCCAAACTTTCCTTCGTTAAATTGTTTTTTCAGTTTTGTAAAAACTTGATGGGCTTCCCTGATGGCTTAGTGAAGAATTCTCCTGCAATGCAGGAGACTCAGGTTCCATCCCTAGATCAGGAAGATCCCCTGGAGAAGGAAATGGCAGCCCACTCCAGTATTCTTGCCTGGAGAATCCCATGGACAGAGGAGCTTGGCAGGCTCCAGTCCATGGGATCTCAGAGTTGGACATGACTGAGTGACTAACACTTTGGGTGAGATATGTTTATGAGGATTATTTCTGGGCTGTCTATTCTGTTCCATTGATCTTTGTCTATCCCTATTCCAGTCTGTAACTTTGATTATTGCACTTATATATTAAATCTTGATATCAATGGACTAGTTTTTTCCCACTTAATTGTTCTTTTTCAAAATCATTTTAGACATTTGGGCTCTTATATCTTTCCTTATCAATTTTATTTTTGTTTAATTTAATTTTATTTTTAAACTCTACAATATTGTATTGGTTCTGCCATATATCGAAATGAATCCGTCACAGGTATACATGTGTTCCCCATCCTGAACCCTCCTCCCTCCCCATACCATCCCTCTGGGTCGTCCCAGTGCACCAGCCCTGAGCATCCAGTATCGTGCATCGAATCAGGACTGGCAACTCATTTCATATATGATATTATACATTTTTCAATGCCATTCTCCCAAATCATCCCACCCTCTCCCTCTCCCACAGAGTCCAAAAGACTGTTCTATACATCAGTGTCTCTTTCCTTATCAATTTTAGAATATTATAATAGTTCTCTCCACTTTTTTGCATCTTTTTTTCTTTCAGTAGTCTTGTATAATTTTATTGTATAAAATCTGTGCACATCTTGTCCTTATACCTAAATATTTTTGAACAGTTATTAAGTGGTACTTTTGTAATTGAAGACTTTTATTTTTTTTAGAAAAATTTAAGGTTCTCAACAAAACTGAGTGGAAGATATAAAGATTTCCCATATATTTATTGCTCCCACACATGTATAACCTCCTCTATTATCAATGGTGTATTTTTAACTTCAGTGTCCACATGCTAGTGTATAGAAATATAATTTATTTCTGTATGTTTATCTCACATCACTTGAACATACTTTTTAGTTCTATGAGCTTTTTGTAGATTTCTTGGTATTTTCTACATAAGTAATCGGAGTTGGTGATGGACAGGGAGGCCTGGAGTGCTGCAATTCATGCGGTTGCAAAGAGTCGGACACGACTGAGCAACTGAACTGAACTGAATCATATCATCTGCAAGTACAGTTTATCCCATCATTTTCCTTCTTGCTAATAGAAATAAAATAGACATTAGATATAGATATTAGTTTGAATGGGCCCATGGGCTCCTTTATGAACCTTTCAAAAAAGTCAAAGTGAAGTCATTTAGTCATGTCCGACTCTTTGGGACCCCATAGACTGTGTAACCTACTAGGCTTCTCCTTCCATGGGATTTTCCAGGCAAGAATACTGGAGTGGGTTGCCATTTCCTTCTCCAGGGGATCTTCCCGACCCAGGGATTGAACCCAGGTCTCCGATTGAACCCCGGTCTCCTGCAATGCGAGCAGATGCTTTACCCTCTGAGCCACCAGGGAAACCCCTTTAATTGGTGGCAAAAAGTCAGGGGAAAATCTCAGAGAGAGGTGAATATGATGCATAAACATGTAAACTGTGGAAAATGGTGAATATAAAGATGTTTAAAACAGAATTTTGAATGTGGACATACTCAGTTATCTTTGAGCTTAAATGAACATGAAGCTGATTGTTTTATTGAGCCATCCCTTTATTCTGTACATATATATTAATATGAAAAAGGACCATACTAGTTGCTGGGGACATAAAGGAAAGAACCCATTTCCTGCTCCCCATGAAACTCTTCTGTATTTTGAATCAGTTCAGAAATGATAGTGGGCAATTTGATACTGCTAAGGAGAATAGTGTATTAAAAGATTAGCAAGTATAATAGTCAATATAATAATAACTTTTAAGCAGCCATCAATCCTTGAGAATCTGTATTCATTATATGTGAATGAAGCTTTTAAATATGTAGGTTTTGGTAGCTTGGATACAAGTGGTTTTCAAACTGTACTTTGAAAAATGCTCCTGTAGAGCAATTAATGAATACATGCCAAGGAACATCTGTGAGTTAAAAAAAAAAAAAAAAAAATGAGAGAGAGAGAAAAGACTAGCCAGAATGACATAAAATAAGTAGGTAAAGATAACTGCTGGAAAACCACAGAGTACAGTGTCACAAAGATATTTTTTATTACAAATTGCTACAAACCTGCTTTAATCTTTCATGAATGGAGCCAATTAATGTTAGTTTCTTTACTCTAATGGGATAATTAATTTCACAGTAACAAAGTGTGTAACATGATATCATAGCTTCATCTCTCTCTACCTCATCTGCCACTTCTTGCTTGCTGGCATGCTACCTACTCCTCCAGTGAGACACAAACCTATGGCATTTGGAGGAAAAGATGTTTCATATATGGATAACAGCTTTCCATAGAAATGTGATGTGAGCTGAATAATGAGCACTAGACAATTGCCAATAGAGTTAATTTCCTGCTGGTAGTCAAAAACGACAATATCCTTTCACTGAAAGGTACAAAGGAAAATCAATCTTTTAAGATGTGTGAAACTTGATAATCTTCAAGTCTTTTATGCTTTCAAATTCTTTAGACTTGCAGCATAAAAGCACTTATTTATATAAATGAATGATTATAAATGAATAGGTTTTTTGTAAAGATTCTCAATTTGGCAATGCATAAGAATCACCTGGAATGCTTTTAAAAAGCATGCAGACATGCTTCATTCTGGAACAATTAATTAGAATTTTTGGAATGTGAGCTAGGCATCAATATTTAAAACTATATCCCAAATGAATCAAAAATACTTCTATTTTTTTAGATCCAGGAGTTGAAAATAAAGATGTACCTTTTACTCTTTTACTCATTTTACATTTACTCTTCATTTTACAGTATCTGGTCATCATAGAATCAAAAACATTGTTTAATACTAGTTATTATCTAGAGAAATTATTCTTAGGAAAAAATAGCAAAATAAGCACAAATCAATAATTTACATTTAAATATGGGTGAAGAGAATTAGTTACAGGAAAATATACTAACTAAAAATTTCCAGCATATAATATGTGAAGTTACAATTAGACTGTATTTCCACTTAATACTTTTCTGTTCCATTTTTGACTAATGATCTATTTGTGATAGCAAATTATTTTTGTGAAACTTTGAGACATACTGTTAGCACATTACACAACACATATTACTACCAACAAGCACACAAAAAACAGATGTATGTTGTGAAGGCACTCACTTTAAGACTATGTTGTACATTTCAAGGAAAAGAAAATCAAGGACTTACTATGGTATTATAGTCAATGTGCATTGACTTGTACATCCAAAAGACCACTGCGCATTAAAAATACAAGGTCTCAGTGATACTTTGGTTGACTATGCATAGCAAGGCACAAATTTTACTGAAAGATTTCCCTTGAATATAGTTTTGGAATTTTAACCTAAGCTTAATAATTAAGCTCAGTGCTTTCTAACATGTTGGGTAGTAGACACTTCTGAGGTATGTAGAGTAGTTTCCATTTTATGTGTTTATGTTGAAGCAGATTTTTAAAATGTGTTGAATGTGTATCAGTTTAACTATTTATGACATTTTTTGTTATGAGTACTTAAATTGATTGGGAAATATAAGTAAATCATGAACTGTATGATAAATTAATAAAATATTAATGTTTTAATGTTATGATTAATAAAGTAATATAAAATAAAAAGCAATAAAATATTGTTAAAAATAGTGATCTTTTTGTCAGCTCTAAAATTTAGCAAGATTTTCTCATATATGAGAAAGAAACTGTTTAAAACTCAAATTATAAACTTTTAGTATCTGAATTAGTTGGATTCTCTGTTTTCTGGAAGTCATTTATTATGTACAAGTTTTTGTTTAATCTTACATCACTTTACTAAATTATTTAATGTCCCTATTTATCATCCTAAAGATTATATTTTTATTTTTTAAGCTCTTAGACATATTGTTTCTTGGCAAGAGAACATTGATAAAAGTGAGGAGGAAGGGACATATGAATGTACTCCCAC
Organism: Bos indicus x Bos taurus; assembly: GCF_003369695.1. NCBI lineage: Eukaryota > Metazoa > Chordata > Mammalia > Artiodactyla > Bovidae > Bos > Bos indicus x Bos taurus. The sequence continues at coordinate 104,103,487 of NC_040080.1, forward strand.
ACTGTCCTTTAAATTGTTGTTCTTCAGTCACTGTGTGACTCTGTGACACTGGACTGACTCTGTGATTGACTCTGTGACCGACTCCATGTTCGACTCTGTGACCTCCATGAACTGCAGCACATCAGGCTTCCTGTCTTTCACTATTTCCCAGAGTTTGCTCAAAACTCATGTCCATTGAGTCAGTGACATCATCCAATCATCTCATCCTCTGTCTTGTCCTTCTCCTCCTGTCCTCAGGCTTTCCCAGCACCAGGATCTTTTCCAGGGAGTCAGTTCTTCATATTAGGTGGCAAATGTAGTGGAGTTTCAGGGTTGATTTCTTTTAGGATTTACTGATTGGATCTCCTTGCTGTCCAAGGGACTCTCAAGAGTCTTCTCCATCACCACAGTTTGAAACCATCAATTCTTTGAAACTCAACTTTCTTTATGATCCAACTTTCACATACATACATGACTACTGGACCAACCATAGCTTTGACTGTATAGACCTTTGTTGGCAAAGTTATTTCTCTGTCTTTTAATATATTGTCTAGGTTTGTCATAGCTTTCCTTTCAAGAAGCAAGCGTCTTTTAATTTCAAGCCTGCAGTCACTGTCTGCAGCAATTTTGGAGCCCAAGAAAATAAAGTTTGCCACTGTTTCCACTTTTCCCATTCTATTTGCCATGAAGTGATGGGACTGGATGCCATGATCTTAGTGTTTTGAATGTTGAGTTTTAAGCCAGCTTTTTCACTCTCCTCTTTCACCCTCATTTAGAGGCTCTTTAGTTCCTATTCACTTTCTGCCATAAGGGTGGTATCATCTGTATATCTGAGGATGTTGATATTTCTCCCCCAATCTTGATTCTAGCTTGTGAATCATCCAGCCCAGCGTTTCTCATGATGTACTCTGCATAGAAGTTAAATAAGCAGGGTGACAATATACAGCTTTGTCATACATACCCCTTTCCCAGTTTTGAACCGGTCTGTTTTTCCATGTACAGTTCTCACTATTGCTTCTTGACTTGCGTACAGATTTCTCAGCACACAGGTAAGGTGGTCTCATATTCCTAACTCTTTAAAAATTTTCCACAGTTTGTTGTGATCCACATAGTCAAAGGCTTTAGTGTAGTCAATAAATAGTGAAATGATATTTTCTTTCTTCACATAAAAGAAAAGAACACAATCAAACATGGACCCAGGAAAATATTCAGGGGCCTAATATCAGTAAAGTTCACAGCTTTTTTTAAAACAAGCAATAACATTAGAATGGCTTAACAACAGCTAAACAATGTTTACATATCTTATTTCCAAACAACAAATTTACCCAAGATATCTATTGTGTCAGAGCAAATGACAGATACCATAACCAACATCACATAACCAAATGGCTATGTGTTTTTGTTAATTGAGAAGTACAGAGGTATGTATTCCTTACATTCATTTCGTGACTTTTCTCCCCTTTTCTGCCACACTTTCATCATGTTAGAGACCTCATCATCACATCGTGGCTGTTCAGCTCCATCTACTTTATCCTGTGAGGAGAGTGCACACAAAAATGAGGCAGATTCTGGGAGAAAAGATGAGTTGTCTTCACAGGACTATCTTTTTTTATTTCAGGGAGAAAAATCACTGAAATCTATGACAGACTTCACTTTCTGTTTCATTTGGTCTGAACTGGGTATTTGGTCTGAACATGCCCATCCCTGTACTCCTTCCTGGCACAGTGGGACAAGATAACTGTGATTCATTTAACCATTGTTTCCAACTGGTAACACTGGCATTCTGGATGAGGCAATTCTTTATAATGTAGGACTGTCCCTGGATCCCTAAGCACTAAATGCTTGTAGCTAATCACGACAGCCAACATCATTCTTCATATTTCTTGGAGGAACACTACTGCCATCTGTTGAGAACCAGTAATCAGGACATCCATGATTCATTCTCTTGGCAACCAGAGAATAAATTCATTTATTGTTTATCACGGGAAAAGGAAGATTGGTCTTGGGTAGATGACCAACAGTATCTGCCATATCGTAGAAGGAAATAAGTTAATGATTTGATTAACTTTAACAGATAATAGAGAAGAAAATAGTAGGTTCCAACTTTTGTTGGCTAATTGTGTTTTATTGTTTCATCTCGCCAAACTTTAATTTTCTCATCTCTGAAACGATGGCTTTGGACTGCATGATATCTTGCATTGCTTCCAATCCTAAAGAACCTCAGGTGTTAGATATATTGTAACTTAGAGGTGATGCATACAATAATTTAGAGATTTTCTATGAGATTCTATAGCTTTCCACAAAAATGACACTTGCCACAGCAATCTCTGGAGAGTAAAATAAGAACATTTACTTATCCAAACAAATTTAGAAAATATATACTGCTTAATTTTAATGATAAGTAAAACAAAGTTACATAAATGTTTTTTGTTTAATTTTCCAAAAAGCTAGAAATATAATAATGCTTTACCTGGGAAATCTGACTATCTAGGTTTCGTTAAATTCACGTTTGCATATACATATGAATACTTTAAACAAACAAATATTTTTTCAGTTAATTGTGTATTGAAACACTTCAAAAATATCAGTGAAACCTTAAAAATGCAAATCACCTATGTATCAAATTTATTTAGATTTTTTGCAATAAGCGTATCTATATTATACAACTTATAGAATGTTTTCTCAACAATGATAATTTCTTCTAACAATTATCATAGGAAAGAGAAATTTTTTCAATATGTAAAATCTTAAATCATTAATACATATTTATTATATTTATATTTATCAATCATGTATTTATTGGATGTTTATTGCATATACTAAAAACTGAGCAATTTGACTTCACAGTTTCAACTATCTTGCATGCCTAGCTCCTATACATTCTTTAACTCAGGGAGTGTCATTTGCTCTCAAAGTCTCCTCTCAATACCTTGTCATGATTAAATATTCTCCTTTGTGGTTTTTGTTGCACTATGTGCTCCTTAGGCTCCTTAGTGCTCCTTAGGGCACTTAACCACTTACAGAAATTCCCTAGTTACTTGCTCTTCCTCTATAAGAACATAACTTTTGTCTTGGTATCTCTATTGCCAAACCTTTTGCTTACCTTTTAGATACATATTATTTAATAATAATATTATCCCCATTTTATTGGCAATAAAACCAGGATATAAAGAGGATTAATAACTTACTCATTAAACACTGCTAATATGTAGCAGAACTTATAGTAAAGCACAAATGAACTTTGCTCCACGGCTACTTATAAATGCCAATTTTTGATTGATTATATTAAGATACCAACTTCCTCGTTGACTATTACTACTAGACCTTATCAGACACACATACAACTTTAATCCAGAAATCAATGCTATTTCTTCTCTCTAAAGAGATAAGCATATTTATATATGCCAGGCTCCTCTGTCCATGGGTTTATCCAGGCAAGAATACTGGAGTGGGTTGCCATACCCTCCTCCAGGGGATCTTCCTGACCCAGGGATCCAACATGCAGCTTCTGCGCCTCCCGCAGTGCAGGCGGATTCTTTACCGCTGAGCCACCAGGGAAGCCCTATTTATACACGCATCTGCTCATTATTGGGGGCTTCCCTGGTAGCTCAGCGGTAAAGAATCCAGCTGCCAATGCAGGAGACATGGGTTCAATCCCTGGATCAGAGGCATCCCCTGGAGAAGGAAACGGCAACCCTCTCCAGTATTCTTGCCTGGGGAATCCCATGGAAAGAGGAGTCTCGAGGGCTACAGTCCATTGGTCTGAATCAGAACACATGAGATCACCTTCTTGTTTTACCATGTGAATTTCTACATCTTAGTGTCTGATGTCAGTCTTCTTGAGCTTTATTTTCTTATATAAAGTTCTAATCCCTTGTTTTCTAACTATTTTTTGTTGTTATTTATAACTAAAACTTTTAAAGTACGGAATTGGATTGATTTACCTGTTTATCAGTTAGGAAATACATGTAAAGAAAAAACTGTTTATATCGGTCACCATTTCGGGGGGACCTATTTATTGGGCAATGATTCAAAGTTTGGCTTCAAAGCTGGCATTTGAAAACATTTGCTATCTCTGTATTAAACATAAATGTGTCCTCAAAAGCATTATTCTTTGGAGACTGCAATGATAAAATACACATAGATTATGTTATCTTGTTTTAAAATGTTAGTTAAATTTTGTACATTGTAATCTGAAACATTTCTGCTATTTTATTTATTTCCCATAAATATTTGCCTAAATTAGACAATAATTATTAACCTATTACCCAACAATAAAATATAAAATATTAAACCTTAAAATATGAATTTAATTAACAAAAATGTTTCTTAACTACAGTAGTTAAGAAAATGTAATAGTCTCTTAACAATAATACTCCAGAAAGTCATATATTTCTAAACTACAGAGTGATAATGCTGTATTATAAAAAAAAATTTTTTTAATATTCTGGCTTACAATAAAGTCACAAATCTGTGAGTCAACTGTGGCTCTGTGGAATTCTGTTGGAATCAGTTCAGTGATTCTACATCAGTCTGTGGTTCAACTAAGCGTGATTCCAGAATCTCAATTGTGTCCAAATCTATGTCATTGAGTTTGCATCATGAGTCTGGAGCCAGGTTGAATGTCCAGCTGATAATGGACTGAATGCTCTCTCCCAGACGATCCCAGGAGGACATAATCAAATCAAACTGCATAAGTGCATTGAAGATATCTACACTCTTGTGTTTCTTTCATGTGGCTAAAGCAAGTCACATACCCACCTCTTTGTTATGAGGAAGTATACTATAACTTGAGAGAAAAGAGAAAAAGCAACCATTTATTAAATAATAATTTCATTAATCACATATAACATTCATTTGGAAATAATATAGAATTTAACAATCATATTTTGGAAGAAAAAACCCTCAGCATTAGACATAACAAATTGTGAAATGTTAATATTTTATATTTAGACTCAACAGCTTCAGTGAGACTCACCTTATACCTTTCATGTTCTTTGCATATCTAGAGGGAAAAGGTAAATCTCACATTTAGAAATGAAACTAAGAAGTTTATTAATCATCAAGTTTCAGTGATAGTGTGTTTCAGTGGATATATTTCTTAATTGGGAGGCAGTTCTTATATAATCTCTATTATCTCCTGTGATAAATCTAGGAGGCTCATGTGTAAAGTAAGTTTCATGATTTGAAGTCTAGGAACTGCTTTAAAAATTATATTTGCTCTTTAAAATATTACTTCATTGCCACCAATATTACTTTTCATATGAAAATAAAGAATCCTAATGAGCTAACTTCTCATTCCAAAACTTTAAAAAATACATGCAAAATGAAGTAATTGTTCTCCTGTTGGAAATCATAGTACATTTCCTTTCCTAGAGGATGATAAAATTAAAAATTATGCAGTAAGTATTGGTTTCTTTATCACATTCATATTTTCTGCTCCAAAACATATATTCAAATCTAATTAAATACAAATTCATAAATAACATGGTAAAAGCTTCTGACTTTTCCACATTTTTCTGATAGAATACAAAATCTAATATTTTAATAATATATTATTATTACAGTCTTCCTGCTGCATTTATAAAAATGCTTTGCAGAAATCATTTAAGATAAATGTTTTGAATATTTATATTACTGAAGGAGAAAGAAATTTCAGCACCCAAGTCTGAATTATAAGCATCTATTTGGTCTTGCACATAAGTGCCTAGCATTAATATCTTGAAACTGCACTCTTACTGAATTTCATAATACTAGTTCATGTTCCTGCTTCGTAAAACAATAGGGCATTTTGTCATGGTGCCTTTGCAATATATACATTCATCAAATTATGATTAGCTAAGGTCAAGCTTGCAGCTACAAATAACATTCACAGTATTTGATAAATAATGCAATAAAATATCATTAACTGCTCAATGTAATGGATGATCTACTTCTTTCCCCTTCTTTTGCTCAGCTATAATCTTTGGGCTGCAAAAGTCACACTACATCTCTGGTAATAATGGCTTGTTATTGAATCCATTAACTTAATATTTTCCCATTTTATTGCACATTTTAGATAAAATAACCAATTGGCAGAATTTATAAATAATGCCATTGGACATTTGTTAAGTAGATTTTTACTGTGCTCCCTTCCTCAGTTGCTCCTTGTATGTAGCCCATGGATTTATTTATAGATATAAAAATCATAAATTCAGAATATAAATATAGAAATAAAATATAATCTAAGCATAAATATTCTCAAAATTTCTTGAACTAAAAAAGTCAAAATAATGTGGTTATAAGTATTATACATATTTAATTCTAAATTGATAATAATAGTATAGATATTATACATTGGTGAAATAAAAATACACATTTCTTACTACTATGACAATCCATATGTGAGTGTATACATATAGATATATATACACACACACTCATATATATCTAGTAATATATATGTAGATGCACACTCACACATAGATTGTAATAATATTAAGAAAAAGAGGATGCCCTGAATATTAACTTATATGAATCTTGAATTCAAAAGATGCACAATCATTACCTCTGGGGAGATTATGACTAGCAAGTAAGTAGGCAGTAAAATTTTTATTGCTGTGGACTTACAATCATTTGGAAGTTCTTCAAGACATGAAAGAATTAATTCAGACAACTATTTGTATTTTGTTTTGAGAAAGAATCTGTTAGAAGGGAAAGAAGCTCATTATAGTGCCTGAAATATTGCCATTAGATAATATTCATAAAATTGAAACAATATTTAAGCCAATTTATATAAAATGAGGAACAAATATGATAAATTTTATCCATGCAACTCTCTTCAAATTTTAATCATTTGGTAGTTTAGACTTCTGGGAGGAAATTTATGTAAAGTGATATATTTAAATAACTATGCAAACACAATAGCTAAGTTGAGCATTTTATGAATATATTTGCATTATGTATTTAAAAATTCAAGTAGAAAAAGAGAATTCCTCTCAACACTTGGCATATACCGTGGCATACATGACGTGGCATGCTCAGTCATGTCCAATTCTTTTGCAACCTCATGGACTGTAGCTCTTGCCAGGCTCCTCTGTCCAAATAATTTTCCAGGCAAGAATACTGGAATGGGTTGCCTTTCCCATTCCAGGGAATCTTCATGACCCACGGGCCATCCTGTGTCTCTTGCATCTCCTGCATTGGCAGGCAGATTCTTTACCACTGTGCCACATGGGAATCCCTGGCATATACAATGATGTAATCCAATTTTTATTAATATTTTCCTGAGGTCCACCAAGATCTTTTAAACATTATCAACTTTATTCTATAGTGATTTTTTTTTTTTCCTTTGAGAATAGTAATCCAAAGTTTGTTTGAACTTAAGCAATTTCTTGTAATTTTTTGCCTTTAGTCACCACACGGGACAAACTTTGAAATAAGCAGAAACAATGTAATTGCAAAGAAGAGGAAGAAGCCATGTATATAATTCTGTTTCAGAGTGTGAACCTGAGGTAATCTTTCAAAATGAAATATGTTTCCCTATGACGGTGAAGTCCTGAAAATGAATGGAGAGTACTCCACACAGGACAAGGAAGTTCATTCACCAGTGAGCACTATCTGTATATGCCGGTGACTAGGAGCCTGAGGATCAAAGGGAGGTCCCACAGCTTCAAAGTTTACTGCACAGTGGAAGAAAATAGGCAAATGCAGATTCTTCTCAGCTACACTATGTTCTGTGAGGACAGGCCATGCAACCACCTGCTTTTCACTGTATCCCTTGAGTTTTGGGGGACTAACACAGAGCTTTGTACATAGCTGATTCTCCAAAATAAGTATTGATGGATAGGAACAATATTGTTCCTACACAGTTGAGAGAGAGCACGATGGATGCACACCTAAGCCACATGCAAGATAAAAAAGATACTGTGAGGAGGTGCCATCCAGATTTAATTTTCAGCCATGTGAAGGAACTAGCCAAGTAAGTGAAAGGATCTAAGCAAGACAGATGTGAGTAGAGGCAACATGGCATACAGGCAGGAGGAGCAGCAGATGAACAGGTTCAATCCCACAAAGTTCATGGTGAATTTTAAGTCATGACCTGTGGCTGGAGTGGACTGTAGATAGTGGTGAGTGGCCAGATGTGAAAGTGGCAATATGTGGTGACTCTGATCATGAAAGGTCATATATGCTGTGCATGAGCCGTTCAGTTTTAACTTATAAATGATGAACAACCCATGAAGGACTTAGAAAAGTGAGATTCAGGCTAATATTTTTATTTTTTTATAAAATCACTCTGGTATCCAACTGGAAGGGAGGAGTTGAGATGAGCAACTAATTAGGAGTTTATTTCTCTAATTGTGACATGACATGAACAAGGCTCATAGTAAAGAACAGATACTAAGAGAGGAATATTTAGATGGATTTGAAAGTTATAATTTTAGAGGTGGAAGGCATAGGGTTTATGCTCCAGGAAACCATTTCATTATGTTGTGTTAGTCTCTCAATTGTGTCCAACACTTTGCAACCCCATGGACTGTAGCCAGCCAGGCTCCTCTGTCCATGGAAATCTCCAGGAAGGAATACTAGAGTGGGTTGCCTTTCCCTTCTCCAGGGGATCATCCTGATCCAGTGATCAAATCTGGGTCCCTGTATTGCAGGTGGATTCTTTTTCCTCTGAACCACCAGGGGAAAATGACCAAATGAACTGAAATACATAGGTTACTTTGTTTAGGGCTTCCCAGATTGTGCTGGTGGTAAAGAACCCGCCTGCCAATGCAGGCGATGTAAGAGACACAGGTTCAATCCCTGGGTCTGGAAGATCCCCTGGAAAAGGGCATGGCAACCCACTGCAGTATTCTTGCCTGGAAAATCCCCATGGACAGAGGAGCCCCGGGGGTAGGCTATAGTCCATAGGGTTTCAAAGAGTTGGACATACCTGAAATGACTGAAGAGACATCCCCCCTCACACACACATTAAAGTATTTCATTTCATTGTTGTTTTAATTGTTTTAGATCATCATGCCAGTCACCAGTTAAAAGTTATGTAACTCTCTGCCAGATCCATTGCTTCAGCACAGTTTTAAGAAATGCTATACTAACGCATATATATGGAATTTAGAAAGATGGTAACAATAACCCTGTGTACGAGACAGCAAAAGAGACACTGATGTATAGAACAGTCTTTTGGACTCTGTGGGAGAGGAAGAGGGTGGGATGATTTGGGAGAATGGCTTTGAAACATGTATAATATCATATATGAAATGAGTCGCCAGTCCAGGTTCGATGCAGGATACTGGATGCTCGGGGCTGGTGCACTGGGACAACCCAGAGGAATGGTATGGGGAGGGAGGAGGGAGGAGGGTTCAGGATGGGGAACATGTGTATACTTGTGGCGGATTCATGTTGATAGATGGCAAAACCAATACAATATTGTAAAGTTAAAAAATAAAAAAAAAAAAGAATGTAAATCCACACACACACACACACACACACACACAAAAGAAATGCTATACCATGCTGTGGAATACTGTAGGAAAGTATGCCAAAAAAAAAAAAACAGTTAAAACATTTTCTCCAGTTGTGTTTTAAATGGTAGCATACAATTTCAAAATATTTTTCTTATTAGACATGGGGAATGACTTCCCCATGTGGGAGTACATGAGGAAAAGGACAGGGGGTTAGGAGAAATTAAGTGAGTCAAAAATTGTTAAAAATTGACACTGTGAATCTAAAAGATAGCAGATTACTGAGTTTCTACCATTGACAAATATCCATACAGGTAGGAGAACAGGGGAGCTGATTGTGAGAAGCTGCAAAGAAGAAGCCATAGGAAAGAAGTGTAGCAGCTATTAATTTACACAGGGGTTTACTCAGAGCACTAATCCTTAAATAGGAAGTTAGTTTTATATTAATCTGATTAATGTGATTGGTGGGCTTTCCTGGTGGCTCAGTCAGTAAAGAATCTGCCTGCAGTACAGGAGATATGGGTTCAATCCCTGAGTTGGAAAGATCCAGTGGAGAAGGAAATGGCAACCCACTCTAGTATTCTTACCTGGAAAATCCCATGGACAGAGTAGCCTGGCAGGTTACAGTCCATGGGGTGGCAAAGAGTCGGACACGACTTAGCAGCACCAAAGCACAACCTGATTGACATCTAGATTATGCTGTTATAAAGGGAAATGAGAATCTGTAAGTATTTTGTTACACTTTAGTGTGAAGTGGATAACAGAGATTAAGCAAATCTTATTCTCTTAAAGGCAGAATATATTCACAATTTATATTTGATTCCTTGCCTCTTCATATATTAGTTTATAAATTTGAGTGAAATGTTTGAACTCTTTTAAGCTCTATCATAAACTAATAATCATGGGACAGACCTTATTTTGTTTTCATGAGGATACAATGAAATAATTCATAAAAGTGGCTTAGTACTTTCTATTTGATATAGTGCTTAGGTTTAGTCTCATCATGATTTTTCGTCCATTTACTATTTTAGGTGCTGAAGAAACAGCCCTGCTTTAAGACAGAAGTCTGTGCCTTCATGGTACTTAACTTCTGCTGAGTAAAATCATACTCATTGTCCTGTTTTAGCATTCATAATGTTTTTCATCTCTGAAATTATATATACAGTATTCCAATATGTTGGGTTGGCCAAAAAGTTTGTTCAGGGTTTTTCTGTAAGATGTTAAGGAAAAACGCAAGCAAAATTTTGTCAACCCAATATGTAGAATTATTACTTAGGTAATAATTCCAATTAGCAGAACAGTTCTGTTTTTTTTCTGTTAAAAATTAAGAGAGTAAGTCTTTTTAATTTAGAGAAAGAAAGGCTAGATAAAACAGCATTTCAGACAACTGATGAATTTCTTCCATTTTTTTCAATGTATCCAATATCATGAAAGCCTTCTGTAATAGCTCTATTTCTTAGCATTTTCTACTTTACAGGAGAATGTGAATTGTGATGTAGATCAAGAATTATTAAGCAGAACAGACTTAAACATATTCTAGTGTTACAGCACATTAGTCAGTGTTATCACAAAAAAGAAAGAAAAATGAATCATGTAAAAAATAATTGTACTAGGCCTATTCATTTATAGTCTTTAGCCTATCCAGCAATATCTAGGCAACCAGCACATTTAGAAAACACTGAGTAAAAGACTAGAATAATAACTTGACTGTACTATTCCTCCTACAAAATGCCATCTGTGAGTCCCCATACATTTTTCCATGCAATGATTCAATGATTTGTTTATGAATTTGCCTTGGGATGTTAAAGGAGTATATTTAATAAGAACATCTTATGCTAAGTCAGAGAAAATGAAATCCTTCATTAGAGAATGTCAGACGAAAAAAAGATACAATGACAGAGATGAGATCATTGAAAATTATAGTAGGAATGAGCAAGTTTTAAATCATGGTGGTTGAACGTAAAATTTTAATTAATTTTATCTATTTTAAACAAAAAGAAGCCTATTATTTTCTATAGATTATATATGTTACCCCAAAAATGCTTAAAAGTAGCAATTTTTTCAATAAATAAATTACATACCAGTATCTCTCATAAATATAGATGAAAAATATTCAGGAAAATATTGAAAATTTAAATCTAACAACATATAAAAGGAATTATACAACACAATTAAGTGCAATTTATCCCAGATATACAAGATTGGTTCGACACTGGAAACATAATTAATTTACTCTATCACATCAACAGACTAAAAAAGGAAAATCATGTGATAATATCAATAGATGAAAGGAAAAAAATTGATGAATTTGAAAGTAATTCATAAGAAAAAAATCTTAATAAAATAGAGATAGAAGAGAACTTTCTCAAAACTGGTAAAGAATAATTACAAAAAATGCACAGCTGACGTCATACTGAATAGTGAGAAACTCAAACCTTTCCCACTTGTACCTATCAGGTACAAGATAAGATATTCTAGTATGATAAAAAGAGAGAGCGAGAGAGAGGAAAGAAGGGAGGGGACGGAAAAGAAAGAGAAGGGGAGAGAGAGAAAGAAGAGTGGGGAGAAAAGAATTGGGAAGGTAGAAATAAACTGATTTGTTCACAGAGGACATGACTGTTTATGTAGAAAAAAAAATTTTTTTTTTAATCAATTAAAACAAACAAACAAAAAAACCCTCCTGGAATTAGTAAATGATTATACCAAAGTTGCAAGATCCAAGGTCAGCGTAAAAAGGTTAACCACTTTCCCATATACCAGCAACAGATGAGATTTGAAATTAAAAACAATCTCATATATATTAGCAACTTAATATAAATAAGTAAATACATGTGCACGTGTGTGCTAAGTCACTTCAGTTGTATCCAACTCTTTGCAGCTCCATGGACTGCAGCCCACCAGCATCCTCTGTCCATGGGATTCTCCAGGCAAGAATACTGGAGTGGGTTACCATGCCCTGCTTCAGGGAATCTTCCTGATACAGAGATCAAACCACATCTCCTGCACCTCCTGCCGGCAAAGGTCCAAATAGTCAAAGCTATGGTTTTTCCAGTAGTCATGCACAGATGTGAGAGCTGGACTATAAAAAAAGGCTTAGTGCCAAAGAATTGATGCTTTTGAACTGTGGTGCTGGAAAAGACTCTTGAGAGTCCCTTGGACAGCAAGGAGATCCAACCAGTTAATCGTAAAAGAAATCAGTCCTAAATATTCATTGGAAGGACTGATACTAAAGCTGAAGCTCCAGTACACTGGCCCCCTGATGTGAAGAGCTGACTCATTGGAAAAGACCCTAATGCTGGGAAAGATTGAGGGCAGGAGCAGAAGGCAACAATATGGGATGAGATGATTGGATGACATCATCAACTCAGTGTCCATGAGATTGAGCAAATTCCAGGAAATAGTGAAGATGGTGAAGAACAGGGAGGCCTGACTTGCTGCAGTCCATAGGGTCACAAAAAGTCAGACTGAACAACAACAAAAGACCCAGAAAAGGCAACACAGTGTTGAAGAACACTTGACTTCAAGACTCACTGAAAATCAGCATTAAACAATACAAGGTGGAACTGGCAAAAGTATAAACAAATAGATCAGTGGAACTGAATAGAGAGCCTAGAATACAGATCTTCCTAATTTGTCAAATAAGGAGTTCATGATCTAAGCCACAGTCAGCTTCCGGTCTTGTTTTTGCTGACTGTATAGAGCTTCTCCATCTTTGGCTGCAAAGAATATAACCAATCTGATTTCTGTGTTGACCATCCGGTGATGTCCATGTGTAGGGTCTTCTCTTGTGTTGTTGGAAGAGGGTGTTTGGTATGACCAGTGTGTTCTCTTGGCAAAACTCTATTAGCCTTTGCCCTGCTTCATTTCATATTCCAAGGCCAAATTTGCCTGTTACTCCAGGTATTTCTTGACTTCCTACTTTTGCATTCCAGTCCCCTGTAATAAAAAGGACCTCTTTTTTTGGGTGTTAGTTCTAAAAGGTCTTGTAGGTCTTCACAAAACCATTCAACTTCAGCTTCTACAGCATTACTGGTTGGGGCATAGGCTTGGATTACTAGTCAAGGCTATGGTTTTTCCAGTAGTCATGTATGGATGTGAGAGTTGGACTGTGAAGAAAGCTGAGCGCCAAAGAATTGATGCTTTTGAACTGTGGTGTTGGAGAAGACTTTTGAGAGTCCCTTGGACTACAAGGAGATCCAACCAGTCCATTCTGAAGGAGATCAGCCCTGGGATTTCTTTGGAAAGAATCATGCTAAAGCTGAAACTCCAGTACTTTGCTCACCTCATGTGAAGAGTTGACTCATTGGAAAAGACTCTGATGCTGGGAGGGATTGGAGGCAGGAGGAGAAGGGGACGACAGAAGATGAGATGGCTGGATGGCATCACCGACTCGATGAATGTGAGTCTGAGTGAACTCCAGGAGTTGGTGATGGACAGGCAGGCCTGGCGTGCTGCAATTCATGGGGTCGCAAAGAGTCGGACACGACTGAGCGACTGAACTGAACTGAATCTGTCAAAGCTGATCTTTGACAAAGGAAAATGACAATAAAATGGAGCAAAGACAGGCATTTCACAAATAATACTGGAACAACTGGACATCCATTCAGGAGAAAACTTTAGATAGACATCAGTATGGTGATGATTTTTTAGACACAATACCAAAGACACAATTCATAAAATTATTAATTAATAATTTGGAATTATTGAAACAAAACAATTTCTCCTTTACAAAAGACAATAATAAGACAATAACAAAAATCACAGACATGGAGAAAATATTTGTAAAAGCCACATCTGATAAAGGACTGAAGTACAAGGAACTCTTAAAATTCAAATAAGAAAATTAGCAATCTGATTAGAAGATGGGCCAAAGAGCTTAACAGACACCTCATCAAAGAAGATATGTGAAAGAAAGTGAAAGTGAAAGTCCCTCAATTGTGTCCCACTCTTTCCAATCCCATGGACGATACATTTCATGGAATTCTCCAGGCCAGAATCCTGGAGTGGGTAGCCTTTCCCTTCTCCAGGGGATCTTTCTAACCCAGGTATCGAACCCAGGTCTCTCTCATTGCAGGTGGATTCTTTATCCACTGAGCCACAAGGGAAGTCTGAGGATATGTAGTTGACAAATATAAATAAGAAAAGATAACCCACAGCATATGTCATTAAGAAAATATAAATTAAAACAACAATGAAATAGTTTAGTAATGCACAGACATACTGTGTTTATTCCCTTGCAAGGGAAAGCAAGTAGATTCCAGAAAAATATCTACTTCTGTTTCATTGACTACACTAAAGCCTTTGACTGTGTGGATCATAACAAACTGTGGAAAGCTCTTACAGAGATGGGAATATCACACCATCTTACCTAGCACCTGAGAAACGTGTATGCGGGTCAAGAAACAACAGTTAGAACCCTGTATGGAACAACTGATTGGTACACGATTGAGAAAGGAGTACAACAGGGCTGTCTGCTGTCATGCTGATTGTTTAACCTAAATATCCTGAGCAATCATGAGCAATGCTGGGCTGGATGAGTTACAAGCTTGAATCAAGATAGGTGGGAGAAATATCAACAACCTCAGATATATGGATGATACCACTCTAGTGGCAGAAAGTGAAGAGGAACTGAAGAGCCTCTTGATGAGGGTGAAGGAAGAGAGTGAAAGAGCCAGCTTAAAAAAAAATAATAATAACAAGATCATGGCATCTGGCCCCATTACTTCATGGCAAATAGAAGGGGAAATGTGGTAGTAGGGACAGATTTCCTCTTTTTGGGTTCAAAAATCACTGTTGGATGGTGACTCCAGCCTTAAAATTAGAGGATGATTGCTTCTTGGCAGGAAAGCTGTGACAAACCTACATAGTGTGTTGGAAAGCAGAGACATTACTCTGCTGACAAAGGTCTGTATTGTCAAAACAATGGTTTTCCCAGTGGTCATGTACAGTTGTGAGAACTGGGTCATAAAGAAGGCAGAATGCCAAAGAATTGATGCATTTGATCTGTGGTGCTGGAGAAGGCTCTGGAAAGTCCTTTGGACAGCAAGGAGATCAGACCAGTCAATCTTAAGGGAAATCAATCCTGAATACTCATTGGAAGAAATAATGTTGAAGCTGAATCTCCAGTATTTTGGTCATCTGATGCACCCACTCTAGTGTTCTTGCCTGGAGAATCCCAGGGACGGGGGAGCCTGGTGGGCTGCCATCTATGGAGTTGCACAGGGTTGGACATGACTGAAGCAGCTTAGCAGCAGCAGCAGCAGCAGCAGCAGATGCTAATAGCCAACTCCTTGGTAAAGTCCCCAGTGCTGGGAAAAATTTAGGGCAGAAGGAGAAGTGGACATCAGAGGATGGGATGGCTGATGGCATCACCGATGCAATGGTCACGAACTTGGGCAAACTTTGGGAGATGGTGAGGGACACGGAGGTCTGGCATGCAGCAGTCCATGGAATCACAAAGAGTTGGACATGACTGGGCATCTGAACAACAAAATCTGTGTTTATTACATTTTGCAGATATTGTGTTCTTTAATACATATTGAAGGTTCATGGCAGCTCGGTGTTCAGCAAGTCTATCAATAACATTTTTTCAACAGCTTTTGTTCACTGTGTGTCTCTATGTCATGTTTTGGTAATTCTCACACTATTTCACTTTTTCATTATTATTATATTTGTTATAGTAATCTCTGGTCAGTGATTTTTGATGTTACTAATGATTTTCGTGTATTTTAGCAATAAAGTATTTTTTAAGTATTTACATGGTTTCTTACACATAATTCTATTGAAAAACTAATAGGCTGAATTGTACTAACATGATATTTGTATGCACTAATAATAGAAAAAAATCCATATCACTCACTTTATTGTAATGTTTGCTGTATTGTGGTGGTCTGTAATCAAACTCACACTATCCCTGAGGTATACTGTACACAATTATTGGAATGGCCAAAATTCAGAACACTGACAGTCACACCACATGCTAACAAGGATATAGACCAATAGGAACCTTCATTCATTGCTAGTGAGTATGTAAAATGGCGGAGTCACGTTGGAAGACTTTCTGGTAGTTTCTTACAAAGCTACACCTATTCTTACCATGCCGTCTAACAGTTGTACTCACTGGTATTTACTTAAATGAACTGAAAATTTATGTTCACACAGAAGCATGCACATGGATATTATAGCAACTTTATGCACAATTGCCAAAAACTAGGACGCAATCAAAAGATGTCCTTGAGGAGATGAATGATAATTAAACTCTAGAACATCCAGACAATAGAACATTGTCCAGCACTAAAAAGAAATGAGCTATCAACCTATGAAAAGACATAGAGGAATATTAAATGCATATTACTAAGTGAAAGAAGATGATCTGAAAGGGTTATATACTGTATGATTTCAACTCTATGACATGACATTGTGGAAGAAGCAAAAATATGGAAACAGTAAAAATTTAGTGGTTTTCAGGAATTGGGATGATGAGGAATGAATAAGTGAAGTACAGAGGATGAGAGGGGCAGTGAAAATACTCTGTATGATACCAAAATAATAGATATGTGTCTACAACATATCTAACAAGAGTGAACCCTAATAAACTATGGACTTGTGTGATGAAATACGTCAATATGTTTCATCAATTGTAGCAAACACACAACTCCCGTCAGAGATGTTGATCATAGGGGAAGCTATAAATATGTGGAGGCAGGAAGCATATGGGAAATCTCTATGCCTTCCCCTCAGTTTCCCCATGACCTAAATGTGCCTTTAAGCAGTAGTCTTAATTTTTAACATGCTGTCTGCAGTGGAGGCTTTATTAATTCATGCCTATAATACTAACTTAGTTCTATTTTTAATATCTTTAATAATTATAGTTTCTATCATTATGAGCAGTAAGCCCTCACCAGTACACCATGAAACAGAAAACCACTGCACAAAATCTGAAGGCGTGCTCCATTTTCTTCTTGCAGGGCATATGCATGGTAAAACTGAGATGTATGGCCAGAAATGCCTCATTTCAAATCTCAGGTTGGTAATTCGTTTAACTGGGGTTAATGTCCTCATTTATAAAAATGTAATAAGTAGTAAGATATAAATATAAATCCAACCTATTCTTTTTTTGCCAATAGTATTTAATAAATGACAACTGATCTCTTTTGCTGTTATTCTCTAAACTCATCAAAGAATATAATCCCCTTTAAGTGCCTGTGGAGACTCTGTTCTCTTTATGGGACTGTAGCTAGCACCTATTGGATATACAATAAAGTCTTCTGAGTGCTACATATATTACCTTATGTGTGGTTACAAAATTATTCTCACCACATCATCATCTTCAGCATGCTCTTCCAGAAATCAAGGTCCTTCATCTGTGAGTTAAATTCAAATCTTTTGCATGAAATTTAAACACTCTGTAATCTGGCTTCAACAGACAGTGTATTTTTACTTTACCCCACTGAACCCTGCACTCTGTGGTAATGCATCTCATTTTTTTAATATGTATTCTTTCCTATATCTTTTCTACCTTTTTTACAAAAAGCAGAATAATCTTGACATTGTTCCTCAGTGGTAAAGTAATAGTTTTGGTGTGTTTTTTTTTTTTTTTTTTAATTTTGTCATCACATCATCACACCCTAATACAAGATTTGAAACCTACTAAAAACTCAAACTATTATTTGTTGAGTGCATGAATAAAATTTACAACTATGTAAACCAGTGGTTGTCAATGTGAAGATTTCACTGAATAAATTAATGACAAGATGTTGACAAGCAGGTCAGTGAAAATGGGGCAGAAAGGACGCAGATTAAGTTGTTCAGTAGTTGTTATCCATGAAAAACGCTTAGTTCCTGTCTTATTGACTCATGCACTGTGATTTTTCTCAGCTGTTCAAATCTGCTTTAATATGGTTCATTAACTCCATGCACAATAGAGAACTCTATCACTTCCAAAAATAATGTTTTCTTTTGTGATGGCATTTTTGCCTATAATCAATATTTAGTCTGGAAATACACAGAAATATTATACATTTCTTCTTTTGAGCTACATATGAGGAAGACAAAAACAAAACAAAAATTCAACATGAACTGTATACAATAAGAATGGCATAGATTTATTCTGTCTATTACACTTTCACCATATCCATCATTGAACAATTATGATAAATGCTTACAATAGGATCAGCCCCAGACTGATATTTGAATCCTTAAAGTTGAGTCAGTTTTGTTAAACAAAGTCTGAAGAACTGAAAACATTTAGTTTAGTAATGTTACAGTGAAAATAAAAATGGTGTTGAGATCATGTACATTTCAGATCTGCTTCCTCTTGAATCTTAGTACTATTAGTTATTAACATGAACAATGTTCTTAGTATCTCTTGGCCTTAGGCTTCTCATCATTTATAAAGGTCTAATAAGGCTTAGCATTTAGTTTTACAGTGAAAATTAAATGAGTTAACATATAAATACTGTTGACACTAAAAGTTATATAAATAATTGTCTTCTCTTGCCTTTTATGGTAATTTTATTTTAATAATTAGTTATTCATATTGCATATGTGTGTATTTATGTGTACTTAATTTCATTTATAATTCAATAACTTCCAAAATGGAATATGAGTTTGTTTAGCAATATAGCTATTCTATCATTTAAACTGCATATTTGTTGAGCATCTATAATATACAAATTAATGCCCTGGTGTGCTAAATCTAGTAACAGAAGAAAACGTGGTACTAAACACAGGCAGAGGAAAAACCATAAGAAGAAATAGAGGTTGAGGCAATCCATTGTAATTGAATGTAAGATTGTTTGAAGTACATGGCAAGTCACAGTTTATCAAATATATTTGATTAAATGCAACACTCCATTGTCTAATTCCTCTGTTTTGGATTGCCACTATCCAAGGAATGACCATATACAAACATAAAATACTTCACATAAACTTGGGTTGTGTATCCATAGCAGCTTTCAGAGAAGTATGTCCTATTCTTTCAGTAGATGGATTGCATAATTCATCATTTCTCTAAAAGTATCCAAATAAAAAACTGCCATTGTTCTTTATTTATATAATGTATATAATAGGTAAGAATAGAATATGTGATTTTAAAGTATTAGTTTTGTTAGAGATTAATTGCTCTTATCAATAAGAATTTGGAGACATTTTATAAGATTAAGATACTCCAGGGTATATTTTATTGATCCACTAATACATGATTTGGGTGGTTAAAGCACTTAGCCTTTAGGTTTATAGCTCAAAATGTACCCTAGGCATGAATAAATGGAATAATAAAATGTACCCTGGAGTGTCTTGATGTCATATTAAAAATAATAAAACACATGAACCGATATCTTCTGAATTCAAATAAAGAAGAGGATAGCAATACAAACATTCAGTACTCTGAATTGAATTAAATTGACACTTTGTAAAAGCCTAATAATACAGTTACTGTAGATAAAATTTATTCTACTCATTATATTTTGTTAAATTTGTTTTCTAAAAATCATTTAATGGACTTGGGAAAAAATCTTGTTTAACTTTGAAAAGCCCAAAGGCAAACATTGAATACTTAAGTACAGAGGTATTCCACAGAAACATTCTTAACATCTCTGCTTTCCAAAAGAATGTTTCTTTCATGATTTATTGTCTCATTTAACTTCTAGGTCTTGTTCTCAACTCTGGGTTAATTTATTTTTATTTAATTCACTTCAAACAGTATTGTGTACTTTCAACATGACAAAAACTAGGCCAGGAACTTTGCCAAGTACCGCGGACTCAAAGATGAATAAAATACATTCCCCACCTTTAATTATTCACAGTCAAGTAAAGAAAAATAACATAAGTAATTTCATGCAAAGAGAAAAGTACTATAATTCTAAATTCTACCTTCAGGGTAGGAAGGAAAGCTTTATGAATAGTATATTTTAAAAAAATGTGAAGGATTTAAAAGTAAAGGAAAAGACAGTAGCCTTGCTGATGAGGTGAGTCACCATCACCAGTGAGATGTGTCCTTTGACCTGCTCAGAGTTTTGAACTTCTCCAAAAATGCAGCAGGAGACTGCCAAATGCTTCTGTTGTTTTATTTTATTTATTTATTTATTTTTACCAAGGGAACATTAAGAGAAAAATTTATCTTTTGGAAAGCTCCCTCTAGCAGCAGTATGGAAGATTGATTGTCCTGGAGTGAGATAGTTACCAAAGTTTAAGTGAGAGATGGTAGAGGACCAGAGAGAGTGGGAAGGAAATGAAGAGTGGAATTTGAGAAGAAAGTCCAAGTTACAGCTTTCCCCCTTCATAATGACAAGTCTGGATAGAGAGTCCTAGTGACTGTAAAGATTTAGGATGTGAGAGAGTAGCATGGAAACATATATATTACCATATGTAAAATTAGTGGCAATTTGCTGTATGACAATCTGCTGCTCTGTGACAACCTAAAGAGGTGGGATGGGGTGGGAGGGAGGTTCATGAGGTAAGGGGATATACTTATCCTATGGCTGATTCTTGCTGATGCATGGCAGAGATGAACACAATATTGTAATGCAGTTATCCTCCAATTAAAAATAAATTTAAAAAAAGATTTAGGATGTGGAGGTAAAGGGCAGGAAGGAAAGGAAGAAAACTTTTAGAATATTTGCTCCTCTTTAACTGGAGCAGTAAGTAATACTAGCCCAAGGGAAGTAAGCACCTTTCGAAACTTTATTAATCTTGTAAGGCTCAGTGTAATTTTTTTTTTTTTTTTTACTTACAGGAAATAGTTCCTAAGTCAGGTGCTCTAAGATCCTACTTTTTCTTTCTTTTTCTCTCTTTCTCTCTCTCTTTCTCTCTCACACACATACACACACACACACACACAACTTTGCATACTTTTGTGAAGTCATGCTATTTAAAGGGACTACCCTCCCCCAGTAAAGCAGTAATCACTGAAAACAGGAAACCTGTCTTATTTATCTTATTATTTCTAAGACTTAGCACAATGCATGGAGAAGGCAATGGCACCCCACTCCAGTACTCCTGCCTGGAAAATTCCATGGATGGAGGAGCCTGTTGGGCTGCAGTCCATGGGGTCGCTGAGGGTCGGACACAACTGAGTGACTTTACTTTCACTTTTCACTTTCATGCATTGGAGAAGGAAATGGCAATGCACTCCAGTTTTCTTGCCTGGAGAATCCCAGGGATGGGGGAGCCTGATGGGCTGCCGTCTATGGGGTCGCACAGAGTCGGACACAACTGAAGTGACTTAGCAGCAGTAGCAGCACAATGCGTGTCATTAGACATAATCAATCAGTACTACTGAAATAAACGTGCTTGAGGAATTATGCATGCATATTGACTCAAAGAATGTTTGGATATTAAGCAGAAAAAGTGGCAAGCAGAAAAACAAATACTGAGAAGCAGTAGAGCCCACCATGATGTGATAAGAATCATTCATTGGGCATTTTGCCCTTAGTACTCTACACTGCCCTAACACTTACCTTTCAACTCTGTATATCTAGACAAGTTGCTTCCTTTGTTAGGACCCATCTATCCTCCATTACTTCCTAAAGGAGATTCAGCTCCTTTAATAGAAACAAAGTTATTCAAGATCTGATAACTGCTTACATCTGGCAGCTCACTGAAGCTCATCACCAGCCAAGTTGTCACATATAGCATACAGTTCAGTTAAATTCAGTGCTTATATTTTTCTTACCCATCATGTTTATTCACTCCTTGATGTTTGATATTTTGTACATGTTGCTTCCTCAAACTGAACATTTCTATTTATCTTTCAATTCTGAGTGCAAGTATCAAACCCTGTGGAAGACTTCCTCGTCACTCCCTGTATAAATAGGATGTCCTGCTCTTTATTCTCATAATATGTCATTATTCTAGAATCTAACACTATATCAAGGCAATGTCAAAGAATGCTCAAACTACTGCACAATTGCACTCATCTCACACGCAAGTAAAGTAATGCTCAAAATTCTCCAACCCAGGCTTCAGCAAGACATGAACCGTGAACTTCCAGATATTCAAGCTGCTTTAGAAAAGGCAGAGGAACCAGAGATCAAATTGCCAACATCTGCTGGATCACTGAAAAAGCAAGAGAGTTCCAGAAGAACATCTATTTCTGTTTTATTGACTATGCCAAAGCCTTTGACTGTGTGGATACCAATAAACTGTGGAAAATTCTGAAAGAGATGGGAATACCAGACCACTTGACCTGCCTTTTGAGAAACCTGTGTGCAGGTCAGGAAGGAACAGTTAGAACTGGACGTGGAAAAGCAGACTGGTTCCAAATAGGAAAAGGAGTACATCAAAGCTCTATATTGTCACCCTGTTTATTTAACTTATATGCAGAATACATCATGAGAAATGCTGGACTGGAAGATGCACAAGCGGGAATCAAGATTGCCGGGAGAAATATCATTAATCTCAGATATGCAGATGACACCACCCTTATGGCAGAAAGTGAAGAGGAACTCAAAATCCTCTTGATGAAAGTGAAAGTGGAGAGTGAAAAAGTTGGCTTAAAGCTCAACATTCAGAAAATGAAGATCATGGCATCCGGTCCCATCACTTCATGGGAAATAGATGGGGAAACAGTGTCAGATTTCATTTTTGGGGGCTCCAAAATCACTGCAGCCATGAAATTAAAAGACGTTTACTCCTTGGAAGGAAAGTTATGACCAACCTAGAAAGAATATTGAAAAGCAGAGACATTACTTTGCCAAAAAAGATTTGTCTAGTCAAGGCTATGGGTTTCCTGTGGTCATGTATGGATGTGAGAGTTGGACTGTGAAGAAAGCTGAGTGCCGAAGAATTAATGCTTTTGAACTGTGGTGTTGGAGAAGACTCTTGAGAGTCCCTTGGACTGCAAGGAGATCCAACCAGTCCATTCTGAAGGAGATCAGCCCTGGGTGTTCTTTGGAAGGAATGATGCTAAAGCTGAAACTCCAGTACTTTGGCCACCTCATGCGAAGAGTTGACTCATTGGAAAAATACTGTGATGCTGGGAGGGATTGGGGGCAGGAGGAGAAGGGGATGACAGAGGATGAGATGGCTGGATGGCATCACCGACTTGATGAATGTGAGTTTGAGTGAACTCCAGGAGTTGGTGATGGACAGGGAGGCCTGGCATGCTGCAATTCATGGGGTCGCAAAGAGTCGACATGACTGAGAGACTGAACTGAACTGAACTGAACTGAACACTATGTCATTACCTCTTCATTTTTGGTTGTAAAGCCCACCTCACTTTTAGCTCAGTAAATGTTACAAAGTCAACACTCAATAATCACTGTGGAATAAAGGGGAAACTAAGTTTCTTATTGATGTCCTAATTTCTAATAAATTAGGACATCCTAAATTAGTAACTAATTTCTAATAAATCAGTAATTTATGTATCATATATGACACTACTGTTGTCTAACAGAGAAATAGTAAATACAAAAGAATAGGCCACTATTTTTTTTAAGACTTAAGACACAAAAATTAGAAAAGGAAGAGGAAGCTATTAAGATCCAGAATGTTACCAGTCAGCAGCCTAGGCTAGATCTTTCCAGATCACAGAAAACACTACTAAAGCTGTGGCCACAAAGTGAATCAAATACCATGAAAGAATCTAAAAGATGAAGAGTCTATTAAAATTATAAAAGAGACAGTGCTTTAAATTTAACAGCAGACATGTTGTAGTTATTTTTCAAATCAGCAAGAAAAAAAAATGTGTTACCTAAGATAAAACTACAGAAATGCATTAAACATTCTATTTTATATATTGTCAATGTTGCTGAAAGAGGATAATATATAACTTTACTTTAAGTAAGTTGTATTCCAAAACTCCAAAACAGAACTCATCAAATTTATTTTATAAAAGAGAAGAGAAAGGAATGGTTTGGTCTTAGAGCCATATGCAATTCTTGGCCTGTCAACATCATGTTCTGATTCAATATGTACCTCTCACTGTTGCCATGAACACTTGACAGTATTGGACAAACTACCTTAAACTGAATAGTAAATAGCTGAATTAAAAAAGAAGAAATAAAAGGGAAACTCCCAGGTGTCACAAACAGAGAAGGAACTTGTGGCTAGAGCAGTAACATTTGAACTGATACAGTTGAAGCTGATAGCCAGGTATGATACGAGTCAGACATACTTTCTGAATGTGCTATGTTTTGAAAGCTCAGAATAGAATGGAGAAAATTTGGCAGCAAAAGTTTACAACATTTACTAGGTACCAAGTTCTAATATATATACACACACTTGTTCAGTTGCTAAAGTTGTGTCCAACTCTTTGCAACCCCATGTACTATAGCACACCAGGCTTTTATATCCATGGGGTTCTCCAGGCAAGAA
This sequence comes from Bos indicus x Bos taurus, assembly GCF_003369695.1. NCBI lineage: Eukaryota > Metazoa > Chordata > Mammalia > Artiodactyla > Bovidae > Bos > Bos indicus x Bos taurus. The sequence continues at coordinate 104,128,227 of NC_040080.1, forward strand.
TACTGGAGTGGGTTGCCATTTCCTTCTCCATAATTTAGATACACACATGCACACACACACACACACACACACACACACACACACACACATCTATATAATGTGCACGTTTGAATCCAAGGGATCAACAGCAAAAATAACAACAAAATCAATAATGACAAATGGACCTTCATTTAGTGAAAAGCCCTGAAATTCAGGAGAGAAACAAATGCAAAAAATATCCGAAGAGAACCATTCTTGTATCCCCCAGGTTCATGCAACTGTACAACACTTAAAAAGATTCACAATAAAAATGTCCAAATCAAGAGACAGAATGAGATTAAAGAATAAATGAAGGACTATATCCTCTAAAATCATTAACAAGTTTGAAAGAAACTGAAATCAGGAAGCATTTTATGTTTAAAGGAATAAAAGGAAAATTTAAACTCACACATAATGACAACAAATGTCTGAGGAAAGTAACAATCAATCGGAAACTCTGTATCAGGAAGATAGTGGAGAGAAATTCTCTTTCCTTTGGTAATTTACTGACTAGTGAAGAGTGAAGAGCACACAACGTTGTTCCCAGCTAAAGCTAAGCTTGGTGAAGACCAGAGGAATATATTTGTGTATTTTTTGTGCTCTTGTATTCACTGCAAGCCCTAACTAACATGTGCCTTATTGATAGTCAATTCTCATAAATAAGTATTGATGAGAAGTGGGAACAGAAAAGGAAAAAAGATGGTGAGGTCAAAATAAAAATATTATTTTAAAAGCTCTAAAAAATATATTAAGGTCTTTATTCAAAAGCCATATAAATTTGTACTATAGTTGGTAATAACACAGAAAGAAAAAATGAACACAAAGTAATAGCAAGCAAATAAATTAGTAAACATTTTGACTGAAATAAAAGATAAATATATATATATAACCAAAACAACCATACTGATTAGTAGCAGGACACTTATAAGTTAGAAGTCATGTTAATACCAAACTACATGAAATAGGTAGTTCTTTTGTTTTTCTGGTTCTTCGAATATGCTAAAGCAGGGAAAGATACTGAAGTAACTTGAGATTTAGTTGACTACAATTTGCAAATTTCAGTTTACTAGTAACTAAAGTAATAGGGTCACTGGGCTTCCCTGGTGGCTCAACAGTAAAAAATTTGCCTGCAATGCAGGAGTCTCAGGTTTGATCCCTGGGATAGGAAGATCCACTGGAGGAGGGCAGAGCAACCCACTTTAGTGTTCTTGCCCAGGAAATTCCATGGATATAGAAACCTGGTGGGCTACGATCCATGGGGTGCCAAAGAGCTGGATACAACTGAAGTGACTGAACATTCATGTAAAGTAGTAGAGAATATGTAACTCCCAAGTGAATAAAGACAATATAAAACATGAAAGTGGAGGATGGTGCCTACGTGCTGACCACAAGCAAGGAGGCCCTAGATAGATTGGGACAGAAGGTTGAGATTCTGGAGATATCACCCCGATATAGCAATAAAAATCAATCAGAAGAAAGTCACACAACCTGCAGCCCTCAAGCCATCATCCCAGATTTTGCCTTTAAAAACCCTTCTCTAGAAACCATCAAGGACTGGTCTTTTGAGTGTGAGATGCCCTTTTGCTTGCTTGATGCCCTGCAGTAAAGCTCTCTCAGCTGTAAATTGACGTTTCGGTTTATTTGTCCTCACGGTGTTGCACACACAAACTTGGATGTGACGACAAGATAACTATTCTTAAAAAGTCAAAAGGTAGTAAGAGTTGGCAAGATAGGGAAAAAAGGAAACCTTTGTGCACTGTTGGATGGAAATATAATTGGTATGTGCATGTGTGCATGCTAAGTGGTTTCAGTGGTGTCCAACTCTACATGATCCTTTGGACTGTAGCCCGAAAGGCTCTTCTGTCATTGGGATTCTCCAGGCTAAAATACTGGAGTGCATTGCATGTCCTCCTCCGGGGGATCTTCCTGACTCAGGGATTGAACATGAGTATCTTATGTCTTCTTCACTGGCAGGTAGGTTCTTTATCACTAGCACCACCTAGGAAGCCCCATAATTGGTATACCCATTATGAAAAATAATATGAAAATTCCTTAAGAAATTAAAAATAGAGCTAGCATGTGATTCAGAAATTCTGAGTATATATCCCCAAACACAAAATCATTATCTTGAAAAGATTTTTGTACTTTCATGTTGATTGTAGTGTTTATATTAGCTATTACATGGAAACAATCTAGGTGTCCATCAACAAATGAGGAAAAGTGATATGTGTGTGCATGTGTCCACATCATGCAATGAAATGGGACATAATATACAGTAAAGTATTTATTATGCAGCTTTAAAAAAGTAAGAAATCCTGTCATTTGCAATGACATACATAAGCCTGTAGGACAGTAGTCTTGTATAGATGTGAGAGTTAGACTATAAAGAAAGCTAAACACTGAAGAATTCATGCTTTTGAACTGTATTGTTGGAGAAGACTCTTGAGAGTCCCTTGGACTGCAAGAAGATCCAACCAGTCAGTCCTAAAGGAAATCAGTCCTGAATATTCTTTGGGAGGACTGATGCTGAAGCTAAAGCTCCAATACTTTGGCTACTTGATGCAAAGAACTGACTCCTTAGAAAAGACCCTGATGCTGGGAAAAATTGCAGTCAGGAAGAGAAGGGTACGACAGAGGATGAGATGGTTGGACGGCATCACCAACTCGATGGACATGAGTTTGAGCAAGCTCTGGGAGTTGGTAATGGACAGGGAAGCCTGGTGTGCTACAGTCCATGGGGTCGCAAAGAGTCAGACATGACTGAATGACTGAACTGAACTGAGGACATATTGACAAGTGAAATAGGCTCAGCACAAAAAGATAAATACTGTATCATTTCACTTACATGTGGAAGCTGAAAATGTCAAACTCATATAGAAGTAGAAAGTAGAATGGTAGTTACCGGTGTCCGGGGCATGTGTAATTTTCTTGGTTCTATCTCATCACAGGAAAAATTTGAAGCAATGGACCAGCATTACAGCCCTCGAACAGACCCGTGTCACAGCTCTTGGACAGATCAGTGTCACAGCTCCGTGTTACAGCTCAGTTTTATTTAGAAAATAAAGGGAAAAAAGTCCTTGAGGTGTGAGGGCATGCTGACCCAAAAGACGAGAAGAGAAGATAGAGAGAGACACCCCCAGCCCTTTGGCTCCTCTTTTTATATGTTTTTTCTCCTTCCCCTGGGCTTGCTGTATGTAAATTGGGCTAGCCAGGAGTGCTGTTTGTTCTACCTGAAGTCCTCATTCTGGTCCTTGGACCTTCCTTTGTTCTATTTTTGTGGATTTTTCCCTTCCTTGTCTTTTAGCCACCACCATTCTGGACACCTTTTTTCTATTTAACTACCTAACATTCCCCCTTCAAGAGATGGGAGGCTCAATTTGTTGGGAATAGGGGCATCAAGGTCTCTCTGGCTACTTCCTGCTTGAACTGGGATGGTGAGGGGCATTGGGCCTCCCCCTCTTGCTAGTCTCAGGCCTCAGCGTCCTTATAGTGGGGTCCATCTAAGGGTGAGTGATATTTTCCGTGGTTGGCTGTAGTTCTATATATCCTTGTTGAACTGGCACTGCATGCTGTAGCTTGTTGACCTGGGCAGAGACAAAACAGGTTAGACGATTGATAATACATGGAGCAATCACAAGCAGCATCAATATGGTATAACAAGGACAAGTAGGGGCATTAGCCAACTCCAAATTTCCATCACCAGGATGGCTCAAGTCCCTCCTTGTTAAGGGATCAGAAGATCTATCTCCTGTCTGTTTTGGAGTACAACCCCTGCCAAGCTGTGTTGGCTCTTTAGAGCTGTCCTGAGAAATCTTATCCCCAGAAACTAGATTTTGGGGGTGTTCATTAGAATGGCACACATTTGTAGTTCTGAATAGGTATCTGAGATCTCCCAGGGGCTCACAGGTATTGAGTGTCCTCTTCTGTTTTTTTCTATGGCTTGACTCTTGAGTAGTGAATCCAGGAGTCATGTTGGTAACTTGACTGCTGTGGGGGTAGAAAGTATTACATGGGGCTGTATTCCATGTGAGCTGGAGTTGAGCCTTTAGGGACCCATCTTTCCATACTAATTAGGACTTGAATCCCTGGACTATATAGTGGTGACTCCTTAGAATCTTTTGGGTCCTGGTTTACACCACACAGCATATATCCTGTTGGAATTGCCCAGTGGCCATAGTATAAGACAGGAGGGTCTGAGCCTCTGGATCTAGGAAGAGGTCATTGACATAAACAAAAGGTCTCCCATATAGCATCTCATAAGGATTAAGACCAAACTGTTCCTTAGGGGTAATAAGGGTGCAGAGGAGAGCTATTGGTAAAGCATTCTTCCATCTCAGGGAGGTCTCCTGGGTTATCTTTTTTTTATCACTGATTTTAAGAATTGGTTGGCTCTTTCTACTTTTCTTGAAGACTGAGGCCTCCAGGCACAATGGAGATAATAAGTAATGTACCATTTTCACTTTGTAATGACCTGGTTAGACCAAATCTCAGAATGATGTCATGGAGCAGTTTTTTACCACCTGCTCAGCTTTCTTAGTCCAGGTTGGAAACCCTTCAGTCCATAACCCCATGATATATCAATCATAACTAATAGGTATTTATACCCTTGAGAAACTGGCATCTGGGTGAAGTCCATCTGCCAGTCCTCTCCTGGGTAGGTCTCATGTTGCTGGGCAGGCTGGGCCAACTGTGGTCTTTGAGCTCCTTGGGGGTTGTTTAATTGGCAAGTGTAACAAGAGGAGATCACTTACCTTATAGTCGTTTGGAGGCCTGTTCCTCTGAAGGACCTTTCCAGTAATCTTTGGAGGGCCTTCTCCCCTAAATGAGTGGTGGCTTGTAAGGAGTTAACCAACTTCCACTGGAGGTTCCCAGGCAGAAAAAGGTGTCCCTCCTTTTGGAACCACCTCATATGATCTTCTTGGAAGCCCTCATTCTTAGCTTTAAGAGTCTCACCTTCAGTATACGAAGGAGTTTCTGGCAAATTGGTCTGTGGAACTAAGGTGGCAACCCCTATTAGGTCATGGTTCTGTAATTCTGCTCTCCTAGCTGCCTGATCAGCTGCTTGGTTCCCTCGTGCCACTTCCATGCTCCCTTTTTGGTGTCCTTTACAGTGGGAGATTGAAACCTCAGCAGGTAGATGGACTGCCTCCAAGAGTCTAAGGATTTGATCACCATATTTGATTGGGGACCCTCGGGTGATCACTTGTCCTCTTTCTTTCCAAATAGCAGCATGTGCATGTAGCATCAGAAAGGCATACTTGGAGTCAGTGTAAATGGCTACTCTTTTTCCTCTTTCCAGCTCTAAAGCTCAGGTCAGGGCTATGAGCTCAGCTAATTGGGCTGAAGTACCTGGTGGCAAAGTCCAGATTGGTAAACTTTTGAAGGGCTTCTTTTAGCCTTTCCAGAAAGGCAGTGGGGTTCTCGTTGGGCTCCTGAGTTATTGCTGAGACCTGGGCATAGCTGATTACTTTTTGCTGGGCTGCTTTCAGTCCTTCCTTCACACAGATCAGAATATGATCCCTTTCCCAGGGATCATGCTCAGGGTCATTATAATTCCAATTAGGATCTGAGGAGGGACTGTAATTTCCCCTACTGGGTATTTATCGCTTGACATGTGAAGCCCCATTGCATACCTTCGGGCTTCCTTTAAGACCCTAGGATGCTCAGGGTTAGATAAAGTTTGACTAAATATGACCATGATGTCCTTCCATGTCAAGTCAAAGGCCAAGGTAATGTGTTGGAATGTATCTATATATTTGCCTGGGTCATCTGTATAGCTTCCCAGGTTTTGTTTGATCTGTCTTAGTTCTAAGAGGGAGAAAGGCTTATGGACCCAAGTTGGTCCGAATTCTCCTGCAGTTTCAACTAAGGGACATACTCATGTTGTCTTTTTGAGGGGATGCTCCTAGATATGGGGGCACATTTGCATACAAGGAAGGAGCCCCAGGCAACTCGGGAGCTGTGGAAGGTGAGCCTTCACGAGGGGAGGGAAGAACGGTTCCTTCTCTTGGTTGCTTGTGCCTAACACCGTTTGCCTAGTAGGCTCACTTTTAGGGCATACAATAATCCTGTACTTAAAACAGAGTTCCTTCATATCTCTTAGTTGGAAGAAAATTTGGACATAGGGGATCTCTGTCCATTTCCCTTTTCTTTTGCAGAATAATTCTAGCTGCAGGATGGTATTGAAATTTAAACTCCTATCCTCAGGCCAGTGTTCCTTGTCCCCCAGAGGATACTGTGGCCACATAGTGGCACAAAAGAATTTTAAGTGACTTTTCCTTAGAGTTAGAGGATCGAACAGCTTCCAGTTATCAAGGATGCATCTCAAGGGCGTCTGCTGGGAAGTGGATTGGTTATTTCCAATGAAACAAGTCATGACAGGGAGGAAAAGAAAGGAGAAAGAAAGGAAAAGAAAAAACTAATAGGCCTCCTTCAATTTCCATGGGTGGACTTCCTTAAGGGGTGAGCCTTTTTGAGGCTTATCCTACCCAGTACTGTTGCAACCTGAGAACCAGGCATTCCTGGGTCAGGGTGCAGATCCCCAGGAAAGCTGAGGCGTGACAGCCTCCTGGGGATCAAATCCCAGGCAGGTTGAGGCACGTCGGCCTCCTGAGAACTGAGTCCCTGGGCAGGTCAAGGTGTGATGACCTCCTGGGACCCCTGGACTGGTGGATCCCCAAACAGGTCGAGGCATGACAACTTTTTGAGTACCAGATCCCTAGGCAGGTCAAGGCAGGTCGACCTCCTGGGACCCCTGGACTGGAGTTGGGCATCCCCAAGGTCTCCAGTGTGACCAGTGCTGGGTAGGATTAAGGGGTTGTAATTTTAACTCATTGCCAGTTTGTTCACCACAGATGGTAATAGATATCATGATGTAAAGCAATCCAAGCCTGTGCCCTGAGACTGGAAACCTGGTGAAACAGTCATAAGCCTTATCCTCTTACTGCTCTAGGGAAATGTAAGTCACTGATTTCCTCCCATAGTCCTCCATAAGAGCAGCTTAGGGTGTTTCCAATGGTAAACATTTCATTGTCATAGACCCACTTTAGGTAATAACAGAAGTAATGACAAAGGAGTGGGTTATCTGGTCCTGTTAGGGGAATTAAGAGTATTTTAATAGTAAGTCGGGTGGAGCAATGTTGCCTACAAGGGGAAAGGGTCCTGGTTGTAGGAGTTAGTGATTGGCTTAAGAACAAATTGATAAGAGGCAACAGACCAGATGACTAGATGTTCCATAAAAGTGGAGTGGAGATTTGATTTAGTGATGGGGGTGGGGGATTATGTTTGTAACTTTAGAAGAAGGGTGGTAAGGATTTGGGCCCAATTGGCCTGCATGGCTAACTTCCAAAGTGGCAAACATTATCCCTGAAAGCTCAATTACCTTTGAAGAGATGCCAGCAGATGGACTTCTCGCAGGCATTGTGTGCCTGTCTCCAGCCCTAGCAGGTTGACTGAGGTGCTGATGTTGCACATGTTGTAGGAAGCATGGAAGATGAAGGCCTGAATATCTAGAGGGATTGGATATTATACAGTATTTCCCTCTCAAGGGCCAGCTATTTTCTGGTTGTCCTTCCAGAAGATTGTAGAGGCAACATTGTGGGCCTGGACAGGGCTCAGGAAAAGAGCATGAAACAGGAGGGAAGCGGGCAGGGCACAGCTTTTGAAAGAATGACATAGCACAAGGGCATAACATAAACCGATTAAAATCAATTGGGTCCAAGATGACAAATCAAATTCAATTAAACCTTGATCCCCAATCTGCAAGCTAGATGACACACCCAGGTGGCAGGACAGTTCCAAGGCACTGTCAAAAGATGGAGGAGTGGGTGGTTCCCCAATGGTTGGGATGATTCTCCCACTCATTAGCATATGAATTCACCCAGTGAGCAAAAACTAGCCACACTACATTCCATGGCCAAAGCACTTGCCCCCTGCAACGGCCCACACCCTTCGGAGTGTGGTTCTCTCTGAATCCAAATAAGTCTACCTCTTACCTATCGCTGTGTCTCTAACTGAATATTTGCAGTGAGGCATCAGAGCCTCATTACATAATGAGCTTCATTACGTCCTGAAGCCAGGCATCGTGGGTTTTGGCTGGGCTCAAGTCCCAGGAGAGAGGAGCTGAAGGACAGAAAGAAAAAGCAGTGGGAAAAACATGCCAAGGAATCCCCTTCATAACCTGCCAGAAAATCTGCTAAATACCTGACCTGTGCTCATAGTTTTCATTGGCCTGATCCTTGGCACAAAGAAGATTAAGGACAGAAGAACCCCCACCGGCTTGGGTAACAGCTATTAGAGTGCAGAGGATAGAGGATCCTTCAGGACACACTGAGGAGTAGCCTCTCCAGAGTCCCTCAATTGCACCCACTGCCACTTGCGAGGGGGTGGGGGGTGGGGGTTTCAAGGAAATAAGGAAGGAGAGATTGTAAAGGAATTAAGATTACAATTTAAGATTGTAAAGGAATTAAGAGATTGTAAAGGAATTAAGGCATATGTCCTTCCAGCCATAGGAGTGAGGATGTCCTATCTTAACCGGAGGTCTTCTGGAATCTGAGACTGAGCTGCATGAGCTTTCTGCTGAGTTTGTTTTTTGCTGTCCCAGTTGGTTTCCAGCACACTGGGCTTCTTATCACCCACCCTGTGCTGGGTTTTCTTCGTGTTCCACTTCCACTGTGGGAGCTTTTGCTGAGTTGGGTTCCTGCTGTGCTTGGCCTCCTCTTTGCAGGGGCCGCACAGAGGTTGTTTCAGCCTGGTTAAATTGGAGTCATGGCACCATAGATGTCGGGAGAGTGTGTAATTTCCTCGGTTCTGTCTCCTCACAACAAAAATTTGAAATGATAGACCAACATTACAGCCCTCAGATAGACCGTGTCACAGCTCTAGGACAGATCAGTGTTACAGCTCCGTGTTACAGCTCAGTTTTATTTAGAAAATAAAGGAAAATACATCCTCGAGGTGTGAAGACATGCTGACCCAAAAGACGAGAAGAGAAGAGAGAGAGAGAGGAGCCCTTTGGCTCCTCTTTTTATATGTTTTTTCTCCTCCCCCTGGGCCTGCCATAAGTAAACTGAGCTAGCCAGGAGTGCTGTTTGTTCTACCTGAGGTCCTCATTCTGGGCCTTGGACCTTCCTTTGTTCTATTTTTGTGGATTTTTCCCTTCCTTGTCTTTTAGCCACCGCCATTCTAGACTCCTTTTTCCTATTCTAACTGCCTAACAACTGGAAATGGAGATCATAGATATTAGTCAGATGTTACAAACTTTCCATTAAGTAGCATGAATAAATTCTGGAGATCTAATATACCAAGTGATAACCACAGTTAACAATACTACTTTTGTTACCTAAAATTTCCTAAGAGGGTAGATCTTTAATATTTTCATCACACACACACAAAAATAATAACTGTGAGTCTGTGGATATGTTAATTAGCTTGATTGAAGTAATAATTTAACAATGCATATGCACATCAAACTATCACATTGTAAATTTAAGTATATACTAATTTTGTCAATTATGTATCTCAGTAAAGCTGGAGTGAGGAGGAAACTTAAGGCCAGTCACAATTTTATGAATGATGTTCTTACATTTAAAAAAAATGATTATATTACCTTGAATGAATATGTGGTAATTATATTAGTATGTCTAAAATATTTTGTGTTAAACGTTTCAAAAGAAAAAAAATGAAAGTCTGAGATTATGATGCATAAGTAATGGAATATTTTTCAGGATTTCATTAGTATTCTCCTTAGGAATTTTTATAGAACTGAAAGAGATTTTTAAGCTAAAAGAGATGTATGCACCTATAAATAATTATCCCAATAGTCACAAACTAAATAGAAGCAAGCTGTTATTTGATAGCCAAAGATGTCACATAATTAATCCAATGGACAGTAGCCTTCTCTTGGGAAATCTTATGTTTGGTCCTTTAGAAGTTATCCCACCATCAACCTTATACAGACATACTCACTGAGGAAAAAGACAGCTTTATCGCTGACTATTTAACACTTAGAAGAAGTGACATTTTCTCAATTAAGCCTTTTGTATTTTAGGTATTTTAAAACACACCTGGGGAGTCTCTATTCAGTGTATATAAGGTACAATCAATTGGAAGTTTTCTGATACTTCTAAAAGGCTAACAAGAAATAGTAGAGAAAAAGAATTTAATTTTGTTTAACTGTCTTAACAACGTTTGGCAAAAACATTTAAAGTGCTATTTTTCAAAGTCAGTTTATTTTGGGGGAGTGGAGACAGGTAAACTTTTCTTCTTTGGAGTAGCAAAACTGTCAAGGAGTGAAAAAAAAAAAAAAAGTAACCTTTTAGTTCTCAGGGCCTTACCTAATCAATTGAAAACAAATTCTCTTTTGAGAATAAAAATAACTAACACAAAACACTAAAATGGATTTAAAAGTAAGAGTGCAAATATAGTTTCTTTTCAAATTATATTCACTTTTTCTTTGAACAGACATCTCAAATTTAGTGAGAGAACCCATATCCTTCTTAAAAGGTTATTCCTTGATTTTTTTTTTTTTTTAACGCTATTTGTTCAATTTTCTTGAAGAGATTGTCTTTAAAATTCAGGTTATGTTTGGGGAAAAGAGGGTATAGGGGTAAATTGGAGAATCTGCAATTCTCATTTTATTCTGGAAGATAATTCTGTTTTCAGTGTGGAACAGGTATCAGGAAAATTTAGCAAAAGAAACAGAATGAAGAAATGGTACAGTTGCCAAACTTCTCCCAATATAGGTCATCACTGTATGGATTCATTGTTTGGTGTAAAAAGAACAGTGAAAACAGCAAGCATTCAATTCAAGTGTAAGAACACATACACCTAAAAAAATGATTTAAAAGACAAATAAGAATGAATGCATCCCTTCAGCTAGATTTAGCTTCAGTGCCTGCTTTCTCAGTCCTGTCTGTCTCTCTGCAACCCCAAGAACTGTAGCCCACCAGACTCCTCTGTCCTTAGAATGATCCAGGGAAGAATACTAGAGTGGTTGCCATTTCCTATGCCATTGGATCTTCCTGACCCAGGGATTGAACCTGTGCCTCTTGCATCTCCTGCATTGGCAGGCAGATTCTTCACCCCTGTACCACCTGGGAAGCCCCTTAGCTTCAGTACCACCTGGGAAGCCCCTTAGCTTCAGTAGCTTTAACACCAAGAAATGATTGAATGAAGTTTCATTAGAGTTGAAAAGAAGGTGGTCAGGGACTGGTGATAGGTAAGACGAAGTTTCATCAAGTGCTGATGAGAAGTATTTGAAAGCAGACAGATTATAAAAGCGAATCTTTCATCTTCATATGTGTATCCGGAAGGTACTTTAGGTTTATCTTTGTACTTGCTATTATAAATTCACAGTTCTTGATATTTCAAACCATGAGTTCAATTTAAGTCCTGAGATTCCCTTGTTTAGTGTTGGTGCAGTAAATTTAAAGGAAAATATGTAATAAAAATTATTTTGCCAAGACTCACTTATTTCAGTAAAAACAAGACAGTTGTATGACATAATTAAAAATGGATACTTTTCATAAGAGGAAAGAAAAACTGTATTTCTTCCATTTACCTTACTAATGGATTATTTCATTGTTTAAGGTGGCAATATAATCATCTAAATATAGTTAGTCAGTTTCAGCTCTGAAAGTGTTTCACATAAGATATAAGTTGAAGTTATAAGTCAGTTTCTAGTATAGCTCTTTATAACAGTCCTTCTAAAGCTAGTGGCTGTGTCACTTTTGCATCCTTCCCTTCTTATTTTCTGCTTCCTGAAACCTGAAAATGCTGGGATTGAAGTAACAATATTCCAAACAACTTAAAGGTGGAAATCATTTGCTTTGTGTGGATAATCAGAAGCGTTTCTGGTTCTTTGATGACCAAAAAACTGCCAAGCAGCCCAGAACTTCTTATCTCAGTCTCACCTGAGCTATCTCTGTATCTATCTGTCTAGCTGTCTGTCTATATTTGTGGTTATTATCTGGGTTGTTTGCATTTGGCCCTCATCTAACTTCTGGAAACAGTCATGATGATGAAGATAGTCTGTTTGCACCAACCTTTCTTAAAATTTGATAATTTCAATAGACAGTTTTCATTTGCTGATTTCTATGAATCAGTTGCTCCAAATGCATGCTTCCTGCCAATTCCACATCATTTATTCATCAGATATTTATTGAGTCTGGCATTGCTTTAGGTGCTGGAGATAGTAGCAGAAGAAAAAAACTTTTACTCTACCCTATAAGGTTTAACACTGGGACTCTCAAATTAAATTGACAAAAAACAAGTTAAACAGATTTATTTTATTTTTATGTGTTTGAAGCCTCCCTAGAAAAGAAGTGGATTCCCAAGCAATGGTTAGACTTGGAAGCTTATATTTTTAACAAAAGGGAATACATTGTGGGCTAGACAAAGAAAGGGAAATTTGGGCTTCTGGGAGGGTAAATATAAGGGGAAATTAATGGAAAGTAAAGGCTATTTTAGTAAGCTTTTTGTTTGTTTTGTGGGTTTTCATTTTTGATTTTGTTTTATTTTTGGTGATGACTTGTCTTAATGTTAATTCTCCATCTTCTTCATGGCCATAAAAATCTCACAGAGAAAGGATTTTGGGCAGTCCTCATTTCTCTGAAGTTTCTGTCTTTAGTTACAGAAGGAAAGTTCTGAGAAGGCTTCTTTCTGGGTCTGTTGATTCTCAATTACCTTCAGCTCAGAATAATCCATATTCAAAAGTGGCATATGACAAGGTGGTGTATTCTGAGTTCCTACAGGATAAATTATAATATAAAAACAAACAAGGCCTCTGCACCTTGAGGGACCTAAAACTGGCAATAATTTTGTCAATAAAGTTAGAAGCACATATAGAATGCAATCTGTGGCACTTGCTAGAAAAGAGAGAAACTCATCACCATCAGATAGTATTAAAGGAAGTGGGGAGTGTAGCAGGGCTAGGAATGAAACAGCAGGTACAATTCTCTCAACAACAAAATGTCTTTAGCAAAGAATAATTGTCAACCCTAAAAAAGGCACTGCATATTTCTTAAAGGATATTCTAAAATGAGATAGAAAGTGGACAGAGAAACATGTGAGAAAGATCTGATAATGTAAGATTTGTTACTAGCAAAGAAGGACTGTGAAGAAGGCTGAGCGCCAAAGAATTGATGCTTTTGAACTGTGGTGTTGGAGAAGACTCTTGAGAGTCCCTTGGACTGCAAGGAGATCCAACCAGTCCATTCTGAAGGAGATCAGCCCTGGGATTTCTTTGGAAGGAATGATACTAAAGCTGAAACTCCAGTACTTTGGCCACCTCATGCGAAGAGTTGACTCATTGGAAAAGACTCTGATGCTGGGAGGGATTGGGGGCAGGAGGAGAAGGGGACGATAGAGGATGAGATGGCTGGATGGCATCACTGACTTGATGGACGTGAGTCTGAGTGAACTCCGGGAGTTGGTGATAGACAGGGAGGCCTGGCGTGCTGAGATTCATGGGGTCACAAAGAGTAGGACATGACTGAGCGACTGATCTGATCTATGTGTTTAAGGGAAATCAAAACTATTATGCCTGGAGTATCTTGGACATGGCATGTTCTGTGTATGTGAGTGTGTGTGTGTGTATGTGTGTGTGTGTGCGTGCATACACAAACTATAATCAGAGAGGCCATAAGAAGGAGTGTGAATTTTAGATTTTTATTTAGGTATAATAGAAATCCATCAGAGTGTTGCTGATTGTAGATTTATCTGAGATGGATAAACATTTTTATATATGTTTTGCAAATACTAATACAAATGAATTTAGGAAATGGAATAATCATATCTAGTTGGGAAGACAAAAAAATAAGTATAATTACAGTTTTTTCTTTAAAATAGACTATGTTTGATTTTCAGGGAGACAGATATCCAATTCATTCTTTAAAATCTACCTGAAATACGTCTTTCTATTTTTTTAAGTTACTCTGATTTTATCTGCTTTGTGCTTTCTACCTTGCTAAAATAGTTTTTCTCCTTTTGCACCAAAATTCTTTGATCTGTAATATCCTCTTAGATTATAGTAGAGATTTATTATATCTCTCTAAGCTCCAGGTACTCTAAAACTACTCTATTACAGCACTATTCACACAGGGCTTAAGGATAAAAGTTCTGGATCCAGACTATCTGGTTTGAATCTGTGCTCTCCATATGCTATGTGGATTGGGCAAATTACTGAACTTCTGTTTGCTCTAATTTTTTCATGTGTAAGAGAAGAATAACAATATTATCTATAAATGAATTCATACATGTAAGTAGCAAAAAGCAGTATCTGATAAATAAATATGCTAAAATACATATTTTTTTAAATTTTATTTTATTTTTAAACTTTACATAATTGTATTAGTTTTGCCAAATATCAAAATGAATCCGCCACAGGTATACATGTGTTCCCCATCCTGAACCCTCCTCCCTCCTCCCTCCCCATACCATCCCTCTTGGTCGTCCCAGTGCACTAGCCCCAAGCATCCAGTATCGTGTATCGAACCTGGACTGGCAACTCATTTCTTACATGATATTTTACATGTTTCAATGTCATTCTCCCAAATCTTCCCACCCTCTCCCTCTCCCACAGAGTCCATAAGATAAAATACATATTAACTCTTTCTCTTATGATTACTATTGCATTTTAGATATACTGGAGATGACATATGATTTGTGTGACGAAACAAACTCCCCTTATAAAACATACCAGCTGACAATCACAAAGACATCTACTACGTAGTTCATCCAAACAGAGAGTACAGCATTCACTTTTCAACTTAGAAACATTCTTCTAACTAATCAGAATGCTAGTTCAAAATGTAAACTTGATCATAGTTCTCTATTTTTAAAATGCTTCAGTTTCGCTTTTCTTTAGAAAATTCTCTGACTCTTGACTGGCCCTCATCATTGATATCATCATAGATGACTATCATTGTCTTTTTCATCATCATCACCATTGATCATTTTCATGTCCTAAAGCTTGTGCTGGGTTTCCGTGGTGGCTCAACTGGTAAAGAAGCTGCCTGCAATGCGGGAGACCTGGGTTTGATACACGGATTGGGAAGATCCCTTGGAGAAGGGAAAGGCTACCGACTCCAGTGTTCTGGCCTGGAGAATTTCATGGACTGTATATCCATGGGATCACAAAGAGTCAGACATGACTGAGCAACTTTCACTTTCAAGGCTTGTACTAAATATTTTATCTACAATTTTTCTTTTAACCCTCACAAAATCTCATGAAGTGAATATTTTTAATATATTCATTTATGAAATGGGGAAACTGAGGGTAAGAGAATTTAGACTACTTGCATAAATCATATAATTTACAAGAGATAGAGACAGATTTCAAAGCCTGAGAGTCTGATACCAGAGCCCTTGCCATTGAACTTAAGTTGTATTACCTCTCATAACATGTTGATTAGAAGAAAAATGAACTATATGATTAAATACCTTTTCTTATCTTCTTTTTGCTACATCTCAGCCTCATTTCCTGCCCCCTCCTACATCACTGTGTACAATGCAGACCTTCTGATGTTATTTTCTTTGCACTGAAATGTTTATTTTGTCTCTCAACTTTCACACATGCTGGACTCTCTTCCCGGGGCATTTTCCCTTGTGCAATTTCTCTGAATGATACCTCATCTTCTATGAAGTAAAAACTTCAATGGCACTTGTTCTGTTACACTTTTTATTATCTACGCCACGTGGCTCAGACAGTAAAGTGTCTGCCTGCAATGCAGGTGACCTGTGTTCCATCCCTGAGTCAGGAAGTCCTGGAAAAAGAAATGATAACCCATTCCAGAACTCTCGCCTAGAAAATCCCATGGATGAAAGAGCCTGTTAGGCTAAAGTCCATGGGGTTGCAAAGAGTCGGACATGACTGAGCAACTTCACTTTCTTACCACTTTTATATGGTGCCCCATTCTGTTCACACAGTTATAGTTTGATCACATTCTAAGAATCAATTTAGATATCTCAGTTTCCCAACTAGGCTGTAGGTTCTATTAAGACAAGTAAGTGTCCACCTTCTATACCACTGAATTACTACTGTATTGGCACATAATAAATGCTTGAGGATAAAAAGGGAAATGCAACAGATGGAGTTAGACAAGGAAGACTTTCTTCAGACTATTGCAAAAGGGGGAGATATTGAACTTAATTAAGTCTGCTGAAATACAGGGTAAGGACTTTTTAAAGGTTGGGATGAGCTGGTGAAAAACTACTAGAAGATGTTGAGAGGTTAGTCAATGTGGTGAGGTCATTTGTGCTCGTCACTACTGCTTATTATTGGGCTCAGATCCACATGTAAAAACTGGGCGATAGAGGTGCTATCTTTCTTGATGATTACATCTCAAAAGAATGGCTCCTAAGTCTTTGAGAAAGACATTCCTGGGTTGTTAAAACTGGTGAGACATTGGGAAAAGATCTCAAAGGGCCAGAGCAATAATTCACAACTGCAAGCTTAAAGTAAATGCTCTGAGAAAAGGGAGGTCAGGAAGAAACTTGTGTAAAGTTTAGTGAAGCCAAGGGGAATTGTAAGGCCAGCTTAGTCAAGATCTACTTGTTAAATAAATGGATAATAAATCAGAAATTTTGACCACTCCATCCTACAGTTAAAAAAAAGAAAAGTGTGACATGTATTGATTGATAACTTTTACATGACTTTGTATTTATAGAGTTTAGATACACACATGACATTTGCTTTTAAAATATTCAAACTAATTGTTCTGATTACATTTGCATATTTTTCTAAGTCATAAAAATAAACTAACATTATTATAATACAGTACTTCACAAGTAGATTAATGTTTTGGTTGAATATTTTAGTTCTCAAATACTGTAGTTTCTAAGAAATTACTGATGATGTTAGAGTGCATTGTAAGTAAATAACTCAACATAAACAAAGTCCTTGGTTAGAGCACAAATAATTTTAAATGGTATTTAATATTGCTTAAATTATTGTGGCTGTAAAGAACATACATCTAATCTAATTAAACCTGTGTAATTTCAAAGAAGGTAAACTTAATAGCTACATTAATATTCCCCAAAGTGTCATTAAATATGGTATTGGTTATGTTTTCAAAGTAGCTTTGCTTTCATTTTTTGGACATTAAGAATTTTATGAATCATTTGAAGTATAGGATAGCAGTTAATTTAATTTAGCTATATATATCATATTGCTCAGTTTAGTTCAATAGCTCAGTCATGGCCGACTCTTTGGGACCCCATGAACTGCAGCATGCCGGACTTCCCTGTCCATCACCAACTCCCAGAACCTGCTCAAACTCATATTGTACATTCTTTAAATCATATGTTGTTGTTTATTTTTTTTCCTTTCCAGCATCACCCTTTTCTCTCCCAATTCCAGAAGCCCAACCATGTGCATGTTTATAGAGGTTAATCTCAGACTTGAATTTCATTAACTGACCATACCCATAGTTGAGTTTCTACAGTAATGAGTTCATTGGGCAGAAATTTTACAAAGGTATGGGGGGAAGGGAGGGGTAAACATTATCTACATTTGAAAGGACCAAATTTACAAATTAGTAGCTTTAATGAAATTTTTTTCTCCTTGACTAACTGGGGGTTTATTTGCATGCATTCTAAGTGGCAGTGCATGGGAAACTAAGATTTTTGTTATTTTGGTTTAACACAGACTCACCCAGAAAGCACAACCCTAATTTTGCATGAGAAGGACCATCGACAGAACCTAAAACGTGAGTCCTGCTGATTTATACTATTGAATTCTATGCTATATTACTGCCCTTGTAATAAGACATGGCACTTATGAAGATATATAATGAGAGTCTTGATTTAAGTGTTAAGTCTGGACTATAAGAGGTATAGAAAGTAAGAACTGATATGTCTTCATATCAATTTAAGGAATTCTAGTAATCAGTAGATACTTAACTTTGAATAAGATAATATATTTGTGCTTTCATTGATATTTAATTTAAAGCATATAGCTTTATATAGTTTTAATAGTCCAATTTATTTATGGCTGATAAAATATATAAATATATTCCATTACAAATAAACATTTCCCATGCTATTTTATGCATAAATTATTTTTTCATCATCTCTATGATTATTATCCCTAAGTACTTAGAGTATATATTTAGTGTCTCAGATTTTCTCTGAGTTTTTTCAAATGGAATAAGGAGTTGTTTCAAGATAAAAAAGATAGGTGCATCTTTCTTCCTTGTTCGGCCACAGATCTTTGAGTTACTGACTAACTGTTGGCATCTCTTCTCCTGTTGGCTTCTGATAAGTCGTCTTTGATAACCGGCTGTTTTTTCTTGCACTTTGCCATGGCTACAACTCTAGGGTATCAGAACTGTCAAAAATAAAAGTAAAGAGGAGAGGCACAGAGCTTATGAAAGTTAGAGAAGACCTAAGGCCTGGTATCAGCTGATGAATTTCTCAGCTGGCAGGTAGTTTTCACTTTGCCCCATTTGCTGTCACAGTGTACAGTACCTGAAATAATAAGGGAATCTTTCTGCCAATAATGGACGATGGGGGCTGTTTGCTTTGTGAGAATCTGCCAAGGCAACATGCCATGTGGCTTTATCTTTGAAAGTGAGCGTGAAACAAGCTTGCCTGGCTGCAGATAAGCGACTTAGAAGGAATCCTATTCAGATGTACCTGTCACTAATTTATCTGGAGGTTTTGTGATTCATACATACTGCTCTGTGTGCGATGAAGCATTAAATTGGTTTCCTCCGGGAGCAGGTCACATTCAGGGGTCGTCAGACCTGTGCTATGGGATGGTGCATGCTTGATTCATATAACCTCTCACTACTGAATTTTTATCTGTTAGAAGGCTGGTAGTGTGAACATATGTTAGATGATCTCTTGCAAAATTTCAACATCAAAGAGACGGACAAAAATTTATCTATTAATATGCAAGTGTTTGTAACAAAAAATTAATCAACCTTTCTGCTGTTAGCACAGTCATTTATTCTGATAATTGAGTACAGGTATGTTTCCCTATAATAGCCTTACTCTTGATGAGTGTATTTCTGTGGCTCCTTTATTTATTGAAACACAGGGATGTGTACTTAACTGCATTACTGTATAGTTAAAAAAAAAATGCACAGTTGATTTGCAACAGGTCTCATGAAAGAAAGACTTTAGGAAACAAAGAGTTTTCCCATTTAAAATATTGTTTTCTACTGTGGCAATTCTACCTTATTACTCTATATATTTTGAAAGAAAATGGCATAACTTGGAAAATGAGAGAGATAGTATTTCAAGAACAAAACCAAAAAACCCCATTCTTCGTTTTATTATTTCCATGATGGGGTACATAAAACTAAAGCCTAATATCTTCCCTTGGGTTTTTAACTGTGCTCCATTTTGTGTAAAATTAAGTCAATAAATGACAAAGAAGTAGTCAAATGAGAGCAAACTGTGAAATCTTTCTAAAGTGTTTTTAGCATGCATGGCAACAGTCTTAACAGTGTGTAAATTGGCAATATAAATTGATAGGTTTTATTTTTTTAATTTAAAACTGTTTCTTCTGTATCACAATTCAAAAAAAAAGAACAAAAAGCTTGATCATTTCATGAAGTAGCAAAATGAAAGCTCTTACAACTGAATGAACATGATGACTTTATGCTACCTTTTTATGGTATAAGTCTTTTGATTTTGTCCTAGTTGTAAACATGTGGAACATTTAATAATAAAACTGGAATTTTCTTATTAATGAGTTAAAACATAATTAGGCTATTACTGTAGGAACCAATAGGTCATTTATGCATAATTCATAATATTCAAATAAAATATTCTTCAAACTTCACAGTCCTCAAATTCAGCTGTGATCTTAAAATCTTGTAAGGCCTCCTAATAAACAGGAGTGTTAAATAAATATATTTAAGAATATTATTTTAAGATTTCAAAATAGTCTACTAAGCACTTTGGGGGGGGAAAAGAAAGAAAAGTAGTTCATGAAATTAAGGAAAAAAATGCTATTATACTATAAACAAAGTACACATGATTATGCATGTTTCTGCTCCCTTCTCCCCATTCTATTTTGTCTATAGACAATAAAACAATGTGTAAACTTTTAATTTCCCATATGTTTATTAAAATCTATTATATGCCTCTCTATGAGATATTTTCTTAATTTCTTTGAAGAAAAATCTTTTAAAGTACAGACTAAATTCACATTACTTTGAGAGTAATTAAAATGAACCATTTTGTTAGAGACATTTAAAGGATCTAACAAGCATTTTGCTGCTTAGATTATAATGGTAATTTTAGACATTTTTCTGTATCTATCATCAGTTTTTCCTCTGTCCTGTTTTTGTAATTAATTTTTTAATGATATATTTCAGGTGTACAGAATTATAATTTAACATCTCTATACACAACAGAGAAATCACCACCAGAAGTCTAATTATAATCCTACTCCACTCGTTGACCCTGATTTGCTTATTTTGCCTAGTCTCAAATTCCTTCCCCTTAGATAATTACTAATCTTATCTCTGTATCTATGTGTTTATTTATTTTTTTTAGATTTGACTTATAAGTGAAATCACAAGATACTTGTATTTTTTTGTCTGAGTTATTTCACTTAGCATTATTCCTTTAAGGTTCATCCATGTTGTGGCAAGTGGAAGGATTTCATTCTTTTTATGGCTGAGTAGTATTCTATTGCATAAATATACCACAGCTTCTTTATCTATTCTTTTATTTATGGACACTTATGTTGTTTCCACATCTTGACTATTTTAAATAATGGTGCAGTGAGCATAGGGGTATGTATATCTTTTTGAATTAGTATTTCCTTGTTGCCCAGAAGTGGAATAGCTGCATCATATTATAGTTCTATTCTTAATATTTTGAGGAATCTCCATAACTGTTTTCCATGACTTCACTATTTGATAGTCCTATCTACAGTGTATGAAGATTCCTGTTTCCTACATACTCTCCAACATTTGTTATTTCTTATCTTCTCAATAATAGCCACACTTTTTGTCTATTCTTTATGTGGTAATTCCCCATATTTCAGACTCTGCTTACACAACTTTAATGTATCTCTTCAAAAAAATATTTTCTAATAGTCTAATCTAGTCTTAATCTCTTATAGACTTCTTTGATCTCATAACATTTGCCATAATATTTAAGTATTTCCCCTATATTTTATAAATATGAATTATATAGATAATATGCTATATATATTGAGAGCAAAAGAATATTATATACTTGTTTGTATCTCTTCTACAAAACTAAGTATAATTTCAAGTGTCTAGGATAGTGCCTTGATATAATAAACAGTCAATAAAATTTGTTGAGTGAATAAAGTCATATCATAAAACAAAATAATTCCATAAATAAGAATATAAGAAATATAATGTATATATTATATACATAGTAAAAAAGTTATATAATTACTGGTTTATTTAACAAAATAACTTCAAATTCATATCCTATACAAATACAGAAGTTGGCAAGCTTGACACAGTACCTTCCACACAACACAACTGAAGCCTACAAAAACCTATTAGATATTACTGCCATGGAATCCATAGCTAGTATTGTCTTAGAATAATTACAAATTTTTCTCTGGCTATTTTTAAAATAGTTTAAAGAGAAGCAAAAATATCTATGATTTTTAGAAACACCCATTTATTTTACAAGCACTTATTGAGAATCATCTATGTGTGAAACTGTGCAGAGGTCTAGGAGATTTATTATTGTAAATGGTTAACTCTCACCTCATGAAATCAATATTTATAGTCAGAAAATTCCATTTATACTTTTAAAAATATTGTAGAACAGAAGTTGAAAATGTTAATAACATTCGGCAGAATTAGAGTTCATTTTCAGCTGAGGGAAATAACACCAGCGTATTGCAGAGGTTGATTTGACACTAATCTTTGAAGAAAGCTGAAGGAATTCTTGGCACAGGGAATAGCATAAGAAGAGGCACATAGAAGGTGTTTTGTAAGAATTAGTTGCTCATTTCACCAGGTATATCAACTAAATGTAAGGGATATATTAAGTTGTTTGGTAGATGTTATGGATCGAAGTTATATCTGAAAGTAGATTAGGACAAGATTGTGGAAGATTAAACATTAGTTTAAGAGATAAGGATTTTGTTGGCATATAGTTATGTCCTTGGATCATGTTCAATCTCTTATTATCTTAGAAGCATATAAAAAATAAGAATGTGATTATTTTGAATGATAGTTTACACAGAAGAATTTGGCATTAGGTAATATAAGATCTCCCTTTTGTTTGTGCTGTACATTTGTATACATGCACATATTTACATGTATGCCCTAACACACACAGTGGGGTTTGTCTGTCTGCATGTCTGAATAGATAAATGTGCACCACTTAATCTGGCTTTATTTGACAAAATACATTAGAGGAGAAGTCAGTGTCATGTATAGAAATTACTAATGACTTTAACAAATACTCAATAAACTCATAAAGCAAGGAAACATGAAATAAAACAGCAGTAATTAAAGGCTTCCCTGATTGCTCAGCAGTAAAGAATCTGCCTGCAATGCCAGAGATGCAGGTTCAATCCTTGGGTCAGGAAGATACCCTGGAGAAGGAAACGGCAACCTACTCCAGTATTCTTGCCTGGGAAATCCTGTGGACAGAGGAGTTGGCAGGCTGTGGCCCATGAAGTCACGGAAGAGTTGAAGAAAACTTAGTGACTAAACAACAAACAAATGAAGGGCATATCTTTCAGAGAAACACTTGGGGGAAAACTCATAAGAATGATAACTTGTAAAATATTAATAAGAAAAGAGAAACCAAGTGTCTTTTTACACTCTAACTGATGTTTTATTTATTTGTTTTACTTTTTATTGGAGTATAGTTGATTTACAATATTGTGTTGGTTTCAGGCATATGGCAAGTGAATCAGTTATACATATACATATAACCATTCTTTTTTAAGATTCTTTTCCCATATAGGCCATTAAAGAGTATTAAGTTGAGTTCCCTGTGGTCTACAGTAGGTCCTTATTAGTTATCAGTTTTAGTGTATATATGTCAGTCAATCCCAATCTCCCAATTTATCCCTCCCACCCTTATGCCTTAGTAACTGTAAGTATATTTTCTATATCTGTGACTCTACTTTCTGTTTTATAAATATATTCATTTGTGCAAAAGTCAAAGTGTTCAATTAGACCTTGATGATTAAAAAACCAAGATACTTGTAACTGATTACTTCCCTAAATGCATTCTTCATAGCACATACAATGCAAGATATAAATAGGAATTTTGTGATTATTTTCTTTTTTGTGATTGATAATTTCAAATAAACTTGGCAAATATTGTATCAAGTACCTGTTTTAGAAATGAAAAATCACAATAGCCTACTAAAACTATGACAAATTCTTGCATTAATAAATTTGTTGGTGTTTAACTCAGTATTTACCAAATTAGTTCAACTAGGTAATCCTTATTTCAAGGCCATGATCTTTCCATGATTCTATGTTGCCTCAATACAAATTTACAGTATCATTTTCTGAAAGCATTTGCAGTAGGAAAGTAAATGCAATCTTTATTTTTTGTTATTTTTTAACTATTTAAGAATCTTGGCATATTTCAAGATCACAAAGTTATTCTCCATATTTTCTCCTAAAATTTTTTTACTGCTAGCTTTATGTTTAGTCCTATGAACCAGCTAAATAACTTTTGTATTGAGAAAGTAGAGATCAACAATAATTTTTAAATACAAATATCCAGTTAATTCCAGCATCATTTCATAAATACTTTTCTTCCCCATTGAGTTAGCTCAGGCCTTGTTCCAAAATTAATTGAAAATAACTGAGATTTTTATTGTTCTATTGATCTTTTTGTGTATTATTAAATTCTTAAAATATGCTATGGACATACTGCAGATTAACAGCAAGTTTTGAAATGTTAGTATAACTCTACCAAATGTTTTCATTTTCAAGATTATTATGAGTATTCCAGATTCTTTTCCATTTCATCTTAGAATTAGTTAATATTCCCTTGATATTTTGACTGAAATTGTATTAAAGCTAACAAATCAGAAAAGCTGACATCTTAAAAATATTAAGTGTTCTCATTTATAAAGATAACATAGCTCTCCCTTTATTTAGGTCTTATTTTATTTCTCTCTGAAGCAGTTCCTACTTTTCATAAGAGAGATCCTACACATATTTGTTAGATTTATTTCTACTTCATATATGTTGATACTATCATTAATGGAAACATTTTAAAAAGTTTATTTCTCATTGCTAGTATATAGAAATATATGCAATCATTTTTTATACCAATCTGTATCCTGTGAGCTTGCTAAATTTACTTATTACTCCAAATAATTACTCTAAGTAGATTCTGGAGGCTTCTCTGTAAACACAGGCATATTATCTGATATTAAGTTTTTTATGCCAACTTTTGTATTTTTATTTCTTTGTCCAATTTAGCTAGGACTTCCATTACAACATTAAGCAGAAATTATGAAAACAAATTTTTTAGTAGTATTCTAAATGGTAGAAGAGAAACACTAAAAATATGATTTTAGTTTTCACATATATTCTTAATGGGATTGAGAGTTCTACTCTCTTTCTTGTTGTTTGGTCATCAAGTCAGGTCCAACTCTTTGCAACCCCGTGGACTGCAGCATGCCAGGCTTTCCTGTCTTTCACTATCTCCTGGAGCTTACTCAAACTCATGTTCATTGAGTCCATGATGCCATCCAACCATCTCTTCCTCTGTCACCCCCTTCTTATGCTGCCCTCTGTCTTTCCCAGCAGCACATATATTTTTGATGAGATGGAGAGAGTTCTGCTGTCTTCCTAGGGTTTGATATTTGGCAAAACTAATACAATTATGTAAAGTTTAAAAATAAAATAAAATTAAATAAATAAATAAATAAAAGGCTTTATCATGAATGAGTGCTGCATTTGAAATATTTTTTTCTGCACTTTTTTGGACGATCTTATTATTTGTCTTCTCTATATTATATATATGGCAAGTTCCACTGATTAATTTCTGAATGCTAAACCAGTCTTGCATTCCTGGAATATATTCCAATTGATTATCATGCTTCATATCCTTCAGCCTCCTTCATATATATGACTGGACATGATTTGCTAATACTGTCTTTAAAAATTTTGTGTTTATATTTACAAGAAATACTGGATTATTAATTCCTTTCAAGTCTTTATATCTTTTGGTGTCAAAATATAAAATAAGCTTTGAAAGGGTTTCTTTTCCTCTATTTTCTAAGTTTCTGTTCTATTTCTTCTTCAAGTAATTGATAAAATTCACTGGAATAGCTAAAGAGCTATTTTAATAGCTTAGAATTTTCTTTATGGAAAAGTTTTGAAATGTAATTTCCTCAGTGTGTTTGTGTGTTCAGTGGCTCAGTTGTGTCTGATTCTTTGCAACCCCAAGGACTGTAGCCCAACAGGCTCCTCTGTCAATGGGATTCTCCAGGCAAGAATACTGGAGTAGGTTGCCATTTCCTACTCCAAATTTCCTCAATAGATAAAGGGATATTCAGTTTATCTTTATTAATTTACATCAGTTATGGCAATTTATGTCTTTCAGAAAATTTTCCTATTTTTTTCTAAATCATTGCATCTATTTATATAAAATTATTCATAAAATACTATTTTGAAATATTATAAAATTTTATTGCTGGTTAATCTGTAGTATTATTTGCCTCATTCTTAATATTGTTATTTTGAATTTACCCTTCTTTGTTTTCCACAAATATGGGTAATGATATAATAATTTTATTAACCTTTTCAAATATCTTTAACTTTGTTGATTTTTAAACACTTTTTATTTTCAAATTCATTGATATTAATTTTCCTTTCTTTTAATCTTTTTGAATTTTAAAAAGGTTTTGTTTTCCATCTTTTAAATGTAGGAGATTAGATTATTATTTCTGTACTTCACCAATTTAAACATACCATATTTTCTCCATGTGCTGCTTAAACTGTTACATGACTTTTGGCATGGTCTGCTTTCATTAGTGTACAGTTTGAAATGACATCCAAATTCTTTGTTTTCTTCTTTGAACTGTGGATTATTTGCAAGTTTAATCTGTAATTTCTAATTATTTGGAGTTTTTTTTTTTTTTGGTTCCTAATTAATAGCTTTGTGGTAAAATAGTATACTGTACACTCTTTAATTATTTGAAGTTTATTGGGAGTTGTTTTATAGTCCACTATATGGTGATTGCTCTATGTACTAAAAAGAATATATATCTCACAGTTTGGGAAATAGTGCTTTAATATCAATTAGTTAATATAAGCTGATAATTTTATAGGTTGATTTTTTTTATGTTGCTT
Source organism: Bos indicus x Bos taurus (assembly GCF_003369695.1). Classification (NCBI taxonomy): domain Eukaryota; kingdom Metazoa; phylum Chordata; class Mammalia; order Artiodactyla; family Bovidae; genus Bos; species Bos indicus x Bos taurus. Next base: position 104,154,536 of record NC_040080.1, read on the forward strand.
TCAATTATCAAAACTGTTAAAATCTCCATGCAAAAGTATATTTCTTCAATTCTTTCAATTTTTGTCCCATGTATTTCAAAATTTTGCTATTAAGTACATATATAATTGAGTTTGTTATGTCTTCTAAATGAATTGACCCCTTTTATCACTATGAAATATTTCTTTGGTGTCTGTTAATCCTCTGTCTTAATGTCTACTTTGTCTATAATTTTTTCTCATTAAGTACAGGTAGGAAATTAAAAAAAAAAAAACAAACTTAAAGTGTTCCATTTTCAAGAGTGTCTGGTTTTGAGTGGAAAAATTACTTCCAGCCAAACTTGCCTCACAGCTTACTGATGTAGTAACAGTAAGGGTTCCAAAACTGAAAAGTTCTGGCAAACAAAGGGTGGGTAGGATACCTAGGATTTTCACAGGGGCTCATTCTATTGGTGAATTCAAAACATAAGCATGGGAGTAGGTACTCAGGAAAGGAGGAAACAAGATGTCAAGGAGAAGCCAGTCCATAAAGAGGGAGCAAATAAACCTACGTGACATCGGGAAGATCATTAATTCCATAGTACTGAGCCAGTGAGGGACTGAGGACGGACTTGAATGCTAGGGTAGAAATTGCTTATTGAAGGACTCAGTGTGCCTGCCCATCAAACACCAGGTCCTGGAAGGCAGTTATTAAAGCCTTGCTTCCCGCTTCACTTCAACTTCAAGTCCATTCTCTGGGTTTCAGCTGGTGGGCTTTATTTCCCACAATGAATACTAAATAATCAAAGCATTAACTGAAAAAATTCTTATAGTAATTATAGTATTATAATAATTACTAATTATAAATTAAAATATTTGTTTAAAATTTTTCCAATTTGATTCAATAGTTTTTTAATACTCACCCACAGTAATTGAATTAAAAACACCACCCAGACATTATTTTATGCAGAAAGGCATTTGAAAGATGACAAGATAAAAATTAAGTCAGGGTATGCATATCATATTTAAATGAGAGACTTTAAGGCATGAGTAAATAATTGAAAGCCATATTTTGAAATCTGCAACTAATAGGGACATTATAGGTCAATGTTTCACTTTACACATTGAAAAAATAATTCTGTGAGAAGCCAGAATCTAGTTTCAAACACAAATATCATTAAGGTCTAGAGTATCAATATTCTTTGTTCTACAAACTATTCGTATAAGGTCCTTGTGGAGACATCAAAACTGAAAGAAAGTAATAAAGGTTTAAAATATTTACTGATAATAGGAAAATGGAAAATATCAATGTAATACTATCCTTAACCAAGTTCCTAAATCTTCAAAGCCATCATCTTTTCAGTTATAAAAATGATCATAATTCCTAAAGGAAACATCTCTATCCTCATGTTTCCTTCTAGCTTGGGGAGAAAAAAAAGACTGATTTCAATTTGGGTGTCATTGACTCAGAGCAAAATATTCTCTAGAGTAATAGAGTAAGTGCTTAATTGTATAATGGAAAAGTGAGAAGAGAATAGCCAGAATAAATACCATTCATGTTAAACAGCAAAATATTGTTCTAGGAGACTAGACATACTTGTGTGATTATATACATAGAAGGAAAAAGAGCTATTTAGGCTATGTCCTCGTTCTTCAATGTTCACTCCCAATGTAATTATTCTTACCTTTTGTACCTTAGACCATGACTCCTATGCCCTTTAATTTAAAAAGTATATGTCAAAATCTTCATTATATTAATTATTTTAATAGGGTATGGAAGGGTTACTTAATCACACACACACAAAGACATGTAAGGGAAAATTTTTGGCAGAAAACAATTAGATTGAAATGCCAAGTTAAGCACTGCATTAGGATTGTGGCATTTAGCTCAGTTCTGTTCAGTCTCTCAGTCGTGTCCGACTCTGTGGTCCCATGGACTGAAGCACACCAGCCTTCCCTGTCCATCACCAACTCCCAGAGGTTACTCAAACTTATGTCCATCAAGTCGGTAATGCCATTTAACCATGTCATTCTCTGCCGTTGCTTTCTCCTCTTGCCATCAATCTTTCCCAGCATCAGGGTCTTTTCAACGAGTCAGTTCTTCGCATAGGTGGCCGAGTATTGGAATTTCAGGTTTAACATCAGTCCTTTCAATGAATATTCAGGATTGATTTCCTTTAGGATGGACTGGTTGGATCTCCTTGCTGTCCAAAGGAATCTCAAGAGTCATCTCCAACACCACAGTTCAAAAGCATCAATTCTTCGGTGCTCAGCTTTCTTTATAGTCCAACTCTCACATCCATACATGACTACTGGAAAAACCATAGCCTTGACTAGACAGACCTTTGTTGGCAAAGTAATGTATCTCCTTTTTAATATGCTGTCTAGGTTGGCCATAACTTTTCTTCCAACGAGCAAGCATCTTTTAATTTCATGGCTGCAGTCACCATCTGCAGTGATTTTGGAGTCCAAAAAAATAAAGTCTGCCACTGTTTCCCCATCTATTTCCCATGAAGTGATGGGACCAGATGCCATGATCTTCGTTTTCTGAATGTTGAGTTTTAAGCCAATTTTTTCATTCTCCTCTTTCAGTTTCATCAAGAGGCACTTCAGTACCTCTTCACTTTCTGCCATAAAGGTGGTGTTATCTGCGTATCTGAGGTTATCGATATTTATTTTGGCAATCTTGATTCCAGTTTGTACTTCATCCAGCCCAGCATTTCTCATGATGTACTCTGCATACAAGTTTAATAAGCAGGGTGACAATAAACAGTCTTGTTGTACTGCTTTCCCTATTTGGAACCAGTCTGTTGTTCCATGTCCAATTCTAACTGTTGCTTCCTGACCTGCATACAGATTTCTCAAGAGGCAGGTCAGGTGGTCTGGTATTCCCATCTTTTGAAGAATTTTCCACAGTTTGTTGTGATCCACACAGTCAAAGGCTTTGGCATAGTCAATAAAGCAGAAATAGATGTTTTTCAGGAACTCTCGTGCTTTTTCAGTGACCCAGTAGATGTTGGCAATTTGATCTCTGGTTCCTCTGCCTTTTCTAAATCCAGCTTGAACATCTGGAACTTCACAGTTCAGGTACTGTTGAAGCCTGGCTTGGAAAATTTTGAGTATTACTTTACTAGCATGTGGGAAGAGTGCAATTGTGCGGTAGTTTAAGCATTCTTTGGCATTGCCTTTCTTTGGGATTGGAATGAAAACTGACCTTTTCCAGTCCTGTGGCCACTGCTGAGTTTTCCAAATTTGCTAGCATATTGGGTGCAGCATTTTAACACCATCATCTTTTAGGATTTGAAATAGCTCAACTGGAATTCCATCACCTCCACTAGCTTTGTTCATAGTGATGCTTCGTAAGGCCCACTTGACTTCACATTCCAGGATGTCTGGCTCTAGGTCAGTGATCACACCATCATGATTATCTGGGTCGTGAAGATCTTTTTTGTACAGTTCTTCTGTGTATTCTTGCCACCTCTTCTTAATATCTTCTGCTTCTGTTAGGTCCATACAATTTCTGTCCTGTATTAAGCCAATCTTTGCATGAAATGTTCCCTTGGTATCTCTAATTTTCTTGAAGAGATCTCTAGTCTTTCCCATTCTGTTGTTTTCCTCTATTTCTTTGCATTGATCACTGAGGAAGGCTTTCTTATCTCTCCTTGCTATTCTTTGCAACTCTGCATTCAAATGGGTATACCTCTCCTTTTCTCTATTGCCTTTCACTTCTCCTCTTTTCTCTGATATATTTAATGCAGTGCATTAGTGTTGTATTTAGCTGAAGCTACCCCTCTCCATTCTTTATCATATTTCATTACCTTGTTCTTACATTTTTTTTTTTTTTATGACTTGACTTATATGTTATCTCTTCTGGGCTTTCCCTGAACACCAAGCTAGAGTCAAACTTCCTTCTGGTTGTATGCATAGCACCTTGAGATTTTCCCCATTATAACACATTTCAGAGTAAAAATAAGGCTCAGTGGTATGTCTATAATTTTTAAAACATTGTATACTCACTAAAGAGTATAGTACCTGATACACAGAAAACCACTGCTAGAAAATGGTTATGTTTTATACATCTTAAGCTTCACTGTAGAAAGTTGACTCATTTCATTTTGTTTCTGTGCTGGTAATGACTAGTATCTTATAAACACAAAAAATGCTTAAAAAGGAAATTTTAGATAAAGATGGTAGACTGGACACTTACCTCTGCTTTTTTCCCATCCTCAAACTCTAATGAAATGACAATTTTGTTTTCATTTCAAGACACAGACTTTTAGGTCAGGGAGATTGGGAGTTGAGAACAATGCAACAATACTTTGCAAGCTGGGAAATCTCTGGGTTAGAGGTAAATAACAAACACATCAGAAAAATAAACCTGAAACCAACAATGGGGAAAGGCAAGAACTAATGTAATTGACCTCATCCTGCAGAATTCCCCAAAGTCTTAGTTATTTGAAGCACAAGATATCTCTGACTGTTGGGATAAATGATGGGGTAGGATAGAAGAAAAATTAGAAGTTATTAACACTGAGGAACTGTTAGTTCTCTGAACTGTCTGTGTTTTGAAAATAGCACCCAGTTATTTGTGGCAATGTCTTCATGTCTTTCTAATTAAGTCAGAATTTTAGTTTATTTTGAAATCCTATTTTATTAATCATCTCAATTTCCTCCAGTTTTTGTTTTCATATTTTTTAAAGTTTGATTTTTTAAATCATAATTCTGTTATAGTAGCCATCATGTCCTTGGTTTGGATTAATAACTCAGTGCATGAAACACAAAAGGCTTTATCCAGCACCAGGTGTACTTTGCTCTGAGAGAGAATATATGGCAACTGGCACTAAACAGAGATGAGACTAGGATGAATCAAATGAAGCTTTGAGTGTTGAAGGTATGGGTACAGCAATCAACTCAGTAATCCAAACAAAGTACATTTTAATAAAATATTTTAAAATTAATGCTTAAATCTCAAGTTAACAAAATAATTTTAAAAATAAAGGCAATATAGGTATTATTGATTTTTTTTCTTTTGTTTCAGCTCTAGTATGGTTCAGCACAGGATTGCAATAAAATGTCAGAAGGTAAATGAGAATGGTTTCCAGGAAGAAAAGCAAAGAGACAAAAAAAGTGAGAACTAGAAGAGAAACATTAAGCTAATGAGTGTATTCATCTAGGAGTTCCAACATCTGAATTATTGACTTTCAAAAAAAGAGAAAAAGGATGGGGAAAAGTACTAATAAAATAACTCAGTACAGTTTTCAAAAGTTGAAAAACAATTTCCCACATTACAAGAGTCCACTAACTACTCATTACAGTCGATGATAATAAAAGTGAGTCCAGCCATGGTAAACTTTTAGGAGTATGAAAGTTTGTGCATACTTTTAGGGATGAGGCAGGGCAGTAAAGTTATCAGGTTGAAAACACCAAAACCCGGAAGGGATTAGAATTTTTGAATAGCACTTATTTTCTACCAAATTCAGAGGTTTCCACAAGCCACAATTTTTTTAAGGCAAAGATATAAACATATATCTACAGAAATCTATCTACAGGTGATAAATGTTTGTGATGGAAAGAACAGAATAGTTAATGAATAAGAGCTAGGGAAGGCCCAGCTGTGCAAGTATCAAGATGTTGAAAGAAGCCAAAGGTTAATTTGGTTAAACCCAGACAGTTGGGGGACTCAACTTTCTGGTGCAGGTCCCCCAACCTGGGAAGCCCAGTGCGGGGGTTCTGAGCCTTTGCTCCTCAGGGAAGGCCTCCAGGATTGTGGTACCTTTCCCACCTGTGGGTCACAGCACTGGGAGTGTGAGTCCTGTCCAGAGTGTCTTTGCCCCTCCAGTCCATCTCAGTGTGGCTTTTAAAAAATCTTTAGTTGTGGAATATTTTTTCTGCTAGTCTTCAGGTCATTCTCAGAGATAGTTTCTCCAATTGAAGTTGTCATTTTGGTATTGATTTCAGGTAGGACTAGGGCTTAGGCTCCCAACCAGAGATTAAGGCTGGGTCACGGTGGTGAAAGAATCAAATCCTAGCTGCCCTGGCCCTTCATCTTTGCAAAAAAGAATTTCCACAAAGACAGAAAGTAGTGAAGCAAGTAAAGTATTTGTAAAGAGGAAAAAGAGTATGATACATGGGGATAAGCACATGGACAGACTCAGAGGGAAAATCCCTGAGTTGAGCCCTCGTGGGAGTTTAAATAATTATGTCGGAGAATTTTTTTCTGATTTTCCTTTGGCCAATCATTTTGATTTGCCTGGTTCACAGTTCATTTGGTATATCTCAGGATCCTTCCATGTTTGTGCATGCATCTCTTAGCCAAAATGAATTCTACTGCAAAGGCCTCTGGGTAGAGCATCACTTGACATTGATCCCCCATTGGCTTGCAAGGAGACTTTTCTGCACGTGAATGATTGGGGAGGTCTCCTGATTTGAGGAATGAGAGATATGTGATCTGGGCAGGGCCCTGCTGCTGCTGCTAAGTCGCTTCAGTTGTGTCCGACTCTGTGCAACCCCATAGATGGCAGACCAACAGGCTCCCCCATCCCTGGGATTCTCCAGGCAGGAATACTGGAGTGGGTTGCCATTTCTTTCTCCAATGCATGAAAGTGAAAAGTGAAAGTGAAGTCATTCAGTCGTGTCCAACTCTTAGCGACTCCATGGACTTCAGCCTACCAGGCTCCTCCATCCATGGGATTTTCCAGGCAAGAGTACTGGAGTGGGGGCCATTGCCTTCTCCAGGGCAGGGCCCAACCTCCCTTAATTTTCTGCTATTCTCATCTTGGAATTTCAGTCAATAGAGAATGAATCTCCAATTGCTTTACCCTCATGGGGAAAGGGGCGACATCTGCCTCCTTCCTCAATATGTCCATGGGAGAAGACAAGTCCAGATCTTCCTACTCCCTCAAGTTGTTCTACCCTGCTACTTAGTCTAGAATTCTGTCTGCAAAGTGTCGGTCAAATGTAAGCATAGATTAAATAATTTGTTAAACATTCAAGGTCTCAAAACATTAATTTTCATGCATCATTTCTCAGAAAACTACTAAAGGATGTCGTCCACAAAAACAGTAGTGGATACCAAGAAAGAAATACACAGAGAGAGAGAGAGAAATGAGAGGTTTAAATAAGAGGAAATGGACATTCCCAGCATAATAGTGTAGGGGAAACAAGGAGAACGGCTGTGTGTCAGACACAGAACAGGCCAAATCTGAGCACAGTGGAGATCTCTGTGAAAAATTTCTCCAAAAAGAGAAAACTGATAGAATACCTGCTATGTCAGATCATTTTGAGGGAAGATTTAGACAGCTGGGGGAGAGATTCAGATGAATAAGCAATAATAACAACAAAAATAGCAGCTATAAGAAGTCCAAGCAAACTTACTGCCAGGAAAAATTAAAAAGGTAGGTTACATACAATAAGAAACATTATGTAACTGTGATGTGAATAGTATCTACATGGTCAAAATCTGGGGTTTTTTAAACCTACATTAAAATAAAATAAAATTAGGAGGAAAAAGTAGAAAGGTTGTCCATGGTTATTAGGGTAGGGAGAGGAGAAAGTGCTAAATTCTTTACTGTCCTGATGAGTTGTTGATAGAAGGTACCTAAAATGGAAAACAAAGCAAGAAGTAGCATCAACAGGGCAGTTACAAAAGTTTAAAGTGTTTTCAGGTTTCAGGGGGCTGATGAGGAGGAGGGGTCACTGGTAATTCTATTAGTAAAACAAAAAGTAGAAACTAATTTAATGCCAATCCTTAAACAAATATTTTGATTACTGCCGTAAAATTCACCTGTTGGACTTGTTATTAATACGTTATTTCGGTATGCTTTACAGAGTCATGCATAAACATGAATACACACCCAAATGCATAAACACTTACACTTACAATTGAGCCTGATTAAAATGTTTTCTGGGCTTCCCTGTTGGCTCACCCATAAAGAATCTGCCTACAATGCAGGAGACTCAGGTTTAATCCATGGGTGGGGAAGATCCCTTGGAGGAGGGTCTAGTAATACACTCCAGTATTCTTGCCTGGAGAATCGCATGGATAGGGGAGCTTGGTGGGCTACAGCCCATGGGATTGCAAAGAACCAGACATGACTGGAGCTACTGAGCATGCACGCAAAATGTTTTCTAAGTATTCTTTCAGGTCAGTTCAATTCAGTCGCTCAGTCCTGTCGAACTCTTTGCGACCCCATGGATCGCAGCACGCCAGGATTCCCTGTCCATCACCAACTCCCGGAGTTTACTCAAACTCATGTCCATCAAGTCGGTGTTGCCATCCAACCATCTCATCCTCTGTCATCCCCTTATCCTCCAGCCTTCAATCTTTCCCAGCATCAGGGAAGAAGAACTAAAGTGCCTCTTGATGAAAGTGAAAGGAGAGTGAAAATGTTGGCTTAAAACTCAACATTCAGAAACTAAGATCATGGCATCCGGTCCCATCACTTCATGGCAAATAGATGGGAAAACAGTGGCAGACTTTATTTTGGGAGGCTCCAAAATCACTGCAGATGGTGATTGCAGGCAATGAGTCAGTTCTTCACATCAGGTGGCCAAAGTATTAGAGTTTCAGCTTCAACATCAGTCTTTCCAATGAATATTCAGGACTGATTTCCTTTAGGATGGACTGGTTGGATCTCCTTGCAGTCCAAGGGACTCTCAAGAGTCTTCTCCAACATCACAGTTCAAAAGCATCAATTCTTCAGCACTCAGCTTTCTTTATAGTTCAACTCTCACATCCATACGTGACTACTGAAAAAAAACATAGCTTTAACTAGATGGACCTTTGTTAGCAAAGTAATGTCTCTGCTTGTTAATATGCTGTCTAGGTTGGTCATAACTTTCCTTCAAAGGAGTAAGTTTATTTTAATTTCATGGCTGCAATCACCATCTGCAGTGATTTTGTAGCCTCCCAAAATAAAGTCAGCCACTGTTTCCCCATCTATTTGCCATGAAGTGATGGGACCGGATGCCATGATCTTAGTTTTCTGAATGTTGAGTTTTAAGCCAACATTTTCACTCTCCTCTTTCACTTTCATCAAGAGGCTCTTTAGTTCCTCTTTGCTTTCTGCCATAAGGGTGGTGTCATCTGCATATCTGAGGTTATTGATATTTCTCCCGGCAATCTTGATTCCAGCTTATGCTTCATCCAGTCCAGCATTTTGCATGATGTACTCTGCATATAAGTTAAATAAGCAGGGTATTAACTTAAATTTAAATTAAATTTAATTAAAAAAATAAAATTAAATAGCAGTTACTATTAACTAAATTAAAGATAATTGGATCTATAGTATCAAAATATACATGTCTGTATTTGTCTTCCTACTACAAATAAACGTGTTTGATATTGATCCAATAGCTTCAAATTGTTATTCATACTTGTGTGAGGCATCAGTGAAGCAGACAACATTCATATCAAAATAATTGATCTGCTTCTAAACATCTACTTAGGTCAGAAAAATTGACATTTATCCTATAAAACATATTAGAATAGCTGAAAAAAACTTAAAAACTCTCATCTGGAACTGAACTTGTCATTTTAATACTTCAGAGCTGAATAAAAATCATTAGGAAGTTGTTCTTTGGGGAAAATAAACAATTGTCATTATATTCATAAGACTTCCATCCAAGTGGCTCTAATAAGCCACATCTCCTGAGGATGATACAAGCCAAGTAAATATCTAGACATAAATTTGGTGCAGAGAGCAAATGTTACTGGAAAAGAGACATTGACTGTTTTCCTAATTTGTTTTGCACAAACAGGAAAAAAAAAAAAAAAAGAACAAACCTCATTTGTTTATGGACATGTTCCCAAAGTATTTATTTTCTTACCACTTTACATCCTAATAGAACATTTGAATTTCTATGTGGTACAGTTACTATGTTGCTCATACAATTTTCCCTTTAAAATTCACACTTAATATATTAAGTGGCATATTTGAAACATGCTCTAATTACTCCTGGATTCAGATCACATGTGTAGCAATAAAATCTACTGATGAAAGTTAAAGCAAAAATGAAATAAACATCAAAATCTAACAAAAAACACAATGTATGTAAAATAAATTTTAATCAATAGGTATCTAAAATGCACAAAAGGATGAAAAAATGTAATATAATAGACATATGTATCAGAAACCATTTCTTGATGATACCAGACACACTTATGTTTCCTAATACAATATAATGTGTTTTCTTAATATGTAGTTTAATACACAGGAGCATCAACAACTATTTTGCTTCCCATGAATACAAAAATTTGAGAGACAGCTAAAATAAAGTAGAAATATATAAGCAACCTTAGAAGAAAAATCTTTATTTTGTTGCTACTAGTGAAGATTTAATTTACTAGTTAAGAAAAGATCAATGAGTTTGTGACAATACACCTACTTTTCATTACTGTATTCAGTTGAAAAGAAGTTCTGCTTCTAGTGATAAATCACCTAAAGAATAAAATTCATTGAAGTCTATTTTTATTCCTAATTTTCTTTTGATTAGTAAAGGCTTATAAAGAAGTTTTAACATTGTCTGCATTCAAAGACAGTATTTTGTCTTCTACTAATTTCTACATTTTATAACCTTGAATGATGACTAAAACCTGATTGATTCATTTAGACTAATGGGTAAGATTGAGTAGTTTACTGTAGCCTTTAATTTTAAATATAATGTTGGTATGAAAGGGATTATGGAAATCATCATTAGTTTTATTGGGATATTTTTCAGTCAAAAGGAAAAAAACATGCATATTTATTTTTAATGATTTTAATGAGTAGTATAGAAAAAAACATATTGTGACTTTTGTTTCTTTTTACTCTTATAGTTATTTTTTAATTCCTATAAAATTCCTGTGAATGATGACTTGAACTACAACATCTATAGGACAATATTATGTTTCTCTTAAAGTATAAAAGCTGAATTATCATTGTTTTACATAATTTTTTCTTTGCCTACTGTATATTAAAACTGCTTTGTTTTATGACTCTTAAAAAAAAGCTACTGGTTCTTTTCATGTTTCTACTTCTTTAAGCTTATTTTAGGAAATAGATGAAATAAAACTGTAACAAATTAACCAGTAACAGATTAACAAAATCAAGTAAAACTTCAAAATACAGATTATGATTATTTACTCTCAATTCCTGGTGGTTCAGATGGTAAAGAATCTGCCTACAATGCAGGAAAGCCAGGTTTGATCGCTGGTTTGGGAAGATTCCCTGGAGAAAGAAATGGTTACCCACTCCAGTATTCTTGCATGGAGAATTCCATGGACAGAGAAAGGTTGGCAGGCTACAGTCAATGGGTTCTCAAAGAGTTGGACACAACTGAGTGACTAAACTTTCACTACTTTCACGTGAAAATTTAGAGTAAGAGGCAAGTTAACTTATGGGCTATGTACATTTAATTCTTATACTTTATCATTCCCTGATACAAAATAAAATAAATATGACAAAAAGATATATTTCCTTATTTTATACAATTCTTCAGCCACCATACCTAGGAACAAAATTTTTAGACACAAAAACATTTGGTATTTTAAAATATGTTTCATATACTTTAAATCAGAAGTGTAGTCTTTCTTCAAATGTATTCACAATGATGATATTCATAAATAATATCTATAATTAGTGAACTTTTCAAATATTTTATGCTCTGAAACTGTGATTGTCTTTGAATGGATTCCTTTATTTTCTTTATATAATTCTTTTGTACAATTTAATTTTGTGATTGGCTAATGATAACATCAAAACCAGATTTCATCTTAATTCAATAAAATACTATGGGCATAAGCAAGTTAAATATTTTAAGCCATCCTTTAATACTATCATTGATTTTTATTAAATTCTATTTTTTATTTTGAGGATACTTGCTTTAGAATATTGTGTTGGTCTCTGCCATACATCAACATGAAGCAGCCATGGGTATACATTTGTTCCTTCCCTCTTGAATCTCTTTGCCACCTCCCACCCCATTCCACCCCCTAAGTTATCACTGTCACAGAGCATCTGATTTGAGCTCCCTGCATCATACAGCAAATTTCCACTGGCTATCTATATTACATATGGTAATGTATATGTGCCTGTGCAACTCTCTCAATTCTTCCTACCCTCTCCTTCCCCTATTCTGTCCAAAGGAATAAATTAACTAAAACAAAATATTTATTATGAAAATCAGTATTTCTTTAGCTGATAAGTTATATCATCTACAGTCTAGAAAACCATGACTATGTGATTAATATGTATATAAAGATAAACATATTTATTATTTATCTAATCAGGTATAAAAATTAATGCATAAGCATATATAATTATTAAGATTTGATAACAAGATACTTTATTAAGCAATTTTTATATATCTTATCTCAATGGCATAAATATTATATTAATAATATAATTTTTTATATAGTTGCTGAAATTTTTATTCCCATATACAGATTCAGTCAGTTCAGTTCAGTCGCTCAATAATGTCTGATTCTTTGTGACCCCATGAATTGCAGCACGCCAGGCCTCCCTGTCCATCACCATCTCCCAGAGTTCAACTCAAACTCATGTCCATCAAGTCAGTGATGCCATCCAGCCATCTCATCCTCTGTCGTCCCCAATCCCTCCCAGCATCAGAGTCTTTTCCAATGAGTCAACTCTTCGCATGAGGTGGCCAAAGTACTGGAGTTTCAGTTTTAGCATCATTCCTTCCAAAGAACACCCAGGGCTGATCTCCTTTACAGATTACTAGCTATCTAATGCATGTGTTGTTCAGTCACCAAGTTGTGTCAATTTTCCTTCAGTTTCAATGTGCATGAGCTAGTTAAGAGTACCTGTTTAAAAAAAGTCCTTCCATCCAGGTTGGAGACAGTCCCTTACATTATGTATTTTTCCAGTCCTGGTTGCAGGTCATGAGGCATCTGATCTTCATCCAAAGATAGATTACTGAGATAAGCTTTAGAAACAAACTTAGGGTGGTCTTTAAGAATTCAATTAAATTTTACATTAATATCGCATAACAACAAAGAACTATCCAAGAAATGAGTCTTACTAGACACAGACCTCCATTAACAAACTGGGATTTAACATTTATTGAAACATCTTTTTCTCCCTAAAATTACCCTCATTTCTATCAAATACAACCAAATTAAGGCTAGTTTGTTTGCAAAATAGGTCTTCTGTCAGTAATTTTGGCCTGATGATTTATATAACCATAATTAATCATAGAGTTTTTATTTTAGTGAACATTTATAGAGTCTCAGACTGAGCTTTTAAAATAAAACAGAGCTGGGAAACTTACTCCAAAGGCTCATCACAGATTTCACCTGACAAATCTAGGTGAATTCTTCCCTTTTAAAGGTCTCAAAAATTCCTTGAGATTTTTGTATCTGTTAGTGAGATAATCTTCCTAACTCATTTGATAAACTTACTGGAAACCTAAGAGTTTCCAATTTCTAGAGGAGTCAGATAGAAAATATAATTGTTTTGTTTATAACATATAATTTTACCAAATTATTGTCATAATTAGTTTGAGAGGAAGGTTTTCCCTACTCCCGGAAAACACAAAATTCAAACCTGTCATTTTTCAGATAGAAACCATAAAAGTTACAAGCATATCCGCTGGTTCATTCAGTCCTTTTGTTAACTTCTGTAAAGTCATCAGGTTTTCTATTACAACACCAGAACATATCAGAATGTTAAGAATTCCATATAATTTCTGCTGCTGCTGCTGCTGCCAAGTCACTTCAGTCGTGTCCAACTCTGTGTGATCCCATAGACGAAAGCCCACCAGGCTCCCCCATCCCTGGCATTCTCCAGGCAAGAACACTGGAGTGGGTTGCCATTTCCTTCTCCAATGCATGAAAGAGAAAAGTGAAAGTGAAGTCGCTCAGTCGTGTCCGACCCTCAGCGACCTCATGGACTGCAGCCTTCCAGGCTCCTCCGTCCATGGGATTTTCCAGGCAAGAGTACTGGAGTGGGGTGCCATTGCCTTCTCCTATATAATTTCTAGAATAACTATATTAGTAATATTTACCATGCATTATAACATGAGAGGATTTATTACTCATTTGATAATATTTTTCATGTAATTTAACCAACCAAATAAACACAATTAGTTTAATGTCTGTCTTTGGGATGTTTCAGGGGCCCTCTGAAGCACCCCAAAGTTAGCGAGAATCAAAGGAACTTCAAAATGATTCAATTTAGGAAGTTTTGTCAAAAATATCAATTAAAAGGGTTTATAACATTTGGTCAGATTTAGTCAGTGTTGATGTATATATCATTTAGCTTGTTGATATGTCACAGTGGGCTTATATATAGAAGCTCAAGGTCTAGTGGAAGTCTACTCCACCATCTTGGACCTAGTTGGCTCTAACCAGTTTTCCTAGGGCTGTGTCATTCCTGACAAAATCCACTTATATAACTAATTGTAATCCAATTTTAGGAATTTACAGGATTACAGGAATTAGGAATCCTGATCATGTATAGCTCTTTTTAGTATTTTATCATACCGTTTTTTTTTTTTTTTTTTTACTGAAAATACACTTTCTACTTTCCTTTAGCAACCAAGAACTAACTTTTATATTAACATTTTGTCGATTGGTGAGCATAAATACCAGTGATAATTTCTGAAACACTTGCTTTCTTAGAACATTTTAGGATGGCACCAAGCATTCATTTATAGTCCCAAATCTCTTTAGTTTTTCTGTAAAAGGAAATAAGTATTTAGTACTAAATGTCTCAAAATTTTATTTTATTTGGAAATGATGTAACTATTCAATAGACTTCCAACACTTAGTTTAGCACAAAACAGCAAAATTCAAGTTACCCCAGTCTGGAGAGACTATTTTAGACAGATATTCCTAAAGCATAATTATCCCTAATAGAGTTTATCTAAAAGCTCATATCTCACTTACATTTTTTTTAGAAGTTTCTACACTTAAGGTAATTTCCTTGTTGACAAACTTGTAACAGATACGATAATATTTAACTTATATTACACCTAGGTACAATGAAAATATTCTACTTAATGTTAATTGCTTTAGGACATGTCTATATTAGGTCAACTAACAAACATTAATATCAGATATTTAATATTGAATATTTCTCAGTTCACATGAATATGAAATTTATCATTTAATTTAGAATTATTTGATTTGTTAGTGCTTACTTTTCTTTAAGCCAATTAAATAGAGCTAATTTACAAATTAATCTCAAATATATTATCCAAAGACAAAGACATACTGAGACATATTTAGACATACACAACACAAGATCCAGCTTAATTTTCTAAGCTTGGTCATGAATTAGATATTACAATATAAAATTCACTAGTTTATAAAAACAGCTGGAATAAATAAAAATTTTAAAGGCTTTTCCCCATTTTTCCCTCACTCTCAGGAATTAGAGATGGTCTAGATAAGTGTTCCTGAGAGTTGTGGTCTCAAGGCACAGGGAAAAAAAATCAAGTTCTAAAAAAATGGCTGCAGGTCTAAACCAAATAGTGGCCAGACAAAGCAAAATGGCCATCAAAATCACAACACAGAACACAGAGTTAAAACACACATATAAGCCTGGCAGTCCTCATCAGACACTCCCTTAAATACAAGAATACAGTCTCTCAGAAAACCTCCTATAGAGACACAGAGCTTCAGATCCAATACTAAAAGACCAAATGAAAATATCCCAGGTCTTCAAAGATTTCAAAGGGAGGAAAGGAAGCCAGGTTGAAAGAAGAAGGGGGAGAAGGCAGGGTCGGGGAGCAAAAAGGGTGGCCTTACAGACGTCTCCTGCCACCTGCAGATACCCAAGCGTTACGGGATTTTACCCTAGGCCTCCAGGGAGGACTAGAACTCGGCCCTACCAGAAATCACACCAGAACAGAACCAGAATTCGAGTTCTTTTCCAAGAGGAGGTGATCAGTCTCTAATCCTTAGCTCAGGCTTAGGCCCTTTGTCCAGATTCCAGCGTCTAGGACCAGGGGACTAGAAAAAAGGGGAAGGATAGAAAGGGTTAAGGAGAGGAAAGAGAGAGGGAAGCGGAGAGAGGTCAATAAAGAATCTTGTTCCTTACCGAGTCGGGGCACTCTGGCCAGTTGTCCACGTCAGGATGAGACCAGGGACAGGAGGGTCCCAGTTGCGGCTGCTGGGTCTGATCCCTGAGTACCCCAAGTGGTCAGGATGTCAGTCGCAGTGAAGAAGAGTCCCCGCCAGAGTCACAGGAAGTCCCCTTCCTTTGTTGCAGAAAGGGGAACTCCTTCCAGGGCCCCAAACGGCTCTTGTCTAACACTTGGAAATGAATTGTCTGAGGAGATACATGTGCTGACAAAGCAAGAAGTTTTATTGGGAAAGGGCACCCCGGTGGAGAGCAGTAGGGTAAGGGAACCCAGGAAAACAGCTCTACCACAGGGCAGAGTTTTCTGGGTTTTATGGTGATGGGATTAGTTTCAGGGTTTCTTTAGCCAATCATTCTGAGTCCTTCCTGGTGGTGCTCCCCTTGTTCAGCCAAGATGGATGCCAGAGAGAAGGATTCCGGGAGGTGGTCAGACATGTGGTATCTCCTTTTGACCTTTCCTGAACTCTTCCAGTTGGTGGTGGCTTATTTGTTCAGTGTTCCTTACCAAGACCTCCTGTCTAAAACAACTCATGCAAACGGTTACTATGGTGCCTGGCCAGGGTGGGCGGTTTCAATCAGTGTGCTTTTCCTAATAGGAGGAACAAAGGGAATGGATGTGAAGAAGTAGGGTATACATTGAGAACTCTGTCAGACATTTTTTACTTACATAGTTTTATTTTATAAGAATGTTCTGTAAACTACCATCTTTCCTTGCTTGCTATCACTATCTATTTATCTCTCTCTCTATCTATAAGTGAATTTTCTAGGGGAAAAAACACATACAATTTTTGAAGATTTGATAGATAATGAAATGGGGAAAGTTAAGTTTCCATCAGTTTTATTATTTTCTAAATTTTTACCTTAAATTTTTATTAATATAAACAATTTTAATATTGTATCCATTTTATGTAGGGTTTCATTGAGACCTTTTAAAATTCCACAAATTATTCTCTTTCTGTTTCCTGTCAATAAATATGCATATGACTAAGTGTTATTATATAGTTAACATGCAAGATAACCTCCATGAGAATATTTCTGTGGGCTTTATTAAGTTTTTCAAATCACTCTAAAATTATACTATGCATGATACCTCATGTGTTGTTGAATTTTACAATAGCATTTAGGAGAGAAAGCCAATAAAAATGAGCAATGTTTTTGAAGAATTTATAATCTTTTAAATAATTACTTGAAAAATGAATAAAATATGGAATTAACACCCCTCCCCCTTCTGACTATGTACACAGAAACTGAAGTCAGCAATATTGTAAATTCGATGTACTTACAAACTTATTCTAAAGTACCTTATCTCACACTACTGCAATTTTAAAGTCTTAAAAACGGATGCACTATGACTCCTATTTGAGCACATTCCTGTGCTACCAAAAATGAGGGGAGGTAGTATCTGGAGATGGAGAAGGCGATAGCACCCCACTCCAGTACTCTTGCCTGGAAAATCCCATGGATGGAGGAAGCTGGTAGGCTGCAGCCCATGGGGTCACTAAGAGTCGGACACTACTGAGTGACTTCACCTTCACTTTTCACTTTCATGCATTGGAGAAGGAAATGGCAACCCACTCCAGTGTTCTTGCCTGGAGAATCCCAGGGATGGGGGAGCCTGGTGGGCTGCCGTCTATGGGGTCACACAGAGTCAGACACGACTGAAGTGACTTAGCTGCAGCAGTATCTGGAGAATCTTCTCTCTGCTTTTCAAGTCAAAGTAAATGAAATGACTTTCTTACTGATCACTTTCACTGAATTTCAACAAAGCAGCAATACTGAAAGCTCTAATAGCAGGAGCTCTAATAAAAATAAATTTAAAAGAACCTCTTAATTCTTTTTTTCTAAACAAATTCAATATAATACTGATCTTGCTTTCATCTCTTAAAAAAATAAAGACAAGAAAAAGATAAAAGATGTTAATAAGATGATGACTCTAAAAAAAAGGAATACTAACCATGTCAGTTCAGAGTTTTAAAGCAGTGGTTTAGAATAGAGAAACATGTGCTCCCCAGTGCACTAGCCCCAAGCATCCAGTATCGTGCATTGAACCTGGACTGGCATCTCGTTTCATACATGATATTTTACATGTTTCAATTCATTTTGATATTTGGCAAAACTAATACAATTATGTAAAGTTTAAAAATAAAATAAAATTAAAAAAAAAAGAATAGAGAAACATGTAAAGAGCTGTCTGATCTCAAAAGCAAAAATTAATAATATGTTTCAAAAGAACATAATAGTACTTGAATAAATATAATTTATAAAAGCTATTTCAAACATTTCATTAAAATATTCATCTAGGAACTTCCTGGTGGTCCTGTGGTTAAGAGACTCCATGCTACCAGTGCAAGGGGCTTTGGTTTGAACCTAGTTAGGGAGTCAAGATCCCACTTGTGGCAATGTGAAACCAAAAATTAAAAACAAAACAAAATTAACATATATACAAATAGAAGTGCAAAAAAAGGAGAGTAACTATATCATTTAAAATGTTTTTTAAAATATTAATATACTAAGGTTTCAATGATGTCTCCCAATTTTCTCCTTAACTTTTATAATTAAAAAAAAAAAATCCAAGCTGTCAAGATACTTGCTAAAACTTTATAAAAGTCAAATTAAAAATTTCACTTTGTCTGAAATTTATTTTTGTTAATTCTTTTATTTGCATCCAAGAGAAAATTATCTTTTTTATGTCATAGAAAATCTCAAATTAAATCAAAATTAGGACCGGAAAGAACAAGAATATGAATGTTGTATTTTAGGCACAGGATATTGTAGTCTTTAGAAAGCACACTTTAGATAATTAGGTATTCAAATAATTTAATTGATTTGATGTTAGTTATTTATTATTTATTACAAAATGATGAATGGCTGAGCTCTATCCCCAAAAGAGCATATTTGAACTCTTGCTAATAACCACAATCAGAGAAATCATATTTTAAAAAATTGAAAAAAACTCATGCATGTAGAAATTGCACTTTAGATCAAAATGTCTACAAAGAAGCTGAAATGGCCTTGTATTTTAAAATAAAAAATATCACATTATTTTTTCTATTCTTTAAATTGTCAAATTTTTAAAACAATTTTTACACAAAGCTTTTAGAGACTGTTGAAAAGCAAAACATACAGATAGATACCTTAAGACTCTTTTATTATTAAGGAAAATTATGGTATATCTTGGAGAATTTAAAACATATAGAATTAATATTAAAATGTATCTAGGTTTTAAAAATATCTATAAAAATTGTTGACCTAAAACAAACTACCAGGTATTTTTCCAGCAAGGATGGGCTTATTTGGGACCATCAGAGAATTATAATTTGGGGTCTGCAACCATGGTGAACCACATACAGGTCCTCTGACAGCTCCACTGAATGAGAACACTTTATAAAAGAGGGAAAGAAAGCTGAGAGGACTGTGGTCAACAAGGTGTCCTTAGTTTTTCATTGGCTGAGTCTTGCTGGGACAGAAGAGGACTCTTCTTCCTGTTGGCCTCTGCTGTCACTGCAGAGCATGAGAGCTTCCTCTTCTAGTCTCTTCACTCTATTTAACTGAAGTTTCTGTTTATTAATTTTTCACCTAGTTACAATGCCTTTTTCCACCTCAGTGCCAAGAGAGACATTTCCTGGATATAGTGTTTCATGTTCAAGGAAAAGTGCACAGATTGGAAACTTATTGAATCTCATATGAGGAATTAGGAGGGCTAGTAGGAAGAACTCTCAGCACTTTTTAATCTAAACTCCTTCCATTTTATGTAGATCATAGACATTGGAGATCGTCTGAAGTGTTTTGTCATCATTAAAGGTTTGAAGGCAAACTTCCAACAGGGCTGGACTGGAAAACTTTGGAAAGCTGTCTCCTCAGATGTCACCTTCTCCAATTCTGGGAAATATCTACTTTTAGGTCTCCAGATGGTGTATGGGTCTAGTCAATGTTCGGCACTTTTTCAGATGTGTCACATGAATCCAAAAGTCTGTTCCCTGGCCTTTGCTGGCACAAGATTTAGAAATACTTGATAGGGGCTTTTCTAGTGAGATTGAAGAGAGTTCTTCTTGAGGTATCTTTTCCAATAGGCAATATCTCCAGGCTGTAAGGTATAATGTTTAAAGTCTTCACTTCCCAAAAGTGTACTGTGTTAAGATTGCCCTACCAAAACATTGTTATTTTTGATCAAGAAATTAGACCTTTGCAATACAGGAGGATCTCTTCTTTTATCAGTTTTGGATAAAAGGAAGCAGAATCCAAGTGCTTTCAGTGTCCTGTGACTATCTCAAAGGGTGAGAGTTTACAAGTTCCCAAAGGGATGGATGTGAGATTTAGAAGGATCAACAACAGTGCTTTTGATCAAACTATTTGAAGAACCTCTATAAACTTTTCCAAATGAGTCTTAATAATGCCGTTACTGTATTTGACTAAACCAGAGGATTGAATATAATAAGTGCAGTGAAAGTTTTGTAAAACCAAACAGTGATGACTTCTAAAAGTAACCTGGCCAGTAATATGGGTTTATTGATCAATGTGAGGTTCATGAGGCATTTCCCCAATTGGTGTACTATTTTCCAAA
Source organism: Bos indicus x Bos taurus (assembly GCF_003369695.1). Classification (NCBI taxonomy): domain Eukaryota; kingdom Metazoa; phylum Chordata; class Mammalia; order Artiodactyla; family Bovidae; genus Bos; species Bos indicus x Bos taurus. Next base: position 104,175,140 of record NC_040080.1, read on the forward strand.
AGGGCTTTAGCCACAGAAGAGGGAATGGCCTGTCTGCAATGGAAGGCTTCAGTCTAGTGGGAAAACATAGAGACCATGACTAAAACATAGTTTATTTATGATATGGTGTAAGACATATGAAATCTATTTGTCAGACCTCCAATGGTCTATTAAGCAGCTTAAAATGTCCAGGAAAAGTGCAAAAATAGACTTCCATGTGTTTTACTTCTGACAACTGAAACAAGTGAAGTATGCACTTTTCACTGCCTAATGGTTAATGTTTCCCTGCCAATGTTGATTCATGAATGTTATCATTTTGTTAGAAGATCAGTGACTTAATGCACCTACAATAGAAAGGAATATAAATTTTATAGTCTTCATTAAGACTAAGCTGTTATTTGGTCCAAACCAGAGATTTCTCTTTTTGTCAGCACTCATTGAGTTTCCAATCTTGTTTTTCCTTTTGTGAGGCCAGTTGTTGGGTTTCTCTACCCAATTTTAAATTGTCATTTGGGTCAATATTCCTTTGGACCATAAAGAAGTTTTGGCTGCTGTAAGCTTCTTTAAAGCATTTTTTACAAAAAATATCAGCATTTTTTACAAAATTTTTTACAAAAAAATCAGCATTTTTTACAAAAAATATCAGCAAGGTGCCTTCCCTTAGCTTCCAGATAGTCAAGTTTAGCATGTTCCAGAATCTTAAAAATAGCTAAAGTGGTGGGTAAAAGTGTTGCATCCAATAATTACTGAATATTTAATTTTATTTATTACTGATAGTAAGGAAGCTATGTATCGACCGCAGCATCCCAAAATCATGAGCTACTCCAAAAGCGTATCTATCATCAGTGTAAATACTGGCAGTTTTATGCTTTTATAAGTACAAGCCTGTGTAAGAAGGTATCATTCAGCTTGTTGGACTGAAGTAGCCATAGATAAGGATGCAACCTCAATAACATCAAAAAGAGTTGCAATCATACTCAGAACATTGTCACCTTTTAAATAAGCACTATCAGTGAACCATACAAGGCAGCGTTACCTAGAGAAATTTCTTGCAGATCATCACAAGGAGTCAAGAGGTGGTCTGTGAACATCAAACAGTTACGAGAGACTTCTTTGGTGATAGAAGGAAGAAAAGTAGCAGGATTAAGGTTAATAACAATGTAGAAGAGTTACATGATGGGCGGTTAAGAGAAAGACTTCATAGAGTGAGGTAGGTGAGGTGAGGTAGCAGACCGAGAAACACTGTGTGATGAGTCAAGGGCGCTCCTACTCTGTGGTGCACAAAAAGGTTTAAAGAGGATCCCACAATGATTCTCTTAGCAATCTTAACCAAGAAAGCAGTGCTAGTGTTGGCTCTAAGGCAGGGGGAGTGCCCTGGAGCCACAGGGTACAGTTGCTGGCTGTAATACCCTGTATGAGTCCCTGGTGGTCCCTGTGTTCTTGGGTGAGTACCCCAAGGGAATTCCTTTTCTTTTCATATGCATGAAGGAAAAAAAGGAATCTGATCATTGGGATGCCCAAGGGCAGGTGAGTTCATCAAAACTCTGGTGAAGCCATGAAAATTATATTATCTGGTTCTTACTGTAAAACTCGTTTGGTTGTTATTGCCTAGTAAAACATACAGAGATTGGGCCACAAGATAAAATTTGGAATCTAATTTCAACAATAATTAACTAGGCTGAGAAAACCTCATGGTTAGTGCTTAGCTTTGGGTTTCAGGAAATTTAGACCACTATCTATCTGGATTTAGGCTTAGGCTTTGTTCTCATATTAGATGCCCTAAACATCAAACCTAGGTTTGGGCCAGCTGCAATTTTTCTTTGGTGAACATCTGTTCCTTTAAGGCTAAAAACAAGTGGATGCTGTCAAATCATCCACATATTGCAGCAAAGTAGAACCTCTAGGGAATGTTATATCATCCATAGCAGCCTTTAGGATTTGCAGGAAATAAGGGCTCTCAAAAAAAAAAAAAAAGAAAAACCCTGAAGCATTACTGTCCAGTTGAATTGTTTCCTCCTAAATGAAGGCAAAAAGGTTCTGTTTAGCTTCATCAACTAGAATACTAAAGAATGCACTGTGTAAATTAATCATAGTAAAAAATTTGTTTCCTGTGGGAATGGATGTTAATAAAGGTATGGGAGTTCAGTTCAGTTGCTCAGTCGTGTCCGACTCTTTGCAACCCCATGAATCACAGCATGCCAGGCCTCCCTGTCCATCACCAACTCCCGGAGTTCACCCAAACTCATGTGCATCAAGTTGGTGGTGCCATCCAGCCATCTCATCCTCTGCCATCCTCTTTTCCTCCTGCCCTCAATCCCTCCCAGCATCAAGGTCTTTTCCAATGAATCAACTCTTCTCATGAGATGGCCAAAGTACTGGAGTTTCAGCCTCAGCATCAGTCCTTCCAATGAACACCCAGGACTGGTCTTTAGGATGAACTGGTTGGATCTCCTTGCAGTCCAAGGGACTCTCAAGAGTCTTCTAACCACTGTTAGGAACAACAAGTTTTGAGGGATAGGAGTGTTTTTTATTATTCGGACATTCTGGGCAAACTTTCGCCCTTGGCCTTTAAGTTTTCTTACTGGTAAAATGAGTGTTACAGGAGATAGCACAAAGCATTATGATGCCTTTATAATCTGTTATGGGCTTTATGCCTTGAAAGGCTTTTTATATGAGACTGCTTAATTCTGGGAAGCAGTTTCAAGGAGTCTTTTGAAATTTGATGGGAGATGTACATTGAATTTTGCCGATATCAGTTGAAGATTTTGTCCATAAGGAAGGTGGTTGCTAATTCAATAGAAGCAAGACCAAAAGCTTTTTCAGCTAGTTTCTTTTCCAAAGGCTGAACTGCACAGTTTCAGTGAAAGCAGCCCCTGTTCTTCTTCTTCTTCCTTTTTTTTGTAGCTCCTGTTCTTGAAAGAATGGGACAAAGCCTAACCAGCTTCAATTGAAAGAATCTTATCTCAAAATTAGACCAAAGTGCCAAACAAGTACTTGCCTCCAGAACAAGGCATTAAACAGAAAGAACAAAGTCTTAAAACAGGTCTGGAATAAAGTCTGGAGAGCTTCAAGTACAAGGAGGTTGTGGGCTCAAATTCAGAAATAAAATGTGCCTTCAATCCCTGGGCTCAGCAAGAAAAGCAGCGAGGGGAAACAGGTTCAAGAATTGGTGCTGCATCTGTTTGCTCACCAGCCCTGGAACCTTTGGGAGTCTTCTCTGGTCCTCATACAGGCCTCCAAAATGTTGACCTACAACAAATTTCCAGACATTTCTCCAGCAAAGATGGTTTTTTTCAGGATCATCAGAGAAGTGGAGTTTGGGGTTTTCAAACGTTGAACCTTGTTCAAGTTCTCCACCCACCTCCCCCGATGGCAAGGGAAGAACATTTTTATAGAAGGGGAAAGGAAGTTGAGAGGGCAATAGTAAACAAAGTCAGTGGCTTTGTTTCACTGAGGGAGTCCCTGCCAGGAAAGAAATATCTTCCTTCTTCCTGTTGAGTTTTGCTGTCATCACATGACATGCGAGCTCCCCCTTCTGGCCTCTCAATTCTATTTGCTTGAGATTTCTGTCTATTATTATTATTATTTACAAAATATTTACACTTTTAGAATGTCAAATTAGAAGAGTTTTCTCTTATTCCTTGGAAATCCTCTATTTGATTTTATATATCTTATCAGTTGAGGAACAAAAATAGGATTAAATGATGCACATTATTTAGGTGATAGATTTTGATCCAGTAAAGAAAATGATATGGTAATAATTAGAGCTAAATAAAAATCTAAATTTCACTTTATGATGTCATGAATTTTATTCACAAAGAAGGGACTTTACTACATGATTGAACTAATGCAATCAGATTTGCATTATAATCGGATAAGTTGAGCATCGTGGAGAATAACTTGGTATATAGAGGAGATGATAGAAAAATCATGTAGGGGTTGTAGTAACAGGTTTTTCCTTGACAGTTATACGTGTGAGGTACAAAGGAGTGAATTATATTTGGGGGTGGGTTAAAAAAATACACTTAACGTGAGTTTTCTAAGATGAATAGGCATTACATCTTGAAAAACAGGGATTGGGTGATAGAAGTTGAAATTCCAGGCAAAATGGAAAGAATAGCAAAAAGCACATGGAAATCAAGTCTTTATCACTAACTAATGCTTTCTGGCTAAGGTGTAAGACCACAGTGGTAAAGGTCAGAGATAAAACTGGCAGTCTTATCTCTTAAGAGTGATAAACAGCAGCAGCATAAAAACCATTAATAACAGGAACCTGGAGTGATTCTGAACAGTGAATATAACAGAGGAATTTTGTACGAATGTGGAAGATATACATTATGATGTTGTGATGAATGTGAGAGGAAATGTATTGCATTTTACAAAAAAATATTATATAATTTACTATAGTGTAATGTAATATAGTCAATATTTTTTGTTGGCTTCTTAGATCTAGATGCTCTCATTTAATCCAATTATATAGTAAACTCATGGTACAAAAGAATATAATATAGAAAGAAAACCTATATACTTAATTTATACAGTCTAGAAATTGGGCTTAATATGAGTATGTGTGTGTGTGTGTCTGTGTATCTGTGTGTCTGCGTCCGTGCTCTCTCAGTGTCTTCAACTCTCTGAGGCCCCATGGACTATAGCCTGCCAAGCTCCTCTGCCCATGGAGTTTTCCAGACAAGAATACTGGAGTGGGTTGCCATTTCCTATGCTAAGGGTATGTTTCAGCAATTAGGGGGTCCAAAAGTGAATGGGCTGGCCAGTACCAGCACCAGCCAGTCCAGGGGACCAGCTTGCGTATAAGATGCTATGAGACATCAGGGCAATGATGTCATCCGGCTGTGTTATGGTTGCTCCCTGAAGCAAAGACAATGCTGTTTAGTACTATTTCATTCTGTGAAAAGTATTGGAAAAGAAAGTTCAGGCTAACCAGAAGGATTCAACATTATCTTTTTCTCTGAGGGGTGAATTTGAACTGCGTATGGACAATAAGAAAATTCTCATAAAATACATTACATATTTCATGTTACCCAGGGAAAGCTAAACCAAATAAATCTTTCCTCACAGAACCAATTTCTCCTTCATAACTTGTTTATATAGTTCTAGGTTCATTTTTCCTTTGATTTCTCTAAGAGGTTTTCAGTGAAAGTATCTTCAATGGAAATTTAATATAGGGCTTTATTTTGCCTGGAGTTAAGTTAAATTTGTTGTTTTATTTCTAAAAGCTGAACATAAGATGTACACAGAGAAAGAAAATGGAACTTACGAAATTTATTATTACAAAATGCAGTTAAATATATTTAAAAAAATAATTTGGTTGTGGCATCTAGTAGCAGTTATTTGAAAATATAGCTGTAAAAAGGCATGTTAAACTATAAAATGTTAGATTGCTATGTCTTTTACATATATGAAACACTCCTCAATTATCTTGTTGAAAATTCACTCCTTGACAAGGTGGTTTATTCCAGTGTTATTCATTAGAAAAGACATACATATTTTCAGCCAAAGTTGAATTATATCCCACACTCCAACTTCTCATATCCTAATTCCTCAGGAAAAAAATGTTCATATTGTCATCAACTTAATATATATGGGCTTCCGTGGTAGCTCAGCTGGTAAATAATCCACTTGCAATGCAGGAGACCCTGGCTCAATCCCTGTGTCAGGAAGATCCCCTGGAAAAGGGATAGGGTACGCACTCCAGTATTCTTGCCTGGAAAACTCCATGGACAGAGGAACCTGACAGGCTACATGGGATTGCAAAGAGTCGGACATGACTGAGCAACTTTCACTTCAGTAACATATATGTAGTGTGCACGTGTGTATGTGTGCGTGTGTGTCACATGCGCACACGTGCAGATGCTCAGTTGTGTCCACCTCTTTGCAGCCCCATGGACTGTAACCTGTCAGACTCTTCTGTCCATGGAATTTTGAGGCAAGAATCCTGAGTGGGTTACCATTGTCTACTCTAGGAATCTGCCTGACCAAATGGATGGTCAAACCAACACCTCTTGTGTCTCCTGCATTGGCAGGCAGATTCCTTACCACTCGTGCAACCTGGATATATGCCTAACATCAAACCTACCATCCCAGGCATACTTTCTTCCACACTCAACCCCATTCCCCAGAAGAAAGAACTCTACCCTACACTTGTTTGTTATTCTTTTTCCTGACATATTCAAGTCCTCTAATAAAATGCATATGTATGTTGCATTTTTATCATTTTTCAGATAACACCTGCCTTTATTCCACCAGGGATTTATACCAATCCCAGAAATTTAGATTCTCATTCTCATTTCTTGTTTCTTCAACTACTGTTATTGTCTTTTGATTCTCCTCTTTACAATGATATTCCCTTCCTTTCTTCAGCTCTCCCTTCCCCTCAGTCTCACAATCTCTGCTATCTATAGTTACATTTTTGCTTTGCTTATATTGATAGCATTTAAATACTCTTTTAAGACTGTTCCCATCTACTATCCCTTGCAAAAAGATTGATTATAACATTGAAAATTAATACAGAAATTAGCTTTGTGCAATTTGCTTACTGTAGTAAATGACCATTTCATTTTTCTTTCTGTACAGCTGTGCTTTTCTTGAATTTGCTTTCTGTTTTTCTCTCTCTTTTTTACACATTGTACATGTGTTTGATGTTTCAGCTCAAACTTTTTATTTTTTAATTCCACATGCTTTTACTTTAGGGCCCCTCATCCTCCTGTTCCAATCCAGGATAGATATTTCTATGCCTGATGTACAAGTGATAATGTATAAATTCCCTTTCTTTATTTCCTGTTTTTGAAGCTACTCTCCCTCAGGTTACATCTTTTTTTTTTTTTTGAATGTACCCTTTACTCAAGTTGAGTCCCCTGGAAGGCAAATTCTGAGATATAGATTAGAATGTAAGAGGTTTTTTAGAGTGTTCTCAACACCTACAAAATAACAGAAAGGAGAAATTGAGTGAAAATACAGTTTTACTGAAGGTTCTGATGGGATGATCCTTCAGGAATTTGTACCTTTAAACCCTACTTCCATTTGACTCTTTGTTTTTAACTGTCTGATGAGTTTCTTCCTGTGTTTATTTACATAGTTCTTATTTGCCACTAGAACCTTTAACACATTAATCACTATGAATTGCCTAAGTATATTTTTTGTGTTTACTCTATTTGTCTGAGCATGTTTTTGTGTCCTTTTTTGTGTGTTATTTGGGGGATTCTGAGCTTTTCAACCTGTGGATTGATATTTTTATTGAAATTTGGGAAAATATTATTTCTACAATTTTTGCCCCAATTCTATCAATGTTAAATGGCTGGACTTTGTCCTATGAGTCTCTGAATATCAGTTTCACTCTATTTTTCAGTTGGAATGTTTCCATTTCCAGGGCTTTGTGCACACTGATTTTATTCTTTGTGGTTTCTAATCTGATGTTAAAGCCACCATATATATGAAAGAAATGAAAGTGTGACTTGCTCAGTCATGTCTGTTAGCTCACTAGGCTTCTCTGTCCATGGGCTTCACCAGACAAGAATATTGGAGTTGGTTGCTATTTCCTCCTCCAGGGGATCTTCCCAATGCAGGGGTCAAACCTGGGTCTCCTGGGTCTCCTGAATTGTAGGTAGATTTTTTACTGCATGTATATCCCATGTGTGTATACACACACTCACACATACACACCAACACACATATATAAAACATGTATTGGATGTTAAATTGATTAATTATTCCTTTAGTCTTGAAATCTGATTCTAATTATTGAGTTTTCTTCTGGCCTACCAGAGTCATATTTTCCTGTTTCTTCTAGTAACTCCATGATTGCATGATATATATTTTGATCCACTACTTTTTTCCTTATGTTTTGCTTCAAGGTGTTGAAGTTTGTATCAGGGAGTTCATTTATTTTAAAATCAGCTTGATGCTTTCAAAGCTTATTTTTAAAATTTGCTAGTGTGTCTAAGCAGTAGTCTTTACTTTAGAAATAGTGTAACTCCTGTCTTAAGGTGTATTCTTTCCTATATTTTTATTGAATGTCCTAATAATAGTCAGTTTGGATCCTAAACACCTCCCAGTCCTGTGTCACCTAAGAGAGTTGCTCAGTTTCTTGTCCTCAGTTGTTATTTTCCAAAGTAGTTGTTCTTTATCTCTGAGCATCTCAAGTGCAGAATTCTAGAGCTTTTTAACTATATAAATATTTCATGTGTGATAATTTATCTTCAGCTTCCCTGAATTCTGATTTGTTTTCCAAACTTAACAAGGCTGCCATATTTATTTTGATCCCTTTCTTATGCCACATTCTTGGTTGGACTTCCAGGCAGAAAGAACACACAGAGAAGTCAATTCATTTATTATTTTATTTTCTCAGGGATCAAAAAATGAATGAACTCCATTAAACAAATGTTTGAAAACTATTGTTTTATATATTACATGGTGTTTTATTTACTGAGTATAAACTGAGCTATTTACTGAGTAGGGCTGGACTTAGTGAACATTTTGGCTTACTTCTAGTTATTGGCAATTTCAAATAAAAATGTATGTGAATTCATGTGCACATCTTTCTGCAGACATATACTTTCATTTCTTTTAAGTAAATTCTTAGGAATAGAACGGCTGAATTAAAAGACAGGTAGGTGTATGTTTACAGTTTTAAGAAACTTCCAATAGTTTCACAAAATGTGTGAGAGTCTTCCAGTGTTGCCATATCCCACTCCACACCTGGTATGATCTTTTCTTTGCTTTCTGTTTTCTACTTTCCTTCTTTCCTCCCTTCCTTTCCTTCATCCCTCCTTTCTTTCATAGTTTAAAAAAAAAAAGCACACACACATAACATGAGATCTCCCCTCTTGACAAAATTTTAAGTGTACAGTACAGTACTGTTAACTCTCAGGACAATATGTGCAAGAGCTCTCTAGAAGCCTTTTATTTTTCATGATAGAAACAAAGATGTAAGTTTCAGTCCTGCAAGGTGGACTTTCTTTTTAAATTTAGAAATTTTACTAGCTGTGCAGTTGCTATGGGTTGAATTGTGTTCCCTGAAAATGTACATGTTAAAACCCTAATCAACGTGATGCTCCTTGAAGATGGATACTTTGGAAAATAATTCGATTTAGTTGGAGTCCTAAGGGTGGGGCCCTCATGATTATAATTAAGTATAAAGACTGTATAGTTTTGTTGCCATTGCAAATGGAGTTTTATAAATGGCTTTATAATACTTACTAAATTTATCTTTTGATGTCAACTAAGAAATTCTTCCTTGAGAGTTTTCCAGGTATGTTTACTTATCATTTCTTTTAAAGTGCTATTCAGTGATATCAATGAAATGGTTATATTTTTATTGGAATGTTTTAAAATTGCCTTCTTAAATATCAAAGTCTGATGCCATTTAAGCTGGCTTCTTGACTATCAGGAATTCTAGAAGACAAGTATTATCTTTCTCAAACTTTTTCAGAGTTTTAAATCTTGTCATCTCTCTGTTGAATATTTACTTTATAATTTCCAAGGATATCACATCATTATTGGATAGCTCTTGTTGCTGGTGAAAGAAGAGAGAGTAAAGAGAGAAAAAAATGTTAAGATATTCATTAATATTCTTTATAAGCCAATAGCTTGAAAACAAAATAACTATACTTTTTCTTATTTTTTGAATCAGGCAGACTTTGGAAGATTTTATGAATTCAAATACAGTGGTTTTCACATAATGGAGATCAAATGGCTTTAGATTTAGTATTTTTCACTGATTTCAACTGTAGGTTTCTTATTCTATTTCTATGTCTCTCTTCTTTATCTTCTATTTTTATCAGCTCTACTCTGTGCTGTTAAATCATCCTACAAACTTCATTCTTTTGTGCTAAGCTTTAAATGGTCTCTACAAGAAACAGAGAGTGAATGGAGTCAAAGGATAGAAAAAGATAATGTGAGAAATCTGACGGGGTGGCACTATATTGCTTCCTGAAATAATAAATATAGGAAATGTTTGTCCCTTTCCAGTGAACACAGAGCAAGAAAACATAGGCCTACATGAGAACAACCACGGTTTGGTTTAATTCATTGAAGCAGAAGTGATTTATTTAGTTACTTCAACTGGAATTAATTCCAAATACTACTTTGGTCCCTATAATTTCAACAATGATTTAAACTTGTTTCACACTTGTGCATCCCATTTCACGGTGCTGGCTCTTCTTCCATATATATTGTAGATCATTTGGAAAATGTTTTTAGAAACACATAAGCTTTCCCTTTTTGTTTCCAGCATTTATCACCAACCAAAATATTATTTCTAATAATCTTGGTCATTAGGGCTCAGTTATCTTTATCATTTTAGTTTCCTTGCTAAGATGTAATTTAGTTAACCTACTCACATGCAAATATTGAGTAAATTATATTAATAAAACCATATTGCCCCATCTTTCCAAATTAGCTCTGTTCTTTATTGATTGCATAGTTTTTGTAAGTTCATGAAAGACTAATTAATTTTTTTTTCTCCTGGATTTTCTCATTTATAAAAATGTGATTTGTTCTGCTTTTGGTTAAATGCCCTAGAGGTCTTATGCTGCCTTCTGTTAATCATTACTTGTCTACACTTGAGTTACAGCATATACTACAACTATTAGAAAATGATTTACATGATATCTTTTAGTAAGCAGATTGTGATACTTATGGCTAAAGTCACAGATTTCATGATCTTGAAAAGAGGACCATGAAATTTTAATAGCAGTACAATTTGTCTCTGTACAACTTGTTTTTCCACAGTTCTGACCTAAGCTGTGAGATTTCATTATAAGTCTACATGAGTTAGGTGCTGCATCTGTAAATACCTTCCATAATTTCTCAGAGACTATTTAGAGGAAATCAGTAAGAAATTATAGCTTATTTGGAACTTAATTTTATTATACTTAAAATTGCTGTTATTTCATAAATATTGTTTACCTCATAATAGAAGCGAAGAAGATATCCAGTGTTATGTTTCACTAATTGTGGATTATCATAGACATTAGCCATTACTCTAAATCTATTCAAGCATGCCGATTAAATTAATATAGAACCACATTCTTATATATCAAAACAATCAAGGAAATTCTCGATATCTAAGAAAAAATATGGCGTGTGAAAGACTCTAAATACTTTGCTTGGAACCAAGGGGTTCCAACCCCCGTGGATTAACTTTAGATTTGCCCCTAAAGGACACTCTTTGCCATCTCAACTCTTCCACATAATGATAGTTGATGGGCTTATCCAGGTTCAGTGGACATAGCTTTAGAAATACTATAAATAACTTGTGATCATTCCAACTAGAATTACAGATTCTTTGTACTTCATGTAAAATGAGTTTGCTGCTAAGCTGCCTCAGTCGTGTCCAACTCTGTGCCACCCCATAGACGGCAGCCCATCAGGCTCTCCCGTCCCTGGGATTCTCCAGGCAAGAACACTGGAGTGGCTTGCCATTTCCTTCTCCAATGCATGCAAGTGAAAAGTGAAAGTGAAGTCGCTCAGTAGCATCTGACTCTTAGCGACCCCATGGACTGCAGCCTGCCAGGCTCCTGCATCCATGGGATTTTCCAGGCAAGAGTACTGGAGTGGGTTGCCATTGCCTTCTCCATAATGAGTTTACCATGTATGAATTGAAATATGAAAATATAAAATATTCTTTAAATTGTATATGTATATTTTTCTGGAGAATGTGCCTGTACCATATGCGAAGCATTATACGATGCATTTGTATCATATTACACCATTCAATCAGAACAATACCTCAAGGCCATTATTATAATCATTTCATAGAAGAGTGAAACAGGCTAAGAAGAGTTAAGTATTTGCCTAAGTGGCAGAATTGGAATTTGAATAAGATTTGTATGAGTACATCACAGCTTTGCTTTATACACAGTATTTGCATGAGAAAACTGAAGTGAACAAGCAAATGTGTTTAAAAAGAAAAAAGTGATAGCATTACAAGGGACTTGCTATTCACACTCTCCAGATTTGGGATGCAGAGTCATGCCTGATTCTAAAAGGAGTTGCCTCCCATTTCTCTTAACTCAACTCTTTTAAATGTTCAGTTTTTGCTGGACTTTTCATTTGACACTGCATGTTTTGGGAAGAGGAGGAGAAGTTTGTAAAGGGCAAGGGAAAGACTAGGTAAGCAGCAATAAAATACTCTGATAAGCAGAATACTTTTCAGGGCCTAGTATAAAATGAACTTGTGGGACTCGTTAAGTAGGGAGAAAAAGTCTTTTCTTCTGTGGTTTCTCTTGAATTGTCATGGAGTTTTTTATCTTCTACCTAATTCCATATCTACCCATCTTCTACCCTCAAGCATGCGGGCACTCTCAGGATGAACAAAGTGGCTCACTGGTACATGGAATCAGTCCCATGATGCAGCCCCTAGATTTACATGGCTCACCCAATCCATGGGTCAGGAAGATCCACTGGAGGAGGAAATGACAGCCTACTTCAGTATTCTTGCCTGAAAACTCCCATAACCGGAGGAGCCTGGAAGGCTATAGTCCAAACGGTAGCAAAGAGTTGTACACTACCAAGCATGCACACTCGTGCATGTGCACACACACACACATATGTATATATACATATGTATATATGTAGGGGGTGTAGCTGGGTAAGAGAAAGATAAAACTATTCTTAAAATCTTGACATCTTCTGGAGTCTATTGATTAGTATCCAAGGTGGCACAGTGATATAAAGGATCCCCCTGCCAGTGCAGAAGCACAGGTTCAATCCCTGGGTCAGGAATATCCCCTGGAGAAGGAAATGGCAACCCACTCCAGTAATCTTGTCTGGAAAATTCCATGAACAGAGAAGCCTGGCAGGCTACAGTCCAAATGGTCGCAAAGAGTTGGATGCAAATGGGTGACTGAGCATGCACACACTAGTGCGGGGGGGTCTCTTCTAATCTCAGCAGTTTACTGAAGAGCAATAAAATCATCGGGAAAAAAGATGAACAACACAGGCATTTCTTAATAATTTTGTCCCTAGGTTTTTATTGTTTCCAAGGAAGTTTCAGCACTGTAGCCACTGACTTAGAAAACTTTCTTTTGTCATTTACTGGCCTGTATCTAAAGATCCAGTTACTGGGTGTCAGTGAGCTAGCTGAGTATGCTTCACTGATCCAGGTTGTTGTTCAGTCCTGCACACATTAGCAGGGCCACACCATAAACAAAGGTCAAAATACTTATTTGCTTCAATTTTGGATTCAGTTCAGTTCAGTCGCTCAGTGGGGTGCGACTCTTTGTGACCACATGGACTGCAGCATGCTAGGCTTCCCTGTCCATTACCAGTTTCCAGAGCTTACTCAAACTCATGTCTATCAAGTTGGTAATGCCCTTAAAACCATCTAATCCTCTGTCATCCCCTTCTCCTCCCACCCTCAATCTTTCCCAGCATCAGTTTTTCAGTGAGTCAGTTCTTCTCATCAGGTGTCCAAAGTATTGGAGTTTCAGCTTCAGCATCAGTCCTTCTGATGGACTTCCAGGACTGGTCTCCTTTAGAATGAACTGACTGAATCTCCTTGCAGTCCAAGGGACTCTCAAGAGTCTTCTCCAACACCACAGTTCAAAAGCATCAATTCTTCGGTGCTCAGGTTTCTTTAAAGTCCAACTCTCACATCCATACATGACCACTGGAAAAACCATAGCCTTGACTAGATGGACCTTTGTTGACAAAGTAATGTCTCTCCTTTTTAATATGCTGTCTAGGTTGGTCATAACTTTCCTTCCAAGGAGCAAGCATCTTTTAATTTCATGGCTGCAGTGATTTTGGAGCCCCCCAAAATAAAGTCTGCCACTGCTTTCCCATCTATTTGCCATGAAGTAATGGGACCAGATGTCATGATCTTAGTTTTCTGAATGTTGAGCTTTAAGCCAACTTTTTCACTCTCCTCTTTCACTTTCATCAAGAGGCTCTTTAGTTCTTCTTCGCTTTCTGCCATAACGGTGGTGTCATCAGCATATCTGAGGTTATTGATATTTCTCCTGGTAATCTTGATTCCAGCCTGTGCTTCATCCAGTCCAGCATGTCTCATGATGTACTCTGCATGAAAGTTAAATAAATACAGTGACAATATACAGCCTTGACGTCCTCATTTTCCTATTTGGAACCAGTCTGTTGTTCCATATCCAGTTCTAACTGTTGCTTCTCTACCTGCATATAGATTTCTCAGGAGGCAAGTCAGGTGGTCTGGTATTGCCTTCTCTTTAAGAATTTTCTGCAGTTTGTTGTGGTCCAAACAGTCAAAGGCTTTGGCATAGTCAATAAACCAGAAGTAGATGTTTTTCTGGAATTCTCTTGCTTTTTCAATGATCCAACAGATGTTGGCAATTTGATCTCTGGTTCCTCTGACTTTTCTAAATCCAGCTTGAACACCTGGAAGTTCACGCTTCATGTACTATTGAAGCCTGTCTTGGAGAATTTTGAGCATTACTTTGCTAGTGTGTGAGATAAGTGCAATTGTGGGTAGTTTGAGCATTCTTTGGCATTGCCTTTCTTTGGGATTGGAATGAAAACTGACATTTGCCAGTCCTGTGGCCACTGCTGAGTTTTCCAAATTTGCTGGCATATTGAGTGCAGCACTTTAACAGCATCATCTTTTAGGATTTGAAATAGCTCAAAGGGAATTGAGGATTTTGGATTAGGAGGCAATTTAAAGAGTTGGGATAATATGGTAGTTGTACTAATACAATTCTAGCAGCTGACTGAGCACTGTTTGATAGAACTGGATCTAATAATATTATGGAAGCACAATTAGTATTAATATGTCATTGATTTCACTTTTTATTATTAAGTCAAATACTAATCCTAAACAGTCTCTTCAAAGAATATAATGTTCTAGTTACAGTCAGTTCAGAATTCCACTGTGACTTTAGATAAGTCTTTTCTCCTTGAAGTCCTCTTTGAAAAAATTATAAGTAAGGATAAAAATTGAATATCACAAACTTATTTTGAATGTCAAATAACAGAATGACTATAAAATACTTAGCACAGTATATTAACAAAACTAGGTTCATACTAAACATTAGTACAAAAGAATTAACCCCTGAAGACTTCTGTATTTGATTTAAGCAGAAGAAAATGCCTCTGTGTTTACTTCTCAGATTTTTTGTGTTTTGCTATCCTGCTTCTTTGTTAAATTGTTTATTTATTAAAATCACAACCTATATCATTAGGCTGTTACATGATCAAACAAGAAATCAAGCTTTTCTTCAAATAGCAAATACTTGCATAAGACCTTTGGTGATTTTTCTTTTTGCCAAAAAAAATTTCTTTTTTTATTCCTGTTCCCCAGATCACTAAGTGAGAGTAAAGTTGCTATTAGTCTCATAAGCCTTTATAGATTTATATAGATTCAAAGTTTTTAGCAATTATATTTAGAGAAAAATTAGATATGAAAACTCTAAACACAATAAGGGTAGGGTTGCTGTTTTCTTTGTATTTTCTCTCTAAATGTGTCTGGCACAAAATAGGAATTTAGACATTTTTTGAATAAGTAAAATAATAAAAATTTTATACTTTTTTAAAAGTAAGATTTTCAAACATGCTGAAAAAAAGGAATGAACTTTATAGTACTCCTTCCAGGTGGAGCTAGTGGTAAAAACCCAACTGCCAATGCAGGAGACATAAGAGATGTGGGTTCAATCCCTGGGTGTGGAAGATCACATAGAGGAGGAAATGGCAACCCACTCCAGTGTTGCCTGAAGAATCCCCATGGACAGAGGAGCTTGGTGGTCCATGGGGATCACAGAGTTGGACACAACTGAGACAACTGAGCACGCATGCATACCGATATGAACATACCCACTATTAATATTTTACTATATTTGATGTATTGTTTATCCCTCCATCTATCTATAGTTCAATCCTTCCTTTTATTTATTTAAAAAAAGTATTTATAGACATCAGGTATACATACTCCTAAAAACCTTAACATATATATAATCATTTAAAGGTCAATTATTTGTTAATTAGTGGCACAGTGGTGAAGAATCCACCTGCCAATGCAGGAGATGCAGGAAACTTGATTCAATCTCTTGGCCCTGGAGGAGGAAATGGCACCCCGCTCCAGTACTCATGCATGGAAAATCCAATGGACAGAGGATCCTGTTGGGCTACAGTCCATGGGGTTGCAAAGAATCGGACATGACTGAGCAAAGGTCATTTTTTGTGAATTTATTTTAAAATGAAATGTCTATATGATAAACTGCACAAATCTTAAGTGTATTACTTGATAAATTATGACAGCTGTGTACAACTTTGCAATCCAATTGACTATCAAGGTACAGGACATTATCATTATGCAATAAAAGTCCTCATGCTTTTTTATAGGCAGTTTCCTTCCCCATCAAACCCCAGATGTAACCACAAACCTGATTAATTTCACCTATTTTAGAACTTCATATAAACGAAACCATTCTACATGTACTTTCTTTTATAAACTTCATTCTCATCTCTTGAGATTTATATATGCTATTGTGTTTATTGATACTACTTTCATTTTTATTGCTGAGTAGTTTTCCATCATATGAATATGAATTACTTTTTAAAATCCAGTCTGTTGATGGCAATTTAAGAAGTTATCA
Organism: Bos indicus x Bos taurus; assembly: GCF_003369695.1. NCBI lineage: Eukaryota > Metazoa > Chordata > Mammalia > Artiodactyla > Bovidae > Bos > Bos indicus x Bos taurus. The sequence continues at coordinate 104,191,699 of NC_040080.1, forward strand.
GTTTTTACCAGTTTTTCTTAAATCTATATGAGCTTTCTTGACAAGCTGGTGTGGACATTTGCTTTTACTGCTCTTCTGTAAATATGTGTGCATGTTAGTCACTCAGTCACGTCCAGCTTTTTGCAACTCCATGGACTGTAGCCCATCAGGCCCTTCTGTCCTTGGAATTCTCTGGGCAAGAATACTGAAGTGGGTTGTCATTACCTTCTGCAGGGGATCTTCCCAACTCAGGGATTGAACCTGGTCTGCTGCATTGCAGGCAGATTCTTTACTGTCTGAGCCACTGTGAGTAAATATCTAGGAGTAGAGTTGTGGGGTCATATGACAGAAGTAGCTTTCAGTTCAGTTCAGTCGCTCAGTCGTGTCTGACTCTTTGTGACCCCATGAATCACAGCACACCAGGCTTCCCTGTCCATCACTAACTCCCAGAGTTCACTCAAACTCACGTCCATCGAGTCGGTGATGTCATCCAGCCATCTCATCCTCTGTCATCCCCTTCTCCTCCTGCCCCCAATCCCTCCCAGCATCAGAGTCTTTTCCAATGAGTCAACTCTTCGCATGAGGTGGCCAAAGTGCTGGAGTTTCAGCTTCAGCATCATTCCCTCCAAAGAAATCCCAGGGCTGATCTTCAGAATGGACTGGTTGGATCTCCTTGCAGTCCAAGGGACTCTCAAGAGTCTTTTCCAACACCACAGTTCAAAAGCATCAATTCTTCGGTGCTCAGGTTTCTTCACAGTCCAACTCTCACATCCATACATGGCCACTGGGAAAACCATAGGCTTGACTACATGGACCTTTGTTGGCAAAGTAATATCTCTGCTTTTCAATATACTATCTAGGTTGGTCATAACTTTTCTTCCAAGGAGTAAGGGTCTTTTAATTTCATGGCTACAATCACCATCTGCAGTGATTTTAGAGCCCCCCAAAATAAAGTCTGACACTGTTTTCACTGTTTCCCCATCTATTTCCCATGAAGTGATGGAACGAGATGCCATGATCTTCGTTTTCTGAATGTTGAGCTTTAAGCCAACTTTTTCACTTTCCTCTTTCACTTTCATCAAGAGGCTTTTTAGTTCCTCTTCACTTTCTGCCATAAGGGTGGTGTCATCAGCATATCTGAGGTTATTGATATTTCTCCCGGCAATCTTGATTCCAGCTTGTGCTTCTTCCAGCCCAGCGTTTATCATGATGTACTCTGCATAGTTCAATAAGCAGGGTGACAATATGCAGCCTTGACGTACTCCTTTTCCTATTTGGAACCAGTCTGTTGTTCCAAGTATCTTTAGTCTTGTCTTTCAAAAGACACTGCCAGATCTTTTCTCAAAATGCTCATAACTTTAGTTTTATTTCCTTGTGAAGTTATAATTTAGAAATTAGACTAAGCTACTCATTCCCTTGCTTCTATCACCAGTCATGTCCACAACTGGGTGTTGTTTTTGCTTTGGCTCCATCTCTTCATTCATTCTGGAGTTATTTCTCCACTGATCTCCAGTAGCATATTGGACACCTACCAACCTGCAGAGTTCATCTTTCAATGTCCTATCTTTTTGCCTTTTCATACTGTTCATGGGGTTCTCAAAGCAAGGATACTGCCCTGGTTTGCCATTCCTTTCTCCAGTGGACCACATTTTGTCCAAACACTCCACCATGACCCATCCATCTTGGTTGGCCAACATGGCATGGCTCATAGCTTCACTGAGTTAAACAAGGCTGTGGTCAATGTGATCAGATTGGTTAGTTTTCTGTGATTGTGGTTTTCATTCTGTCTGTCCTCTGATGGAGAAGGATAAGAGGCTTATGGAAGCTTCCTGATGGGAGAGACTGACTGAGGGGGAAACTGGGTCTTGTTCAGATGGGCGGGGCCAGCTCAGTAAATCTTTAATCCAATTTTCTATGGATGGGTGGAGTTGTGTTCCTTCCCTGATATTTACATGGGGTCAAACTATCAGATCAGATCAGATCAGATCAGTCGCTCAGTCGTGTCCAACTCTTTGCTACCCCATGAATCGCAGCACGCCAGGCCTCCCTGTCCATCACCAACTCCCGGAGTTCACTCAGACTCATGTCCATCGAGTCAGTGATGCCATCCAGCCATCTCATCCTCTGTCGTCCCCTTCTCCTCCTGCCCCCAATCCCTCCCAGTGTCAGAGTCTTTTCCAATGAGTCAACTCTTCACATGAGGTGACCAAAGTACTGGAGTTTCAGCTTTAGCATCATTTCTTCCAGAGAAATCCCAGGGCTGATCTCCTTCAGAATGGACTGGTTGGATCTCCTTGCAGTCCAAGGGACTCTCAAGAGTCTTCTCCAATACCAGAGTTCAAAAGCATCAATTCTTCCGTGCTCAGCCTTCTTCACAGTCCAACTCTCATATCCATACATGACCACAGGAAAAACCATAGCCTTAACTAGACGAACCTTTATTGGCAAAGTAATGTCTCTGCTTTTGAATATACTATCTAGGTTGGTCATAACTTTCCTTCCAAGGAGTAAGCGTCTTTTAATTTCATGGCTGCAGTCACCATCTGCAGTGATTTTGGAGCCCAGAAAAATAAAGTCTGACACTGTTTCCACTGTTTCCCCATCTATTTCCCATGAATTGGTGGGACCAGATGCCATGATCTTCGTTTTCTGAATGTTGAGCTTTAAGCCAACTTTTTCAGTCTCTACTTTCACTTTCTTTCTTTTTTTTTTTATTTTATTTTATTTTTAAACTTTACATAGTTGTATTAGTTTTGCCAAATATCAAAATGAATCTGCCACAGGTACTTTCACTTTCATCAAGAGGCTTTTTAGTTCCTCTTCACTTTCTGCCATAAGGGTGGTGTCATCTGCATATCTGAGGTTATTGGTATTTCTCTCAGCAATCTTGATTCCAGCTTGTGTTTCTTCCAGTCCAGCGTTGCTCATGATGTACTCTGCATATAAGTTAAATAAACAGGGTGACAATATACAGCCTTGATGAACTCCTTTTCCTATTTGTAACCAGTCTTTTGTTCCATATCCAGTTCTAACTGTTGCTTCCTGACCTGCATACAAATTTCTCAAGAGGCAGATCAGGTGGTCTGGTATTCCCATCTCTTTCAGAATTTTCCACAGTTTATTGTGATCCACACAGTCAAAGGCTTTGGCATAGTAAATAAAGCAGAAATAGATGTTTTTCTGGAACTCTCTTGCTTTTTCCATGATCCAGCAGATGTTGGCAATTAGATCTCTGGTTCCTCTGCCTTTTCTAAAACCAGCTTGAACATCAGGAAGTTCACGGTTCACATATTGCTGAAGCCTGGCTTGGAGAATTTTGAGCATTACTTTACTAGCGTGTGAGATGAGTGCAATTGTGCAGTAGTTTGAGCATTCTATGGCATTGCCTTTCTTTGGGATTGGAATGGAAACTGACCTTTTCCAGTCCTGTGGCCACTGCTGAGTTTTCCAAACGTGCCGGCATATTGAGTGCAGCACTTTCACAGCATCATCTTTCAGGATTTGAAATAGCTCAACTGGAATTCCATCACCTCCACTAGCTTTGTTCATAGTGATGCTTTCTAAGGCCCACTTGACTTCACATTCCACAATGTCTGGCTCTAGGTCAGTGATCACACCATCGTGATTATCTGGGTCGTGAAGATCTTTTTTGTACAGTTCTTCTGTGTATTCTTGCCATCTCTTCTTAATATCTTCTACTTCTGTTAGGTCCATACCATTTCTGTCCTTTATCTAGCTCATCTTTGCATGAAATTTTCCTTTGGTATCTCTTATTTTCTGGAAGAGATCTCTGGTCTTTCCCATTCTGTTGTTTTCCTCTATTTCTTTGCATTGATCGCTGAAGAAGGCTTTCTTATCTCTTCTTGCTATTCTTTGGAACTCTGCATTCAGATGTTTATATCTTTCCTTTTCTCCTTTGCTTTTCACTTCTCTTCTTTTCACAGCTATCTGTAAGGCCTCCCCAGACAGCCATTTTGCTTTGTTGCATTTCTTTTCTATGGGAATGATCTTGATCCCTGTCACCTGTACAATGTCATGAACCTCATTCCATAGTTCATCAGGCACTCTATCTATCAGATCTAGGCCCTTAAATCTATTTCTCACTTCCACTGTATAATCATAAGGGATTTGATTTAGGTCATACCTGAATGGTCTAGTGGTTTTCCCTACTTTCTTCAATTTTCTTATGAATTTGGCAATAAGGAGTTCATGGTCTGAGCCACAGTCAGCTCCTGGTCTTGTTTTTGCTGACTGTATAGAGCTTCTTCATCTTTGGCTGCAAAGAATATAATCAATCTGATTTCGGTGTTGACCATCTGGTGATGTCCATGTATAGAGTCTTCTCTTGTGTTGTTGGAATAGGGTGTTTGCTATGACCAGTGCATTTTCTTGGCAAAACTCTATCAGTCTTTGCCCTGCTTCATTCCGTATTCCAAGGCCAAATTTGCCTGTTACTCTAGGTGTTTCTTGACTTCCTACTTTTGCATTCCAGTCCCCTATAATGAAAAGGACATCTCTTTTGGGTCTTAGTTCTAAAAGGTCTTGTAGGTCTTCACAGAACCGTTCAACTTCAGCTTCCTCAGCATTACTGGTTGGGGCATAGACTTGGATTACTGTGATATTGAATGGTTTGCCTTAGAAATGAACAGAGATCATTCTGTCGTTTTTGAGACTGCATCCAATTACTGCATTTCAGACTCTTTTGTTGACCATGATGGCCACTCCATTTCTTCTGAGGGATTCCTGCACACAGTAGTAGATATAATGGTCATCTGAGTTAAATTCACCCATTCCAGTCCATTTCAGTTCGCTGATTCCTAGAATGTGGACATTCACTCTTGCCATCTCTTGTTTGACCACTTCCAATTTGCCTTGATTCATGGACCTGACATTCCAGGTTCCTATGCAATATTGCTCTTTACAGCATCAGACCTTAATTCTATCACCAGTCACATCCACAGCTGGGTATTCTTTTTGGTTTGGCTCCATCCCTTCATTCTTTCTGGAGTTATTTCTCCACTGATCTCCAGTAGCATACTGGGCACCTATTGACCTGGGGAGTTTCTTTTTCAGTGTCCTATCATTTTGCCTTTTCACTGTTCATAGGGTTCTCAAGACAAGAATACTGAAGCAGTTTGCCATTCCCTTCTCCAGTGGACCATATTCTGTCAAATCTCTCCACCATGACCCGCCCGTCTTGGGTTGCCCCACGAGCATGGCTTAGTTTCATTGAGTTAGACAAGGCTGTGGTCCTAGTGTGATTAGATTGACTAGTTTTCTGTGAGTATGGTTTCAGTGTGTCTGCCCTCTGATGACCTCTTGCAATACCTACTGTCTTACTTGGGTTTCTCTTACCTTGGACGTGGGATATCTCTTCACAGCTGCTCCAGCAAAGCGTAGCCATTGCTCTTTACCTTGGATGAGGGTTATCTCCTCACCGCCACCCTTCCTGACCTTCAACATGGGATAGCTCCTCTAGGCCCTCCTGTGCCCGTGCAGCCACGGCTCTTTGGACGTGGGGTTGGTCCTCCCCGCCGCCGCCCTTGGCCTCAGGCTTGGGGCTTGGGGTATCTCCTCCACGCTGCCGCCCCTGACCTCAGACGTGGGGTAACTCCTCTCATCGCCCTTCTGACCTAGGACACGCAGTAACTCCTCTCAGCCGCACCCCCTGACCACGGACGCGGGGTAGCTCCTCTTGGCTGTTCCTGCGCCCTCGCAGTCTGGTACTCTCGGCCGCTGCCCCTGACCTCGGACGTGGGGTAACTCCTCTTGGCTCCCGCCCTTTGGGCATGGGGTCCTCCCGGCTTCTGCCCCTGACCTCGGAGGTTGGGTGGCTCCTCTCGGCTGCTCTTGGCATGCCTGTCACAGCCGCTGGCGCTTTGGCGCGCCCTACACAGTAATGAAGATAATGGCGATTTCCTTCAAAAGATCCCATGCTTGTACTGCTACACTCAGTGCCCCCAACCCGGCAGCAGGCCACCAAAAACCCACACCTCTGCTGGAGACTCCTAGGCACTCACAGGTAAATATGGGTCAGTCTCTTGTGGGGTTATTGCTCCTTTCTCCTGGAGATAACTCCACAAAGAATGAAGAGATGAAACCAAAGCAAGTACAACACCCAGTTGTGGATGTGACTGGTTTTGGAAGCAAGGTCCGATGCTATAAAGAGCAATATTGCACAGGAACCTGGAATGTTAGGTCCATGAATCAAGGCAAATTGGAAGTGGTCAAACAGGAGATGACAAGAGAGAACGTCGACATTTTAGGAATCAGCAAACTACAATGGACTGGAAAGGGTGAATTTAACTCAGATGACAATTATACTTCTACTGTGGGCAAGAATCCCTTAGGAGAAATGGAGTAGCCATCATAGTCAACAAAAGAGTCCAAAATGCAGTACTTGGATGCAATCTCAAAAACGACAGAATGATCTCTGTTCATTTCTAAGGCAAACCATTCAATATCACAGTAATCCAGGTCTATGCCCCAACCAGTAATGCTGAAGAAGCTGAGGTTGAACGGTTCTGTGAAGACCTACAAGACCTTTTAGAACTAAGACCCAAAAGAGATGTCCTTTTCATTATAGGGGACTGGAATGCAAAAGTAGGAAGTCAAGAAACACCTAGAGTAACAGGCAAATTTGGCCTTGGAATATGGAATGAAGCAGGGCAAAGACTGATAGAGTTTTGCCAAGAAAATGCACTGGTCATAGCAAACACCCTCTTCCAACAACACAAGAGAAGACTCTATACATGGACATCACCATATGGTCAACAACAAAATCAGATTGATTATATTCTTTGCAGCCAAAGATGGAGAAGCTCTATACAGTCAGCAAAAAAAAGACCAGGAGCTGCCTGTGGCTCAGACCATGAACTCCTTATTGCCAAATTCAGACTTAAATTGAAGAAAGTAGGGAAAACCACTAGACCATTCAGGTATGACCTAAATCAAATCCCTTATGATTATACAATGGAAGTGAGAAATAGATTTAAGGGACTAGATCTGATAGAGTGCCTGAAGAACTATGGATGGAGGTTCCTAGCATTGTACAGGAGACAGGGATCATGACCATCCCCAATATAAAGAAATGCAAAAAAGCAAAATGGCTGTATGAGGAGGCCTTACAAATAACTGTGAAAAGAAGAGAAGGGAAAACAAAAGAGAAAAGAAAAGATATAACCATTTCAATGCAGGGTTTCAAAGAATAACAAGGACAGATAAGAAAGACTTCCTCAGTGATCAATGCAAAGAAATAGAGGAAATAATAGAATGGTCAAGACTAGAGATCTCTTCCAGAAAATTAGAGATATCAACAGTAACATTTAATGCAAAGATGGGCTCAATACAGGACAGAAATTGTGTGGACCTAATAGAAACAGATGATATTAAGAAGAAGTGACAACAATACACAGAAAAACTATACAAAAAAGTTCTTTATGACCCATTAATCACAATGATGTAATCACTCACCTAGAGCCAGACATCCTGGAATGTGAAGTCAAGTGGGCCTTAGGAAGTATCACTATGAACAAAGCTACTTGAGGTGATGGAATTCCAGTTGAGCTATTTCAAATCCTAAAAGATGATGCTATGAGAGTGCTGCACTCAATATGCCAGCAAATTTGGAAAACTCAGCAGTGGCCACAGGACTGAAAAGGGTCAGTTTTCATTCCAATCCCAAACAAGGGCAATGCCAAGGAATGCTCAAACTACCGCAAAATTGTACTCATCTCAGAGTCTACTAAAGTAATGCTCAAAATTCTCCAAGTCAGACTTCAACAATATGTGAATCGTGAATTTCCAGATGATCAGGCTGGATTTAGAACAGACAGAGGAACCAGAGATCAAATTGCCAACATCTGCTGGATCATCAAAAAAGCAAGAGAGTTCCAGAAAAACAGTTATTTCTGCTTTATTGACTATGCCAAAGCCTTTGACTGTGTGGATCACAATAAACTGTGGAAAATTCTGAATGACATGGGAATACCAGACCACCTACCTGCCTCTTGGGAAATCTGTATGCAGGTCAGGAAGCAACAGTTAGAACTAGACATGGAATACAGACTGGTTCCAAATAGAAAAAGGAGTACATCAAGGCTGTATATTATCACCCTGCTTATTTAACTTATATGCAGAATACATCATGAGAACCGCTGGGTTGAATGAAGCACAAGCTGGAATCAAGATTGCCAGGAGAAATATCACTAACCTCAGATATGCTGATGACACAACCCTTATGGCAGAAAACAAAGAACTAAAGAGCCTCTTGATGAAAGTGAAAGAGGATTGTGAAAAAGTTGGCTTAAATCTCAACATTCAGAAAACGAAGATCATGGCATCCAGTTCCTAAACTTCATGTCAAATAGATGGGTAAACAGTGTAAACAGTGACAGACTTTATTTTTGAGGGCTCCAAAATCACTGCAGTTGGTGACTGCAGCCATGAAATTAAAAGATGGTTACTCCTTGGAAGGAAAGTTATGACCAACCTAGACAGCATATTCAAAAGCAGAGACATTACTTTGCCACCAAAGGTCCATCTAGTCAAGGCTATGGTTTTTCCAGTGGTCATGTATGGATGTGAGTGGTGAACTATAAAGAAAGCTGACTGCTGAGGAATTGATGCTTTTGAACTGTGGCATTGCAGATGACTCTTGAGAGTCCCTTGGACTGCAAGGAGTTCCAACCAGTCCATCCTAAAGGAGATCAGTCCTGGGTGTTCATTGGAAGGACTGATGTTGAAGCTGAAACTCCTGTATTTGGGCCACCTGATGTGAAGAACAACTCATTGGAAAAGACCCTGATGCTGGGAAAGATTGAAGGCAGGAGGAGAAGGGGACGACAGAGGATGAGATGGTTGGATGACATCACCAACTCAATGGACATGAGTTTGAGTAAACTCCCGTAGTTGGTGATATAAACTGGCAGGCCTGGCATGCTGCAGTCCATGGGGTTGCAAAGATCCAGATAGGAGTGAGCGACTGAACTGAACTGAATGCATTCCCTAGTAAAAGAGAGGTGCACATTAAGTGTAAGGGATTGCACAGCAGGATGACCCTGTCAGTAAAGCCAGTCCTTTTAAAGATGCATAAAGATGGAAAAAATATAACTTTATGAAAAGAGAATATCTCTTACTTTTTACAGTTATTTAATTTCAAATCACTCTATGGAATATTCTATAAAGTTAGGCTTTATTCCTATAAATAAAATAATCAAAATATTATTTTGATTATAATCATAACAGCATTTATTTTGATACATTCAATTAAGTGCTGGAGATCCTCATGTATTCTTTTGAACCAAACCTAATTTAGACCATAATTGAAATTACATTTCTTTTTAATATAGACTCAGTAGCATATATCAGTTTTCTAGAGTTGCTTCAGTTCAGTTCAGTTCAGTCACTCAGTCGTGTCTGACTCTTTGTGACCCCATTAACCGCAGCATGCCAGGCCTCCCTGTCCATCACCAACTCCTGGAGTCCACCCAAACCCATGTCCATTGAGTCCGTGTTGCCATCCAACAATCTCATCCTCTGTCATCCCCTTTTCCTCCAGCCCTCAATCTTTCCCAGCATAAGTATCTTTTCAAATGAGTCAGCTCTTTGCATCAGGTGGACAAAGTATTGGAGTTTCAGCTTCAACATCAGTCCTTCCAATGAACACAGAGGGCTGATCTTTAGGATAGACTGGTTGGATCTCCTTGCAGTCCAAGAGACTCACAAGATTCTTCTCCAACACCATAGTTCAAAAGAATCAATTCTTCAGCATTCAGCTTTCTTTACAGTCCAACTCTCACATCCATACATGACCACAGGAAAAACCATAGCCTTAACTAGACGAACCTTTATTGGCAAAGTAATGTCTCTGCTTTTGAATATACTATCTAGGTTGGTCATAACTTTCCTTCCAAGGAGTAACCATCTTTTAATTTCATGGCTGCAGTCACCATCTGCAGTGATTTTGGAGCCCAGAAAAATAAAGTCACCCACTGTTTCAACTGTTTCCCCATTTATTGCCATGAAGTGATGGGACCAGATGCCATGATCTTAGTTTTCTGAATGTTGAGCTTTAAGCCAACTTTTTCACTCTCCTCTTTCACTTTCATCAAGAAGCTCTTTAATTCTTCACTTTCTGCCATAAGGGTGGTGTCATCTGCATATCTGAGGTTATTGATATTTCTCCCGGCAATCTTGATTCCAGCTTGTGCTTCCTCCAGCCCAGACCGAACTGCTATAAAGTATGTAACTTGAAACAACAGAAATGCATTTGCTCACAATTCTGAACCCTCAGAAATTTGAAATCAAGCATGTTCTGACTTGCTCTTTCTGACTTGTAGGGGAAAAATCTTCCTATTCTATCTTTTTCTGGTGGTTTGATAGCAGTCCTCAGCATCCTTTGGATTGCAGCTTAAGCACTTCAATCTCTACATCTAGTTCACATGGTACACTCTCTCTACATGCCTGTGTCTCTACTCTTTTGTAAGAACACCAGTCCTATTGTTTTTGGCTTACCCTAATGACCTCATCTTAACTTGATTACATTTTCAAAAACTTTATTCCAAAATAAGGTCACCCTCATGGTCACCAGTGGTTAAGAATTCACTGTATCTGTTTAGGGATCACAGTTCAACTCATACCATAGACCATATATTTAATTTATTTCCCATTGTGAGTGTACTGTGATATGGTGGCAACATTTAAATGTTAGTCATTTCCTTCTTGAATATATCAGGATGTTTGATCATGCAGAAATGATTTGACTGTTGGAATAAGTATGTATTTTGGATTTTGCTAGCAGTTTTATTTTTAAATTTTATCTTCCTAGTCTAATAGTTTTAGAAACAATCATATAGAATGCAGATTATGGAAACGACTGTTTCCTTCAACTTATTACATAAAAACACCAAACAATAACAGTTCATTTCACAAAATCAACAAAACAGTACTGACTGAAAAAAAAAACAGCTTAAAGAGTGAGCTTGTACAACCCTGCATCAAGAAAGCCTATTTGCCACCAAAAAATATTTGGGATAACTGAAAAATAACTTTTTAAAGAGATTGTGCTTATTAGTTATAGTTCTAGCAAAGCCGTTGATTTTTTTTTCCTCTTGTTTTCCACTAATGGAAGTTTCAAATCAAGTAGATTCGAAATCTCCTAAAAGTACTTAAATTTCATAAAGAAACAGAACTTCCTCACCTCATGTCATTTTGAGAGATTAACCTATTATAAACTCAAGTTTTATTTGCAATGCTCACCATCTATTCTAATAGAAAAAATAAAAAGACAGACATAGAGGTGAAGAGAGAAAAAGAAAAAAGAGATTGATTTCAAACAATGCAATGAAGTATAAACTACAAATTGTCATAGGTAAATAAACCTTTGAAAATAAATATGTTCTAGCAAAATTTTAAAAAAATGAAACATACTAATTAGCTATGAATTTTGGACAACGTTTTAAGTCCAAGACAGAATACATTTGTATGTTCTGTGTACAGAAGCGAAAAGTGTAATAGCCTGCCTTACAGTACGCAGAAATGGAAGGTCAGCATTACCTAAGTTGACCCAACTAGATGAGGCTAAAGACATGAATTTGATTGATTTTTTTTTAACTCTAAAGGTTAGTAACTTTACTTGAAAAAAATCTTACTTCAACCCATTCTCCAGGGTTTAACTGCAAAGTTTGATTTTAAGTCCCAGCTGTAGAAGAAACTAAGTCGAGGTAGACATATAAAATGAGTTCTATCGTAAGATTCTGATTTCATCTATGCCTCTGGGCACACTCAGCTTATGGTGTCCTTCAAAAAATTAATGGTCTATTAATGTGAGTAGGTCATTCCATCAGATTCTAAGTCTTGCATTTCAATTAATAAATTCAGAGAAGCCAGCATGGTTTGGAGGATGAAAAGTCAGCATACAGACATAATAAATAATAAAAAAACTTAGAACATTTACTTTAAAAAGAATAGGTCTGTATGTTTAAATTGAATTGTAAATTCTTCTGCCTTTATTTTCTATTATAGTAATATAACTGAAATTAGTTTCACAAAACAAGAGGATTAAAATGTTAGGAGTTACAATGATAGTACTGGAAATAGATGTGAGCAAAAAAAAAAAGGGGGGGGGGTAAAATTATTATCAGAAAACTAAGGGCAAAAATTTGAAGCTGTGCTCTATGAGCTGATGGCAAAAACTTGCACCTTCACAACATTAAAGGAATTAAGCCCTCAGATCCTTTCCTCAGAGTAAAACTTATCATTGCTTCTCAGAATCTTGACCTCTTAGCTTTCATTCCATGCACCACGATCCCTCAGTCCAAACAGAGATAGCGAAAATGTGTCAACTTTTGAGATCACTGGTTGATGTGGAGACAGATTTCCTAGTAATTTTAAGGCAGAGAATTGATCAGCTTAGCAAAGTAAATAGCTAAACAAATGAACAACAAAAAAAAAAGACTGCAGCTATTGCCTCTGTTTCACTGACAGTTCCCTACAAAATATAGATCCTCATACAGCAGAGACAATCAAATTATCCTAAAGTTTATTTACAATTTGACTTTTTAAAAAAATGTTCAGCTATTTAATCAGATGTGTCAAAGTTTATATTTATTTGAAGCATTTTAGAAAACCTGCATTTATTGACTTACTTATATTACAAGAAAGTTTAAATCCATGTTTAATTACACATTGGAGCAAAATATCAATTCAGGAAAGAATAATTACAATGAATACTAAAGCTACATTGAGACTGAAATAAGAAACTTTTTATTCAGGTATGGATTAACCTTAAACTTTCATAAGTGAATAAAATAGATTAATGAAATATTATAATAATACAAAACATAGATCATTTTCATTTTGGAAAGTGACAGGAGTTGCTGCTGCCTATTCAGCTAGGGGTAAATAGGTAAATATTCTTATAAATACTGTATCTTAATCAGTTCTAAGATTCTACCAATCATAGAGTATATTATAAACCTTGACTAGTATCTTTTGTGTGGAAACTTGCACTGGTGCACACAGCAATTTATAATGAAGCTTGATTGGAGAAATATTAAAATGAGAAAACACTATTTTCAGAAGAAAAGAAGTATCATGTGACTTTTTAGAATCCATTTCTTTATTATTTATTAAAGTGGAAACACTTTGTACCAGGATGAGGTACAGTCATCTTGTGGTATAGCATTCCATCCATCAACACAGGAAAAACCAATGAAATTAGAGAAGATTACGTCTTTCAAAAAATGAAAGAAAAAGCCATACAAATGCTGTGCCAAACATTTGGTGGGCGAGTGCATAAATGTAAAAGCAAAAAAAAACTTCTGAGAAACACATCACTCATTAAATACAATGTATCCTGCTGCTGCTGCTAAGTCGCTTCAGTCGTGTCTGACTCTGTGTGACCCCACAGACGGCAGCCCACCAGGCTCCCCCGTCCCTGGGATTCTCCAGGCAAGAACACCGGAGTGGGTTGCCATTTCCTTCTCCAATGCAGGAAAGTGAAAAGGGAAAGTGAAGTCGCTCAAGTCGTGCCCGACCCTCAGCGACCCCATGGATTGCAGCCCACCAGGCTCCTCCATCCACGGGATTTTCCAGGCAGGAGTACTGGAGTGGGGTGCCATTAAGTTATGCTAATTTTTAATTCATAATAAATACCATATACTGACTGAAACTTACTTTCTACACTCTAAAAGATAAAAAAAGGTTTTCTAAGCAAGTTGATAATGTAAACAAGGAAATAATTTATCCTACTTAAGAGTGGAGGTTGGGAAATTTTTTTGAAGTTTGGCAACAGTATTGTTAAAAAATAAATGAGCTCATGTTAAATCTTATGTTAAAAAGTACTGACCAGACTGCCTGAGATACAAAGCCCAGCTAACCATGACCTGTTTCCTTCCTTAATGCTTTGAGATGATCCGAATTTTTAGCTTGTGAAGCCTCCAGTGTGGATAAGTTAATAAGGACCTAACATTGAGCTACTGCTTGATAAAATATAAAGGGCTGAGAAGTGGAATGAAAGAGAATTGCTGTCTCTCAAGGCTCCCTGTTGCCCTTGCCAGATTAGATCTGCTGTCTCTCCCTGAGTCCCTTGGGGCTTCCTTGTGGCTCAGCTGGTAAAGAATCCGCCTACAATGCAGGATACCTGGGTTCGATCCATGGATCAGAAGATCCCCTGGAGAAGGGAAAGGCTACCAGCTCCAGTATTCTGACCAGAGAATTCCATGGACTACAGTCCAGGGAGTCTCAAAGAGTTAGACACGACTGAGTAACTTTCATTCTCTCTCACTCCCTGAGTCCCAGTATCACAAGCAAATATTTCATTTAGATCACCTGGCCCACTGTTTTGAATTGATTTAATTGTTATTAGAGCTCTCTTTTTAGACTGTAAATTTGTCTATTTTAGGATTATATTTAGCATAACTTTTCTATCCTAAAGGCTAATGATTGCCTAGAATATTGCAAGTGCTTAAGAAGTGTTTGACATGACTTAAATAAGTGTTATTTTGAATTATTTATGAAAGTATCCCTCCGGAGAAGTTTCGGGTGAATTTTGGCCAAAAAAAAAAAAATCAGATGACTTTCATTTGAGGTTCATGTCAGTTTTGTAATTGCTAAGTCGTGTCCTACTCTTTGTGGCCCCATGGATTGCATGCAGCATGCCAGCCTTCCCTGTCCTTCACTCCGGAGTCTGCTCACACCCATGTCCATTGAATTGGTGATGCCATCCAACCATCTCATTCTGTCACCCACTTCTGCTCCTGTCCTCAATCTTTCCCAGCATCAGGGTCTTTACAAATGAGTCAGCTCTTTGCTTCAGGTAGCAAAAGTGTTGGAGATTCAGCTTTAGCATCAGTCTTTCCACTGAATATTCAGGGTTGATTTCCTTTAAAATTGAATGGTTTGCTATCTTTGTTCTACAAGGGATTCTCAAGAGTTTTCTCCAACACCACAGTTCAAAAGCATCAATTCTTTGACGCTCGGCTTTCTTTATGGTCCAACTCTTGCATCCATACATGACTACTGGAAAAACCATAGCTTTGACTACACCGACCTTTGTTGGCAAAGTGATGTCTCTGCTTTTTAACATTTTATCTAGGTTTGTTACAGCTTTTCTTCCAAGGAGCAAATGTCTTTTAATTGCATGGCTTCAGTCACTATCTGCAGTAATTTTGGAACCCAAGAAAATAAAATCTGTCACTGTTTCCACATTTTCCCCATCTGTTTGCCATGAAGTTATGGAATTGAATGCCATGATCTTTGTTTTTTGAATGTTGAGTTTTTAAGCCAGCTTTTTTACTCTCCTCTTTCAACTTCAGCAAGAGGCTCTTTAATTCCTCTTCACTTTCTGCCATTAGAGTGGTATTATCTTTACTGGCTTTAAGGTAAATTAAAATTATGAAATAAAATTAACAGAGAATAAAAATATTTTTAAAGATCAGGTCTTTTTCTTGATTTGGAAGAATGCATTCAATTTTATGTTATTAAAACAAGATACGTGTTTTAAAATAACACAAAAGTTTGATCTACTTGTGTCTTTCTCATGCAGAAGCAGGTAATAGCTCTATTCAGTCCTAGACATGGAGGGGAAGTGAGTTCTTCTTCACCCTGCCTCTGTGTTCCTCTGCCTGAAATTTCCAACTTTGCCCAGAGGGACCTCAAATATCATTTGTTCCAGGACTTGACTGAGATCTCAGTGTTTTGGATGGAGACAGTATAATCTCCTAGTCAACTTGATAGTGTTATGCAGTGCACATTTATTTTATACTTGGTGCATGAAATCAAAGTACAGCTGAGTTTTCATAGGAATTCAGACAGGGAGAGAGAGGGGGCAATTGCTCCATGGCAGTTTATACTAAATAAAACCACAAATGCACACTGATGTTTTTCAATAACAGCATGTTGACAAGCTGATTATATATGGAATTTGAGGATGTGCAGTAGCTCTGTCACTTCCTGGATAAAACAATCACTCCAAATCTGTGCTTATAATAAAAGAACAACTCTTCTCAGTCATTCCCAACTCATTTCTAAATTCACACTCTACAGATGTAGACAGGGTTTGATCAATTTCTGGTCAACTGATATAAATTGCCATCTTCAATTTCATTATTTTAAGAGACAGTGGAGTTTCTGAAATATATGTATTTTTAAAATCTCAGGACCATGTCTTGATGGTCAGGAGCAGACAACTAGTTTCTGCTATAATTTACTTTCTAATAGAATACAGTATGTTTTCCTTCTGTGATAGGTATTTTTGATGACTTTCATCTCAGGGTGAGGCTCCTGTCACTTCTTAACTAACAACAAAGAAAAAGAATAGGAAAAAAAAAAAGCACAGGGAATAAAATGTCATTTCACACTGGGTGCTTTGTAAATGTGAGCCAACCCTCACAAATCCTTTAGGCATCAGTAGAAATGGAGCTGAGCCAGAAGAGAAGAAAACATGTCCGAACAGAGAAAGTTTGCTGAGCAAATTGAAATTCACGCCTAAAACTGAAAACTTTTGAGTTAAACCTACTCTAAAGGGTAGGTTTACTTTTTTTTTTTTTTTAACTAATTTTTACCTTACTTTAATTTTACTTTACTCGTTTTTTTCCTAAAATGCAAATTTATTAAATATTGATTTTTGTTACAAATTCTTTGCATAATTTCAGTTTGTCCTTCCACTTAATCTTTTGACAAAGTAATTATCACACAGATAAATGGGAATAAAAACATAATGCTAAATATTGGAACAATTTCCTCTGAGTTTGCACACAGAAAAGTAAAATATACTCTTCTGTGTAATTATAGCTCAATATGACAAATATAATCTGGCCTTATTTTCCCAAAGCAAAGTCCTTTTATATTATTGCATAATATGTTTAATTAAAAACAATTTTGGCATAATTTAGAAAAAATTTACATTGAATACTGTGTGATTTCATTACTTGAGCAATGAGTATCAAGCTTGTGAATATGAAAGTATGTTGTAATCTGAAAGTAAGATTTTATATAGGAGGAAAGATTAAGTTTTATCAAAAGGATAGGTAGAATTAATAATGCATTAAATATTATTTGTCCCTTGGGACTCAATTTGAAGTATAAATATAGTTCTTTTCATTTCTAAATTTGATTGACATTGTCATTTACTAACATTGGGGAGATATTTTTTGAGGTAGAACTTTACTGGCAAAACTCAACACACTCTATATATTTTTTACATCTCTCTTTATTATATTTTGTTCTTCATGACCAATTAAGTGGAAGTATGATTAATAATGATTTGGATTTTCACTTCTTGTCTTACTGAAAGCCAGCTATAACATAGTGATTTTAGACTTTGCATTTTGAAACCAAATCTCTCCAGGCTACATACTGACTAGCAATGTATGAAAATTACCATTTCTTCACATCCTCACAATATTTGATTCTGTTGAAATTTCTAATTTTTTTATACCAGTGAGTTTGCCTTCAGAATTACTTCTTCAGATTTCTTTTTTATACCCTTTGTCCATTTTTTATTATTTTCTTCCTCTTTTCTGTTTCATTTACTATTGTTTTTGTTCAGTTGTGAAGTCATATTTGACTTTTTGTGATGCCATGGACTGCAGCATGCCAGGCTGCTCTGTCCTCCAGTATCTCCTGAAGTTTGCTCAAATTCATGCCTGTTGAGGCAGTGATGCAATCCAACCATCTCATCCTCATCTTCTCCTTTTACCTTCAATCTTTCCCAGCATCAGGGTCTTTTCCAGTGAGTTGGCTCTTTGCATCAGGTGGCCAAAGGATTGGAGCTTCAGCTTCAACCTCAGTCCTTCCAATGAATATTCAGGGTTGATTTCCTTTAGGATTGACTGCTTTGATATCCTTGCAATCCATGGGACTCTCAAGAGTCTTCTCCAGCACCACAATTCAAATTTTGGTGCTCAACCTTCTTTATGATCCAGCTCTCACATCTCTACATGACTACTGGAAAAATCATAGCTTTGACAATTCAGACATTTGTTGGCAAAGTAATGTCTCTGCTTTTTAATATGCTATCTAAGTTTGTCATAGCTTTCCTTCCAAGGAGCAAAAGTCTTTTAATTTCATGGCTACAGTCACCATCCAGAGTGATTTTGGTGCCCAAGAAAATAAAATCTGACACTGTTTCCTCTATTTCCCCTTCTATTTGTCATGAAGTGATATGACTGGATGCCATGATCTTTTGTCTTTAATCTTGAGTTTCAAGCCAGCTTTTTCATTCTCTCCTTTCACCCTCATCAAGAGACTGTTTGGTTCCTCTTTTCTGTTTACCATTAGAGTAATATCATCTGTGTATCTGAGATTTTTTATATTTCTCCCAGCCATCTTGATTCCTGCTTATGATTCACCCAGCCTGGAATTTCACATGATGTACTCTGCATATAAGTTAAATAAAAAGGGTGACAAGATACAGCCTTGTTGTACTCTTTTCCCAGTTTGGAGCCAGTTGTTCCATGTCTAGTTCTAACTGTTGCTTTTTGACCTGGCTTTCTCAGGAGGCAGGTAATTGGTCTTGTATTCCTATCTCTTTAAAAATTTTCCACAGTTTCTTGTGATCCACACAATCAAAGGCTTTAGCATAGTCAATGAAGTAAAAGTAGATGTCTTTCTGGAACATCCTTGCTTTCTCCATGATCCAATGAATGTTAGCAATTTGAACTCTGGTTCCTCTGCCTCTTTGAAACCCAGCTTGTACATCTGGAAGTTTTCAGTTCCATAGTGCTGAAGCCTTGCTTGAAGAATTTTGAGCATAACCTTACTAGTATGTGAATTGAATGCAATCGTGTGGTAGTTTGAACATTCTTTGGCATTGCCCTTCTTTGGAATTGGAATGAAAATTTACCTTTTCCAGTCCTGTGGCAAATGCTGAGTTTTCCAATTTTGCTAACATATTGAGTGCAGGACTTTAACTGCATCATCTTTTACTAGAATTTTAAATAGGTCAGATGGAATCCATCACTTTCAGTCACTTTGTTTTTAGTAATACTTCCTAAAGTCCACTTGATTTCACACTTGAGATGTCCAGTTCTAGGTGAACCACCATTTTGTGATTATCCAGGTCATTAAGACCTTTCTTGTATAACACTTCTGTGTATTCATGCCACATCTTCTTAATCTCTTCATTTATTAGAGATAGTCCATTGTTTTAGACAAAGGTTAGGGCAAAGGTTAACTGAATTCTGCCAAGAGAATGCACTAGTCATAGCAAATACCCTTTTTCAACAACACAAGTGACAAATTTATATATAGACATAACCAAATCACATAATCCAAATCACTGCAGATGGTGATTGCAGCCATGAAATTAAAAGATGCTTACTCCTTGGAAGGAAAGTTATGACCAAGCTAGATAGCATATTGAAAAGCAGAGACATTACTTTGTCAACAAAGGTCTGTCTAGTCAAGGCTATAGTTTTTCAAGTAGTCATGTATGGATGTGAGAGTTGGACTATAAGGAAAGCTGAGTGCTGAAGAATTGATGCTTTTGAACTGTGGCATTGGAGAAGACTCTTGAGAGTCCCTTGGACTGCTAGGAGATCCAACCAGTCCATCCTAAAGGAGATCAGTCCTGGGTGTTCATTGGAAGGACTGATGTTGAAGCTGAAACTCCAATACTTTGGCCACCTGATGCGAAGAGCTGACTCATTTGAAAAGACCCTGATGCTGGGAAAGATTAAGGGTAGAAGGAGAAGGGGATGACAGAGGATGAGATGGTTGGATGGCATCATCGACTCAATGGACATGGGTTTGGGTGGACTCCAGGAGTTGGTGATGGACAGGGAGGCCTGGTGTGCTGTGGTTCATGGGGTCACAAAGAGTCAGACTTGACTGAGCGACTGAACTGAACTGATAACCAAATGGTCAATACTGAAATGAAATTGATCACATTCTTTGTAGCTAAAGATGGAAAAGCTGTATACAGTCAGTAAAAACAAGACCTGGAGTTGACTGTGGCTCAGATCATCAGCTTCTCATAGCAAATTTCAGGTTTAAACTAACAGAACTGGGAAAAAACACTAGGCAAGCCAGGTGTGACTTAAATCAAAGTCCATATGAATTTTTAATAGAGGTAATGAAGAGATTCAAGGAACTAACTCTAGTTAACAGTGTACTTGAAGAACTATGGACAGAGGTCCATAATATTGTACAGGAGGCATGAATAAAGCCATCCCAAAGAAAAAGAAAACAAGAAGGCAAAGTGGTTCTCTGAGGAGGCTAATAATGAAAGAATGAAGAGAAGTGAAAGCAAGGGACATAAGGAAAGGTACATCAATTAAATGCAGAATTCCAAATTACAGCTAGAAGACACAGGAAGGCCTTCTTCAATGAATAATAGAAGAAAACAACAAAAGGGGAAAGACTAGAAATCTCTTCAGGAAAACTGGAAACATCAAGGGAGCATTCCTCCCAAAGATGGGCACAATAAAGGATAAAAATGGTAGAGACCTAGCAGACACTGAAGAGATCAAGAAGAGATGTAAAGAATACGCAGAAGAATTGCATAACAGAGATCTTAATAAAGCAGATTACTATGATAGTGTGGTTAGTCACCCAGAGCCGGACATTCTGGAGTGCGAAGTCAAGTAGGCCTTAAGAAACACTGCTGTTGATAAAGCTAGTGGATGCAAAGAAATTCCAGCAGAACTATTCAAATCCCTAAAGTTTGATGCCATCAAGGTTTTGCATTCATTATGTCAGCAAATCTGGAAGACCCAGCAGTGGCCACAGGACTGGAAAAAGGCAGTCCTCATCCCAATTCCCAAGAAGAGTAGTACCAAAGAATGTGCTAACCCTCAGACAATTGCACTCATCTTTCTTGCTAGTAAGGCCAAGCTTAAAATCTTGCAGGCTAGGCTTCAGCATTATACAAACCAAGAACTTCCAGATGTTCAAGCTGGGTTTAGAAAAGGAAGAGGAATTAGACTTCAAATTGCCAACATTTCCTGGATTATAGAGAAAGCAAGGGAATTTCAGAAAAACATCTACCTCTGTTTCATTGACTACACTAAAGCCTTTGACTGTGTAGATCATAACAAACTGTGGAAAGCTCTCAGAGAGATGGGAATACCACACGATCTTATCTGTCTCCTGAGAAACATGTATGTGAGTCAAGAAGCAACAGTTAGAACCTGGTATGGAGCAACTGACTGATTCAAGATTGAGAAAGGAGTATGACAGAGCTGTTTGCTGTCACCCTGTTTGTTTAACCTATACACTGAGCACATCATGAGAAATACTGGGGTGGATGAGTTGCAAGCTAGAATCAAGATAGGCAGGAGACACATTAACAACCTCAGATGTGCTGATGATCCTACTCTAATGGAAAAAAGTGATGAGGAACTAAGCAGCTTCTTGATGAGGG